>NC_058080.1:579836547-581036547 GCF_014858855.1 Bufo gargarizans | reverse complement strand
CCCAATTTAGCAATTTCATAATTTAGTGGTTTCTGCTATATCAGAGCTATTTGAAATCTATCCCTAAAAGGGTATATAATATTGAAGGTGCACATAGGGTCATTCAGAATAACTTCACACACACGCTTCTGTGCATTTCCAAGTCTAATTCTGTCACTAAATCCATACCGGTGACCCAGCGCCTAAATACTAGGCCTCAAATTTAAATCCCTCTAAATCTCTCGTTACCCACCGCTGTACTGTTGTTGCTGGGCAAGATATTTAGTGTCCGTCAAAGCACATTTTTTGTTCTGGGTTGAAGTACAATTCCCAATTTAGCAATTTCATAATTTAGTGGTTTCTGCTATATCAGAGCTATTTGAAATCTATCCCTAAAAGGGTATATAATATTGAAGGTGCACATAGGGTCATTCAGAATAACTTCACACACACGCTTCTGTGCATTTCCAAGTCTAATTCTGTCACTAAATCCATACCGGTGACCCAGCGCCTAAATACTAGGCCTCAAATTTAAATCCCTCTAAATCTCTCGTTACCCACCGCTGTACTGTTGTTGCTGGGCAAGATATTTAGTGTCCGTCAAAGCACATTTTTTGTTCTGGGTTGAAGTACAATTCCCAATTTAGCAATTTCATAATTTAGTGGTTTCTGCTATATCAGAGCTATTTGAAATCTATCCCTAAAAGGGTATATAATATTGAAGGTGCACATAGGGTCATTCAGAATAACTTCACACACACGCTTCTGTGCATTTCCAAGTCTAATTCTGTCACTAAATCCATACCGGTGACCCAGCGCCTAAATACTAGGCCTCAAATTTAAATCCCTCTAAATCTCTCGTTACCCACCGCTGTACTGTTGTTGCTGGGCAAGATATTTAGTGTCCGTCAAAGCACATTTTTTGTTCTGGGTTGAAGTACAATTCCCAATTTAGCAATTTCATAATTTAGTGGTTTCTGCTATATCAGAGCTATTTGAAATCTATCCCTAAAAGGGTATATAATATTGAAGGTGCACATAGGGTCATTCAGAATAACTTCACACACACGCTTCTGTGCATTTCCAAGTCTAATTCTGTCACTAAATCCATACCGGTGACCCAGCGCCTAAATACTAGGCCTCAAATTTATATCCCGCTAAATCTCTCGTTACCGCTGTACTGTTGTTGCTGGGCAAGATATTTAGTGTCCGTCAAAGCACATTTTTTGTTCTGGGTTGAAGTACAATTCCCAATTTAGCAATTTCATAATTTAGTGGTTCCTGCTATATCAGAGCTATTTGAAATCTATCCCAAAAAGGGTATATAATATTGAAGGTGCACATTGGGTCATTCAGAATAACTTCACACACACCCGCTACTGTGTATTTCCAAGTCTAATTCTGTCACTAAACCCATACCTGTCACCCAGCGCCTAAATACTAGGCCTCAAATTTAAATCCCTCTAAATCTCTCGTTAACGCTGTCCTGTTGTAGCTGGGAAAGTTATTTAGTGCCCGTCAAAGCACATTTTTTGTTCTGGGTTGAAGTACAATTCCCAATTTAGCAATTTCATAATTTAGTGGTTCCTGCTATATCAGAGCTATTTGAAATCTATCCCAAAAAGGGTATATAATATTCAAGGTGCACATTGGGTCATTCAGAATAACTTCACACACACGCTTCTGTGCATTTCCAAGTCTAATTCTGTCACTAAATCCATACCGGTCACCCAGCGCCTAAATACTAGGCCTCAAATTTATATCCCGCTGAATTTGAATACAATACATTGGGCCAAATAATATATTTGTTGTTGTGGTGAACCATAACAATGAGAAAAACATCTAGTAAGGGACGCGGACGTGGACATGGTCGTGGTGGTGTTAGTGGACCCTCTGGTGCTGGGAGAGGACGTGGCCGTTCTGCCACATCCACACGTCCTAGTGTACCAACTACCTCAGGTCCCAGTAGCCGCCAGAATTTACAGCGATATATGGTGGGGCCCAATGCCGTTCTAAGGATGGTAAGGCCTGAGCAGGTACAGGCATTAGTCAATTGGGTGGCCGACAGTGGATCCAGCACGTTCACATTATCTCCCACCCAGTCTTCTGCAGAAAGCGCACAGATGGCGCCTGAAAACCAACCCCATCAGTCTGTCACATCACCCCCATGCATACCAGGGAAACTGTCTCAGCCTCAAGTTATGCAGCAGTCTCTTATGCTGTTTGAAGACTCCGCTGGCAGGGTTTCCCAAGGGCATCCACCTAGCCCTTCCCCAGCGGTGAAAGACATAGAATGCACTGACGCACAACCACTTATGTTTCCTGATGATGAGGACATGGGAATACCACCTCAGCATGTCTCTGATGATGACGAAACACAGGTGCCAACTGCTGCGTCTTTCTGCAGTGTGCAGACTGAACAGGAGGTCAGGGATCAAGACTGGGTGGAAGACGATGCAGGGGACGATGAGGTCCTAGACCCCACATGGAATGAAGGTCGTGCCACTGACTTTCACAGTTCGGAGGAAGAGGCAGTGGTGAGACCGAGCCAACAGCGTAGCAAAAGAGGGAGCAGTGGGCAAAAGCAGAACACCCGCCGCCAAGAGACTCCGCCTGCTACTGACCGCCGCCATCTGGGACCGAGCACCCCAAAGGCAGCTTCAAGGAGTTCCCTGGCATGGCACTTCTTCAAACAATGTGCTGACGACAAGACCCGAGTGGTTTGCACGCTGTGCCATCAGAGCCTGAAGCGAGGCATTAACGTTCTGAACCTGAGCACAACCTGCATGACCAGGCACCTGCATGCAAAGCATGAACTGCAGTGGAGTAAACACCTTAAAACCAAGGAAGTCACTCAGGCTCCCCCTGCTACCTCTTCTGCTGCTGCCGCCTCGGCCTATTCTGCTGCTGCCGCCTCGGCCTCTTCCTCCGCCTCTGGAGGAACGTTGGCACCTGCCGCCCAGCAAACAGGGGATGTACCACCAACACCACCACCACCACCTCCGTCACCAAGCGTCTCAACCATGTCACACGCCAGCGTTCAGCTCTCCATCTCACAAACATTTGATAGAAAGCGTAAATTCCCACCTAGCCACCCTCGATCCCTGGCCCTGAATGCCAGCATTTCTAAACTACTGGCCTATGAAATGCTGTCATTTAGGCTGGTGGACACAGACAGCTTCAAACAGCTCATGTCGCTTGCTGTCCCACAGTATGTTGTTCCCAGCCGGCACTACTTCTCCAAGAGAGCCGTGCCTTCCCTGCACAACCAAGTATCCGATAAAATCAAGTGTGCACTGCGCAACGCCATCTGTAGCAAGGTCCACCTAACCACAGATACGTGGACCAGTAAGCACGGCCAGGGACGCTATATCTCCCTAACTGCACACTGGGTAAATGTAGTGGCAGCTGGGCCCCAGGCGGAGAGCTGTTTGGCGCACGTCCTGCCGCCGCCAAGGATCGCAGGGCAACATTCTTTGCCTCCTGTTGCCACCTCCTCCTTCTCGGCTTCCTCCTCCTCTTCTTCCACCTGCTCATCCAGTCAGCCACACACCTTCACCACCAACTTCAGCACAGCCCGGGGTAAACGTCAGCAGGCCATTCTGAAACTCATATGTTTGGGGGACAGGCCCCACACCGCACAGGAGTTGTGGCGGGGTATTGAACAACAGACCGACGAGTGGTTGCTGCCGGTGAGCCTCAAGCCCGGCCTGGTGGTGTGTGATAATGGGCGAAATCTCGTTGCAGCTCTGGGACTAGCCAATTTGACGCACATCCCTTGCTTGGCGCATGTGCTGAATTTGGTGGTGCAGAAGTTCATTCACAACTACCCCGACATGTCAGAGCTGCTGCATAAAGTGCGGGCCGTCTGTTCGCGCTTCCGGCGTTCACATCCTGCCGCTGCTCGCCTGTCTGCGCTACAGCGTAACTTCGGCCTTCCCGCTCACCGCCTCATATGCGACGTGCCCACCAGGTGGAACTCCACCTTGCACATGCTGGACAGACTGTGCGAGCAGCAGCAGGCCATAGTGGAGTTTCAGCTGCAGCACGCACGGGTCAGTCGCACTACAGAACAGCACCACTTCACCACCAATGACTGGGCCTCCATGCGAGACCTGTGTGCCCTGTTGCGCTGTTTCGAGTACTCCACCAATATGGCCAGTGGCGATGACACCGTTATCAGCGTTACAATACCACTTCTATGTCTCCTTGAGAAAACACTTAGGGCGATGATGGAACAGGAGGTGGCCCAGGAGGAGGAGGAGGAGGATGAGGAAGAGGGGTCATTTTTAGCACTTTCAGGCCAGTCTCTTCGAAGTGACTCAGAGGGAGGTTTTTTGCAACAGCAGAGGCCAGGTACAAATGTGGCCAGCCAGGGCCCACTACTGGAGGACGAGGAGGACGAGGATGAGGAGGAGGTGGAGGAGGATGAGGATGAAGCATGGTCACAGCGGGGTGGCACCCAACGCAGCTCGGGTCCATCACTGGTGCGTGGCTGGGGGGAAAGGCAGGACGATGACGATACGCCTCCCACAGAGGACAGCTTGTCCTTACCCCTGGGCAGCCTGGCACACATGAGCGACTACATGCTGCAGTGCCTGCGCAACGACAGCAGAGTTGCCCACATTTTAACCTGTGCGGACTACTGGGTTGCCACCCTGCTGGATCCACGCTACAAAGACAATGTGCCCACCTTACTTCCTGCACTGGAGCGTGATAGGAAGATGCGCGAGTACAAGCGCACGTTGGTAGACGCGCTACTGAGAGCATTCCCAAATGTCACAGGGGAACAAGTGGAAGCCCAAGGCCAAGGCAGAGGAGGAGCAAGAGGTCGCCAAGGCAGCTGTGTCACGGCCAGCTCCTCTGAGGGCAGGGTTAGCATGGCAGAGATGTGGAAAACTTTTGTCAACACGCCACAGCTAACTGCACCACCACCTGATACGCAACGTGTTAGCAGGAGGCAACATTTCACTAACATGGTGGAACAGTACGTGTGCACACCCCTCCACGTACTGACTGATGGTTCGGCCCCATTCAACTTCTGGGTCTCTAAATTGTCCACGTGGCCAGAGCTAGCCTTTTATGCCTTGGAGGTGCTGGCCTGCCCGGCAGCCAGCGTTTTGTCTGAACGTGTATTCAGCACGGCAGGGGGCGTCATTACAGACAAACGCAGCCGCCTGTCTACAGCCAATGTGGACAAGCTGACGTTCATAAAAATGAACCAGGCATGGATCCCACAGGACCTGTCCGTCCCTTGTCCAGATTAGACATTAACTACCTCCCCATAACCATATATTATTGGACTCCAGGGCACTTCCTCATTCAATCCTATTTTTATTTTCATTTTACCATTATATTGCGATGCTACCCAAAGTTGAATGAACCTCTCCTCTGCCTGTGTGCTAGGCCTAAATATATGCCAATGGACTGTTGCAGTGGTGGCTGACATGAAGCCTGATTCTCTGCTATGACATGCAGACTAATTCTCTGCTGACATGAAGCCAGATTGTCTGTTACGGGACCTCTCTCCTCTGCCTGGGTGCTGGGCCTAAATTTATGACAATGGACTGTTGCAGTGGTGGCTGACGTGAAGCCTGATTCTCTGCTATGACATGCAGACTGATTCTCTGCTGACATGAAGCCAGATCCTCTGTTACGGGACCTCTCTCCTCTGCCTGGGTGCTGGGCCTAAATTTATGACAATGGACTGTTGCAGTGGTGGCTGACGTGAAGCCTGATTCTCTGCTATGACATGCAGACTGATTCTCTGCTGACATGAAGCCAGATCCTCTTTTACGGGACCTCTCTCCTCTGCCTGGGTGCTGGGCCTAAATTTATGACAATGGACTGTTGCAGTGGTGGCTGACGTGAAGCCTGATTCTCTGCTATGACATGCAGACTGATTCTCTGCTGTCATGAAGCCAGATTGTCTGTTACGGGACCTTTCTCCTCTACCTGGGTTCTGGGCCTAAATTTATGAAAATTGACTCTTACAGTGGTGGGTGACGTGAAGCCTGATTCTCTGCTATGATATGAAGACTGATTCTCTGCTGACATGAAGCCAGATTGTCTGTTACGGGACCTTTCTCCTCTGCCTGGGTTCTGGGCCTAAATTTATGAAAATTGACTCTTACAGTGGTGGGTGACGTGAAGCCTGATTCTCTGCTATGATATGAAGACTGATTCTCTGCTGACATGAAGCCAGATTGTCTGTTACGGGACCTTTCTCCTCTGCCTGGGTTCTGGGCCTAAATTTATGAAAATTGACTCTTACAGTGGTGGGTGACGTGAAGCCTGATTCTCTGCTATGATATGAAGACTGATTCTCTGCTGACATGAAGCCAGATTGTCTGTTACGGGACCTTTCTCCTCTGCCTGGGTTCTGGGCCTAAATTTATGAAAATTGACTCTTACAGTGGTGGGTGACGTGAAGCCTGATTCTCTGCTATGATATGAAGACTGATTCTCTGCTGACATGAAGCCAGATTGTCTGTTACGGGACCTTTCTCCTCTGCCTGGGTTCTGGGCCTAAATTTATGAAAATTGACTCTTACAGTGGTGGGTGACGTGAAGCCTGATTCTCTGCTATGATATGAAGACTGATTCTCTGCTGACATGAAGCCAGATTGTCTGTTACGGGACCTTTCTCCTCTGCCTGGGTTCTGGGCCTAAATTTATGAAAATTGACTCTTACAGTGGTGGGTGACGTGAAGCCTGATTCTCTGCTATGATATGAAGACTGATTCTCTGCTGACATGAAGCCAGATTGTCTGTTACGGGACCTTTCTCCTCTGCCTGGGTTCTGGGCCTAAATTTATGAAAATTGACTCTTACAGTGGTGGGTGACGTGAAGCCTGATTCTCTGCTATGATATGAAGACTGATTCTCTGCTGACATGAAGCCAGATTGTCTGTTACGGGACCTTTCTCCTCTGCCTGGGTTCTGGGCCTAAATTTATGAAAATTGACTCTTACAGTGGTGGGTGACGTGAAGCCTGATTCTCTGCTATGATATGAAGACTGATTCTCTGCTGACATGAAGCCAGATTCTCTGTTACGGGACCTCTCTCCTCTGCCTGGGTGCTGGGCCTAAATTTATGACAATGGACTGTTGCAGTGGTGGCTGACGTGAAGCCTGATTCTCTGCTATGACATGCAGACTGATTCTCTGCTGACATGAAGCCAGATTCTCTGTTACGGGACCTCTCTCCTCTGCCTGTGTGTGTGCTGGGCCTAAATATATGCCAATGGACTGTTGCAGTGGTGGCTGACGTGAAGCCTCATTCTCTGCTATGACATGCAGACTAATTCTCTGCTGACATGAAGACAGATTCTCTGTTACGGGACCTCTCTCCTCTGCCTGGGTGCCGGGGCCTAAATATCTGAGAATGGACTGTTCCAGTGGTGGGTGACGGGAAGCCAGATTCTCTGCTATGGAACCTCTCTCCAATTGATTTTGGTTAATTTTTATTTATTTAATTTTTATTTTAATTCATTTCCCTATCCACATTTGTTTGCAGGGGATTTACCTACATGTTGCTGCCTTTTGCAGCCCTCTAGCTCTTTCCTGGGCTGTTTTACAGCCTTTTTAGTGCCGAAAAGTTCGGGTCCCCATTGACTTCAATGGGGTTCGGGTTCGGGACGAAGTTCGGATCGGGTTCGGATCCCGAACCCGAACATTTCCGGGATGTTCGGCCGAACTTCTCGAACCCGAACATCCAGGTGTTCGCTCAACTCTACTGAGCACCCTACAATAGTGAGGGGACACGACCACCGGCTCCCTACACCAGACACGGAGGGAGTCAGGGTCACCTGGGATCCAGCAAACAGAAAATAACAGATAACAGTTTAACACTTAACTTTGTAGAGGAGAGGAGAACCAGATGGGCATGCACACATACTCCAGGAAGAAATATAAGCCGCCCAGAAAAGCCTTCTGGGGAAGAATTTAAAGGGAAGCAATTAGTCCAACACATGACAGCTGAGAGAGACTAACGAGAGGAGGAGCTGAATACCACAACACAGAAACTCAAGGGGGAGGTTCTGAAGGGCCTCTGTCAGAGCTTCTCAGCTGTCTGGTTGTGACAGCTGGATTCCTGTGTGTGGTGTTGTTTGTACGGCGTCCTATTTGGTGTGTGGGCACCTGTACTTTTGCACGGGTTCAAGTCGTGGTGGCTGCAGCAGGTAAGTGTGTTTCTGGTGTTGTTACCTGCCGATCCAGATGCTGCATATGGTCATTTCCCTTCCACCTGTTACTAGGCAGCTGGAGACTCCGGTTCGTCTGAGTCCCTGAAGAACTGGTTGTCTCCTATTCCTGACCCCTATGCCAGGGACCATAAGGGTCAGCAGGATCCAGGTTCCAGTGCATGAGCCCTCCCACCTTCAGAGTTTGCTCATGCGGTCAGGAGATTAGGGTGAGGATTAGGGCGGCTGTAGGTTGTGGCCTGCTCCCTTCATTGTTGTCTGTTCTAGTAACAGTTCCAATTATACGGTGGGGGGTTTCCCCCACTCCCCACCCTGACAAGTTATTGGCTTCAATCCAGATGTTCTTTTATTGCTTGTAGTCCTTTTATAAAGATATGTATAGTGATGGCACATCATCTATACATAGTATTAGCTCTGCCACATCACCTATTCCCACCAGCTTATATACTAAATCTGTCTAATCCCTTTACTGTGCACAGCCCAGGGAAGTGCTAGAGTAGGACTGCCACCACTTTGAGTAGTCCCACTATCTGCCAATCCCATCCTCCCTTCCACCATGCGCCCTTACCCGGCCGAGTTTGATATATTTCTTTTATCTTGGACAATCTACTTGAGTTGACAGTACTATTGATGGTTCAATTCTCTTAGGCATGCGTCGCATGTGCATTGAAGTGATGTGTACTGGCCCTAGAGGCATGCACCTCAGCAGGCTTGTAATGATTTATCCTGGCCTGTGGGATGTCAATCAAGCAAGGAGATGTGTTTAGGAACCACCCAGCATGTATCTTCAGTCATTCAGGACTACCTCTATGACTGTTTACTGGCTATTAACATCACGTTTTTAGATTAAGCAGCAACTAATAATAGATATAGGGACTAACCCCCAACTCTTTAAGGTTGTGATGGCACTTTAGGGGCATCATTTTCTTGACATTTAGCCAGGGGTGCACCTAGCCTTTCTGCTGCCTGAGTCAAAAACTGAAACGACGACCCCCTCCAATGCCAATTTCTTAACTTAACCCCTTTGCCGCAATGAAAGTGCTCATTGCCTATGGCCCTTCCGCTGTCCCTCTCTTGCCCCTACCTGGTACTGCCTGAGTAGATCGCCTCACCTGGCCTCATTGGTAGGGTTAAGCGAACCCGAACTGTAAAGTTCGGGTTCGTACTGAACTTTAGGATTTTTGGACCCCGAACCTGAACTTTTCAGTAAAAGTTCGGGTTCGGTGTTCGGCGAGTTAACCACTTAGCGACCACACACATTTTTTTAAAATCGCATTCCAGGAGCTATAACTTTTTTGTTTTTTCATCAATGTACTTGCATGAGGTCTTATTTTTTTGCAGGACAATTTCTAGTTTTTAATGCACCCTTTTGGGTACATGTAATGATTGATTAAAGCCAGCTGTTTAGCTAAAAACCCCTATGTTTACGTCAGTAAAAAGGCGTATTAGTCACTAAAGGTTAATTGCGCTTTTTGAAAGGCTGCAGCGCAGCCAATCAACAACTTGTGTACCCTTAGAAGCCATCACAGCCATGCCTACTAATTACCCTGCCCTTAGCCCAGTGACCCAGAAAAATAACTTTTAGCCGTCTGTTAGTTAGGTGGGCGGCGGCTGCCATTTTATGCAAGTTCTGTGAACCAGCACAGCATATGTGCATTTGTGACAGTCAAATAGAAGCCAATACTGCAATTATATTATGGGTTTAAAAAAAATCATCCATTTTTGGCAAGACCCTACATCTGTGGCCTTTGCAGCATGTGTCTGTGTGCAATTTAAGCTTGAAATACTGCAATAATGTTCTGGGTTTTAAAAAACACCTATTTTTGGCAATAAGCTCCATCTGGGGCCTATGCCGCATTAGTCAGTGTGCAATTTAAGATAGAAATACAGCAATAATTTTATGGGTTTTAAAAAAGCACCTTTTTTGGGCAAAATTTTACAGCCCTTGCTGCATCTGTCAGTCTGAAATTCAAGCGTTATATACTGCTGTCATATTCTGTTATTTTAAAAAAAACACCCTTTTAGGGCAAAATCCAAATTTTGCGGCGTTTGCTGCATCTGTAATTGTTAAATACAAGCTTGAAATACTTCAATAATTTTCTGGGTTTTAAAAAACACCCATTTTTGGCAATACCCTCCATCTTGGGCCTATGCCGCATTAGTGTCATGCCCTGCTCTGACTATGTGCGGAGGTCGGCCAGAATAGCAGCACCTGTTTGGTGTTTTGTTTTGGAGCCGTGCTGGATCCGCCTCCCATCAGGTGCACTGGGTTGGGTCATTAGTTTAAATAGCACTCCATCCCAGTGCTCTGAGCGGGTTATAGAAATCATTCTGGCCTTGGAAGCAAGGAAGGAAGGTTGTCTGTTCCAGCTCAGAAAAGATAAGTGTGGTTTCGGTTTTTGTTGTTTGCGATCTTGGTTGTGTTAGTGTCATCTCTCCCATCCAGGTTCTGTGCGAGCAGGCTGCTCCAATTCCCCTTTTCACCATCTCAGGGAATCTAGGGTGTTTTAGCCCAGGCACGGGGACACATCATTCCTACCATCTAGGTTTGAATGTGGGATGAGCAGAGCAGGGAGAGAAGTCAGGGATTTGCTAGGAGGTGATCCTTCCCCTGCTTCTCGCCTAGAGCCTGGTTTTCTGGTTTATCTGTATTTCTGATATCCCGTCCGGCGTGACAATTATATAATAAAATTAGTGACAATTAGTCAGTGTGCAATTTAGGCATAAAATACAGCAATCATTTTCTGGGTTTTAAAAAACACCCTTTATGGGCAAAATACTAAATTTTACAGCCCTTGATGCATCTGTCAGTGTGAAATTCAAGCGTTATATACTGCTGTCATATTCTGTTATTAAAAAAACACCCATTTTGGGCAAAAAACTAAATTTGTGGCCTTGTCTGCATCTGTCAGTGTGAGATACAAGCTTGAAATACAGCCATAATATTATGGGCTTAAAAAAACACCCATTTTGGGCAAAGTACTTAATATTGCAGCCTTTGCTGCATCTGTAATTGTGAGATACACGCGTTAGATACTGGTGTTCTATTCTGTTACAAAAAAAAACACCCATTTTGGGCAAAAAATTAAATTTGCGGCCTTGTCTGCAGCTATCAGTGTGAGATACATGCGTTAGATACTGCTGTTCTATTCTGTTTTTAAAAAAACACCTATTTTGGGCAAAGTACTTAATATTGCAGCATTTTCTGCATCTGCAATTGTGAGATACACGCGTTAAATACTGGTGTTCTATTCTGTTATTGAAAAAACACTTATTTTGGGCAAAAATTTAAATTTGTGGCCTTGTCTGCATCTGTCAGTGTGAGAGACAAGCTTGAAATACAGCAATAATATTCTGGGTTTAAAAAAAACACCCATTTTGGGCAAAAAACTTAATTTGGCCCGGTCGTGGTGCTGCTGGTGGAGCTCCTGTTGCAGGCAGGGGACGTGGTCGATCTGTGCCAGCTACACGCACAAGTGATACACCTTCCTCAGGTGTGAGTAGGCGACAGAACCTTCAGCGGTATTTGATCAGGGGTAATGCGGCTCTATGAATGGTGAGGCCAGAACAAGTACAGACGATAGTAGATTGGGTTGCTGACAGTGCCTCCAGTTCCTTTACATTGTCTCCCACCCAGTCTCCTGCTGAAAGATCAGAGTTGGCACCTGCAGCCTATGTCCATCAGTCTTTCACCTCACCCCCATGCAAATCAGCCAAGCAGTCTGAGCCCCAAGTCATGCAGCAGTCTCTTCTGATTTTTGATGACTCTGCTAGCAGGGTTTCCCAGGGCCGTCCACCTAGCCCTGCCCCAGAAGGGGAAGAGATTGAGTGCACCGATGCCCAACCACTTATCTTTCAAGATGAGTACATGGGAGGACCACTGCAGCACGTCTCGGATGATGACGAAACACAGGTGCCAACTGCTGTGGCTTTCGAAAGTGTGCAGACCGACAAGGAGGGCAGGGGTGAAGACTGGGTGGAAGATGATGTGCAGGACGATGAGTTCCTCGACCCCACATGGAATCAAGGTCATGCGAGTGACCTGTGTAGTTCAGAGGAAGAGGCGGTGGTCGCACAGAGCCACCAGCACAGCAGAAGAGGGAGCAGGGTGCAAAAGCGGAATGGCCGTCCTCTAGACAGTACGCCTGCTACTGCCCACCACAGCAAGGGACCGAGCACACCAAAGCCAGCTCCAACGAGTTCCCGTGACAGTTCTTCAGACAATGTGCTGACGACAAGACACGAGTGGTTTGCATGCTGTGCAATCAGAGCCTGAAGCGAGGCATAAACGTTCTAAACCTGAGCACAAACTGCATGACCAGGCATCTAAGTGCAAAGCACGAGCTGCAGTGGAGTAGACACCTCAAAAACCAAGAAAGGTCTCTGGCTCCTCCTGCTTCCTCTTCTGCTGCAGTCTCGGCCTCTTCATTCACCTCTGGAGTGACAGTGCCACCTGCCACCCACAAACAGAGGATCTGCTATAAACACCACCACCTGGGTCACCAAGCATCTCCACAATGTCCCACGGAAGCGTTCAGCACTCCATCTCCCAAACACTGGAGAGGTAGAGGAAGTACCCCCCTACCCACCCACAATCTCTGGCCCTGAATGCCAGCATTTCAATATTACTGTCCTTTGAAATGCTGTCATTCCGTCTGGTGGAGACGGAGAGTTTTAAAAGCCTTATGGCGGTGGCTGTCCCACAGTACGTTGTGCCCAGCCGCCACTAGTTTTCCAGGCAAGCGATCCCTTCCCTGCACAACCAAGTGGGGGAAAATCAGGTGTGCACTGCGCAACGCCATCTGTGGCAAGGTCAACCTAACTACGGATACGTGGACCAGTAAGCACGGTCAGGGCCGTTATATCTCCATAACAGCACACTGGGTAAATGCAGTGGCGGCTGGGTCTGAGGCGGATAGCAGTTTGGCGCATGTCCTTCCACCACCGAGGATTGCAGGGCGCTTCTCTTTGCCTTCTGTTGCTTCCTCCTCCTACTCTGCTTCGTCATCCTCTACCGGCTCCTCATCGGTCAGCATAACACCTTCACCACCAACTTCAGCACAGCTAGGGGTAAACGACAGCAGGCAGTTTTAAAACTTATCTGTTTGGGTTCCTTAAAAATTACCCCGATATGTCAGAGCTGCTGCATAAAGTGCGGGCTGTCTGTGCGCGTTTTAGGCGGTCTCACCCTGCTGCTGCTCGCCTGTCAGCGATGCAGCGTAACTTCGGCCTTCCCGCTCACCGCCTCATATATGACATGCCCACAAGGTGGAACTCCACCTTGCACATGATGGCCAGACTGTGCAAGCAGCAGCAGACGATAGTGGAGTTTCAGCTGCAGCACGCATGGGTGATTCGCTCTGCGGAACAGAAGCACCTCACCACCAATGACTGGGCCTCCATGCGAGACCTGTGTTCTTTGTTGCGCTGTTTCGAGTACTCCACCAACATGGCCAGTGCCGATAACGCAGTTCTCAGCATTACTATCCCACTTCTATGCCTCCTTGAAAAAACGCTGCTGGCGATGATGGAAGAGGATGTGGCACATGAGGAGGAGGAGGAAGAGGGATCATTGCATAGGGTTTCCGGCCAGTCATTCACAAGTGGCTCCGAGTTCCTGCACCCACAAACGCAAGGTACACAATTGTCTAACCGGTGTGATATACCCCGGCTGTACTTAGTAGACAGGTAAAAACATTTAACTAATTTGTCTGTTACATTTTCTGGTGAAATTCACCAATTTTTGGGTGTGATATACCACTGCTATACCCAGTAGACAGGTAAAAAAAATCATTAATTTGTCTGTTACATATTCGGGTGAAATTCACTAATTTTTGGGTGTGTTATACCCCTGCTGTACCTAGTAGACAGGAAAACAAATTTCACTAATTTGTCTGTTACATTCTCGGGTGAAATTCACCAATTTTTGGCTGTGATATACCCCTGCTATACCTAGTAGACAGGTAAAAACATTTCACAAATTTGTCTGTTACATTCTTGGGTGACATTTGACCATTTTTGCCTTGATTAAACCCCTGCTCTGCATAGGTGATAGGGACATGAATTTCAGAAAATCGTCTGTTACATTGTCAGGTGACATTTTACCAATTTTGCCATATACAAACCCCTGCTCTGCATAGGTGACAGGAAATTCAATTTCAAAAATTCTTCTTTAATTGATGCGCGCCCCCTCCCTTTCATTCAATGCTTAAACTTTAACAACTTATCCCACATTTGCGCTTCAATAATTTGTCCCACTTTTCCGCTCAATCATATTCAATTTCAAACAATTAACCTCCCTGGGATGTGGTCTCTCTTTCTCACGCTCCCTCTCCGACATGGTAGGGCAGTATGTGAGCACACGCCTACACGAACTGACTGACGGGTCTGCCCCCTGCAACTTCTGGTTCTCCAAATTGGGCACATGGTCTGAGCTTGCCCTTTATGCCTTGGAGGTGCTGGCCTGCCCTGCAGCCAGTGTATTGTCTGAACGTGTGTTTAGCACGACTGGAGGGGGTTATCACAGGTTATATTTACCAATGTTTTGGGGTGTACCCTAATTTAAAAAATGAAAATAAATTTAAAACCAAAAAGCAGTGTAGGCTACCGTACCTCCTTCTCCTCCACCGCTGCTTCCACCGCCTCCTCAACCTCCTACTCCATATGGACCTCGTCCTTCTAGATCAAGATTATTTTTATTATTTTTTACTTATTTTATGTTATTTAAAGTCATTTCCCTATCCACATTTGTTTGCAGAGCACTTGCCATGCTCTTAACCACATTTTGCTGGCATTTGCAGCCCTCTAGCCCTTTCTAGTTCGGGTCCCCATTGACTTCAATGGGGTTCGGGTTCAGGTTCGGGGTCAAGTTCGGGCACCGAACTCAAACTTTTTTGTGAAGTTCGGCCGAACCCGTCGAACCCGAACACCCAGGTGTCCGCTCAACTCTACTCATTGGTGGTGCACCCCTGCTTTTAGCTAACATTTACTGTATACTGCTCCAATGCAGACTTCTACGTCTCGATTGTTTTTCTATTCTCAGGCCATGAGATTAATCTGTACCTGTAGTCATGTGTTTCTCTATATCATCTGCCCCTATTCTTGCCAACCAACATATTAAAATCATATCACAATAACCTGAGTTGCATGAAAAGCTCAGCTCTGCTGCATCTGTGTAGATACATAGAATATTTAAGGACCATCCCCTCTATAGAATCTACACTGATCTTGGTTTTATACAATTATATTGTTATCTAATTTAGGTAATTTAGGACACCACTAGCACTAGAACTGTTTGCTCCATAGCGAACAGAATAGATGAAAATAGCCATTCAGGCCTGACATCATATGTAAAGTGACTGGCTTGCAGAGAATACTGATATTACATGGAAATGAGAACTACATATTAATTATTTACCTAGAGATAAGCTTGTGTGTTAACGCGCCAGGGATTACAGTACTTTATCGGCTGCTACATCTGAAATTCTACTTGGGCCTAAATATAACCTTTCTATTACAACATAAGCTGCAGGCCATAGCCATCTGAAATGACATCTTAAATATTAAAAGTCAATAGGTATTTTGCAAGCCAACTGTTGGCAACGGAAGAGACTTTTTCTTCCTGCTGTCTAAAGCAATTTTGTGTAAATGCAGATTTTACCTTCAGCAATATCACTAAGCTAATTCCTTGCAAGCACTTAATGTGTTTGCAGAATTAAAGTTTACTTATAAGCATCTTAGCTAAAATGGTACTTAAAGGGACACTGCTATCAGAATGGGTATATTTTAAAACTCACTGCTGAGACAGATATACCAAGACAAGTGTTGCAAGTATAACGTTTGTCGGACAAATTTATTAGGACTCTCCCAGCAGTCCATGCGCCAGGAATTCAAATCCAGACCAGCGTCGATCTGAACTATCATTTATGCCTCCTCCTCCTAAACCGATCCCCTTCTCTTGCCACCTCTGAAATGTGTCTAGAGACATGAAAAGTTGCAAATTATGGTCCAAATATGGCATGTAGTATTGAGCAAAGTGAGCTTCGGAGCATAGATCCATCTCTGTACAGCATTCAAATGTATGGTCTCCGGCAAAGTCAAATTCTTTACCTCCGAAGTCTCGGGAGACTACTTCGGTGAATAACTTCAGCCATCGATTTTTAAACTTCAAAATCATTTTTAAACTTGAAACCGAAGTCGGCTTCGGTACCAGCTGGTACCTCTGTACCAAAGCAGACTTTGGATTCAAATGGCCTCCGTACAGCATTCAAGCGACTTCAGATCTATGATCCAAGGCTCACTTCGCTCAACATTAATGGCATGCACCATGATTTACAACTTTTTTTTATTTACTCCACAGTAATGGCATAAACCATTTGATAAATGTTCTTCATTATTCATAGACAACATTATTTTCAGAATTTTGTCATTTTTCTTTTTCATTTCGGCAGTACTATACCATTGAAAATGAAATGCATAATATTGTTCTTCTAGTGGTCACCATGAATGAAAAGACCTCCCATATAGATAGGTAATCCATTGTCAGTTTACTGCTGCTGTGAGGGCAAGATGTTATCTGAAGAGCCTTGCACTTATCAGTATAATGTGTGGGGTTATAAATGAGTCACTACAGGGGATGTCTCTCTGACCACAGTCTGACGGAGAAAGTCAAGAGACTGTTTGCTGTGCTAAAAGCTCAAACAATGGAGGACAAAAGAGCAAGGACAGGAAGGAGAATACATGGAGTAACTTAAAAAAATTATATAGAATATTCACATGTAGGCTGTTACCCCTTAGGATATCGGAGGTTTTTTCATTTTCATTTTTCTTCACTATTTTCCTTGAGCCATAACTTTTTAATATTTCTGATCACATAACTGTATGAGGGCTTATTTTTTGCAGGACAAGTCGTACTTTCTAATGCCACTATTAATTATGGCATAAAATGTAGTGGGAAGCGGTAAAAAAAAATTCCAAATGGCGTGGAATTGGAAAAAAAACGTTTCATTTGCAGCAAAACTGACCCATGCCCTTCATTCTCTGGGTCAGTACGATTACAACGATACCCCATATATATAGGTTTATTATGTCTAAATAGTGTAAAATTAAATGCAAATTTTAATTTTTTTAAAAATTACATCACCATATTCTGACCCCAATAACTTTTTGAAACTTATGTCTACTCAGCTAATTAGGGGCTCATTTTCTGCGGAACAATCTGTAGTTTTTATTGATACCATATTGGAGTGTGTGTGACTTTTTGATCACATTTTATTACACTTTTTTGGGTAAGAGAAGCAATGAAAAAATTGCAAATTGGCAATTTTGACCTTTTTTTCCGTTACGCCATTCGCCGTATTAGAATTTTTTTAAATATTTTAATAGTATGGGCATTTTAGGTCGCGATGATACCCATGATGTTTATATTTATTGTTATTTAGGTATTTAAATTTTAATTTGTATCAATTTTTGTAATATATTTTTTAACATTTTTTTATTTTTTGTGATGATTTTGAAGCTCATATATGAGCCTATAAATAATGTTTTTACATTTTTTATTTTGTTTCATCAGGGATTTTTAAAATTATATTTACACTAGAAGTTGCTAATTTTTTATCCTGGTCTGCCATTTGGTGTCCAAAATAAGAATTGTAGCATGAACACTTAAAGCCTCGTCAGCGAGGCTTACAGTGTTCAGCGCAACTACCAATGCCCACATTGGCCACACGGGGCATTGGTAGGAATCTAAAGCCTTTAATTACTGCCATCTGCATTTTTGCCGGTCATGGTAATTAGCCGCAGATCTCTGCTGTATGAAACAGCAGAGACCTGCTGGCCATGGCGCCTGCTGCACGTGCAGCTCTGGTAGCGAACGGGTTAATGTGTGAGAAAATTTTATGTGTCTCTTTAAGTAAAGTAGAATGGCAAAAGGGAACTAGAATGATCTTCTCTCATCTCATGTGACCAAACTTTAACTTTTGTAAAATACACTGAGACCACTTTCACACTGTCAGTATTTGGTCAGTATTTCTCATCAGTATTTGTAAGCCAAAACCAGAAGTGCGTCTGAAACACAGAAGAGGCACAAATCTTTGAATTATACTTTTTCTCTGTATCGGTCCCACGCCTGGTTTTGACCTACAAATACTGATGCAGAATACTGACTGTCCGCACACTGTAGAATTTGCAAAGGGTGAAAATCTGCAACAAATCTACAGCAAAAGTGACATGTCCTCAATTCTGCTCAGATCTGCTACATGTGGATGGGGTTTTGAAATCCACAAGTATTGCATTGTAAACTACAATAGACTTTAAGGGTGATGGCAGATTTTTGCTCAGAAAATCTGCACCAAAAACATAAATAAATCTGCGCTATTTATTGCAGTTTTGGTATATTTTTTGTGCAGTTTTTGGTGTGGATTTGATGCAGATTTTCCGCAGATCTCATTTCATTGAAAAGGGTGAACTCTGCATAAAAAATTGACATGCTGCAGATCCGCACAGCACCTAAGGAAAAACGCAAAGTAAATATGAGATTTGTCTAATCCTATACACTTTGCTGGTACTGTATTAGGCCTCATGCACACGACCGTTGTTTTATTCCGTGTCCATTGTTCCGTTTTTCTGCGGACCCATTGACTTTCAACGGGTCCGTTGAAAACTCGGCTAATGCACCGTTTGTCATCCGCGTCCGTGATCCATGGTTCCAGTCCGTCAAAAAAATATAACCTGTCCTATTATTTTCGCGGAACCTGGTTTGCGGCCCCATTCAAGTCAATGGGACCGCCAAAAAACACGGAGTCACACAAGATTGTCATCCGCGTCTGTACGTCCGCGTCCGTTTTTTTCCTATCATTTGCATGGCAAACCTGACTTAGACTGTTTTTTACTTTCCTTTATGTCTAGTGGTCCTCCAGAAATAAAGGAAGACACACGGAAACAAAAACGGAAACGGATCACGGAACAACGGAACCCCATTTTGCAGAACGGAACACAACAACGGTCGTGTGCATGAGGCCTTACACTGTGGTTTTTCTACACGAAATCCAAACATAATCTGCACTCTGTGCAGCCGCCTTCAGAGCATAATCTGCACCAAAAAGCTGTAGTATTTCCACAGCGTGTAAATTCACCATTCTTTAGTCTGCCAGCAATGAAACAGTTAAGCACATTGGAATTCCCTTGTATAGATTCACTATAGTAAAATCAGATTGCTCATTTTCATAGATATTCAAATGCTCCCAGCGGGGAATGACCATGGTAGTCCTGAAAATTATAAGTTTTGCTGAGAAAATGACAGCCTTGTGTCTATAGCTCTGTCTGCCCTCTCTTTTATGCGAGAGTGTTTGCGTGGGTTGGAGGGCGCCCAGGCAGCAGGAGGTTGGTAAATGCCGAGTACATGAATACAGAGATGATCTGACTGCCCACAGACTAGGAAAGGGCAGGCTGTTAGTGGGGATGAGTAGGAGGACAGTTCATTTCCAAGACTATTCTTCTGCACTCTGTTTGGTAACAAATCAAAAAGTCATTAACAGAAAAGTAATGTTTAATAGAATAGAAATGTTAAGAAACCAGCATTGTGTAAACTGCGGCTCCTGCCCATTCTAGAAATAGTTATTCGATTACCAGTCCAGTAAACAGCAGCGCCATGGGAAATTAGCGCTTCCATTGTGGAAACACTCATCTCTCTACTGTATATTCAACAGCTCAGGACACAGGCCGGAAGAGGCCTGCACCGCATCATTGACGGCCGCTTGGAGGTAAGTATTGTTTTTTATTTGACACTATGCTGTTGGGCCACTATGGGGGGAGCACTATGGGCAGAGGTGCACCGTCAATGAGGCAAGGTGAAGCGATTGCCTCAGGAAGCGCCAGATAGGGACAAGTAAGGGGCAGCGAAAAGACCTTGGGCCATGAGTGTTTTTTCGTTGTGGAAATGTTAATCTCTGCATATTCAACTGTATCGCTATATTAACCAGTACGTTTTGTAGCACTATATGTAATGTTTTCCAAGTATGACTTTAACAGTAAGGCTGAGAATTTGGCATGACGGGTGGGGGTATCATTTCAGTTTTCACCTCAGGCAGCAGAAAGGCTAGAGGCACCCCTGACAATGGGGCATTGTTTCTACTGGGGGCACTAAATGGGGGCATATTTTTGTTCTGGCACACATTATGGAGGGTACTATGGGGATATTGGCTTTACTGGAGGCACTAGTTAGGAGCATTTTGTACTGGCACACATAAGAGGCATATTTGTGTACTGGCACACATTATGGGGGGCACTATGAGGACAGTGGCTTCACTGGGGGCACTAAGAGGGTGTATTTTTTCTGTATAGGCGCACAATTATAAGGGGGTATTTGCTGTTCTAGCAAACCTTATGAGGTATTTTTGTACTGGCACACATTATAAGGAGGTATTTTTGTACTGACCCACATTATAAGGGGGTATTTATTGTACTGCCACACATTATTAGGGAGTATTTTTTGTACATGTGCACATTATAAGTTTTTTTTTGTACTGGCACACATTTTAAGGGGCTGTTTTTGTACTGGCACACATTAGGGGGGCATTTTTCTACTGGCACACATTTTAAGAATTATTACTACTGGGGGTATTATGGTAAGCTTTATTACTTCTAGGGAACTATGGAGAACATGATTAATAGTATGGGCACTATGGGGGCATTATTACTTCTAGGGGGGCACAGTTTCAATTTTAATCTCAAGCAGCAGAAAGGTAAGGTGCACTCCTGGCTGATTGATACATAGTTTTGTGAGAAAAGATTCCGTATAACTTGTATTTTATCCATTTATATCTATACTCATTTTGGCCTTTGAAGTCAAGGAGGCGGTCCGATCAGTGACTGACAGCCTTCCCTCTATGACTGTGAATATAGAGATAGTTGACAATCACTGATAGGACCACCTCCTGGACTTCAAAGGTCATTATGAAGAGAAATTTAAAGTTAAAAAAAGTTATACTGAATCTTGTCACATAACACTATACGTCGGTATTAACAAAGGCCCATAGCTGGCGGAGGATCAGCCAAAGATATAAAGAGACGCAGGCCTCTCCATAACTTTGGTGTATCCAGCACCAGTTCTAAATGTAAGACAGCTTCCTAATCTTACATTTAGACCATTTTCTACGCCTAGAAAATGGTGAATGAGGCGGCCCTGCCAGCCCGTCCCTTTCCCCGCCCAAAATTTTTGAATTTCTGGTCTAACATGCTGCCTGCAGATTATTTAGCATTTTCATGGTGACAGGTTCCCTTTAAACCATGGTGTAATATGCAAACTGGAATCCGATTTTTTTTTAAAGAAGGCAAAAAGTAAGGCCTCTTTCACACGGGCGTCATATTTTTGGCCCGGATAAGAGGCGGGTGCGTTGCGGGAACACGCTAAATTTTTCAGCGCGAGTGCAAAACATTGTAATGCGTTTTGCACGCGTGTGAGAAAAATCGCGCATGTTTGGTACCCAAACCTTGGGATTGATGTTCTGAAGATTGTATTATTTTCCCTTATAACATGGTTATAATGGAAAATAATAGCATTCTGAATACAGAATGCTTAGTAGGTGATCAATTGAGGGTTAAAAAAAATAAAAAAAATTTACCTTCTCCTCTTGATCGCAAAGTTCCTGGTCTCTTCTTTACTTCTTTAATGATGAACTACCGGCTAGGACCTGTGGTGATGGACCATGTGATTGGAGCATGTGATCTGACGTCACCACAGGTCCTTTAGCCGACAGCTCATCATTAAAGCGAACCTTTCACCTCAATTTCACTTCATAAACTAGCAACGGTACCTTTATAGATCATCTTCAGTGTGTTATTATACATCCTTGTGCCGCTTTCATGCGCTGTAAATGCCTGAAAAAATCGTCTTATAAAGTAATCATTTCCTGCTCCAACAGTCACGCTAGAAGTCAAGGGGGTAGCCCTTCCCTCACTTCAGGCTGTACCTCCCCTGCTTGAGTCCGCACGATAGACGGGATCGCACGGCGAATGAGGAGGACGGCGCATGCGCAGCCTGTACAAGCGCGGTCCCGGCGACTAAGCCGGGTGTCAATTACAGTGCGTAGAGGCGGGGTTAGGGCAGGGGAGGTACAGCCTGAAGTGAGGGAAGGGCTACCCCCTTGACTTCTAGCGTGACTGTTGGAGCAGGAAATTATTACTTTATAAGACGATTTTTTTAGGCATATACAGCGCATGAAAGCGGCACAAGGATGTATAATAACACACTGAAGATGATCTATAAGGTACTGTTGCTAGTTTATAAAGTGAAATTGAGGTGAAAGGTTTGCTTTAAAGAAGTAAAGAAGAGACCGGGAACTTCGCGACAAGAGGAGAAGGTGAGTTCATTTTTTTAACTCTCAATTGATCACCTACTAAGCATTCTGTATTCAGAATGCTATTATTTTCCCTTATAACCATGTTATAAGGGAAAATAATACAGTGAATAGACTGTACACTTGCTTGCGGATGTTTGCGATTTTCACGCAACCCTATTTATTTCTATGGGGCCTGCGTTACGTGAAAACGCAGAATAAAGAACATGCTGCGATTTTCACGCATCACTTATCACCGCTCATGTGAACAGTCCCATAGAAATGAATGGGTCCAGATTCAGTGCGGGTGCAATGCGTTCAACTCACGCCAAATTTTCTACAAAAAAAAACTGATCTGTTTAACTGATGCATAGGCTTCTACAGAGAAAAAGGATGCCAAAAATGCATCAGTTTTGTCTATTTTGCATTCCTGACAGTATTTTTACTGGATGGGAAAGCACAGATGTCTGCGCTTTTCCATCCAGCAAAAAAAAAAATGATGCAGCACTTTCACTTGCAAACAAATCAGTTGACAGTAACAGAAGGATCAGTCAGGATTAGGCCCCTTTCACACGGGCGAGTATTCCGCGCGGGTGCGATGCGTGAGTTGAACGCATTGCACCCGCACTAAATCCTGACCCATTCATTTCTATGGGGCTGTTCACATGAGCTGTGATTTTCATGCATTACTTATGCGTTGCGTGAAAATCGCAGCATGTTCTATATTCTGTGTTTTTCACGTAACGCAGGCCCCATAAAAAATGAATGGGGTTGCGTGAAAATCGCAAGCATCCACAAGCAAGTGCGGATGCGGTGCGATTTTCACGCATGGGTTCTAGGTGACAGTCTATTCACTGTATTGTTTTCCCTTATAACATGGTTATAAGGGAAAATAATAGCATTCTGAATACAGAATGCATAGTACAATAGCGCTGGAAGGGTTAAAAATAAATTAAAAAGTTAACTCACCTTATCCTCTTGATCGCGAAGTTCCCGGTCTCTTCTTTAGCTGTGGGCTAAAGGACCTGTGGTGATGTCAGATCACATGCTCCATCACCATCAATTGTTTGCCGCCAGCAGATCATGTCATGTAATTAGCACTCTAGCATTAGTGATCACTTCTCCCTATACTGTGGAGGAGATTGCTGCATGCTCCTCCACTGACGAACAGGCAATTGTGAGGAAAGACTGTTTCCTTCCCGACAATCGTCTACTCCATTGTGTAAAGAGGCCTCAACTCCTTAAGGACCAGGCTCATTTTCACCTTAAGGATTAGTTTTGGTACTATCTTGGTACTATCTTGGTACTATTTTAGTGGGCATACGCCTTTTTGATCGCTTGCTGTTGTACGTTTTGTGATGTAAGGTGACAAAAAAATTGGTTTATTTAGCACAGTTTTTATTTTTTATTTTTTACGGTGTTCATCTGAGGGGTTAGGTCATGTGATATGTTTATAGAGTCGGTCGATACGGACGTGGCGATACCTAATATGTCTATTTTTTACCAATTTTTTTTACTTTATTTGGGGAAAATGATGTTTTTGTTTATTTTTACTTAAAACTGTTAATTTTTTGAAGGGAAAACTTTATTTTTTCAACTTAATTTTTTGTCCCACTTTGGGACTTCAACTTTTGGGGGTCTAATCCCTTTTACGATGAGTTCCAATACTTCTGTATTGGAATGCATTGGCTGTATGAATAATACAGTGTGTATTACTCATACAGCTTCCTGCCTGTGAGATCCAGGGGGCTGGATCTCACATGCTCGTCACCGGAAGGCAGCACCGAGCAGGCACCTTGGGTCAATGCGGTTTGCGGCTCTTACATGTTGCGGCGGGCGGCGCTGCCATCGGGTCCCCATTCGGTTGTAGGGGGGACCCGATGGCATGGGGACCCAATGGCAGCGCCGCCCGCCGCAACATGTAAGAGCCGCAAACCGCATTGACCCAAGGTGCCTGCTCAATGATTTGAGCAGGCACCTTGTACCGATCACCCGGCGGCTGCGATCGGAAATACACATGCCGTACCGGTACATCATGTGTCCGGAAGAGGTTAAAGGACATCTGTCAGTAGATTTGCACCTATGACACTGGCTAACCTGTTACATGTGCGCCTGGCACCTGAAGGCATCTGTATTGGTCCAATGTTCATATGTGTCCACATTGATGAGAAAAACGCAGTTTTTATATATGCAAATGAGGCTCTTGGAACAATGGGGGCGTTTGAATTGCACCTAGAGGCTCAACATTCTCTGTAACTGCCATGTCCTCTGCACTTTGACAGGGCCAGGTGGTCGTGATGACGTTTACACTGCTTGGCCCTGTCAATTAAAGTGCAGAGGGTGTGGTAGTTCTAGAGAGCAGAGCCTCTAGGTGTAACGGCAACACCCCTGTTGCTCCTAGAGGCTCATTTGCATATATTAAAATATAATTTTTCTCAGCAATACAGGCACATATGAACATGGGACCAACACAGGTGCCTTCAGCTGCCAGGTGTACATGCCACAGGTCAGCCAGTTTCATAGGTACAAATCTGCTGGCAGATATCCTTTAAGGCCGCCTTCACACAGTGTTTGATCAGTGATTTACATCAGTGATTGTGAGCCAAAACCAGGAGTGGATCCTACACAGAGATTTCATGCATGAAATATCAGGGTATATTCACACAGTGAGTATCACTTGTAAACAAGCAGTGAAACTGCATGTGTATTAGTCTTCCCTGTGCAACAAAAACCACGGCACAAATGTACCATGTGACTATGTCCTACGGACGCATGTAGCTCTGTGGATCTGGTCGCAAACTGCCACCATTAAAAAAAACATCTGAAACGGGCTGATTTTTGCTGCAGCATTGCTGCTGGCATCACAGCAGGTCTTCTGCAGCTTTCACACTTTGCATTGAAAAAGGATGAAAGTCACCAGTAAAACCTGCAGCAAAAAATCCTGCAGAACTGAAAACCTGCAGCGTGTGTTTTCCCTGTATAGCGTGGATGAGATTTCAGAAATTTCATCCACTTTACGTTTACTGTAATTGCAGCAGATTTACCACAAGAAATGTCTCTGCAGGGAAACCACAGCATTTACGCCACATGTGGCTGTACCCTTATTGAAACGTCTATGGTTGTGGCGGCATGATAAGGGACAGGTGTACTTTAAGTAGAGAAAAAAATAGTCGGCACCTGGCTCTTATGATGAGGAATGTAATTAATGGTCTGACAACAGGATCACATATGCCACTGCTGAAGTGCTAATGACAGTAATGATGCATACTCATTTCCTCTGACAAATATCTCCATGGATTTTGTTTACCTGTCAAATGCTGATGCATCTTCCAATCCATCACAAGCAGACTTTAAAATAACACGGTTCATGTACTGCATTAAAGGCTACGTACCCCTTCAGGAGCATTTTTTTATGATTGCATTTTTGGCTAAAAATTTTTTTTTCAATTGGTCTTTATTAAAAATATTGAGCTGTTCTGTCACAAAGGGTTAACAGTTTGTCTAGCTGTGTGAATGGTACTTTCACTTTGTGCCCATCATCTAATAAACCTTATCTCTAAAATACAAAAAGGTCATAAACACTTACTTAAGCCACATTCATATCAGTAACCTAAGAATTGAGCTGTAATGAGTGTTTATAAGGTCAGGGATAAGGAGCCGTCAGCTGAGCTGCCTGACAGAACAGAGTGAAAATTCAGAGCATGCTATATTAGAGAATCTCAAGGCTATGGAGATAGGGGTTTAACATTTTTAATAAAGATCAATTGAAAGAATGATTTTTTAGCTTAAAATGAGTACAATGCAATAATAATTAAAAAATTGCCCCCAAAGTTTTACATAGCTTTTAAGTCAATGTACAGAATATAACCTGATTGATGCTGAATTCTTTCTGTCTACAAGTGAAATTGCCAGATCATGCATTTTTGCAATTATTTTGTAAACCATATGCAAACCTTATTGCTAGAAATGTGGATTCCACCTTTGCCCAGGTAACCAGACACTTTCATTTCTCTTGATCATTTTTTAGATGTTTCCACAACTAGATTAGGGTCCACCGGTGGTAAATTCAGAGGATTGCACATGTTTTGGAAAGACACAGCCCTGCATATATAAGGTCTCACAGATGACAATGCATATCAGAGTAAACACCAAGCCATAAGGATGAAAGAACTGCCTGTAGAGATCAGAGACAGGATTTTGTGGAGGCACAGATCTGGAGAAGAGTACAAAAACATTTCTGCGACACCGAAAGTTCCCAAGAGCAAAGTGGCCTTGATAATTATTAAATAGAAGAAGTTTGGAATAACCAGGACTCTTCCTAGAACTGGCTTTATACACTATCTAGATGCTATAGCATGCATACATTGCAAGACTGTGCTTTCTGTACCTAATGCGTTAGCCAGCATTAAAAGGGTATTTGTGGAAAATTATATAGGGTATAACTATTAGATTGGAGGGGTTCATACACTGGAACCCGTACCCATCACGAGAATAGGTAACCCATACCCCTGAAATCAGCGGAGCAGCAGGTCAGGCATGCTCAGCACCGCTTCATTAATCTGTAAGGGAGTTCTGGAAATAGCCAAGCGCTATACTTGGCTGTGTCCGGAATTTCCGCAAAGATGGATTGAGTGGCAGCACACATGCTCGACTTGCCACTCTGTACATATTGCGGTGCCCCAAGACATATGGGGTTCTGTAGCTTCATCAGATAACATGCCACAACTGGAATAACCCCTTATCCTGTTAAAACACAAAAGGTCTACACAGGTAAGTAAGAACATGAAACACTGAGCTTATTTAAATCCTTGCAGGAACCAGACCGTCAAATCTTTTTGTTTCAGAACACTAGAAAGGATTTCTCTTCTTCCTTGTTAATTTACACTAAACGCTCTTATCACTTCAATGTTGTTGGGATAATTAGTTGCAAAGGAATGTGAAGCCACAGCTTCCTGCGAGAAGCTCGACATTCTGTCTATTAAAATACATTAGGGAACACATCAGATAATTAACGCCAAAATAACAATGGCATTAAATGGTTATTAATAGATTGGGCATCTGCTATTATACTCAGGGGTATGGCCACCTCAGTGAGAGAATGAAGCATGAAATGTCCATCTCAGCTCCTTTATTTCAGGATTGTTCTTGCAACATTGTCTGCTAACGACTCCTGGAGCCTATCTTGTTTGCTTTGCCTGCTTATTGCTACCATAGTAAATGTTGCAGCCCTATCACACACCTACACACATATGATATGCAAATGTTGTCTTCAGTAATTAGAGTGTGTTTCCAAAGCAGTAATGTACCAGCCAAAGGAAACACATGGAATAGCTGTGATCAGGAGGAGATTTTGAGTTGGAATTTTGCATAAATGCTACCCTCGTAATTCATAGTATTTTCATGGACTTCAAAGCTGCTTATACCTTCAACATTACCATACTGCCACCAAATACCAACAATCCTAACTGCTTCTTCTTTCTTAGATAAAGCCGCCTTTAGGGGTTGCTTACACAGTGTTTATTCCTGTGGAATTTTGGTGTGGACATCCTCACCCTAAATTTCGCCAAAAACCTGCTGGCAGCAGCGTCCTTTCTGCCTTCCATTTTTTGTAATAAAAAGGCAGCCTGAAGATCGCAGAATGGCAGTTTAATGGCATGGCCCCGCCAAGAACAGATACGTCTCAGCGCAATTTTATGGTGTCCTAACTAAAGGCAACATAAACTAGTGATAGGTCTCCTTAGCAAAATGCTGGGTCAGGTTCTTTAATTGAACCGGCCATTTTGCCAAAATCTTATATTAAACAGCTCCAGCCTATGCCGATGAGTCCTATATTTATGAGCTCCTGGCTCCCCCCTGACCTCTGCTTCTGATTCATATGAAAAAAAACTGGGCGGGGAGAGCCGTGAGCTCATTGGTATGCGCTGGAGCGGGTAGGATTTAAAAGTGAGGGCAGCAAAAAAACTGGTGACAGATTCTCTTTAAACCACATCTCTGCGGTCTGTAGAGCTGCCTCCCATTGCAAAGAATGGGAGGTAGAAAGGACGACTACCAGAGGAATTTCAGTGGATTTTCAGCGTGGCTGGCAGCGCAAAATTCCCACTGTAAAAAACACAGTGTGAACAGCCCATTAGTCTCTCCTGTTTGAATTTCTGTCTCAGTGACCACAGAAGTTAGGTTAGTTAGGATGTGAACACTGAGATAAGAGGGGATGTTATTTGAAGGACAGCTGCTGACCAGAGGACATCCTTTCAAGTACATCCCCAATTCATAGACCCATATTTTATTCACAATAGATCATAGAACACATATCGGATGTGAGACATTTTTCCTTTTCATGAAAAAAAGTTTGTTTTTGTTTGTTATTTTTATTTACCTCATATGCAGTTTTCTATGGCTTGAATCCTACTTCCTGGTTTGATATGTGTCTACTGTCCTATCATGTCTAGGCCAGCATGATGTGTCCTGAACTTAGCGGGACATGTGACAATAACCACACACCTAGTTCTTCTCAAGGACGCTTGTGTGTCTCACAATACAAGACTGCAATGCAGGATGTAACCTACAGCAACTGAATATCAAAAATGATTTGCCATAGGGCACAATGGCAGTTTTGATAAATGGTGGTGTTAGGCCAGTGACTCATATCCGCCACTGTCCCGGGAAAGTGCAAGCATCGTTCAATTTCCCAGTGTGTACTGGGACTAGTACTCAGTAAACTCCTTTCATCACTACAAAAGTAAAAATATTTTTTTGTGTTTTATGTCGGTTCACTCACCCTAAATAATTTAATAATTGAATTAATAATTTCTTGTGTTTCTCTGGGCACAAGAGAAGCTGAAACCCCGCCCCTTGGGCAGAAAGAACAGGGATTAGTTCAGGTTATAAAACACGAGTTTGCAGTATTCATAATGTGGACAGGGGGGATACTTATATGTTTTAAATGCCCATTAGAAGACCTGTGCATGGATATGTACAGCTAATTATGGTTATTGGGCCTGTCAGTGTCCCTTTAAAGGTACATTGTCATGCAGGCAAAAACACTGGGCTGATACAGGATCAGGTTAGGGATCACAACTAGTATAGTGCCACACTGCAGTATTTTCCTGTAATGCAGAGACCATGCAAAGAAGGTTACAGCTGCTGGTATGGAGGACCAGCCATACTGCTTTGTAGTTAGCTAGGAAGTGGTGGTTAGTGACACTAGAAAATTGGTGCACTGACCTAGGGAACTAGTTTGAGGATGGAACAGCAACAGAGGGGAGCACTGTGCAAAGCAGCAGGCCAAAGGGATTTCTAGCCCTCACATCCGGACCTGTGATAGGCCAGGCAGGAGGGACAGTCCAGTCAACTTGTTATGAAGAGAAACCTTTTTGTTTAGACAGTGGCGTAATGGATTGTCAGCATGGTCAGATGGCTGTCGCGGGGAGAAAATGAACCACACACGTTCTCAATAAGCAGTTCTGTATCTACAGCTGCAGTCTATGGGAGATCTTCCATGTAAAAGTTCAGATGATAAAACAGTTGTAGTTAGAAAACATGATTAAAAATAATAATGTTGTCATATCTACATTTCCCACAGTTCGTCCAGTGTCACTATTAGAGGAGACTGGTAGATTCGTGAGCTGCAGTGGTTTTGTATTTTTCCAGTCGGGAGCTCCTCCCATACAAGATCTGTGGCATTGCTGCCTTTTACATTTTTCCATGTCAATTTGGTGTAATAACCAATGTGTCAGTCCACAATAATGCTACCATAGCAACAGAGGATTTCAGGGACCAGTATCCATGGAGACTTGGTTTTAAAATCCTACAGAATCTGTAAAGCATTACTACGTAATTATTCAGCCTCCGCTTACAACTTCAGAAAATGTAATAAATATTGGGAATGATGTAAGTGATGCAGAGTATCGGGATGTAATGGATGCGTATTATTAAATCCTCTGTCATTTGCAGCCTCCGACAAACACCTTGCACAAGACAAGAGTATGACATGCTCTCATTTTACACAATATTGCACAAATTTGTGACCGTCACTACTGGTTCTGGTAATGCTTGTCATAGGCAACCACACAATGATTCAGTGCATCCGCCCTCAGTAGTCATGTTAATACGCAAAACCCTAACAGGGAATGATGCTGAGATGAAAGACAAGTATTTTTAGCTCATAAAATTGATTTCAGGGATTGAAACCCAATTTCGCAAGCAATAAGAACACATATACACAAGGGTGGACATTTATTAAGACCTGCAATTTAGTCGCCGGTCTTAATCCCTCTGTGCTAGCGGTGGATGTGCCAAAGTTACGTAGAGGCACAGGCCTGCCCTTTACATAAACTCGGGACTTGCTGCTGCAGGCCATGCGACATGCTTTAATCTACTTTTATTGAGCACATTTGGTAAATATCCACAGTGCTTAGAGAAAATATGTACTCTTGAATTTAATAACCTGTAGATTCACTTTTAGTAGTAATCATCTTCACCAAATATTTCCTGTATCTGCAAACAACACTTTCATAATGTTGAGGAGCAATTTTGGACCACTCCTCCCTGCAAATGTGTTTCAAATTCATCAACATTTCTGGAGTGCTTTGCATGCATAGCCCTCTTCCAGTTATGCCACACCATTTTCATGGGTTTAAGGTCAGGACTCTGACATGGCCATTCCAAAACACAAATATGCTCTTTCAACCATTCTTTAGTTTATTTTCTTTTATGCTTTGGGTCATTGTCTTAGTACATCACCACAGTTTGATGTCATGGACATGGTCATGCCCTTATATGCTCCTCTAAAATGTTGCCATACACTTCAGAATTGTTTCCTCACTGATTGCAAAGCATCCAGGCCCTGAAGTAGCAGTGACAAACTATGATGCCCCCTCCAACCATGGATCACAGTTGGGATGAGGTTTTGGTGTTTGTGGCTTTCTTCTTGTGGGCAAACTTGAGATGGGTTGCAATAGCATTTTGGAAAAGAACAGCTTCCTTTGTGGTGTCCTTCTATGAACACCATTCTTGTTCAGTAGTGGACTCAAACAGATGGGGTCATTTATCAAACTGGTATAAAGTAGAACTGGCTTAGTTGTCCATAGCAACCAGATTCCACCTTTCATTTTCCAAAGGAGCTGTAAAAAATAAAAATATGAATCTGATTGTTTGCTATGGGCAACTAAGCCAGTTCTTATTTACACCAGTTTGATAAATAACCCCAAGAGATTTTTGCAGTCTGTAGAGTCTTTTGTAGGTCTTCTGCCGTTACCCTTGGGTCCTTTCTTACTTGCTATTGTCCCTTTGAAGTGATCTTAACAGGATGTCTACACTTAGAGAGAACAGCAACATTCCTGAATTTTCTGTTTTTAGAAAATGCAAGGTTGGATTGTGTTTTCTACAATTGTAATTTAGATGACAATCAGCTTACATTTTATTAGTAATCAATGCAGGGATCCAGGTAATTCCGACAGATGCACTTAATTTTTTATGCAATGGCATGCTGGCACACAGCCCTTATGTTTTAAAGCCATAATATTCTCCCCTAGAAGCAGTATTTCTATGGAAGAATTGCGTCATAATACGCAATACAATCAAATTCCTCTGACATGTATATGACTTTTTAATGTTATTGTGAGTGAACAAAAGGCACCATTGCGAATAAGCTACTTGGAAACTGGGGAGCACCACATGCCATTGATGTGAAAGGTGAACGTCAGCTACGAAGGTGTGCGAGGGCACAGCGGCCTGCTACACTGGAACAGCTCACTGCCAAAATGAACCAAGGAGCTAACAGATGTGTCTAAAACAACAGTTCAGCAAACCATACTATGTATGGGGCTCTGAAGCAGACAGATGGTGACTGCACCTCTCCTAGCAAAGTTATAATAGGCAGAAAAGGCTTCAATTTTCACAACAGTATCGCAATTGGACCTCCACTAATTGACAAAGGACTGCTTTCTCCGATGAGTCACGCTTTCTGCTTCATTGAGCGGATGGATGTTGGCGCTTAAGGCAAGAAACATCAGAGAACAAACACCCTGCAAACATTGCTGGAAGAACACAAGCCAGTGGTGGCAGTGTTATGGTCTGGACAATATTTTCGTGACATCTCTGGGCCCATTCATCCATGTGGAAGGCAGTCTCAACCGATATGGGTATGAATCTATCCTTGGAGATCACATATACCTATACATGCTGACTGTCTTTACTAGGGTAGATGGGATCTTCCAGCAAGACAAGGCGACTTGTTACATGGCTAGAAATGTCCAACATTGGTTGGAAAAGTATGACCAAGACTTCCAAGTACTACCCTGACCCTCTAATTCCCCAGACCTGAACCTAAGTACCACTTTGATTGTAATTGTGCTCCATGGATCCCCCCCTCCTCCCTACAGCAGCTGTGGAATGCACAAGATACTTGTGACAACCTATCAGGACCTTCTTGAGTCACTCCCAGCCTGTCTATCTGCTGTCCGTGCTGAGGTTAGGCTCCTTTCACACCTGCGTTCAGGTGTCCGCTCGTGAGCTCCGTTTGAAGGGGCTCACAAGCGGCCCTGAACGCAGCCGTCTGGCCCTAATGCATTCTCAGTGGAGGCGGATCCACTGAGAATGCATCCGTCTGCCAGCGCTCAGCCTCCGCTCCGCTCAGTGAGCGGACACCTGAATGCTGCAAGCAGCGTTCGGGTGTCCGCCTGGCCGTGCGGAGGCAAGCGGATCCGTCCCCATTGACTTCCATTATAAGTCGGAACGGATCCGCTCGCCTCCGCACGGCCAGGCGGACAGCCGAACACTGCTTGCAGCGTTCAGGTGTCCGCTCACTGAGCGGAGCGGAGGCTGAGCGCTGGCAGACGGATGCTTGAATATGACACCATATGGCTCAATCTTCAAGCGGATCCGTCCCCCATTGACTTTCAATGTAAAGTCTGAACGGATCCGCTCAGGCTACTTTCACACTTAGAAATTTTTCTAAGTTATAATGCAGACGGATCCGTTCTGAACGGATGCAAACGTCTGCATTATAGGAGCGGATCCGTCTGATGAAACATCAGACGGACCCGCTCCGAACGCTAGTGTGAAAGTAGCCTTACTCTGGATATTAGCTGGTGATCATAATATTGTGACTCGACTGTGTAACTACTGTATAAAAATACATAAAATGGACACATGAGAATATCACATAAGTATCTCTAAGGCCCCTTTCACACGGGTGAGTTTTCCGCGTGGGTGCAATGCGTGAGGTTAAGGCATTGCACCTGCACTGAATCCGGACCCATTCATTTATATGGGGCTGTGCACATCAGCAGTGATTTTCATGCATCACTTGTGCGTTGCGCGAAAATCGCAGCAAGCTCTATATTGTGCATTTTTCACGCAACGCAGTCCCCATAGAAGTGAATTGGGGTGCGTGAAAATCGCAAGCATCCGCATGCAAGTGCGGATGCGGTGCGATTTTAACTCATGGTTTCTAGGTGACGATCGGGATGGGGACCCGATCCTTATTATTTTCACTTATAACATGGTTATAAGGGAAAATAATAGCATTCTTAATACAGAATGCTAAGTAAATTAGGGATGGAGGGGTTAAAAAAAATGAATTTAACTCACCTCATCCATTTGTTCGCACTGCCCGGCTCGTCTTCTTTCTTCTTCTTTGATAACCTAAGAGGAAAAGGACCTTTGGTGACGTCACTGCATCACATGGTGATGGACCATGTGATGAGCGCAGTGAAGTTATCAAAGGTCCTTTAGCCAGGTCCTGAAGAATGTAGAAAGAAGAGGAGATCCGCTACGCGACCAAGTGGATGGGGTGAGTTAAATTTGTTTATTATTTTTAACCCCTCAATGGACATTTTACTAAGCATTCTGTATTAAGAATGCTATTATTTTACCTTATAACCATGTTATAAGAGAAAATAATAAAATCTACAGAACACCGATCCCAAACCTGTACTTCTGTGAAGAAGTCCGGGTTCGGGTCTGAGTACCAAACATGACGATTTTTCTCACACGCATGCAAAACGCATTAAAACGCTTTGCACTCGCAGGGAAATAAAAATCGCATTTTCCCGCAACGCACCCACATCTTTCCCCGCATGTCAGCCACAACGCCCCCGTGGGAAAGAGGCCTAACAATCCACCAGTATTTTTGAGCTCAGCCTCTTATATTGCATGCAGTCCAATAACTGGAGGCAGCTAGATTCTTTCAGGGTGGCAGCATGCCCCTTTACCCACTGGTTTACTATATAGTTGAAAAGGCCGCGCACATAGTGTGACAACCCTGGGCCCTTACAGGAACTAATTTTATATTATGAGCTATAGTATTGCTATGTTACCGAAACATCTGAAAACCATAGCCATGTAAAACCACTCAGCAGGATCAGCTCAGTAACTACTGCTTTCTCAAATGTTCTTGAACTAATCTTTGAATAGTGTACAGATTACAATTGAGGAACCACTTGGTTTGATACCATGGCTATTAAGATACCGTACCTCCCAATTTTTTTGGACAATTAAAGAGGGATACTTATGGTTGAATATATGCAAAAATTATTTTTCCATGTATATTGTAGGGATTTCCCAAATGGTAGCCTTCAGATAAATACACAGTAGCCTTTTAGTGGTGGAAATCAAAGTAATAAATGTATTTTATTGTTGGCACACCACAATTCAACAGGCGGTAGTGATCAGCTTACTTCAGCTGACACTTAAAGAAAAACAGTTCAGTCTTGAATGTGAAAAATCACATAGAAAGTTTTAGGGCACAGTACCGTACTCTCCACGGAGTGGATGGGAACCTTGCTTTGTCCTTTGTCTCTCGAGTTTTCACTCGGCTCCAAAAACACACAGCTACACAGAGCTCCACCATCAGCCAGGTAATCATCACCCCTGACCCTGCTGGCTGACTTTTTGTAAGCCCGTCAAAACCCGGCCTGGACCATGGGGAACAGCCACCCACCCTGCACTTTGGCTGCTCCCAGTAAGAGCCGGCCCGGATTAGCTTTTCACAGCTATGCTAACTATCAAAGTGTCCATCAGCAACTGCTGCGAACATATGCACTACTGGCTCCCACTTCACAGAGGCCAGGAACCTCGGTGACACATATCTTCCATCTATGATGGACCTTTGTGCCTTTCTACATATCCCCCCACCCCCTCTGCCCGAAGCCGGGGGTCTGGGCACCTCCAGCAAACATGCAGTGTACTCTGGATAGGGCATCCGCATTTCCTTGTAGCCTGCCCGGCCTATGCTCTACCGAAAACCTAAAGTCCTGTAGGGCTAGAAACCAACGGGTGACATGGGCATTCTTACCCTTTTTCTTTCTTAACCATTGCAGAGGGGCATGATCCGAGACCAGTGTAAATCTCCGTCCCAGGAGATAGTATCGGAGACAATCAAGGGCCCACTTAATGGCTAACAATTCCCTTTCAATTATAGAGTAATTCCGCTCTGCCGGGGACAGTTTTCTGCTGAGGTAACACACGGGATGTTCCTTCTCATTTATGACTTGAGACATTACTGCCCCTATGCCTACTTCTGATACATTTGTCTGAACAATAAATTCCTGGGAGAAGTCAGGGGCTACCAAGATGGGCTGTCTACAGAGGGCGGACTTAAGTTTTTGGAAGGCCTCTTCAGCCTCCGGGGACCACTTGATCACAGCAGACTTCCCCCCTTTTGTAAGGTCGGTCAGGGGTACTGCTAAATCCCACAATACCGAGAAAGGCTTTGACCTGTTTCTTGGTAAGTGGGCGGGGCCATTTTTGGATAGCTTCCACTTTAGTTACTTGGGGTTTTATTATACCTCTTCCTACGATATATCCCAAGTATCGAGCCTCTTCCAACCCCATGGCACACTTACTTGGATTTATAGTGAATCCGGCCTTTCGTAGCGCATCTAGGATCCTCTGAACTTTACTGAGGTGACTCTCCCAGTCTTGACTGAAGATCACTATATCATCCAAATAAGCGTCTGTATATTCCCAATGTGGGCGTAAGAATTGGTCCATAGCTCTCTGGAAGGTGGCGGGGGCCCGTTGCAACCCAAACTTGGAACTGAGCAGTCCCAAAGTTTCCCCGAGACACCTCTAAGTCGGGGACCGTCTCCTCAAGGGCAGACTCTTCCTCATTCTCGCCTACCATGGCCAAGAACGGAAAGTCAGGGACCATCTCAGGGTCAAGGAGCACGGGGCTGTCTGCAGCACCAGGGCATTGCTGCGGTACTGCCTTGGCCCACAGGTCCCAGAACACAGGACAGTCTCGGCCAATGATCATCTCATGCATCAACCCCTGCACTACCCCTACCTGGTGGTATACCGTACACTCTTCTGTTTTTAAGGTCACGTGGGCTATTGGGTAGACCTTGGTATCACCATGAATGCAAGTGACTCCCAAGGTCTTCCCAGGAACCAACTTATAAGGAATACGGGCCGTTAGCAGCGTGACCAGGCTCCCCGAGTCCAGAAGTCCCTTTGTGGGGTTGCCATTCACATGAATTGTACAAAAAGGGAGTCCTCCCTCAACATTAGGAACCGCACTACACGCAAACAGTGAAGTTCGTCTCACCACAGAACAGTCCATTTGTTCTGGGCTAATGGGACATTGGGCTGCCATATGTCCCAGGCCACGGCACCTCCAGCAGATGACCTCTCTTAAGGACGGCCGTGGCGTTGGTTCTGATAGACTCTTGGCCTCATAACGTCCACCCCGGGGGGGTTTTAGTCCCTTTTTCTGCACTTCAGTGTCAACCCGTGCCTTTCAGTAGGGGGAGTTCAAGGATCCTGAGTAAGCTATGGTTGGCTCTATGGCATAGTACCTCTCTACCAAGCCTATTAAGTCATCTGCAGTCTGCGGATTTCCTTGTGCAACCCAGCACTGTACTGACTTAGAGAGAGCATGCAGGAATCGGTCCATTACGACCCGCTCCACCATTTTGGCTGGGGAACAGACATGTATATTTAATCTACTGCACCTTTCTCTTTCGTTCAAAACTATAAAAAAGCTCAAGAGGGTGGCTGCTTTGAATTGCATCAATGCTGCATTAAATGTAATTTTTTATAAGCCTGCATGGTACCTACTAAAAAGTGTTACCTAATAAGCCATGGCATATGTCAGAATAAAATATTTTACACAGCACACACTATAATGGGTTTAGCTGTATTTTGTGCTTCATGCTGCAGTTTATCATTACAGACAAAAGGTCAGTAGAAAGTCACGTTGCCCTAAGCTGCCCTTGAAGAGGTTGCTTTAAATTTATTGCTCTATTTCACAAGATTAGTATACTATGCATTAGAGAAGAAATTCATTGAAAACTACACATATACTAACCGCTTTAGCAGGAAAAAAGGTCCCTCTTTCCCTAATGATTGCAGCATATCTATCTGTAATGAACAGCTTCTAGTCTGGGTATAGTAATCGAGACCTGGGTACTATTGCGCTGTAATCGACAGGTTCCAGCAGCACGCCAGGGTCCAGATCTTACAAAAAGTTTCATTCTCAGGTCTTGGTGCGGTCATCAGGACCTGAACTTGTGAGATCCTAATGATGGCACCAGAACCAGAGGCAGAATCCAGATCTGATAGTAACTAACATTCTCTGGCTTCAATCTCATCACAGGGACCTGAAACTAATCAGCTCCCAATGACGGCACCCAGACAAGAGACATTTAATAAATTAATTTAGCTAAATAAAAATTAAAAACACTGGAAATAAAATAAAATAAAAAAAAGCCCCTCTCACTTCAAAAAAGTGCTTACTGTACCTCTGCAAACCTACAAGCACAGTATCAGATATCGTGCATGACATAACGCGTTTTGAATGGGTAAAAGGCAGTCAGGCACTCACACTTTTGTCACACAGGCTGTATGTTATCCCAAAGATACAATACTTATTGCCAGTCATCAAACTTAGCATGTTCTACCCCAGCCCTAAATACTTGTGTTCCTTCACTACAAAATGTCTGTACCTAATGTTACGGGGAGATTTATTGAAAATTAAAATATGGTCTTATTTTTCTGAAGATCTCTGGGAACAAACAATATATAAGTACAAAACTTTGTCTTTCACTTTTCATTCTGATTTACTAACCTTAGATTTTGGGTGGAAAACTTCTTTAACCCATGAAAGGTGTCATCTGGCTGATGAATTTTTTTTAAAAGGGTTCAAAACTGTATAAAATTGGAAAACATGCTCCCGTTCCAATGCTCCACACCTCCACCAGTCTCTGCTAATATGTAACCCACTTCACATACAGGAAACAACTGTTTAGTCAGTCACTGGTTGCACCAATGAAGCAATGACCTGTCTCAACCAGTGACTGGCCGAGTGGTCAGTTCTAGCATAGTAATGGCAGGGAATCGTTGAGTATCACTCATTTTCTGATTTTACACTAATCTGAGCCTGTTTATTTAAATAGACCAGACAACCCCATTAAGGACCTGTCTATTTTGGGGGAAAAAAGCATTTAGATGGCACATATAACGTTTTTTTGCTGTTGGAGTGAAAAAAAAAGGCAATTCTGGTAATTCTTTAATTTTTTTGGGTGTTTTTTTTACAGCACCCCTGGAGAGGACCACCAACCACTGGACAGGGAACATAATAGTGGAACATGCCTCTCCACACCTCAGTATAGTTTTTCTGTCCAGCTGAATGTTACCTAAAGGTCACCAGGATATACCCCTCTAGCGCCATGAGGAGTTCAGCATGGCAGCCTCTAGTTGGATGAATATGCCTCTCCTCATGCTGGGCTTCCAGTGGTGCATCACTTCCAGTGACAGAAATGGACTCAGGATGCGCAAGTTGGCGACCAGTGTCGGAAGAGGGGATACAGTCTCCTAATGGCCCAAGGATTGTCATCTGTCAGTTCTCTGCCTATATTAGGCCGGAAACATCATGGCTCCTTCCTATCACCAGGGAAAGAAGTAACAAAGAATATGCCATTTGTAAAAATGAATCAACCAAAGGACATTCCAAAAATGTGTGCTCTTCTTGCACTGTTAAAGTGATGGCTGAAAATTCTTCATCACTGGCCTCCACCAGTATAAAACAGATGAGTAAATCTGAAGTCAGAAACTCCCTGAGTTGGGTCTAAATATGATGGTCCATCTACCGCTCGGGTCATATGGCGCACTCAGATTTTTCTACTGAAACTATTAAAAAGAACTCTCCTACCCTTTGAGGACATGAGGTTCTTATCTTACCCAATGGACCACATGCAGGATTTATATATTAAGAAGGTATAGGAGACTTTGAAGGGGACATTCAAGCCAGCTATTGCTTCTACCTGTGTTTCTTATTCCCTGAGAGTCTAGTTTGCCCATTTAGTTAAAGAAGAACTCCCGTAAAAAAAAAATATATTCTCTGACCTGCTAGAAAGGTACATGATGTAATCTGTAGTGAATGCAATTTTCTTACCAGTGTCTGCATTTGTGAGCTATCCTCTCCCTTCTGCTTCTCAGCTGTGTCATGTGACCAGCAATCAGACTCTCCAAATAACACAGCATCTTATGTGTGGGCAGGAAGCCATTTTCTCTATGTATTCCTATGGAAGCCTCAATGTTAGGAATGAATAGAGAAGTAACTGACTTCCTGTCCTATGTCACTTGGAGATCAGAGAGGTGGTCACATGACACAGCTAAAAATTAGAAGGGAGGGTATAGCTCAAAAATTCAGTCACTGGTAAGAAGATTACATTCACTACAGATTATATCATGCACCTTTCTAGCGGGTCAGAGAATAAATGTTTTTGCAGGAGTTCTTCTTTAACCATATTAGAGACTTTTAGGGATCAGACTCTTACATTTCCTAGCCGACACCTCTTTTGATTCAGGTTTTCAGCTAGAGCAGCCACTTTTTCTAAAGCCTCATTCACGTGTCCATCCTAAAATCCATGATAAGACTGTCAAGTGATGCCTCTGGTAAGATGTCCATTTTTTGCTGTCCGTGTGTCATCCGTGTTTCACTGAGACCACAAAGCTGAAAAATTATTTACACTGCATCTCCTCCTAATGATCCGTCTTTTTCACAGACCCACAGACTATAATGGGCGTGATGGATTTGTGAACACAGACAAAATAGAGCATGCTTCCATGCTAAAACCACGTACCATGCTAAAAGGCTTGAGAGAAAGGAGACGTGTGGAGCAAAGGTAAACTGTGTGCTATCACTTGTTTGGATGATCTCTTTTCGGTCCATTCTGGATTACTTATTAGACAAGGACAAGGCTGGCAGAGACATTCCTTTCATTCTTATAGATTTTTTGAAGGAAGAAGGTAGGATCCTTAATGCCAGGACCCTAGAAAATACAAGTTTCACAGAAAGTTCAAGGACTTTTTGTTAACCCCTCAGAATAAATACTGCTGCAAAGATGCTCAACACCAGGATTCTGGAGGGGGTTTGTCTGTCTATGTTTTCTCACGGCTGAGAAAGAATTTCAGCAAATCAATGGATTACAGATTAGAACACTTTTTATGTTTTATTTATGATTTGCGACTTTTTAAAAAGTTGAATTTTCACACCAGGCAACCACCTGGAGTACTTTCATGAACCATGGCAAAACCACATATTGGGCCAAAGTTATAAAACTGAGCGACATCTTCACAGGCACAGATGCATTCAGCAACTCCGGTTAAAAAAATAGCCTCAAACATATCTACAATGATAAATCCCCCAATAATGTTTATTCCACACCTGGATGAATTTTTGGTAGCAGTAGATTCGATGAAGCAGCTAAACATTCACCTAACAAAAGTCTGTTGTGTCTCCTCACTGAGGTGGAACATAAATTACAAAATGTCAAAATTGATTCCTTCGAGATCTTGCCTTTTTCTAGGGATGGACTTCAATTCTTCCTTCCAGATCTCATTTCTTTCCCTGACAAATCTTAATCAGAGAAAGATTCATGGATCTTTTTCTCTCACTCTATTTGATTCAGAACAGCAATGTCACTTCTGAGTCTGACAAACTAAACAAAGGTCTTTCTTGGTCCTGCACTTAGGTTCTCAACATCACAACAGACGCGAAACCTCTGGGGTAGGGGGCTTACTTAGGTTCTTCTCTCCTACTGGGGAAATGTTCAGAAACTCAGGCAAGGGAATCCTCAAACTTGAAAGGACTTCCATCTGTCTTTCAAGTGCTCTTCATTAGACAGTGGACTCCTACATCAGGATTTCTTCAATACAAATACAGCATCTTACATCGACAGACATAGGGGGATCAGGAAAGCTTCTGCATCCGGGCTTTGATCATTCATTTGGGAGAAACTCATTTTGTATTTTTTCACAAAAATAATGTTTTATGTCAGTAATTTTTGTGTCACAGTGAGTCATTTTTTTATTTATTCGCTGTCATCATGAAGTCAGAATTTTTATATAGAGGTTACAAGGCAAAAAACTGAAAATCCCTTAGACTCCACACCCCAGTCTAGCCTGTGCCAAGCTGACTGTGGATCAACCATTACAGCAGATTAGCAAATGATTATACATTGCCTGCCATTTACTAGTGATCGAAAAATACTGGTAATCAATACACTACACCATATACACAACAGCAAAACAGATGCAGGCCAACATAAAGCCCAGGAGTAGTAAGCACAAATCTATTGGTGGTGCTTAGTGCATAAAGTTGAGCTGTAGATAAAAGGCATATCCCATGCAATTAAAGGATATGGACACCTTTGCAAAAAAATAAAAAATTACACAAAATAATTTATTACGTGGAGAAAATCATTTCTCCAGTTGGTTGTATTTATCTTTCTTTTTTGTTTTTGTTCTACAGCCTGCTGTGCTTCCTATGCAGGTGACGGATTTTCTGTAACTCCTCCCGGCTCCACATGGAAGCGCGCAGTGTCTCTCTTCCTCCTAAACAGGATGACTGAGGGTGCAGAGTGTCCATGACACTCTGCTTGAAACAGCAGATATAACTCCTTCCATGCCATGGTCCTTAGGGACCACTGTATGGAAGGGGCTAACCATAGGGCTGCTGCTCTGCTGTGGCAGTAGCCTGATATTTCAAGGGTTAACCCCCTCCCCTCCACCTTCTCTCTCCACCCTATAAACGCTGCCGGATACAACACAAACAAACTGCCCCCCCTTGTACTTTGTGGAGCGGGGATCGCGTGGTGGTGCTGCTGCCGGCTCTCATCCAGAGAGATCCTACCCTCACTGCACCATGTGCGCTTGAAGCGCTAAAGCACACCCCCAGTTCAGGATGGCTGCGCGGCTGTCCTCCCTCCCGCACTCCACCGTCTCCCCTTGTCCTCTCACTGCCTGCTCCTGGACAAACCCCCCCCTCCCCATCGGGTCGCTGCACTGCTGAGGCAGCGTCCCGATGATTACCATGGCAACTGGATGCCTTCACAGGCGTTCAGCTCACCATCGTATGTCTGAGCCTGATCAGGCTAAGTGTAAATGTAAATACACTGCAGTACACTATACAGTGTACTGCAGTGTATTGTAATCCATCAGACCCGCTCAATCTTCAAGAACCAAGTGGGTCTGTGGCAAAAAAAAGTGAAAAAAAAGTGAAAAAAAATAAAATAAAATCTAACTTCTTCCTATATCCACACATATAATTAGTTAATAATGTAAAAAATAAAAAACAATAAACATGTTTGGCATCGACGAGTTCATAACGATCTGATCTATAAAAGGATCACGTTTCCTTTCCCGCACGGTGAAAGCGTAAAAATGTTGTTGTTTTTTTAAAAACTGTGCCAAAACGCTATTTTTATCACCTTACATAAAAAAGTGTAATAGAAAGCAATTTAAAAAAAGTCATATGTGCCCCAATATGGTACCAATCAAACTGTCATCTAATCTAGCAAAAAATGAGACCCTATATACCTAAGACAATCGTCCACAAAATATATATATATATATATATGGCTTTCAGAAAGTTGAGACACAAAGTTACAAAAATAAAATAAAATGCTTTGTGTAAAATAAATAAAAAAATGCCCATATTGGGTATTGCCGCATCTGTAACAACCTGATCTATAAAAATATCACATGATCCAACCCATCTGGTGAACGCCATAAAAAAATAAAATAAAAACTGTGCCAAAAAAGCCATATTTATCACCTTAAATAAAAAAAATTTTATTCTAAGCGATCAAAGTCATGTGCCCCAATATAGTACCAATCAAACCGTCATGTCATCCCGCAAAAAATTAGGCCCTACTTAAGACAATCGCCCAAAAAATAATAAATGGCTTTCAGAAAATGGAGACACATAAACTTTTATTTTTTAAATTTTTTTAATTCTTTTATTGTGTAAAACCAAAAGAAATTGTAAAACAAAATAGACATATTAGGTATTGCCGCGTCCATAACGACCTGCTCTATAAAAATATCACATGATCTACCCTGTCAGGTGAACATTGTAAAAAACAAAAAATAAAAACTGTGCCAGAACAGCAATTTTGTAAGATATCTCTTTCTCTCAGGAGGTCGCAATCACAGACTTCTCCTCTGACAACATGGTTCAAGTCCAAAAGGAGCTTTATTTTGGCACTTCAGCACCATCACACACATACTGGTAAACACAAAAATAAACACCTGCCTGTCTGGGCTCTACCTGATACACGTGTTGTCTCTACCTCACCTATAGAGCGCCATTCACACTAGGGTTGTTGCGGGTATCGAAATTTCGATACTCAATCGATACTTTTGACCAGGATTTAAATTTTTTCGATACTGGGCTGCACAGTCTAGTATCTCTGAATATGAGCGCGCTGCTGTCGGCGTGCTCATGTTCTCTCAGCAGCAGAGGAGAGAAGGAAGCAGTCTCTCCCTCACCTCTGTGCCGCTGCTGCTGCCACCAATGAGGAGAGAGGGGCGGAGGAGGAGCGGGCGCCCTGTTCCCCATTACCGTCTCCTACTCCATATGCTAATTACTATGGAGCAATGGGAAGGAGACATCAGCTTCTCTAGTGGGCGTTCCTTCTCCCTGAGCTGCGATTGGACAGCGCTACAGCGCAGGGAGAAGGAACGCCCACTAGAGAAGCTGATGTCTCCTCCCCATTGCTCCATAGTAATTAGCATATGGAGCAGGAGACAGTAATGGGGCACAGGCGCACAGCGGGCGAACGGACCGGCGCCCAGGAATAATAGTAAGTGTTGGGACATCTTTGGCACCTGATCTGCTGCTGGCCCCCGCTTCCTGTATTAAGGGGTAATTATCAGGCTTCCTCAGCCTTTCTCCCTCCAAGTTATACACAGAGCGCGGTTTTATCCCTCCTTGATTACAGCAGCAGGCCTCACCTGCGATCACCTCCAGCAAAAGACAATACATGTAGTGGAAGGGTATGGACTGGCAGATCCCACTACCAAACCTATCCCCCAGTCCACATGAAATCCAGCCCAGAACAACATCTAGACAAAACTGTCTCAGCAAACTACACTTTGCGGAAACCACTGCAGCTTTCTGGATTTAAGTTACCTCACCCAGCTGAGGTATCTGGGTGAGATATACACGCCTCCCAGGACTTATACTGTACACATCACATTTTATATATATATATATATATATATATATACACACACACACACAAAACGCACAACTACCTCTAGCAAAAGATTTATATACTGCAAGAGTAACCCTAATATTATATATATATATATATATATATATATATAAAGAAAAAATAAACAGCAGCACTCCTTTGGTGCCAGGTGCAAATCCCCAACTGTTCCTAGGACATGGAACAATGAATGTAGAGCAGAAAACGTAAGGCAGCACTCCGGTCTTCTGGTGAATAGGTGAATACTTTATTACACCCAACAGCAATGCAGCATTTCAGCTCTCTCAATGGAGCCTTTGTCAAGCTGACAAAAGGCTCCAATGAGAGAGTTGAAATGCTGCATTGCTGTTGGGTGTAATAAAGTATTCAGGGGCGGACTGACCGGTCGGACACTTCGGACATGGTCGGGATGGGGGCCCGCCGCAGAATAACATAATGTGTTAATGTTATGCCCAGCACCCCGATTCCGAATGTTATGCTGGCCTGGTAATGGCAGAGGGGCCCGATGCAGTCACTGTATTCTATTACACCGGGCCCCGCTCACTGTAATACTAATATTCATATGTGAACAACTTGAAATCCTCTGCGATCCTCTCTCTTTCTGTACTCACAAACTCACTAGCAGGCCAGGCGGCAGCGCAACTCACTGACGTCATGCGCCTGCTCCTCCTACTTCATTCATAAAGTGGGAGGAGCAGGCGCTTGACGTCAGTGAGTTGTGCTGCCGCCCGGCCTGCTACTGAGTTTGTGAGTACAGAGAGAGAGAGGATCGCAGAGGATTTCAAGTTGTTCACATATGAATATTAGTATTACAGTGAGCGGGGCCCGGTATAATAGAATACAGTGACTGCACAGGGCCCCGCTGCCATTACAACACCAGATGCCGGCCCCCAGACCCTGTATTGGGGATCATTCACTCACAGGGACACTGTTATGGGGGGATCTGTGGATGACACATATATAGCATAAGGTGCTATTTATGTGTCACCCACAGATCCCCCCCACAACAGTGCCATCCACAGAGCCCCCATAACAGTGCCATCCACAAAGCCCCCCTAACAGTGCCATCCACAGAGACCCCATAACAGTGCCATCCACAGAGACCCCATAACAGTGCCATCCACAGAGACCCCATAACAGTGCCATCCACAGAGACCCCATAACACCTTTTGGTTCAAAATATTTTTTAATTTGGCAATTTCCACCCCTCCTGTAATTGTTCCGCTACTTGTGGGCTGCGCGGGAATGAGTTCAGTCACTTCGGTGGGCAATTCCGTTCTGCAGCGCGTGATCCCGCAAGACCCGCCGCTGTAGGTCACGGGTCTCGCGGGATCACGCGCTGCAGGATGGGATTGCGCACCGAAGTGACTGAACTCATGCCCATGTAGCCCGCAAGTAGCGGATCAGTGGAACAAGTACAAGGTGGGTGGGGGGGGATGATCTGTGGGGTTGCCCAGATGGCTAGGCCCTTCACAGTAGTTATTAACCCCTTTCAGCAGTCCCCCATTCACTGAAGGGGGGACTGCTGAAAGGGATTAATAACTACTGTGAAGGGCCCCCCCCCCCTTTCACAGTAGTTATGCCCAGATATGTGCCCCTTCACAGTAGTTATGCCCAGATATGTGCCCCCTTCACAGTAGTTATGCCCAGATATGTGCCCCTTCACAGTAGTTATGCCAAGATATGTGCCCCCTTCAGAGTAGTTATGTCCAGATATGTGCCCCCTTCACAGTAGTTATGCCCACACTGCTTCTAACAGAGGCTCACTAATGGACGCTGAGATTAGATCACCCCATACGAAAGCATTGAATCAATGCTTTCCTATGGGGAAAAATTTGACCCTGGAGCTCATCATGCAGGGTGTGAGGACGTCCAGCGTCAGATACCGGACCAAAGGTCTGTTTTAATCCAGGAAGCCCTCAGGTGGCTGCCAGCACTAGAGGCTGACTTATTGCTGGAACGTAAACAATGCAGTTTCTCTAGAACATTGCAGCTCGATTTGCAAAAGGGACACTGTACCCAGACCACTTCAATGAGCTGAAGTGGTCTGGGTGCCTTTTGTGTCACTTTAACTTTGAAATCTTATTAAAGATTGAGTAGGGTTTGGCTGGAGGTGGGGCATGGAGGCGGGACAAGGGTGGGGCTTTCAGCAGAACATGGGGGGGCCCTTGATTTATTTTGCCCGGGGGCCCTGAGGGTTCTCAGTCCGCCCCTGAAAGTATTCACCTATTCACCAGAAGACCGGAGTGCTGCCTTACTTTTTCTGATTGTGTGTGTGTGTATATATATATATATATATATATATATATATATATATATATATATATATATATACACAGTTGCAAGAAAAAGTATGTGAACCCTTTGGAATGATGGAATGATATGGATTTCTGCACAAATTGGTCATAAAATGTGATCTGATCTTCATCTAAGTCACAACAATAGACACTTTTTATTGAACACACCATGTAAACATTCACAGTGCAGGTGGAAAAAGTATGTGAACCTTTGGATTTAATAACTGGTTGAACCTCCTTTGGCAGCAATGACTTCAGCCAAACGTTTCCTGTAGTTGCAGATCAGACGTGCACAACGGTCAGGAGTAATTCTTGACCATTCCTCTTTACAGAACTGTTTCAGTTCAGCAATATTCTTGGGATGTCTGGAATGAATCGCTTTCTTGAGGTCATGCCACAGCATCTCAATCGGGTTGAGGTCAGGACTCTGACTGGGCCACTCCAGAAGGTGTACTTTCTTCTGTTTAAGCCACTTTGTTGTTGATTTACTTCTATGCTTTGGGTTGTTGTCCTGTTGCAACATTCATCTTCTGTTGAGCTTCAGCTGGTCGACAGATGGCCTTAAGTTCTCCTGCACAATGTCTTGATAAACTTGGGAATTCATTTTTCCTTCGATGATAGCAATCCGTCCAGGTCCTGACGCAGCAAAGCAGCCCAAACCATGATGCCCCCACCACCATACCTCACAGTTGGGATGAGGTTTTGATGTTGGTGTGTTGTGCCTCTTTTTCTCCACACATAGTGTTGTGTGTTTCTTCCAAACAACTCAACCTTGGTTTCATCTGTCCACAGAATATTTTGCCAGTACTGCAGTGCAACATCCAGGTGCTCTTGTGCAAACTGTAAACGTGCAGCAATGTTTTTTTGGGACAGCAGTGGCTTCCTCTGTGGTATCCTCCCATGAAATCCATTCTTGTTTAGTGTTTTACGTATCATAGATTCGCTAACAGGGATTGTGACGAAACCAACCTCGCCACTGGGTTTTGGAGGGGCCTGTTTACCAGCCTCTTGCCTCAGGATTATGGCCCATACTAACTTTAAAGGAGAAGACAGACCGGCCGCACAGCTTAAAGGAAACCTGTCACCATGATTTTGCGCATAGAGCTGGGGACATGGGCTGCTAGATGGCCGCTAGCACATCTGCAGTACCCAGGTCCCATAGCTCTCTGCGCTTTTATTGTGTTAAAAAAACGCATCGCGAGTTTTCGGCGCTCCAGCTCTGTGACGTCGGCCAGCAAGGAGGAGATTCGGAGGACGCGGGGCGGTGCTGGTCTCCTTTCCGCTTGACTCATCTCCGGCTACAGGACTCATATCAGGTCATTTGCATATCAATCAAAACGTTTTTTTAACACAATAAAAGCGCAGAGAGCTATGGGACCTGGGTACTGCAGATGTGCTAGCGGCCATCTAGCGGCCCATGTCCCCAGCTCTATGCGCAAAATCATGGTGACAGGTTTCCTTTAAATCTGTCTTTGGAATTGTATTTTATGTTATGTGAGGGTACCCATATAGCTAATTTTAGTATATTCGTGTAGCCTGAGTGCCATTCACCTAATAATATGCACTCAGACTTGAGCTAAATGTATCTAATAGTAGTTTCGGACTTACTATTCAAGTGACTATAGGGGACATATTAAGATTCCAAACAACGTTTCAACGGCTACTACAGCATCAAAGCCGCAATTGTGACCTAAGTGCTACAAGCTGCTGAGTGAATATAATCACTACATTGTTTCACTGACAGTTTTTTTCATCCACGATCTTACGTATCTTAACACTCAATTTTGACTGTATGATTTTTAAGACTGTTTAATTGATTCTTATGTAATAGTTTTATATGCCAATTTTTTCGGATATTTTCGTATTCTTATATGTTAATAAATTGCATGGTTCCACCTACTGAGAGAGTGCCCAGTACTTTTATCTCACTGTGATTGTCTATTGTTGTGACAAATTTGTTCAGAAATCCATATCATTCCAAAGGGTTCACATACTTATTCTTGCAACTGTATATAATCCAAATAAATGTAACGCAGCACTCCTTCAATAAAAAGTGAAAAAATACAAAAAAAATTCAACACATGTTGATACAGGCAACATTTCAGCTCTCTCACAGAGCCATTATCGAGCCAAGTGAAACACATAATAAAGTGACGGTGCATATATAGGAACATCTCAGGAAGTAATCAGTGCTGATTTCCTGTTTAATTCTATACTGGTGCATATAAAAACTCCATACAAAACAATTCATTCTCTTGTGACAATTCAGTGCAGCAACCATCGGATCCCCTCAGGTATAGTGTATCACATTTTCATGATTATCTTCAATTTCATAGTGCTTCATGTACTGTATACTCATGTTTTCCCAAATAGTGATAGTGATTAAAACATCCATGGTTTGCTCCAACATAATTCACACCTGTAAGAAAACCGCAACACAGGAATCTATAAAATTCTGTTAGCTTATGCTCTCACGGCACTATATCACAGATGGAGTGTTCCCCCATCTCGGCATGTCTCTCTGTACACTGCGCCTGCACTGCCCTCATACCGCCATGCGTCATCACCCAGGTTTAGAGGCAGGCCAATCTCGCAGCATGCTCTCACAGCGCTACATTAAAGAGGGAGCGTTCCCCAACTCGGCGTGTCTCCCTGTTCACTAACTTGATGACCTTTGTCAAGTTAGTGAACACAGTGCTCTCAACATATTTAAATAGGTGAATCTCATCATAATAACATGATTGCTCATTAAGAATACATTTAACAAATATGGATATAAAACATGATTATAAAAACTGTTACAGTGCATCTATGCATGTGAACCACCATAGTGTTTACATAGTATACATATGTGCAGGGAAGATATAAATCATACATCCACATCGGTATTACATACATAATTAATGCTCATGCATTAAACGCGCACTGTGCGCCCATAGTTTGTATGTCTATTCCAGTGACAGTTAGCCACTGCGCATGACCAGGAGATCGGGAACCAATGTTGTCACCACGTGACCATGGTAACTGTACTGATACGCGGTCTAGAGGGAACAGTGATCGCATGAAAAACGGGTAATGCCTATAGAAATACAAGCACCGTGGGTTAGTCCAGTGCATTATCTCCATTGTGACCAGAAACCTAGGCCAATCAAAGCCCAGGTCTCAGTGACTGTACATCCGCCTCCCACAATTATGGATGGAGACAGTGCAGGATGCGGGTGTTACACACTGGCACCTACAGCCATCTCTGGATGCACATGCCTGTGCGGAACAGGGGACCGAGACACTTTCGTGTCATATGTCCTCTGCTCTCCCACCCATCACCGTAATTGTGGGAGGCGGATGTGCAGTGACTGAGACCTGGGCTTTGATTGGCCTAGGTTTCTGGTCACAATGGAGATAATGCGGTCTGTTGACATGTATTGGTGCCTGCGCAGTGTATGCCAGGGGACGCCAATATCGGATCGCATTATGGGATTTCATGACGTGGGTTTGTCCCTCTTTTAATTTTTATAATTTATTTATACTTTTGCACAGCTGCACTTTGTGACAATCAGCATTAATTATGTATGTAATACCGATGTAGATGTATGATTTATATCTTTCCTGCACATATGTATACTATGTAAACACTATGGTGGTTCACATGCATAGATGCACTGTAACAGTTTTTATAATCATGTTTTATATCCATATTTGTTAAATGTATTCTTAATGAGCAATCATGTTATTATGATGAGATTCACCTATTTAAAGGGAACCTGTCACCAGGATTTTGTGTATGGAGCTGAGGACGTGGGTTGCTAGATGGCCGCTAGCACATCCGCAATACCCAGTCCCCAAAGCTCTGTGTGCTTTTATTGTGTATAAAAACCGATTTGATACATATGCAAATTACCCTGAGATGAGTCAGAGCTTAAAAATATGACTCTTCTCTGGTCACACAAGTAAGATATGACTCTTATGTTAATTTGCATATCTATCAAATCGTTTTTTTTACACAATAAAAGCACACAGAGCTATGGGGACTGGGTATTGTGGATGTGCTAGTGGCCATCTAGCAACCCATGTCCTCAGCCCTATACCCAAAATCCCGGTGACAGGTTCCCTTTAACCACCTCCCGACCGCCTAACGCGCCGATGCGTCCGGGAGGTGGTTGATTTACTCCTCCTGGACGCATTGGCGCGTCATCTCGCGATACCCGAGATTTCCTGTGAACGCGCGCACGCAGGCGCGCGCGCGCGCTCACAGGAACAGAAGGTAAGCGAGTGGATCTCCAGCCTGCCAGCGGCGATCGCTCACTGGCAGGCTGGAGATGTGATTTTTTTTAACCCCTAACAGGTATATTAGACGCTGTTTTGATAATAGCGTCTAATATACCTACTACCTGGTCCTCTGGTGGTCCCTTTTGTTAGGATCGACCACCAGAGGACACAGGTAGGTCAGTAAAGTCGCACCAAACACCACACTACACTACACCCCCCCCCCCCCGGTCACTTATTAACCCCTTATAAATCCCTGATCACCCCATATAAACTCCCTGATCACCCCCCCTGTCATTGATCACCCCCCTGTCAGGCTCCGTTCAGACGTCCGTATGATTTTACGGATCCACAGATACATGGATCGGATCCGCAAAACACATACGGACGTCTGAATGGAGCCTTACAGGGGGGTGATCAATGACAGGCGGGTGATCACCCATATAGATTCCCTGATCACCCCCTGTCATTGATCACCCCCCTGTAAGGCTCCATTCAGACGTCCGTATGATTTTTACGGATCCATGGATACATGGATCGGATCCGCAAAACACATGCGGACGTCTGAATGGAGCCTTACAGGGGGGTGATCATCCCATATACACTCCCTGATCACCCCCTGTCATTGATCACCCCCCTGTAAGGCTCCATTCAGACGTCCGCATGTGTTTTGCGGATCCGATCCATGTATCCATGGATCCGTAAAAATCATACGGACGTCTGAATGGAGCCTTACCAGGGGGGTGATCAATGACAGGGGGTGATCACCCATATACACTCCCTGATCACCCCCTGTCATTGATCACCCCCCTGTAAGGCTCCATTCAGACGTCCGCATGTGTTTTGCGGATCCGATCCATGTATCCATGGATCCGTAAAAATCATACGGACGTCTGAATGGAGCCTTACCAAGGGGGTGATCAATGACAGAGGGGTGATCAGGGAGTCTATATGGGTGATCACCCCCCTGTCATTGATCACCCCCCTGGTAAGGCTCCATTCAGACGTCCGTATGATTTTTACGGATCCATGGATACATGGATCGGATCCGCAAAACACATGCGGACGTCTGAATGGAGCCTTACAGGGGGGTGATCAATGATGGAGGTGATCAGGGAGTCTATATGGGTGATCACCCCCCTGTCATTGATCACCCCCCTGTAAGGCTCCATTCAGACATTTTTTTGGCCCAAGTTAGCGGAAATATATTTTTTTGTTTGTTTGTTTTTTCTTACAAAGTCTCATATTCCACTAACTTGTGTCAAAAAATAAAATCTCACATGAACTCGCCATACCCCTCACGGAATCCAAATGCGTAAACATTTTTATACATTTATATTCCAGACTTCTTCTCACGCTTTAGGGCCCCTAAAAAGCCAGGGCAGTATAAATACCCCACATGTGACCCCATTTTGGAAAGAAGACACCCCAAGGTATTCCGTGAGGGGCATATTGAGTCCATGAAAGATTGAAATTTTTGTCCTAAGTTAGCGGAAAGTGAGACTTTGAGAAAAAAACAAAAAAAAAAAATCAATTTCCGCTAACTTATGCAAAAAAAAAAAATTCGATGAACTCGCCAGGCCCCTCATTGAATACCTCGGGGTGTCTTCTTTCCAAAGTGGAGTCACATGTGGGGTATTTATACTGCCCTGGCTTTTTAGGGGCCCGAAAGTGTGAGAAGAAGTCTGGGATCCAAATGTCTAAAAATGCCCTCCTAAAAGGAATTTGGGCACCTTTGCGCATCTAGGCTGCAAAAAAGTGTCACACATCTGGTATCGCCGTACTCAGGAGAAGTTGGGGAATGTGTTTTGGGGTGTCATTTTACATATACCCATGCTGGGTGAGAAAAATATCTTGGTCAAATGCCAACTTTGTATAAAAAAATTGGAAAAGTTGTCTTTTGCCAAGATATTTCTCTCACCCAGCATGGGTATATGTAAAATGACACCCCAAAACACATTCCCCAACTTCTCCTGAGTACAGCGATACCAGATGTGTGACACTTTTTTGCAGCCAAGGTGGGCAAAGGGGCACATATTCCAAAGTGCACCTTTCGGATTTCGCAGGCCATTTTTTACACATTTTGATTGCAAAGTACTTCTCACACATATGGGCCCCTAAATTGCCAGGGCAGTATAACTACGCCACAAGTGACCCCATTTTGGAAAGAAGACACCCCAAGGTATTCTGTGAGGGGCATGGCGAGTTCCTAGAATTTTTTATTTTTTGTCGCAAGTTAGTGGAATATGAGACTTTGTAAGAAAAAAATAAAATAAAATAAAAATAATCATTTTCTGCTAACTTGTGACAAAAAATAAAAAGTTCTATGAACTCACTATGCCCATCAGCGAATACCTTAGGGTGCCCACTTTCCGAAATGGGGTCATTTGTGGGGGTTCTCTACTGTTTGGGCATTGTAGAACCTCAGGAAACATGACAGGTGCTCAGAAAGTCAGAGCTGCTTCAAAAAGCGGAAATTCACATTTTTGTACCATAGTTTGTAAACGCTATAACTTTTACCCAAACCATTTTTTTTTTTTTTTGCCCAAACATTTTTTTTTATCAAAGACATGTAGAACTATAAATTTAGTGAAAAATGTATATATGGATGTCGGTTTTTTTGCAAAATTTTACAGCTGAAAGTGAAAAATGTCATTTTTTTGCAAAAAAATCGTTACATTTTGATTAATAACAAAAAAAGTAAAAATGTCAGCAGCAATGAAATACCACCAAATGAAAGCTCTATTAGTGAGAAGAAAAGGAGGTAAAATTCATTTGGGTGGTAAGTTGCATGACCGAGCGATAAACGGTGAAAGTAGTGTAGTGCAGAAGTGTAAAAAGTGGCCTGGTCATGAAGGGGTTTTAGCTAGCAGGGCTGAAGTGGTTAAATATGTTGAGAGCACTGTGTTCACTAACTTGACAAAGGCTCCATTGAGAGAGCTGAAATGCTGCATTGCTTTGGGGTGTAAATAAACATCACTGATATTTCACTACAAGACCGGAGTGCTGCCCCTTTCTTCGTTATATATATATATTCATATATATATATAAAAAATGGCGGCACTGACTACAAATAGAAAAAATGGGTGCACGTTCCAGGGGAATCGACCTCTTATCCCAATCAATGGATCCAGAAAAAGGACGGCACTCCGGTCTTGAAAAAGTAAAATTATTCTTTAATCAACCTTGCGGTACAACGTTTCGGCTCCAATACTGAGCCTTTCTCAAGCACCAGGTGCTTGAGAAAGGCTCAGTATTGGAGCCGAAACGTTGTACCGCAAGGTTGATTAAAGAATAATTTTACTTTTTCAAGACCGGAGTGCCGTCCTTTTTCTGGATCTATATATATATATATATATATATATATATATATATATATATACATACACACACACACACACACACACATACAGATAGGAGAATGGTCCCAGCAAGCGGACCGAAACGTCGCATGGGTGAATAAAGGATCCCACAGTTTTTTCACCATTGAATGTGCTGCGGTGTATTTATTTAAGGGCTCTTTCACACTTGCGTTGTCCGGATCCGTTGTGTACTCCATTTGCCGGAATTACACGCCGGATCTGGAAAAACGCAAGTGAACTGAAAGCATTTGAAGACGGATCCGTCTTCAAAATGCGTTCACTGTTACTATGGCAGCCAGGACGCAAGTGTGAAAGAGCCCTAACCTGGATTAAACACTTTGGTAAAGTGTAAACATCGCTGGCACTTAAACTACATGCTACAAGGTGTGCTGCCCTGAACTCCCGTCACTATATATATATATATATATATATATATATATATACATACATACATACACACACACTACGTGCAGAATTATTAGGCAAATGAGTATTTTGACCACATCATCCTCTTTGTGCATGTTGTCTTACTCCAAGCTGTATAGGCTCGAAAGCCTACTACCAATTAAGCATATTAGGTGATGTGCATCTCTGTAATGAGAAGGGGTGTGGTCTAATGACATCAACACCCTATATCAGGTGTGCATAATTATTAGGCAACTTCCTTTCCTTTGGCAAAATGGGTCAAAAGAAGGACTTGACAGGCTCAGAAAAGTCAAAAATAGTGAGATATCTTGCAGAGGGATGCAGCACTCTTAAAATTGCAAAGCTTCTGAAGCGTGATCATCGAACAATCAAGCGTTTCATTCAAAATAGTCAACAGGGTCGCAAGAAGCGTGTGGAAAAACCAAGGCGCAAAATAACTGCCCATGAACTGAGAAAAGTCAAGCGTGCAGCTGCCAAGATGCCACTTGCCACCAGTTTGGCCATATTTCAGAGCTGCAACATCACTGGAGTGCCCAAAAGCACAAGGTGTTCAATACTCAGAGACATGGCCAAGGTAAGAAAGGCTGAAAGACGACCACCACTGAACAAGACACACAAGCTGAAACGTCAAGACTGGGCCAAGAAATATCTCAAGACTGATTTTTCTAAGGTTTTATGGACTGATGAAAGGAGAGTGAGTCTTGATGGGCCAGATGGCTGGATTGGTAAAGGGCAGAGAGCTCCAGTCCGACTCAGACGCCAGCAAGGTGGAGGTGGAGTACTGGTTTGGGCTGGTATCATCAAAGATGAGCTTGTGGGGCCTTTTTGGGTTGAGGATGGAGTCAAGCTCAACTCCCAGTCCTACTGCCAGTTTCTGGAAGACACCTTCTTCAAGCAGTGGTACAGGAAGAAGTCTGCAAGGTAAGAAAAACATGATTTTCATGCAGGACAATGCTCCATCACACGCGTCCAAGTACTCCACAACGTGGCTGGCAAGATAGGGTATAAAAGAAGAAAATCTAATGACATGGCCTCCTTGTTCACCTGATCTGAACCCCATTGAGAACCTGTGGTCCATCATCAAATGTGAGATTTACAAGGAGGGAAAACAGTACACCTCTCTGAACAGTGTCTGGGAGGCTGTGGTCGCTGCTGCACGCAATGTTGATGGTGAACAGATCAAAACACTGGCAATCCATGGATGGCAGGCTTTTGAGTGTCCTTGCAAAGAAAGGTGGCTATATTGGTCACTGATTTGTTTTTGTTTTGTTTTTGAATGTCAGAAATGTATATTTGTGAATGTTGAGATGTTATATTGGTTTCACTGGTAAAAATAAATAATTGAAATGGGTATATATTTGTTTTTTGTTAAGTTGCCTAATAATTATGTACAGTAATAGTCACCTGCACACAGATATCCCCCTAAAATAGCTAAAACTAAAAACAAACTAAAAACTACTTCCAAAAATATTCAGCTTTGATATTAATGAGTTTTTTGGGTTCATTGAGAACATGGTTGTTGTTCAATAATAAAATTAATCCTCAAAAATACAACTTGCCTAATAATTCTGCACTCCCTGTATATATGTAATGTGTGAAGACAATGGTCTGTGGTGCCAGCGCTTGCTGTAAACATATTTTACATTCTATTACTACAGCTGATGGAGTTTAGGCTGAGGGCTGACACCTCATGTCTGACCCCTGACGGCTGCTGGAGTTTAGGCTGAGGATGACAACGGATGTCTGACCCCTAATGGCTGAGAGCTGACACCTGACGGCTGATGGAGTTTGGGCTGAGGGCTGATGGAGGAGGTATTTTTTGACTGACCTATGAGGAACGAGAGCGTTTTGGATGAAGAACGAGGGAGTTTTGGCTGAGGTAGGAGGGAGTTTAGGCTGACGGAGGAAGGAGTTTGGTCTGAGGGAGGATGACTGATGGACTTTTGCCTGACGGAGGAGGACTGATGGACTTTTGCCTGACGGAGGAGGACTGATGGGAGTTTTGCCTGACGGAGGAGGGAGTTTTGCCTGACGGAGGAGGACTGATGGAGTTTTGCCTGACGGAGGAGGGATATGTGGATGATGTCTGAGGATGTCCTAATATGTATGCCGTACATGTGAAATCCACAGGAATGCACACAGAGCCTCAGTAGAGATAAAAGCAGTGAGCAAAACTCATAGAAGAGCATTTCTGAGAGCACATGAAGCAAAGCTGATACCAGTAAACTAACAAGGGCAATTTTATTATGTGCTGCATTACAATAAGATATGGGGTTTTGATTTTTAGTGCACAAAAGGTGCCCATAGCCTTTAAGACGGGCACAGCACTCATTAAACTTGAGGTCTTGATTTTCAAACAATCCATGTCCAAATGAAATACACAGCAAGGGATAACAGCAGAGCTCCTTCTCTTAGATCCAGCACGACAGCTGATTCCTATCACATCATAGGGCTTCATCCAGATGCCTGGTGTATTGACTATAGATCATGTGAGGCACTTAGAGAAAGTGTGTGATGCGAAATGGCCATCGCACTGGTTTAATTGGATGCAGCCCAGGTATTAACTATTTGCTATGTATTCAATATGGATTGACTGAAAATAAAAACATTAATCTTTTTCTTTACTGCATGTGATGTGACATTGTTTTACATTGTTATACCGACAGGCACTTTATTAGATATGCACGGTAGATACCCATGTCATGCCTGGGGGCCGTTGTTCGGACCAAGTATATTAATGAGCCGACAATCTTAGATGTTGCAATAAGAATTGACTGCAGCATCTTAGAGGTTTAACCCTTTAAAGGGCCCTGCCATATTTCACCACCTTAACCTGTTTAGGACATTGGGCGTACCAGTACACCCTGATGTCCCGGTACTTAAGGTACTTAAGGTACTTAAAATTGTAAAAATAAGAAAAAGTAGACATATTGGGTATCGCCACGTGCGTATCAACCGGCTCTATAAACTTATCACATGACCTTGCCCCTCAGATGAACTCCGTAAAAAATAAACACTGTGCTAAAAAAAAACAATTTTTTTGTCACCTTACATCACAAAAAATACAACAGCAAGCGATCAAAAAGGCGTATGCCCACCAAAATAGTACCAATCTAACCGTCACCTCATCCCGCAAAAAATGAGCCCCTACCTAAGACAATCGCCCAAAAAATAAAAAAACTATGGCTCAGAATATGGAGACACTAAAACATAATTTTTTTTGTTTTAAAAAAGCTGTTATTGTGTAAAACTTACATAAATAAAATAAAAAGTATACATATTCGGTATCGCCGCGTCCGTAATAACCTGCTCTATAAAAAATATCACATGACCTAACCCCTCAGGTGAATACCGTTAAAAAAAAAAACTGTGTAAAAAAGCCATTTTTTTAATCACCTTACATCACAAAAAGTGTAATAGCAAGCGATCAAAAAGTCATACGCACCCCAAAATAGTGCCAATCAAACTGTCATCTCATCCTGCAAAAATCATACCCAGATAATCGCCCAAAAACTGAAAAAACTATGGCTCTCGGACTATGGTGACACTGGTGACACTAACATGATGATTTTTTTTGTTTCAAAAATGAAATCATTGTGTAAAACTTACACAAATAAATAAAAAAGTATACATATTCAGTATCGCAGCATCTGTGACAACCTGGTCTATAAAAATACCACATGATCTAACCTGTCAGATGAATGTTGTAAATAACAAAAAATAAAAACGGTGCCAAAACAGCTATTTCTTGTTACCTTGTCTCACAAAAAGTGTAATATAGAGCAACCAAAAATCATATGTACCCAAAACTAGTACCAACAAAACTGCCACCCTATCCCGTCGTTTTTAAAATTGGGTCACTTTGTTGGAGTTTCTACTCTAGGGGTGCATCAGGGGGGCTTTAAATGGGACATGGTGTCAAAAAACCAGTCCAGCAAAATCTGCCTTCCAAAAATCGCATGGCATTCCTTTCCTTCTGCGCCCTGCTGGGTGCCCATACAGTGGTTTACGACCACATATGGGGTGTTTCTGTAAACTACAGAATCAGAGCCATAAATATTGAGTTTTGTTTGGCTGTTAATCCTTGCTTTCTAACTGGAAAAAAATTAATAAAAAATGGAAAATCGGCGAAAAAAGTGAAATTTTTAAATTGTATCTCTATATTCCATGAATTCTTGTGGAACACCTAAAGGGTTAACGACGTTTGTAAAATCAGTTTTGAATACCTTAAGGGGCGTAGTTTCTAGAATGGGGTCATTTTTGGGTGGTTTCTATTATGTAAGCCTCACAAAGTGACTTCAGACCTGAACTGGACCTTAAAAAAAAACTTCTAAGCTTTGTAACGTCCCCCAAAAATAAAAGGTAATTCCCAAAATGATCCAAACATGAAGTAGACATATGGGGAATGCAAAGTAATAACTATTTTTGTAGGTATTACTATGTATTATAGAAGTAGAGAAATTGAAGCTAATTTGGTATTTTTTATAAATAAAAATGATTTTGTTTTTTACTCCATTTTACCAGTGTCATGAAGTACAATATGTTACGAAAAAACAATCTCAGAATGGCCTGGATAAGTCAAAGTGTTTTAAAGTTATCACCACATAAAGTGACACTGTTTAGATTTGCAAATAATGGCATGGTCCTTAAGGGGTTAAGGACCAGACCATTTTTTGCAAATCTGACATGTGTTACTTTATGTGGTGATAACGTTAAAATGCTTTTACTTATCCAGGCCATTCTGAGATTATTTTCTCGGCACATATTATACTTCATGACAGTGGCCAAATGGAGTCAATTTTTTTATTTTATTCTAAGGCCTCTTTCACACTTGCGTTGTCCGGATCCGGCGTGTACTCCACTTGCCGGAATTACACGCCGGATCCGGAAAAACGCAAGTGTACTGAAAGCATTTGAAGACGGATCCGTCTTCAAAATGCTTTCAGTGTTACTATGGCACCCAGGACGCTATTAAAGTCCTGGTTGCCATAGTAGGAGCGGGGGAGCGGTATACTTACCATCCGTGCGGCTCCCGGGGCGCTCCAGAATGACATCAGAGCGCCCCATGCGCATGGATGACGTGCCATGCGATCACGTCATCCATGCGCCTGGGGCGCCCTGACGTCACTCTGGAGCGCCCCGGGAGCCGCACGGATGGTAAGTATGCTGCTCCCCTGCTCCCCTGCTCCCCACTACACTTTACCATGGCTGCCAGGACTTTAGCGTCCCGGCAGCCATGGTAACCACTCTAAAAAAGCTAAACGTCGGATCCGGCAATGTGCCGAAACGACGTTTAGCTTAAGGCCGGATCCGGATCAATGCCTTTCAATGGGCATTCATTCCGGATCCGGCCTTGCGGCAAGTCTTCTGTTTTTTTGGCCGGAGCAAAAAGCGCAGCATGCTGCGGTATTTTCTCCGGCCAAAAAACGTTCCGTTCCGGAACTGAAGACATCCTGATGCATCCTGAACGGATTTCACTCCATTCAGAATGCATTAGGATAATCCTGATCAGGATTCTTCCGGCATTGAGCCCCGACGACGGAACTCTATGCCGGAAGACAATAACGCAAGTGTGAAAGAGCCCTTATTTATACAAAAAAATACCAAATTTACCAAACATTTTTTAGGCGACTGTCTTGTGTAGGGGCTTATTTTTTTCGGAATGAGATGACTGTTTGGTACTATTATAGGGTGCATATGACTTTTTGATCGCTTGCTATTATACTTGTTGCGATGTATATTTTTGCGATGCGATTATACTTTTTGCGACTTTTTTGGCTGGGCCATTCCAAAACTTTAATCCTCTTCTGGTGAAGCCATTCCTTTGTTGATTTGGATGTATGCTTTGGGTCGTTCTCATGTTGAAAGATGAAGTTCCTCTTCATGTTCAGCTTTCTAGCAGAAGCCTGAAGGTTTTGTGCCAATATTGACTGGTATTTGGAACTGTTCATAATTCCCTCTAGCTTAAGGCCTCATGCACACGACCGTTTTTTTTTTAAGGTCCGCAAAAATGGGGTCCGTAGGTCCGTGATCCGTGACCGTTTTTTCATCCGTGGGTCTTCCTTGTTTCTTGGAGGATCCACGGACATGAAAAATGAAAAAAAAAATCTAAGTCAAGTTTGCCATTGAAATGATAGGAAAAAACGGACACGGATCACGGACACGGATGACAATCTTGTGTGCATCCGTGTACTTGAATGGGTCCGTGAACCGTTGTCCGTCAAAAAAATAGGACAGGTCATATTTTTTTGACGGACAGGATACACGGATCACGGCCTCGGCTGCAAAGCGGTGCATTTTCCGATTTTTTCACGGAACCATTGAAAGTCAATGGGTCTGCGAAAAAAAAAAAACGGAAAACGGCCACGGATGCACACAACGGTCGTATGCATGAGGCCTAACTAAGGCCCCAGTTCCAGCTGAAGAAAAACAGCCACAAAGCATGATGCTGCCACCACCATGCTTCACTGTGGGTATAGTGTTGTTTTGGAGATGTGCAGTGTTTTGGCGCCAAACATATCTTTTGGAATTATGGCCAAAAAGTTCAACCTTGGTTTCATCAGACCATAACACCTTTTCCCACATGCTTTTGGGAGACTTCAGATGTGTTTGCAAAATGTTGCCTGGCTTGGATGATTTTCTTTGTAAGAAAAGGCTTTCGTCTTGCCACGCTACCCCATAGCCCAGACATATGAAGAATACGGGAGATTGTTGTCACATGTACCACACAGCTAGTACTTGCCAGATATTCCTGCAGTTCCTTTAATGTTGCTGTAGGCCTCTTGGTAGCCTCCCAAACCAGTTTCTTCTAGTCTTTTTATAAATTTTTTGGAGGGACGTCCAGTTCTTGATAATGTCACTGTTATTTTCTCCACTTGATGATTGTCTTCACTGGGTTCCATGGTATATCTAACGCCTTGGAAATTCTTTTGTATCCTTCTCCTGACTAATACCTTTTAACAATGAGATCCCTCTGATGCTTTGGAAGCTCTTTGTGGACCATGGCTTTTGCTGTGAATGTGACTAAGAAAATTTCAGGAAAGACCAACTAGAGCAGCTGAACTTTATTTGGGGTTAGGCCTCATGCACAACACAGTTTTTTTTTTTTGCGGTGCGCAAAACGGGTTCCGTAGTTCCGTGATCCGTGTCCGTTTTCTCTTCAGTGGGTCTTCCTTGATTTTTGGAGGATCCACGGACATGAAGGAAAAAGTCGTTTTGGTGTGCGCCTGGCCGTGCGGAGCCAAACTGATCCGTCCCGACTTACAATCCAAGTCAATGGGGACGGATACGTTTGCCGTTGACACAATATGGTGCAATTGCAAACTGATCCATCCCCCATTGACTTTCAATGTAAAGTCAGGAGTCCCTATTAATATGCCATAGGATCTGAGTTTTCTCCAATCCGATGGTATATTTTAACTTGAAGCATCCCAATCACCATGGGAACGCCTCTATGTTAGAATATACCATCGGATTTGAGTAAGATCGTCAAAACTCAGATCCGACAGTATATTCTAACACAGAAGCGTTCCCATAGTGATGAAGACGCTTCAAGTTAGTATATACTAAGAACTGTGTACATGACTGCCCCCTGCTGCCTGGCAGCATCCGATCTCTTACAGGGGGCCGTGATCAGCACAATTAACCCCTCAGGTGCCACACCTGGAGGGTTAATTGTGCGTATCATAGCCCCCTGTAAGAGATCAGGTGCTGCCAGGCAGCAGGGGGCAGACCCCCCTCCCTCCCCTGTATTTAACTCATTGGTGGCCAGTGCGGCCCCCTCCCTCCCCTGTATTTAACTCATTGGTGGCCAGTGCGGCCTCCCCCACCCACTCATCATTGGTGGCAGCGGAGAGTTCCGATCGGAGTCCCAGTTTAATCGCTGGAGTTCCGATTGGTTACAGGTCTTCGCTATAGGCAATGCGCCGCATTGGTGCAGTGCGGCACCTGAGGGGTTAATTGTGCTGATCACGGCCCCCTGTAAGAGATCGGATGCTGCCAGGCAGCAGTGGGCAGTCATGTACACAGTTCGTAGTATATTCTAACTAGAAGCGTCCCCATCACTATGGGAACGCCTCTGTGTTAGAATATACTGTCGGATATGAGTTTTCACAAAGTGAAAACTCAGCTCTGAAAAAGCTTTTATGCAGACGAATCTTCGGATCCGTCTGTATGAAAGTAGCCTACGGCCATGGATCACAGACGCGGATGTCAATCTTGTGTGCATCAGTGTTTTTTCACGGACCCATTGACTTGAATGGGTCCGTGAACCGCTGTCCGTCAAAAAAATAGGACAGGTCGTATTTTTTTGACGGACGGGAAACACGGACACGGATGAACAACGGGTCCGCAGAAAATTACGGAATGATGGCAGGTGTATACTGACTCCTATTTAACATGATTTTGAATGTGATTGCTTAATTCTGAACACAGCTACACCCCCACTTATAAGAGGGTGTGCACACTTATGCAACCACATTATGTTTTCTTCCCCTCCATCTAAAAGATTTCAGTTTGTTTTTCAATTGAGTTGTACAGTTTATAGGTCACATTAAAAGTTGGAAAAAGTTCTGAAAAGATTTATCTTTGTCTCTTTTTTACAGCACAGAAACCTGACATTTTATGGTTCAATCATTTTTTATTTGGCAGAAAAAATGAATAGAATAGCAACATTAATCCAAATATAGTTGAAATAATCATAATCCAAAAGAACAAGCATAATGCATGAGAAATACAGTTATTCGATTTACCAACTGTATAAAACCGGGGGTACAAATACACAAAGACAGAGGGGAGGGGGACAGACTAGGGGGCGGGGGTGGGGAGACGGGTGCAGGTAACACGTATATTGTATGAGTAATGTAATGCTGTTCAATTTTACGCGCTGTAGGGAATCAGGGCTGAAACCTGACATTAACATTTTAACAGGGGTGTGTAGACTTTTTATATCCAATGTATGTCTATTTTTTTATTTATTATTTATGTAATGATATCCTTTTTGAAACAAAATAAATCATGTTTTAGTGTCTCCATAGTCTGAGAGAAATCGTTTTTTATTTTTTGGGCGATTGTCTTAGGTAGGGGCTCATTTTTTTCAAGATGAGGTGACGGTTAGATTGGTAATATGTTGGGAGGGGACATATGCCTTTTTGATCGCTTGGTGTTGCACTTTTAGTGATGTAAGGAGACAATTTTATTTTATTTTTTTTAAGCACAGTTTTTATTTTTAGTTTTTGACGGTGTTCAGGGGTTAGTTCATGTGATATTTTTATAGAGCCGGTCGTTATGGATGTGGCAATATCTAATATGTATACTTTTTATTTATGTTTTACACAATAATATCATTTTTGAAACAAAAAATAAATCATGTTGAGCCATAGTTTTTTCCGTTTTTGGGCGATTGTCTTAGGCAGGGTATCATTTTTGCGGGATGAGATGACGGTTTGATTGGCACTATTTTGGGGTGCATATGACTTTTTGATTGCTTGCTACTACACTTTTTGTGATGTAACGTGACCAAAAAATTGCTTTTTTTTTTACACTGTTTTTATTTTTTACGGTGGTTACCTGGGGGGTTAGGTCATGTGGTATTTTTATAGAGCAGGTTGTTGCAGATGCGGCAATACTTAATGTCTACTTTTTTTATTTACTTAAGTTTTACACAATAACAGCATTTTTTAAACCCCAAAAAGTGTTTTAGTGTATCCATATTCTGAGCCATATTTGTTTTTCTTTTTTGGGTGATTGTCTTAGGTAGGGGCTCATTTTTTGCGGGATGAGGTGACTGTTAGATGGGTACTATTTTGGGGGGTATACACCTTTTTGATCGCTTGGTGTTGCACTTTTAGTGATGTAAGGTGCCAAAAAAATGGTTTATTTAGCAGTTTTTATTTTTTTACGGTGTTCACCTGTGGGGTAAGGTCATGTGAATTTTTTTTTTATAGAGCTGGTCGATACGGACGCAGTGATACCAAATATGTCTACTTTTCTTTTTTTTCCCTTTTTTAAGAAAATTTTTTTCCCTTTATTTTGGCAAAAGGATTTTATTTTATTTTTTTAACTTAATTTTTTGGGGAAAACTTTATTATTATTTTTTTACTTTGTTTTGTCCCACTCTGGGACTTCTACTTTTAGGGGTCTGATCCCCTTTACAATGCATGACAATACTTCTGTATTGTGATGCATTGGCTGTAATACACTGTAATATACTTTCAGCCTTACTGCATGTAAGATCCAGGGGGCTGCCTTCCATGCCATCGGGTCACAGTCACAGCAGCGCGGGTACCCGATGGCTGCTTTCTCCCTGCACGGACATCACACGTGCCGCAGTCAGCGTTGACCGCAGCTGTGCAGGGGTTAATGTGCTATCAGTGAATGTTGGACCCCTGCCGCTGATCGGGCGGGCGCAGCTCCTGCACCCGCCCAATCACCTTGACGTACATGTACTTCTCTGGTCCTTAAGTTACGGCCAGAGATGACGTATATGTACGTCATGGGTCCTTGAGGCGTTAATAGCGGAGAGCCAAGGTTTCTCTGTTCCTGGCTGTTACAGGAGTCTGGCTGTAGACACTGTTCAGCCCCTCTTACTAATAACACCAGCACAGCTTCTGTGAATGTGCAGTAACCATGACATATGTGTACAGCATAGTGCCTTAACTGTAGGCATTCTATCACATACCGTAAATGTATCTAATGGTCTGGCAAAGTACGTTTGGGGGGGGGGGGGGGGAAGACATGTCCATCAAGTTCAACCAAGTGATAGGAAAACACATGGATAAAGGGATGGGGAGTGAGTAAACTTTAGAACTTTATTTCTCCCTATTTATCCAGAGGAAAGTAATCCCCCCCCTTCTCAAAACGGGAGCCAATGTGCCCCAACAATGGAAAAAAGAAACAACTTTACCTCCTGATCCCTTGTGACTTTTTATATACACTGCCCAACCCATGTTTCTGTGAGCATACCAAGGAATGAACCACTTTTAATAACATACCTTAGTTCTGCGTTTCTCAACTGAGTTTGTCACCGCATTCTGCTGAGCCTTTTTGTCAGAGTAGGTCCCACTCAAAGAGGCGACCTTGGCGTGGTGGGTGGGCTTATGCCTTTTGATCAAAATGTACACTAATGCCTCTTGTACAGCATGCAGTATGGGGGGCTGTATACTTTAATATTGCACTGAGAAGCGAGCTCAATAAGATCTAAGCATAGAATTGTGGATGTGCGATCCAGTTCCGTTTTTCTCCCCTTAATACATTTCTCAACTACAGTCCTCAGGTATACCCACTAGGTCATGTATTGAGGATTTCCATAACATTGTAAAGGTTAATTGGTTCTAGTGTATTAGTCACTGCCATAGGTGTTCTCCCATTAGGAGATGTTGGAGGTGCCCAAGGACTGAACTTAATTAACGTTGCACTCGCTTATAATGTTCTCCAGAATGTTTGTTTCTGCAGGGAGAAAAAAAAAAACAAACACACAGCGTGGCAAAGCAATGTCCATGAAGTGCGGTTGCTTTCATACCAGACAAGAATCACAAATCCCAGTATTTCTATATGTAAACTATTCTTTAATGTCACATTGTCTGACAATTATACATGGATTACATAATTTTCAATTAACGTGGTCAAAAAGGCAATCATCATCTTTTTCCTGTTTTAACAGTAAATGTAATAAACACGAAGCTTGTCATTATTAACATTTACACAATTCACATCAGATTGATGACATCTCAAATGTATTCCTTTTAAAGGATAGCAATAATCAATCAAATATTACAATTCAACTAATACTCTGGTACAATACTTCATAAGTCATTAAAAAAATCTTAAAGTTGGTGTATATGTATTTCAGTCAATTTTTTGTGACAGACCATTTTCATTTTTTTGTTTTTTTTTAAGAGAGGTTATACAGATGTGGCCTTTAAGCATGTTGTTTTCTAGGACTGGATAAACTACATAGACATATTGTAGAGAAGCCCCAGTATGCAACATGCATCAAAAAGATGGCATAACATAACACTAGAAAAACTAATCATCCTTCAGAGCCAAATCATCCATATAAAAGATTTGTATGATACTTTACATTGTCTTAAGGAAAATCATAGTACATAAGAGAAAAACTCCAAGTAAAGAATATGCCACCATTGAACCGCAAAGTCCAACTAACGTTTTTGGAACTTAGAAACTGGAAAAGGAAAAACATTGGTGTCACAAAAAGTTTATCAAACATTATTCTCAGTTACTGGTTAAGATTAAGAGTAATTTTCTTGCATTTGTCTCAAGATAGTTTCAAGTAATAACCAATGCCTTAAAGGATTTCTGCCTCCATTTACAAGCTCATATTAATCCCATACATACAGATAAGAGACACAAATTGACCTACAGATGTATGGTTAATCTGTGACCTTTGAAGAAGTGCTTTCAGATAGATCTGCCGTCATTACATCAACTTTCTTAGGTTTCAGAATTTTTGTAGGCATAGACCTGGGTACGTGTACAGATCTATGCTAATCTGCTATCCAGCTAAGGTCTACAAGAAATGAAATTCAATTCGTGTTAATGCGAAATCCAGTCAAAATGCAAAGGGCGTATTATCATCAAATTATTGGGAACAAGTATTCGTAGGAGTGCTTGTTCCCGATAATTGTTTTGTACAATCGAGCAGCTGGGCTTCTTTTATCAGGATGAATGATGCCTGCCGAAAATGAATAGAACAGAAAGCAGGAGGAACAAATCGTTCCGCGCGCATTCTGTTTGCATGAGCCGGTGTAATGTTATATCATCCATCGACTCTCCATTGCCCGTACATCGGGCAGTGTTATACCACCTTTAGGCTGGGTTCACACCTGAGCGTTTTACAGCGCGTTCCTACACGCTGTAAAACGCTCAACATGGAGAAACCAATGATTCCCTATGGGAATGGTTCTCACCTGGGCGTTTTACAGCGCGCACGATCGAGCTGTAAAACGCCAGACGCCCTAAGAAATACATGAGCTTCTTTGGGGCGTCTTGTAGCGCGTTCCCATACATAGACTTTCGGGAACGCGCGACAATGGGCGTTCGCTTGTCTCTGTATGCGCGATTGCAAACGCCGGTACAATCGCGCATACAGAACGCTCCTTTCAGAACGCTCAGGTGTGAACCCAGGGTAAGAGTAGCCTAATCGACCACAAAAGTGATCAAAAGAGCTCAAGTATTATATACATAGTTCTGGAAATCAGATCTTCTCAAATGTATCTATTCAATATCAGGAGATCATTTTGATCAGCTTTTCCATTTGATTCCAGTTTTGAGATTTTGCAGTATGAAATCTGCCCTTCATGATCTAAAACCCTTAAGATGCCTTAACACACTGTAATAATGTGTACAATTCAACTACTTTATTATGCCACTAACAATCTCAACGTAAAAACCATACGTAACCATAGACAGCCACTTTAGAATTTCACAGTTGTAAGTCACTGTGGGTAAATTAATTGTCTGATGGTCTGACAATTAAACCGCCCATCTAGACATTGGTGCCTTGCCTACCAAGTCACTACGATTACAATATCAAGGATTCGTCACATGTAAACACACACACACACGATGCAATTCTTTCAAGACCCACAGTGACGAGTCACGCGAGCATAAATCCCTGAATGGTACACAACTGCTAAACATGTAAAGGCACCCTTCGCGAAAAATATCACATAGTATGACAGCTTGCGGTCCTATAAAAAGAGGAATAACTGCAAGTTTTAAGGGTTAAGCAACAAATTTCAGCAAAAGTGTACTTTAGTAACAATGGAATTTCCAAAGCGGTGTACCCAATCTGTACACAAAATGAATTTTACAATATGTATTGTAGAATTTTAAAGAAAAGGTATTATGTAATAAGGAAAGATAAAGTCCAATAACAATACCAACTATAGACAAAAACAAAAATACAACTGGTTTTAGTTAAAGAGTTGTCCAAGTTATGTGAAAAACTTCCCAGTGTCCTTAAATGGGATAAAATAAGAAACACATACACACCATTTAAAGAGGACCTGTCACCAAAAAATGCAATGCAATCTGAAAGCAGGATTGATATATATTTTTGGGGGGAAAGATTCAGTAAAACTTGTAATTTTTACATCTGCAGCCCTGTGAAGAGCTATCGGTACAGGGAGGCGTTATCGGTGACTGTATGTACACTTATATACACAATGCTGTCAGTCACTAATAACACCTCCCTCCTGTACAGATTGTTTTTTCTACTTTCTCTGAACAGCTAAGGCGACTTTCACGTTAGCGTTTTTTGCGGATCTGTCATGGATCTGCAAAAACGCTTCCGTTACTATAATACAACCGCGTGCATCCGTCATGAACGGATCAGTCTTCTATAGCCATGACAGATCCGTCATGAACACAATTAAAAGTCAATGGAGAACGGATCCGTTTTCTATTGTGTCAGAGAAAACTGATCCGTCCTCTTTGACTTACATTGTGTCCCAGGACAAATCTGTTTGGCTCCGCACCACATCGGGGACAGAAAAAAAAAACGCTGCAGGCAGCCTTCAGAGCTTAATGGTGACTGAGCGGAGGCAAACTGAGCGGATCCTTTTCCATTCAGAATGCATTTGGGAAAAACTGATCCGTTTTGGACCGCTTGTGAGAGCCCTGAACGGATCTCAGAAATGGAAAGCCAAAACGCTAGTGGGAAAGTAGCTTAAGATATTAATCTTTTCCCACAAAAATATACCGGTATATGAATCTGCTCAGCACCTCCTGCTCTGTAACATGGTGCTTTCAGATTGCACTATATTTTTTGGTGACAGGTCCTCTTTAACCTCCACTGTTTCCAGCCTGCAGCAGCGGCACAGCTGTAAAAGGTAAGCGACCTCTGCAGCCAATCATGTGCCATATAGAGCAACGTTAACACTACAGCTTGCAAACTGAAACCAGAGCTGAGGACCAGGGCAGCAGCAGTGGTGCTGGTAACAGTGGGGGACCAAGTGGTGAACAAATATTATTTTCATTTATCGTATTCAGGAACAGAGGGGAGACTTTCATACAACTCCCTTTAAGAAGTAATTTCACACAGTAACTATATTTTTCTGCCAGATTCTGCCTCAAACTATGGTCATGGAGGACAACTTGGCCAGTTGGTACAGCTGTCGCGCTGCGCAACATTTAGAAATGCCACTTTCTTCAGGCACTTTCGGTGACAAGGAAGGTTCAACTTCCAAACCATGATTTCCTCAAATTGCAGCAAAAAAATATTGAAAATTAAATAAACAGGCCAATTTCCACTTTAAACCAGAACACCTGACAGCAAGCTGTATGCAACCGCACACATGCTGCTTGTTTAGCCTGATTATAGGTATTCCGGCCTGCATTACATTTCAATTAAATTATGAAATCCAGATTGTAAGAAATCTTTAGCAACTACTATACCATTAAATATATAAATGATTATACTGCGACAACTGTACAGTTTTCAGCTCCATTTATTAAATATCTTTGTGACTTCAAACCAATAGATATTGAAGCTTCAGTCAATATACTCCTTTACTGCCAACATTCATCAGAGTCATCACTTACAGGGGGTTGGCCACATTCTGGTTATTATTGATAAATCCGTTTTAAGATGACTATATGGCACTTACTAATTTAGCCTTTGTTGATATTTTCTGTGCTGTTTGCTAGATTTAATAAGCCATGTCCCCTTGTTGACCAAATGTTCTTTGCTGTCCGCACAGAGGTCCTGTCTATAAGACGGCCGATGACAGACATCCCTCAACCTAATGCACTGCACGTGAGCAGATGGCAGGTGAAGTGTATATGAACGGAGGAGATATCACATGGAGGTGATTTGCCTGGTCACATGACCCTCCATCAGTAGCCACCTTATGGACAGGACTTCTGTGTGGACAGCACAAAAGATTTGGCCAAAAAAGGGGCATATCTTACAAAATACAGAAAACAGCACAGTAAGTGCCATATAGTCATCTTAATTCATCAATGGTAACCAGAAATTGGCCAAGCCCTTTAACATCACTGCTGATGACTGTCCCTTGGCGATATAGAAACCTTGGATGGACACTGCAGAGGCAGTGTGAAAAGAGCCCAACACAAACCAATGATTGACGAGAAAGACTCAAGTATAATTCTGGTTGGTCACAATAAGTAGGGAATGTGAACAGATCAGAATGTTTTCTGTGGATATTATCTTCAAGAACGCTTCTACTCTATACAATCCAATTTCTACATTAGGCTACTTTATTATGCAAAATTATATAACAAAAGCATCAAAATGTATTCAAGGGACCCAAACAATGCAATTTGAGGTAATCTCTTGGGTTGGCAATCAGTGGTGAAATATCTGGCTGTCTTCATTCTTCTAGGCTATAAGCGGATGACAAATTCCTACAGAGCTCAACAAAGGAAAGAGGGAGACTTTGTTTTGTTTCAGATACTTTCCAAAACATAAAAATGACAAGACGTAGTTGGTGGCCCTCATCTCCTGCATTTCTCACATGCTGCGCAGCACACCATTCATGAGAAGAAAATAATTTACCCTTCTGAGTAATGATTTCTGAACGATACAAATGCTATTTTTTATTTATTTTTGGCGCTATGGGATGAGCTTAGTTGTCAAAGGACACTATAACTGTGTAGAGAATGAGTAATATCGTGGATAAGGTTGTCATTTACTGCCACAAGGTGGGCCATCATGGGGGTGGCAGCTACTGGCACAAATATAGACACATACTATGTGTACAGCTTTCGTTGGGCAAAGTATAATTCAATACAGACAGTGACTGATCTAAAAGTATATGCTTTTCTATATGGTGGTAAGGTATGCTAGGGTTGTATAATTAACAATAATAATACTAATAACAACCCTGGATAAAACGGGTTCCATTTTTGGTCTGACCCAGCACTTCTTAAGGCATTTAATAGAGGGCTATCTTGAGGTCCAGTGGTGGACAGGACAGTGCACAGGCACAAACTCTTATGAAGAATAGACTCACCAGAACACGGTCTACCAAGGTTTCATTCACAGAAACAGAACATCCAAATGCTGCTCAATTGTCTCATTATCTAAAAGCCATTAAAAACAAAGCTGATGTTGAAAATTGGAAGTGCTTTTTATTAAGGTAACCCAAAGAGATACATAATACTGTCTGGAATTATGTTTCGTATATGCCATTCATCTAAAAACCTATGCAACCCTTCATACAATAGAGAACAGTCTCTTCAAAAATCAATGCATGACATATAATACTACAGTCATCTACCGGCATATTTCAAGTTATAGTCCACATACTGTACAACAGAGAAACAAAAGAAAGAAAAAAGAAGAAAAAATCACCCCAAGTTCCAGCATATTTATTTTGCTGTGAACATTGGATAGGGTTGTAAAGGTTGAAATGGTGTTCATATAAAGCGATACTAATTTCGGATTCAGTAGGCAAGTATTTTTTATTACATGGAAAAGGTATGTCATTTATAAATCTTCATTCACTGGTAAAAAAAAAAAAAAAAAAAAAAAAAAAAAAATTTGGAAAAACAGTGCAACCAGAAGCCAACTTAAAGGGGTTGTCCAAATTTTAGTTTATTATTTTAAATTCTTCTCCTCCCCACCCAACAGTACATGTGAAGGCAACTATACTTACCTGCTCCCCACTGCTGGTCGGTTCAGCCTGATATTCGCAAGATGCATGTTACTGCTGGATTACGTGCCATTTGGGTTTCAGGATGTCACTGCTGAGGCCAGTCATTGGCTGCAGCAGCACACATGATCCCGTCCATGCAGGATATTTAAATGCGGGGGCTGAAGGTGCAGTCAACACACCCTAGGACCCATGGAGCTTAAAGCAAGCGACAGGGAGCAGGTGAGCCTAGTTCCCTTCACAAGCCCTGCTGAGTTGGGGGGGAGGGGGAGAGGGGGTTAAAAAAATAATAATAATAACAGTGGACAACCCCTTTAAACTCCTTGTTTAGTTACAAAATCGTCATACTGGCCAGTTTAGAAATCTTAATTATTGAAGGCATATGTTAACCATTGAACAGCACTTTAAAAGGAAGTGTCTGGTCTAGATGAACCTATGTTACTAACGTGTGCTCCATTAATTAAAAAATAAAAAAATGTCCACCAGTTTCTCATTCCTACATGTATTGATGCCCCTGCTGTGAGGTATCCTGTATGGTCACTACTGTAAAGAATCGTCCAAGCATATGTGACCTTGGTCATGGGCCATACCACTTCATTGTCCTGCTAGGACTAGAAGTGGCCAGGAACAGGACCATGGAGAACTATGTTGTAGATTGTTTTCTTTATAGGCCGGACAACCCATTTAATATTAACATTTAAATATTTGAATAAAAGGGTGAGCAACTATATAAATGCAATACATAACTGGAATTAATCCTGAGTATTAGGCTAGATCAACAGCTGCAGTAAAGCCATGCGGCAAGCTGTACTCGCAAAGGGACAGCCTGTTGGATACTGCCGTTCACCGCCATGGCCCCCATTGACTATAATGGGATCCGGCAGGTATTCATGCCAAAAAGTTGGGTTTCGGTCAGACATAAAACGGTGGGTGCACCAGTTTTTGTCAAGCTCCCATTATAGTAATTGGAGTCTAGCGGTGAACGGTAGTATCCGGCTAGGCTTTACCGCAGGTGTGGAACTTGCCTTAAAGACTACACTCATTTAGGACTGCAGTCACAGATCTGCTGTCTTCTGAGTTCACATACTCACACATCCATTCTGGGGAATACTCTGTACTAAGCTTGCTATGCTGGTTGACTTGGTAGTATAGCATCTGCAGGCAGTGTACTGTAATTTGATGAATAAAAAAAACATCCGTGTTCCAGTGGCAACCAGCAGAAAATTAAACACATCACTGGACCATAAAACAAGCTATGAATCACAGTACAAGTATTATAAAGTTACTCAACTTTATATGGCGATTATATGACAACTATAAAAGAATTACCGTAGTGAGAGTGTAACTACCCTTCCATTTTTGGAATAGTCTTAACTAAAATCAGGAGACACTTGTGATAAAGTACTGTATACATTCACCCCAAACAGACAAAAAAAAATGGCATGTACAGGTCTCCTTAGCCACCGATATACGTGTAAAAGTGAAGAAAACGAAGAAACTAAAATAACACAAGGTAGGTACCCTTACATGACATGGCAATAAAAAGTCATAAATTTTTTTTATATATTGTTCACCAACTTTTTGTTTTATCGTCTACACTGCTATTGTTTGTAATTTGTATTTTTTTAAGCCAAGGACTTTTAAGGTTTTGGTCATTAAAGTAAGAACATAAATGCAGTACCTTAAAAAAAAAAACTGCTGTAAAATAATACATGACAAGAGTATGCCTGACAACTTGGTACATGGAACTTCTCAGGTACCGTGTGTTTACAAGAGATATCCCTACAGCTAGGTCAGTACATACGGTATCTGCATGTCTAACCACTCACTTAGTAGACAATCATTTGATGAACATAGTCCTCCATTATCTACTCGGCTTCTAGCCGCTACTGTCCAAGATGCTGTATGATGTCACTAAAATATAACGCATAGATTACCCACTATTTTTTTTACTATAGCTATTCACAGCGAGCATACCTTTCTTTGACAAATCATTCCAGTGCATGGAAAGCAATGGAATTCATTTTTGGCAAAACTTGATTTAAATGCAGTCTGCTAACACCTCGGAAGTTGGACACAAAAGCAGTAAAATAGGAGAAAGAACCACTTTGTTTTTATAAAGAAGCAAATAATAATATTAAACCTCAATATTAAAATATAGTGCTTTTCAGTATGTTTATTAGCAGTTCTAGCTATAAAAATTATTTGGCATTTCAAGATCACACATGATTTTTGACTGTTTTGGAGGCCAAAGATGCATTGCTCCGATTATGCCCTGTCGCGATATCGATTTTGTCAAACATATTGGGAATTTGTAATAACTATTAGAAACAGACTGGTAATGACAAAAAGGTTGACATTGTGCCCACTATTGGTTAATTGTGGCAATGCTTTCCTTAGGGCTGGCTGCAGTTTTGGTAACATGTGTAACCATTGTCTAGCCCAAAGGAAGCAACAACTGAAGACACTTACTAATACAATAAAATACCTCAGTCAGGAGATTCGTGCTGCCTGAGAACATTTATGGGGTCATTTATCAAACTGGTGTAAAGTAGAACTGGCTTACTTGTCCATAGCAACCAATCAGATTCCTCATTTCATTTTCCAAAAGGAGCAGTCAAAAATCAAAAGGTGGAATCTGATTGGTTGCTATGGGCAACTAAGCCAGTTCTACTTTACACCAGTTTGATAAATGCCCCCATTAGTTTATAAATGAGCCAGGAACTGGGAACAAACCGTCACTGGGCGGCTCCCCACCGACCTTTCTTCTAGCTTGACTTGACAGGTATCTACCTATTTGTGTATGGGGATAGACCTGCAAATCAAGGCAGCCTGGCGAATAGAAACCAGCAAAGACCCGCCCCCCAACTCTTCTCCTCATTCCTGCCTCATTTTTAAATTATATATATATATATATATATATATATATATATATATATATATATATATATATGTATAAACACTGACCAAGCTGGTTCGTGCTCCTTTCCTCCTAAATTAAACATTCAGTAAAATGGTTATGGCTTAAATCTTGTGAATATATAAAACCTGTGCTGCTACATCAAGGATGAGATTGCATAAATGATTACATTAAAGAGAATATCCGTATAGTCTGTCTAGGACAAAATATCAACCATTTGCACAGTCATCACTGACACATTCACAATTTCATTGGACTAAACTAGTGACACTGAGTACAACAGATGGTTGATACTTTAAGCGAGTCCAAGTAAGACCCTTTGCTTGGCATTGGCAAAACAGTTACTGAAAATGAGCTTGGGCAGGACATGTAGAATACTGGGCTCAGATCCAGTGTGTTGCCTGCAAGCTTCATCTAAAGAGCATAGAAAAAAAGGCAAAATGGCAAAAAAGCAGCAATGGCTGACAAAGAGACAGCACTCTACGAATAGGTTAGTTGAAGAGGTTCTTATTTTTAAAGGAGTTTGCCAAATGGGACTGATAGACATACCATAAATCTGGGATCTTACACCAATGAGAGGGTTGGGATGTCAAAAACGGATTAAGCAAAAGCAGGCACCTTTGGCAAACACCTTAAAAAAACACAAAAAAAAACAAGAGCACAATGAAGCACCTATAGAAAAAATGTTTTTTTTTGCAAGAGTGCAATATCCATCACGTGGGGCCACAGTATGAAGGGAAGAGATTAGGCCTCACTTAAATACTTTCTGACTGAAGATAGACTGTGACTCTAAAGGCACTTTAAAGGGTTTGTACACCCCTGGGGGTCTTTCGGGCAGACCCCTTGGCATGGGCAGTCCTGTGGGGGGGAAATAATAATTACCTGATCCCTGCCACTGGATTCCAGCTCCTTTGCTCCCTCCTGTTTGAGGCGGGTCACATAGCCAGTGAAGCGGAGACCCAAAAACCTGCCGCTTGGTGGACACGTCACCACTGCAGCCAGTCATTGGCTGCAGCAGCCACTTAACCCTCAAACAGGACGTCGATAAGAGGAGACCAAAGAGCTGTAACGGTGTGGAAGGAGCAAAAGAGTCGGAACCCACTGTCAGGAAGCAAGTATGATTCCCTCACATGTCCAGTCACATTGTGGGGCTGCCCGAAAGGCCCCCAGGGGTGAACAACCACTTTAAGAAAATGGTTAATGAAGGACCTGCTAAGGGAAAGGTGCATAACAGATGCTTTATGAGGAGCGGCCCTTACTACTGAAAATACTGCTTCTGCACAAGTCAATTTCCAGAAAAATGCTGATTTAAGTAGTGGGTAAGGTAAGGCCTTCCTTCCCACTAGTTAGTCAATCAGACGTGAGATAAATGGGCATGACTGTCTAGCAGTCCAAAATGCAGGACAGGTTTGACATTTAACCATTTGTAAAGTGCATGTCAATGCTTTCACTGTATCTCTACACCTGGCATACCTGTGCTAAGATTACAATATATAGGATGAGCATCAGTTTCATTCTAATGACTACGTTACAATTGGCACTAGGCATAAACATTTTGTCCATAAAATACTCCTATCGGGCTCCCTGACCTTCTAAGAAAGTCTTTCCTAAGTCGAGACATAAAAGGAAAGCACCATTATACTGTGTGAGTGCAGATATTCACATTTAAAGCATATCCACATTAGCTTGGGATCTATATGAATGACTACACAGTTATGGAGACAAAGCAGAAAATGTAAATAGGTAATGACAATGGTCACAGTCTGTACTGCAGAGAGAAATTGTTCCCACTCTAATGTAAGCATTCACCTTATTACTTCACGTTGCCAATGAATAAGGAGCACCCTGGAGGCACTCTAAGGAGAGGAAAGAACGGGACAGCTTCAAGACAGTCTTTTTGATGAGCTCTACAAGCCAAACTTGCCGAGATAAAGATGCTTCATTGAGAAGAGTGAACCAGTTCGAAACTTTTGTGATACAGAGAGGACTACGGTTTTCCAAAAGTTCTTGAACAGTTAAGAAATTTTGACTGTGCAGACATTTCAGACCAATTGTGTAAGTGGGCAAAGCCAGGTCTTACATGTCCCCATCCTTCTTCACATTCGTTTGCAGTTTCTCAAAATTAGATTCTGTAGGGAAAAAAAGAACATGAACAAACACCATAAATATAACATACACCAATACGTCTAAGCATTTCTATACAAAAAAATAGTGGAAGGGTTGAATGTGGTGAAATAATTTTGTTAGCGCACCATGTTCTCCTCAGTCGGCACAGTGGAGAAGGAGGGAGACCCTCCCCACTGTGACGCGGCTGCCGCTGTGCCACCAATGAGAAGATAGTACTGAGGAGGAGGGGAGGGGCTGTGGCCACTGCGCCACCAATGAATATAATTAACCCATTAATACAAATGTAAGTGGAGGGTGCCGGGCATATCACACAGCCGCTACCCAGCCTCAATTACAGGGCACGGCAATCACGCCAAACTGCGGCACCTAAGAGGTTAATTGACGCGGTTCAGCGGGATTGCCGTGCCCTGTCATTAAGGCCAGGTGCTGGATGTGTGATACGGCTGGCACCAATCTCTTACATTTGTATTATTGGGTTATATTCACCACCCATTACTCCAGAATTATAATCATTGGTGGCAGAGGCCACAGGGGTTCCCCCCCCTCCTCCTCAGTATATTCTTTGGTGGCAGTGGGCACAGGCTTCCCTCCCCTCCTCCTCAGAAATTTCATTGGTGGCAGTGGCAGCTTCTGATCAGAGCCCCAGCACTGTAATCTGGGATACGATTGGTTACCATGGCAGCCAGAATGCTACTGAAGCCATCCATGGCAAGCTCCCTGCTACTGTGTGCACATAGTCCAGGGGAGAAGGAACAGTGTAAAATCCTATTCACCCTAATCGAGTAATTCGACATAAAAAAATCCTCGATGCAAATTTTTTGCATCGAAGATTCGTTTGTGTCATGTGACCACAGAGCAGGAGTGAAGCGCTTGCTATTACTCCCGCTCCATGATCTCCTGCTGCGCTTGGAATACTCACCTTTCTAAGTAGGGGGCCTCCAGACACTTCACAGCACTTCCATGGTCCCGCGCTACATTGACCTCCTGACGTACACACACACCGTGACCTGACGTGCTGTACGAAGTCAGGCTCAGAGCAGCGTGGAACGATGGAGTGTCGGCAGCTCCCCTGCTGGAAAGGTAAGTTGGTGAAATCGAGGGGGTGGGGGCACAACTAAAGCCGGGCGCCCGAAGTGCACAGCGTCATAGCAACCAATGACTCTGTGCAATCCTGGTGTCAGGAGGAGCAGGGCAGCGGAGCCGATGGCACTGGGGGGCGAAGGAGGGGAGCCGATGGCACGGGGGGGGCGAAGGAGGGGAGCCGATGGCACGGGGGGGCGAAGGAGGGGAGCCGATGGCACTGGGGGGCGAAGGAGGGGAGCCGATGGCACTGGGGGGCGAAGGAGGGGAGCCGATGGCACTGGGGGCGAAGGAGGGGAGCCGATGGCACTGGGGGCGAAGGAGGGGAGCCGATGGCACTGGGGGGCGAAGGAGGGGAGCCGATGGCACTGGGGGGCGAAGGAGGGGAGCCGATGGCACTGGGGCGAAGGAGGAGAGCCGATGGCACTGGGGCGAAGGAGGAGAGCCGATGGCACTGGGGCGAAGGAGGAGAGCCGATGGCACTGGGGCGAAGGAGGAGAGCCGATGGCACGGGGGGAACGGACCTGATGGCACGGGGGGAACGGACCTGATGGCACGGGGGGAACGGACCTGATGGCACGGGGGGAACGGACCTGAGGGCCCGGGGGGAACGGACCTGATGGCACGGGGGGAACGGACCTGATGGCACGGGGGGAACGGACCTGATGGCACGGGGGGAACGGACCTGATGGCACGGGGGGAACGGACCTGATGGCACGGGGGGAACGGACCTGATGGCACCTCCATATGGTCTGTCACCTCCATATGGCCATATACAGTGCTTACATGGCTCTGTAGCACACCTATACAGGATTATAAGAGTACCTTTGTCTTTAAACTTGCACCAGCAGGAAAAAACGAAGTTTAATTTATATGCAAATGAGCACTCACAAGTGCCCAGGGGCGGCGTTCAGTGTGTAGGTGCCCAGGCTGCTCTGCCTTCTTTTCACTTTACTCCTCCCCAGCCTCTTCCTTTGCCCGCCCTCCAAGTCCGGATCTATCGATGAGGCAAGAGACTTGGAGGGCGGCAAAGGCAGAGGCTGTGAGCTGCGATTGGCCAGCGCTACAGCCTAGGAGAAGGAGACGCCCACAGGACAAGGGCAGACACCGCCTACTATAACTTACAGAGTAAAAGGTACCGGAGGGCATAACGGGAGAACGGAGCGGCGCCCGGGGATAATAGTAAGTGCAGTGAGATCCCCGGGCGCCGCTCTACATGTCAGCATACTTAATTCACATTGTTTTTACAAGTTAAAGGTCCTCTTTAAAAGTTTAAATCCCTCCTTTCCCAATTTTACATATAAAATATATAAATAAATAAAAAAATAAAAACACATTAGGTATCGCCAAGTCCAAAGTATTAAAATATATCTCCTATGCAGTGAACGCCGTAACAGAAACCGCAAAACAAGGACATCGGCAATGCATTTTGCGGACCGCACATCACCGGCATTCTCATAAAAAAATGCCTTTTCTTGTCCACAATTGCAGACAAGAATAGGACATGTTCTATTTTTTTGAGGAACGGAAGTGCGGATCCGCAAATGCGGAGGAGGACAGCACATTCCGGCCCCATTGAAAATGAATGGGTACGCACCTGTTCCGCAAAATTGCGGAACGGAGGCGGACCCATTTTGCGGACATGTGAATGGACCCCAACTGTTACAGCTTCTATCAGAACATATGGCTGGTGGCAGTTGAAGATTTAAACTGAGCACGTTCGATCAGCTCAGTGAGGCGGACAAAAAAAAATAAGGAATAGAACAAACAGAAGTGAGTTGGAGTAAGATGTGCTAAATTTATTAAGACGTTCAGACTTATTAGTAGATTGCATCTAGCAAGCAGTCTGTGCGCTAAAGAATGAAATATATGCCACATATGAGCTGGCCTAGACTTTAGCTATAATTTATAGTGCATCTGTTGGACTGCAGGAGACCATGCCCCTAACCTCGGTAAGTCAAACAACTTGTTTTCAAAATTGACGAGAGGTGTAAAATTGAAAAATCATACATTTTTGCTAATTGCACAAAAGTTGCTACCTTTGCACACTAATGTACATTTGATCAATTCCATCCAAAATGTACAGTAACATTTTTTAATCCAGCACAAATAGTGAGTATGAACATGAGTGGCACAATAGGAGATAAAATAAGGGGCCAATACCAAAAATATGCCACTGTCCCTTTTTTTTTTATCTTCTTTCATAGCAGTCACTTTGGACTCCAATCTTGTATGTCTGGTCTTGAGACCCGACGGAAGCACTTTTGCGCTGATAACAAATGTCTGGTTTCCATAATTTCTGGATAAATGTTTGCCAGATATAAAGAACTCCACAGTAATACATTTATAAAATTTGGCACATTAAAAGAAAAGAAGTAAAAATAAATGCCCCTACATTACCAGTCTGTGGTGGAGGCGCGGCGTTCCACTTCATCTGAAGCTTTTTTGCTGTTGCATAAGGCCCACATTTTCATAGACTCTACCAGCATCTTCTCGCATGCTGTAACAGGAAAAACAGACATCCAGGTGGTTATCCAACCAAAAGAGACTGTAAGATATACTACCGTCAAACATTATGGCTGCGACAGACCTCTAGGGGCTGAAAATCATTCCAAAATTATGTTCGTAATTACCAGATTAAGCATCCACACATCATTTCAGGAGAGAAAAAAAAATCATCATCATCTCAAGCCCTATTCATATACCAGCTCTATGCTGCTGCAGAGCTGGAGATGGTGAAACATCGTCTGAAGTTATTCTAGTAATTAGCAAATCATGCAGGATATTACTAATTATATAGATAGGCCACACAAATGACAGACATTCAAAAAAAATAAAAAGAAAGAAAAACATCCTCTTTGGTTCAAATTCTCTTAAACATTTAAACGGGAAAGTTCAAGCCAGTAGATGTAGCCATTTTATTTTTAATTCTGAGAGTTGCTGAGATGAAAACACAGGAGCATTACTTCATTTCAAGGCAAATTAAGTCTCTGTTTAATCCCAAATGTCAAGGGATTCACCTAAATAGGCTACAGAAGCCTCTTGCACCAAGCCTGCGGTGTATATTGCCTCATACCGAGTTGATAAGCTTCTTTGTAATGTGAACGGTTTTAGATTCTGCTGTAGTAGTGAAGACACAGACGTCTAAAAGGGAATGTGTCATCAGAAAATGAGCTATTGTCCAAATCTAGAATTAAAGAAAAAACTCCAGAAAAAAAAAAAAAAAAAAAAATTACAATGAACTGTGGTTCCGTAGAAATATGTTCTGCTTTTATTGAATCTGCGGCCAATGTTGATGTTACGTTTCGGCCAATTACAGCCTTTAATCAAACTGGTGCCGCTACGAGGGAGAAATAAGGATAATCCTGTAATATGGTTATCAGCGCACTCAATTGTAGGTGTGCGTCCGCACGGCAAGAGGAATGTCCAAAATCAAGATTTTATGTTAAACATATACTTTAAGAATTTTTGCTGTTGCACTAGCGTTTTTGCTGGATCCGGCAGGGTTCAGCAAAAAGCGCTTCCATTAGGAACGGATCCGGTTGTATTATCTTTAACATTACCAAGACGGATCGGTCATGAACTCAATCGAAGGTCAATGGGTGACTGATCCGTTTTCTATTGTGTCAGACTGCGTCCGAGAAAACGGATCCGTCACCCATTGACTTTCGATGTGGGTCATGACTGATCCATCTTGCTCCGCATCTCAGGATGGAAAGCAAACTGCAGCATGCTCTCTGGTATGAGAACGGAATGCATTTTGGAGCATTCCGTTCTGTTCAGTTATGCTTTGTCCCCATTGAAAATGAATGGGGACAAAACAAAAACGTTTTGTTCTGGTATTGAGACCCTATGACGGATCTCAATACCGTAAAACATTAACGCTAGTGTGAAATTAGCCTTACTTCTTCAAAACAATTTTGTTTCACTATGTGGTTTTAATAATAATAAAAAAAAAATTATATATATATATATATATATATATATATATATATATATATATGAAAATTCGGCGGCACCAGTAAACTGGCTCAGGTGCAACGTCCAAGGGAATGAGCTTTACCCTTGATATATACCAGAAATAGGACAGCAATCCAAGACTTGAAAAAACTGTCTTTATTCACCCATGTGAAGCAGTAGCGACGTTTCTCAAGCAAAGATATACTACATACAGACGATGTAGTGGAGCTGAGCTGCGTGCGCATATTTGCGTTAGAGGTTTGTCTTTGACACTATGTGGTTCCTGCAGTATTAGTTAAAAATGCTATTTTTGGCCAGTATTCACATGGACGCGCGGATATTGTCGGACATAGTCAAACGCTCTTTTCTCCCAGTCTCCGTGGTGGATGATTTTAATGATTTATATACTATTTATTAATTTCACATCGATTAAATTCACTGTTTAAGTATAAACACACTGTGATGAATGCACCATCAAATGTAAAGTGTTTGGATGCAACACAAATATGTGCAATTTTATGTATCAAATGTCAGGATTTTTTGCACATGTAATTGTTCACATGACTTAATTAGGTAAATGGTTTTCACATGGTAAATGGTCACATGTTTTTGATCTGTATGTTCATTGGTCACCTCTGCTTATCCGAGTGCTATTTAAGGTAGGCACAAGCTTGTATTTCTTTGCTTGAGAAAGGCTCAGTTGTGAGCTGAAACGTCGCTACTGCTTCACATGGGTGAATAAAGACACCGTTTTTTCAAGTCTTGGAGTGCTGTCCTATTTCTGGTATAAATATATATATATATATATATATATATATATATACACACACATATACATACACACACACACACACACATATATACACACACAGGTCCTTCTAAAAAAATTAGCATATTGTGATAAAATTCATTATTTTCTGTAATGTACTGATAAACATTAGACTTTCATATATTTTAGATTCATTACACACCAACTGAAGTAGTTCAAGCCTTTTATTGTTTTAATATTGATGATTTTGGCATACAGCTCATGAAAACCCAAAATTCCTATCTAAAAAAATTAGCATATCATGAAAAGGTTCTCTAAACGAGCTATTAACCTAATCATCTGAATCAACTAATTAACTCTAAACATCTGCAAAAGATTCCTGAGGCTTTTAAAAACTCCCAGCCTGGTTCATTACTCAAAACCGCAATCATGGGTAAGACTGCCGACCTGACTGCTGTCCAGAAGGCCTTCATTGACACCCTCAAGCAAGAGGGTAAGACACAGAAAGAAATTTCTGAAGGAATAGGCTGTTCCCAGAGTGCTGTATCAAGGCACCTCAGTGGGAAGTCTGTGGGAAGGAAAAAGTGTGGCAGAAAACGCTGCACAACGAGAAGAGGTGACCGGACCCTGAGGAAGATTGTGGAGAAGGACCGATTCCAGACCTTGGGGGACCTGCGGAAGCGGTGGACTGAGTCTGGAGTAGAAACATCCAGAGCCGCCGTGTACAGGCGTGTGCAGGAAATGGGCTACAGGTGCCGCATTCCCCAGAAACAGCGGCAGAAGCGCCTGACCTGGGCTACAGAGAAGCAGCACTGGACTGTTGCATGTCATTCGGAAATCAAGATGCCAGAGTCTGGAGGAAGACTGGGGAGAGGGAAATGCCAAAATGCTGAAGTCCAGTGTCAAGTACCCACAGTCAGTGATGGTCTGGGGTGCCATGTCAGCTGCTGGTGTTGGTCCACTGTGTTTTATCAAGGGCAGGGTCAATGCAGCTAGCTATCAGGAGATTTTGGAGCACTTCATGCTTCCATCTGCTGAAAAGCTTTATGGAGATGAAGATTTCATTTTTCAGCACGACCTGGCACCTGCTCACAGTGCCAAAACCACTGGTAAATGGTTTACTGACCATGGTATTACTGTGCTCAATTGGCCTCCTAACTCTCCTGACCTGAACCCCATAGAGAATCTGTGGGATATTGGGAAGAGAAAGTTGAGAGACGCAAGACCAAACACTCTGGATGAGCTTAAGGCCGCTATCGAAGCATCCTGGGCCTCCATAACACCTCAGCAGTGCCACAGGCTGATTGCCTCCATGCCACGCCGCATTGAAGCAGTCATTTCTGCAAAAGGATTCCCGACCAAGTATTGAGTGCATAACTGAACATCATTATTTGAAGGTTAACTTTTTTGGTATTAAAAACACTATTCTTTTATTGGTCGGATGAAATATGCTAATTTTTTTTAGATAGGAAATTTGGGTTTTCATGAGCTGTATGCCAAAATCATCAATATTAAAACAATAAAAGGCTTGAACTACTTCAGTTGTGTGTAATGAATCTAAAATATATGAAAGTCTAATGTTTATCAGTACATTACAGAAAATAATGAACTTTATCACAATATGCTAATTTTTTTAGAAGGACCTGTATATACACATACATACATACACACAGTACAGACCAAAAGTTTGGACACACCATCTCATTTAAAGGGATTCCGTCACCAGGTTTCACCCCCTCCAGATAAAAAATATGGTTATGTTCAGGGAGCTTTAACCATTCCTAATGTGGTCTTATAAATGTAATCTGTAGGCTCATTTTGCTAAAAATACGCTATTACTAACCTGTAAGCCATAAAAATAAGGTGCCCAAGGGGATGTAAATGGCTCCAAGCTGCCGCCCTCACCTGCTGCCGTTCGTGCCCAGCGCCGCCTCATAATCTTCTGTGACGCCTCCAGCTTTCCCTCTGTAACATGCTGTGAAAGCCTCCTGCTCGCTCGCTCTCTCTCCCTCCCTCCTCCCTCCTCCCTTTGTAACATCCTGTGAAAGCCTCCTGCTCTCCCTCCCTCCCCCCTCCTCCTGCTGCTGTAACATTGCGATGTTACAGAGGGAGGAGGGGGAGGGAGAGAGAGCGAGAAGGAGGCTTTCACAGCATGTTACAGAGGGAGAGCTGGAGGCGTCACAGAAGATTATGAGGCGGCGCTGGGCACGAACGGCAGCAGGTGAGGGCGGCAGCTTGGAGCCATTTACATCCCCTTGGGCACCTTATTTTTATGGCTTACAGGTTAGTAATAGCGTATTTTTAGCAAAATGAGCCTACAGATTACATTTATAAGACCACATTAGGAATGGTTAAAGCTCCCTGAACATAACCATATTTTTTATCTGGAGGGGGTGAAACCTGGTGACAGAATCCCTTTAAAGAGAGTTTTCTTTATTTTCATGACTATGAAAATTGTAGATTCACACTGAAGGCATCAAAACTATGAATTAACACATGTGGAATTATATACATAACAAAAAAGTGTGAAACAACAGAAAATATGTCATATTCTAGGTTCTTCAAAGTAGCCACCTTTCAATTTGATTACTGCTTTGCACACTCTTGGCATTCTCTTGATGAGCTTCAAGAGGTAGTCACTTAAAATGGTCTTCCAAGAGTCTTGAAGCAGTTCCCAGAGATGCTTAGCACTTGTTGGCCCTTTTGTCTTCACTCTGCGGTCCAGCTCACCCCAAACCATCTCGATTGGGTTCAGGTCCGGTGACTGTGGAGGCCAGGTCATCTGGCACAGCACCCCATCACTCTCCTTCATGGTCAAATAGCCCTTACACAGCCTGGAGGTGTGTTTGGGGTCATTGTCCTGTTGAAAAATAAATGATGGTCCAACTAAACGCAAACCGGATGGAATAGCATGCCGCTGCAAGATGCTGTGGTAGCCATGCTGGTTCAGTATGCCTTCAATTTTGAATAAATCCCCAACAGTGTCACCAGCAAAGCACCCCCACACCATCACACCTCCTCCTCCATGCTTCACAGTGGGAACCAGGCATGTAGAGTCCATCCGTTCACCTTTTCTGCGTCGCACAAAGACACGGTGGTTGGAACCAAAGATCTCAAATTTTGACTTATCAGACCAAAGCACAGATTTCCACTGGTCTAATGTCCATTCCTTGTGTTCTTTAGCTCAAACAAGTCTCTTCTGCTTGTTGCCTGTCCTTAGCAGTGGTTTCCTAGCAGATATTCTACCATGAAGGCCCGATTCACACAGTCTCCTCTTAACAGTTGTTCTAGAGATGTGTCTGCTGCTAGAACTCTGTGTGGCATTGACCTGGTCTCTAATCTGAGCTGCTGTTAACCTGCGATTTCTGAGGCTGGTGACTCGGATAAACTTATCCTCCGCAGCAGAGGTGACTCTTGGTCTTCCTTTCCTGGGGCGGTCCACATGTGAGCCAGTTTCTTTGTAGCTCTTGATGGTTTTTGTGACTGCACTTTCAAAGTTTTCCCAATTTTTCGGACTGACTGACCTTCATTTATTAAAGAAATGATGGCCACTCTTTTTTTACTTAGCTGCTTTTTTCTTGCCATAATACAAATTCTAACAGTCTATTCAGTAGGACTATAAGCTGTGTATCCACCTGACTTCTCCACAATGCAACTGATGGTCCCAACTCCATTTATAAGGCAAGAAATCCCACTTGTTAAACCTGACAGGGCACACCTGTGAAGTGAAAACCATTTCAGGTGACTACCTCTTGAAGCTCATCAAGAGAATGCCAAGAGTGTGCAAAGCAGTAATCAAAGCAAAAGGTGGCTACTTTGAAGAACCTAGAAAATGACATATTTTCAGTTGTTTCACACTTTTTTGTTATGTATATAATGCCACGTGTTAAATCATAGTTTTGATGTCTTCAGTGTGAATCTACAATTTTCATAGTCATGAAAATAAAAAAACTCTTTGAATGAGAAGGTGTGTCAAAACTTTTGGTCTGTACTGTATATACAGGGTGGGCCATTTATATGGATACACCTTAATAAAATGGGAATGGTTGGTGATATTAACTTCCTGTTTGTGGCACATTAGTATATGTGAGGGGGGAAACTTCAAGATGGGTGGTGACCATGGCGGCCATTTTGAAGTCGGCCATTTTGAATCCAACTTTAGTTTTTTCAAATGAAGAGGGTCATGTGACACATCAAACTTATTGGGGAATTTCACAAGAAAAACAATGGTGTGCTTGGTTTTAACGTAACTTTATTCTTTCATTATTATTTACAAGTTTCTGACCACTTATAAAATGTGTTCAATGTGCTGCCCATTGTGTTGGACTGTCAATGCAACCCTTTTCTCCCACTCTTCACACACTGATGATGTGTTTCCCTCTTTATGCACTGAAACTGGCACGTTCCCTGAGTTTTTCCAGCAAGATGGTGCACCACCACATTATGGGTGTCAGGTCCGAGCATTCCTAGATGAACAGTTTCCTGGAAAGTGGATTGGTCGTCGTGGGCCAGTTGAATGCCCCCAAGGTCTCCCGATCTGACCCCTTTAGACTTTTATCTTTGGGGTCATCTGAAGGCAATTGTCTATGCTGTGAAGATACGAGATGTGCAGCACCTGAAACATATGGATACTGGAAGTCTGTGCTAGCATTTCTCCTGCCCTCTTCATTTGAAAAAACAAAAGTTGGATTCAAAATGTCTGACTTCAAAATGGCCGTCATGGTCACCACCCATCTTGAAAAGTTTCCCCCCTCACATATACTAATGTGCCACAAACAGGAAGTTAATATCACCAAATATATATATATATATATACGCGCGCACACACACACACTCTCTATTGCCTTTGTTTGCATTCTGAATGGAAAGAGATCCGTTCTGGATGCATCAAGATTCTATCCGTTCCGTGACCGAACACAATACCGCTGCAGGCTACGGTTTTGTGTCTGGCCATCGAAACGTAACAAACCGGATCAGTCACACTAAAAACAATGTAAGTCAATGGTGACGGATCCAGTTTGTTAGGATCCTAAAAAAACAGATCCGTCACCAAATTATTTTCAATGTATCTAGTGGCAGATCCGGTTTGATCCGTTTCGATTTCAAACAACCGCATCCGGAACGGATGCATACTGATGTGTAATCAAAACAATCTCAAAACTGCTGGATCTTCAAACCTGAAACCAAAATGCATATGTGAAAGGAGCCTTAATCTGATATAGAGGAAGTAAATTGTCCTGAATCTGCCCAAGAGGGTGTAGTAGTCTTCATGGTTTCATTTTCAATTCTTCTTGAAAACCATAAAGCAAAGAAACTAATGTGAAACTAAAAATGCATTGTGTGTTGACTAAATCTGTAAGAAAGATAGCTAAGTGAGGGAAGTTGAGTCAAGTCAGCTTTAGCTGGCCATGCATGAGATAGCTGTTGGGCATGTTCGGCCAACTGACCTCCACTATACACATTCGTGGTTGATTTGGCTAAGCGTGTATGTGTTTTGAATGAGGAAAAGGGAACTGAATAAACCACTGCCAGACACCTCCGAGCGAATAAAAAGATCAGGCGTTTTGAAATTCAACAGCCTGATCCTCTTCTCCCCTGACATCTGCCACTGGGGAAGAGTCAAAAGGCCCCTTCATAAACACTAGATGATCTCGGATCTCACTAGCTTTAGTGGGTTCATCTGATATACACATAATGTGGATGACCAGTTTATTAGGTATGAAAATAAGCAATGGCGTAACTATAATTCATAGGGCCCCAAAGCAAAATTATGGAAGAAAATTAAAACAGCAGCATAAGTAGCAATACTTAAAAGGTATGCATAACAGCACTATGAATCAGAAAACGCACATTATAGCAAAAAGCTGCCATATTTTTATTCCCCATGTAATCAGACAGGGTTAATTTCAGGTCTTTAAGAGTATTTCTCTCCCTTTAAGACCAAAATAGTGCAGCTAACAGATACTAACAGATATCTTCAGATACAACTCTTGGGAGTGTCGCGCCAAGAAAAAGCTCCCAAGACTGGACTTATCTAAGGATGGACGGTAAGCGACTTCCTTACTTCAGGATTCTTGCTTTATTCTTATAATTAATAGTTAATCATCACTTATTCACTCTTGCTTTATTTGCATATTATCCCAAATAAAGTCACTTTTGTTTTTACTGCATTTGGTGTTACATTCCTTCTCTCTCGCTACTAGTGCTGCAATGAGTACTCTATTAAAAAGGTTTCTACCACCTGATTTTGACCTAATTAGCTCTCAGACACTAGCGATCTGCTAGTGTCTGATCTACCTAACAATGCTATTTTCAGACCTTTGTGTGGATCCGTTTCACTAAAAAACAAACTTTTTTGATATGCTAATGAGCCTCTAGGTGCTATGGGGTCGTCTTTTCAGCACCTAGAGGCTCAGTCTACTCACACTGTATGCCGCCCCGCTCGTCCGTCAAGCTCGCCCATCTCCTCTAGAATGCCATCCTCCATCTTAGCCAGCGGACGAATTCTCCTGCCTGCGCCGTGCGCGTCTGTATTCGGCGCAGGTGCAGTGAATGTCTGACCGCTCCCTGCACAGAGATATCCAGAGCTGAAGGCACTGGGGGGGGGGGGGAGCTGAAGGCACTGGGGTAGGGGGGGGGGGGGGGGGGAGAGCTGAAGGCACTGGGGTAGGGGGGGGGGGGGAGCTGAAGGCACTGGGTAGGGGGGGGGGGGGAGCTGAAGGCACTGGGGTAGGGGGGGGGAGAGCTGAAGGCACTGGGGTAGGGGGGGGAGAGCTGAAGGCACTGGGGTAGGGGGGGGGGAGCTGAAGGCACTGGGGTAGGGGGGGGGGAAGAGCTGAAGGAACTGGGGTGGGGGGGGGGAGAGCTGAGGCAACTGGGGGGTGGTGGGAGAGCTGAAGGCACTGGGGTGGGGGGGGAGAGCTGAAGGCACTGGGGTGGGGGGGGGGAGAGCTGAAGGCACTGGGGTGGGGGGGGGGGAGAGCTGAAGGCACTGGGGTGGGGGGGGGGGAGAGCTGAAGGCACTGGGGTGGGGTGGGGGGAGAGCTGAAGGCACTGGGGTGGGTGGGGGAGAGCTGAAGGCACTGGGGTAGGGGGGGAGAGCTGAAGGCACTGGGGTAGGGGGGGGAGAGCTGAAGGCACTGGGGTAGGGGGGGGAGAGCTGAAGGCACTGGGGTAGGGGGGGGGAGAGCTGAAGGCACTGGGGTAGGGGGGGGAGAGCTGAAGGCACTGGGGTAGGGGGGGGGAGCTGAAGGCACTGGGGTGGGGTGGGGGAGAGCTGAAGGCACTGGGGTGGGGGGGGGGAGAGCTGAAGGCACTGGGGTGGAGGGGGAGAGCTGAAGGCACTGTGGGGGGGGGAGAGCTGAAGGCACTGGGGTGGGGGGGGGAGAGCTGAAGGCACTGGGGTAGGGGGGGAGAGCTGAAGGCACTGGGGTGAATTGATGCACTTGGGCTGATCGCACAGGGGGGAACGAACGGTGTTGGGGACCGATGGCAGGGGGTCTGATGTGTTTTTATAAAGGAAAACTGTCTATTCATTTCGTTTTTCTTATTAGAGTACTTGATTAATCGTAGAAATTATCGGTAGAATACTCGATTACAGAAATAATCGTTTTCAGCAGCCCTACTCGCTATGCTTTTGAACTCACCTTGCAATGTCCTAGAAAGAGGTACAATGTTCTTGAACCTGACTGGGCCCCCTCAACCTCTGGGCCCCATAGCGAGTGCTATGGCTATAGTTACATCCCGGCAAATAAAGATGGTTAGGGTGTTTGCAGCCTTGAATGTAGATCCCAGTACAAAACAAGGAGACTTTTACTAGATATCACTCTTAACCATGCTGGGTAAGCACCAGAATGAAAAATGCCAAATCCTTTAGATCACATTTTAGCACTGATGGTTGTGCTGCTCTACAGAAAATACTGAAATATTCAGAATATTGTACGCTAGTAAAATGTCAAGTTAGCAAATGTGACTTAACTGGTAGCAAAAGCTCAGATGAGAAGTTGTCATTACCAATGAGTGTTTTAAGCCATGTATTAAAATCTGTATGTGTCCAGGGCTTTCACTATCACCAATCTGCATTTTACCCCATTTGTATAACAGGAGGGGTGGAGGACAGTAAATCAATGTGTAGTACATACTTCTCTTTTCCAGACATGTAAGGAAGCTGCCTCCTAGAATTGAGTGCAACTAATTCATAAAAAAGACGGAAAATGTAGTTTCGGGCGAGTCAGGAAACTACAAGGGATCTTGTACATGCAATATTTTAGCTACTGCGGCTTATTCTAATAATTTGGTCAAAAAACACATGAATCATTGTATCATTAGGATGGAAGAGACAGAATCCTTTTTCGAGACGTTAGCATACCCCATCTGTTGCCGATACACCACAGTTTTTCCCTGCGTCTGTTTAGCATGGTGCTTTTATTTTTTAAGAAAGTCAGTCTTTTTAGTCTGTGTGCTGAGAGTCCACCGATAAGCACACTAGAAAAGATAATAACCGGGTTCCTCCTCTGTTGCTTTCCAGCTGAAATAGAATCTATAAACTTCCTTTCCCCTATATCGGGTAAACACAAGTGGCCCATTTTCACAGTATGGTGCTCAAGCTAAAAATCATCTGAAAGGCTTTCTAGCCGTATTTCACATTCTTCAAGAGCACGACTGTGATACAATAGCATCTCATGCCTTGCTGCATTCCAAAACCACAGCAATAAAACAAGGCATACAAAAGTAGAAGCTGCTTTAACAATTATATTAGAGACTTACATCATTATCAATCCCATTTTCTTTTCAATTTATCTTCATTGCTTATATAGCAGGAGATAATTTGTTACACAGTTAGCAAGCTTTCTTACTGTGATACTATAAGGTAAGGTCCCTGTTAATATGTTCCCAAAGAGAGAACTATGTCTGAACATCATTTCATAAAAAATTTTAAAAGGCTATGTACACCTCTGGGGGCATTTTTTTAAAATTATTATTGTACTTTTTTAAATTAGTCTTTATTATAAATATTGAGCCCTTCTTTCTGTACAGGGCTGAGAGCTCTAATACAGTGATCTGAATTTGCTCTGTCAGCCGTCTAATCTGACAGGCTCCTTATCTCTGCTCTCTGATATTATAAACACTCATTATACCAGGTTATTCCATCAATGGAATTTTTTCTTCCCTGATGGCATGGGCATATTACAAGATGACAATGCCAGGATTCATCGGGCTCACATTGTGAAAGAGTGGTTCAGGGAGCATGAGACATCATTTTCACACATGGATTGGCCACCACAGAGTCCAGACCTAACCCCATTGAGAATCTTTGGGATGTGCTGGAGAAGGCTTTGTGCAGCAGTCAGACTCTACCATCATCAATGCAAGATCTTGGTGAAAAATGAATGCAACACTGGATGGAAATAAATCTTGTGACATTGCAGAAGCTTATCGAAACAATGCCACAGCATATGCGTGCCATAATCAAAGCTAAAGGCGGTCCAACGAAATAATTTGGGTGGCGACTTTTTTTTTGACGCGCAGTGTATAATGTTAAAAGCTATAGACATTTCTGGGGGCATTTATGGCTGAAAAGCATTTTTGCAATGGGGTTTTGTTAAAAATGTTGCGCCATTTGGACTCCTGCAGCATTATCACATTACACATAACATGCTGCAGAATGATCTTCACAGTGAAATTGATCAGAGGGTTTATCTGATGGCCCAGTCCCTCATTGCTCTCTCCTGAAGGATCTTCTAAGATTTATGACCAGTTGAAAGTTCGGACATAGCCAGGCTGGAGAAGAAGTCATCGGACAGCCAGTGAATGGCATTCTGCAGCTTGCCATGTACTGAGATATATAAAAGCTGCAGATGGCAAGTGGTACACGTTTTTCAATAAAACCAAGTACATACATTTAAGTAAATAAATATGCCTAAAAGGTGCCCATGTAGCCTTTATATCAATGAGCTGTCTTTGTAATTAAAAGAGGTGATGGATCCCTAAGAGCGAGGGACACACTCAGCTCCGGCTGCTAGATGAGTGTCCTGTAGACAGCCAACTATTAAAGGAGTATGGCCAGGGAAGGTCAGGCTTACAAAACTGCTGAGCTGGCTGGGCTGCTCTGTTTGCATAAGCCCCATAGAAGAGTCACACAGCGAGCTACGCTATATCTGTAACTCGAGAGCCACATACACAGCATAGCCCACTGTGCTACGCAGTAACTGTAGTCAATCAGAGTCATGGGAATAACGTAGCCGTTTACGTAAACCCAGCCACTTCTAACCACCACATAGGACAGATATCCCAATCTCAGTTATGAATGGTTGAGAAGGGAATACTCCTTTAACTTAGAAGTACCTAAAATGGCATTTTAAAGTGGGTTTTCTAAACCAGGCAATTACATCAACCTTTAATAGTCAAGTTTGGTACTCCACATGCCCACTAGTTATACTTTCCTTATTTTGGTGAACTATTACAGGAACACAGTAAGGGTCGGGTGTCCATTAATATTGCCAACTGCAAATCAAGATGACATGTTACTGTTGTGTTCAGTAGTTGACTGCTGGAGTGAGAAACGTGCAATAGCCTGCCATCTTTTTACTAATCTACACTGGACCCCCTTGTCAATAAGCCACTTTTGTTGGCATCACTGGGCATTTTGACACAGTCTTACCACGCTGACATGTCTGTATTAGTAAATAATTGTATTCCACATTACATGACAATTCTAGTGCGTATTTATTATTCCTCTAAGAATTTTATGAATGAATTGCCAACTGGATGTTGACACCTGGGGATGGGTCCTTGCATTTTCTGACACTGCGCAATCAATGCCGGCAGTGGAAGATTGTGCAGGGAGACAACCTTTTGAGAAGGGAAAAGGCAACATCCAGTTGATAATTTATCCATAATCTTGTAACAGGAAAAATCGAGGAGTGGCATAACACAGAGTTACAAGAAAACATGCTGCAGAATTGTTATTATGGGGAATGTAGGAAGTAGTGACTACAAACATGTCAGGAGAGGTGACAGGTCCTCTGTAAGGCTACTTTCACATTAGCGTTTTTTTGCGGATCGGTCATGGATCTGCAAAAACTGCTTCAGTTACAATATGATAACCGCATGCATCCATCATGAACAGATCCGGTTGGATTATGTCTTCTATAGTCGTGACAGATTGTGTCAGAGAAAACGGATCAGTCCCCATTTACTTACATTGCGTGTCAGGACGGATCCATCTTACTCCGCACCACATGGCGGACAGAAATACGCTGCAGGCAGCCCCCAGAGCGGAATGGTGACTAAAGGGAGACAAACTGATGCATTCTGAGCGGAACCTTTTTCCATTCAGAATGCATTAGGGCAAAACTGATCCAGAGCTTTAGTGTGAAAGTAGCCTAATCAGATTTTATGCAAGTAAGGATTAAAGTATCATTATGATTTTAATTTAATCAATCCATTGTATATTTGATAGTCATTACCTTCTTATTATATTGACCTAAAGACTGAAGCTCCACTACTCTCATACGGCCAAGGAAGCGTCTGCTCAGCCAACATACTTTGAAGAGGCTTTACCACCATAGAAAGATGATGCCATCACTTTCTGATCAGTGGGAGTTCGACTACTGGGGCCTTCACTGCTTCTCAGCCCGTTCCCAGTTTCTTCCTGTACAGTGATGCTCTCAGCCACCTGCTGTGCAGAGAATTGAAGCACAGCTCCATTAACTAGTAGAGTAGAGCGGTGCTACAGTTGCCTGCAAACTGGATGGCCAGGAACCCCTTCATGCAGAAAAAAAAATTGGCAAGAGGACCTAAGATCCTTTCATTGTCATGATCAGCAGGGGTCTTAACACCTTTAAAGATGGCGTCCACTCCGGAGCAAAGCAAGCGCCATTGCTGCATAGTGTGCCTGCCATTTCATACAGCTGCAGCTAATGTATGCAATCAACAGTAATACCAAATGCAGATATTTAACCCCTCCGATGCCATGGTCAAATATGACCACGGCATCCGAGAGGATTAAAACCCAGAAGTAATGCCTCCCCCTGGCGGAGATCGGGGAAGACGTTCCTTTACAGCAATGAGCCCGAGTCTGAACTAGGCTTCCAGCCTCATTACGTATCTATTACAGTTCAGACCAGCAAGTGGCAGTACTGAACAGTAATAGTGATTTCTGCATGGCCACCATCCATTCATCTCTCTGGGGCTGCCGAAAATAACTGAGCTGGCTTGGCCATTTCTGACAGTCCTATAGAAATGAATGGAAGCGCACCACGCTCGCACACCCACCGATATCATTCACTTCAATGGGGCCTACGGAAATAGCCGAGCCCTCCTTCACTTTGCCAGCTCAGTTTACGAGATAGAGGTGGGACCCGCACCTATCAGACAATGGGGGCATATACTTGCAATATGCCCCCATTGTCTGAGATGGGAATACCCCTTTAATATGTTTATATGACAATTCAGTAGGCTAAGCCTAGTTTCACACTAGCCTTAAAACCATCTGGCTGGCTGTTCAGGGAGAGGAACAGCCGGCTGGAGTTCATCATAGATGAACAGAGCACCGGTTGCATCGCTTTTTGTCTGGCCGAATCCCGGCATTTATGCTGGGAACCAGTTGGATCCCCGCCAGGTCCTATTATAGTCAATGGGCTCTGGCAGGGAAAAGCACTATGCCAGATATGATCAACTCCAGCAAGCTGTTCCTCTGCTGGATGGTTTGAACGTTAGTGTGAAACTAGCTTAAAGGGGTTGTCTCAGTTCGGCAAATTACATTTATTATGTATACAAACTTCATACAAGTTACTTACTAATGTATTGTGATTGTCCATATTGCTTCCTTTGCTGACTTGATTAAATTTTTCCATCACATTATACTCTGCTCGTTTCAATGGTTACGTCCACCCTACAATCCAGCAGCGATGGTTGTGCTTGCTCACTATAGGAAAAGGCACCGGGCTCTCTGGTAGCAGGGACCGTGGAAGTGCGCATAGGCTGGCACCTTTTCCTATAGGGTACAAGAACGGTCACCACTGCTGGATTGCAGGGTGGTCGTAACCATGGAAACAAGCAGTGTATAATGTGATGGAAAAATGAGTAAAGTGAGCAAAGGAGGCAATATGGACAATCCCAATACATTAGTAAGAGCCTTGTATTCACTTTCTTTACATGATAAATGCTATGTGCTGAAGTGAGACAACCCCTTTAAGAACATATAGCCTAGTAAGCAATGCACACATATACATACACAGCTTAACTTACTCTGGAAGTGTAGGCGTTGGTAATGGTGTAGGGGTACAGGGTGGTAGTGGGCTCTGATCCCCCGCTGTCTGCTCTGAGAGGGAGTATTTTATATTTGTGTACTCGTGTCCTTTTCTCTTACTTTTCTGAAAAGAAAAAAATATATATAAATTTCCATGAAATATAAAATTGCTTTGAGCAAATACTCACTGTTCTTCAAACATAACCCCAGCTCCCGTATTTGCAGGATTCCATCATCACTTTATATTAGATTAAAGCTACAGTTGGTTTGTTTCAAGAGATAAGGCCCTGGGTGACTGGATGGGAGTTTAGAATGTGATTTTAATGTGAACTTTTTGGGTCAGGGATCCCCAATCTTTAGTACCTCCTGGAGACTGAAGTTAAATGATGCATGTAGCCAGGGTTTATCTTTACTTACTTGCACAAGGAGATTCAGTATAAGCCCTGCATACAGGCCAGGCACCGCTACAAGATGCGCACTGAATGAAACCCAAGTATAAAAGGGCTTAGTTATAACCAATCTCATTCCCCCTCTAACCGATGCAGCTTATTTGGGACTTTTGCCATTTTCAGGCATCATTTATTTTAACATAGAAGAAGCCCCAATAGGGCTTGTATTTGCTGTGCAGGTTGCATTTTTCATGGCACCAAGTTGAGGTATATATAATGTATATGTAATGTAGTGAATTTTTTTTTATTTTGGATGGGGGTGATAGGGGGTAAAAAAAAAAAAAAAAAAAAAAAAAAAAAACTATTTTTGGCATCTTGTTTTTGGGTTTTGTTCTTACGGCATTCAGACTGTGGATCAGTGTGATTACGATGCTATCAATTTGCATAGGTTTTATGCTTGTTTTACTACGTTTGCACAATTACAAAAAAACATTTGTTGACAGCCTTCATCGAGCAGTGCAAGAGCTTGTTTTTTGGTGGGACGAGTTGACGTTTGCATTAGAACAATTGTGTGGTTCATGCAACATTTTGATCTCCATTTATTCATTTTTGGGGAGGTGGAATAAAAAAGAAACAGCAATTATGGCATTTTTAGGTTATTTAACAGTTCATGTTTACTAACACAATCATTTTATAGTTAAAGAGGACATTTCACAGATCCTGACATTGTGAACTAAGTATGCTGACATGTAGAGCGGCGCCCGGGGATCTCACTGCACTTACTATTATCCCTGGGCATCGCTCCGTTCTCCCGCTATGCCCTCCGGTATCTCCGGTCACTAAGTTATAGTAGGCGGAGTCTGCCCTTGTTCTGCTGTAGCGCTGGCCAATCGCATCGCAGAGCTCACAGCCTAGGAGAAAATAAACTCCCAGGCTGTGAGCTCTGCGCTGCGATTGGCCAGCGCTACAGCAGAACAAGGGCAGACTCCGCCTACTATAACTTAGTGAACGAAGATACCGGAGGGCATAGCGGGAGAACGGAGCGATGCCCAGGGATAATAGTAAGTGCAGCGAGATCCCCGGTCGCCGCGCTCCATGTCTGTATACTTAGTTCACAATGTCAGGATCGGTGAAAGGTCCTCTTTAAAGTTGTTACGGACATGGCGATACCAATTATGTACAAAATTTCTTTTTATTCTTAAGCATTTGTATTGGTGAAAAGGATTTTTCATTATTATCTCATTTATTTAAATTTTTTAATATTTGTAAACTTTTTTACTTTTAATTTTAGTCTTTCTTGCTCACATAATACAATGCCAAACCTTTGTACTTTAGCTTAACGCTGACAAACATTCTATTAGGCAGTGCGACTGGCAAGGCCTAATAGATGTACTGAGATGCCAAAAACATGGGCACCCGACTGCCATGAAAACCAAATGGGGGCCGGATGAGGTCACAAAGGGAGCCCCCTGCTTCTGTCCTAACCACTTAGATACCGCACTCGGCATTAATCAATGCAAGTGGTTAAACATCCATTGGAGTTATCTCTGGTGGTGTGACTATAATAATGCTGGCACCTGCAAGTATGATGCGGGCACATCTTTCATGTCTATAACCACCATTCCATACTATTACATCATGGAAACTATATAGTTCCTGCGAATCCATTTGACACAGTAGTACATTCACTGAGAATTAAATACTGTTCTGAGGGCAACATAAGGCAATGATATTAATTCCAGCTCTGCCTCTGTTGAGTATATATGATGTCGTTTCTGAAATAATACCATTTACTTGCTGCAGTGTTGACCTTGCGCTGTGAGGAAGCAGTCCTTGAATTGAGGAGCTTTGGGAATAACTGCGCCCCCAGTGCTTGACAACTACCTCCCTTACTTTGAATATGAAGATTATCAGCTGGAGGTGGACGGAGCTATTCCTGAGGCTCCTAAATACCAAGACTACTTCTTCCCAGCTGAAGCTAAGAAACAGTATAAATTGTTTAAAAACATTATAGACGAACATTACAGAGACAAGTGCTGGAATCAGCATGCCTCTTCCGATATTATGCCGCAATCAGAGTTGTGGTCCCCCAGAAAGGTGGTCACATTTTCTCTTCAAAGGGATTGCCTGGTTTCAGAAGTTAAAACCCCTGGGATCCGCATGAAATAAAGAACTGCAGCAGTGGGGTGGGATCTGTGAAGTACTTACCTGTTCTTTATTTTAGGAAGATCCTGGGGAATATTGACATATAAGTTGGCAAACCTAAAGGCAGGTTTAGACGGGCTGATGGAGCAGCCAATTGTCAGTTCATCAGTGAAGAACACGCCGTTTAACATACATCTCTTCCAGCTAGGGGGCCATTTAGTAAAGTCTTAAAATGGTTTTCCAAGACTTCAGAACTAATGACCTATCATCAGGATGGGTCATCAGTATGTGATCAGTGGGGATCCAACACCCGGGACCCCCGCCAATCAGAAGTTTGAGAAAGCGCCCGTGGTCCAATGTATGACCATGCTTTCTAAGCAAAGCCCCGTACGTTGTATAGTGGCTGTGCTTGGTATCGCAACCCAGAGGATAGGTCATCAGTTCTAAGGTCTCGGAAAACCCCTTTAATGCCATAATTTACGGTGGATGCCATATTAATTTTAAATGTAAACTAAAAAGCATGAAATGTGTTACATAAAATGCTACACAAGATCAATTTGCCCGTTAAATTCCTAGATGACACTAAATTCACCCTTCTGGAAGAGGCTTTCACATCTAGTAATGATAGTTTACTGTAGGAAGTACTGATGAGAATTATATATTTCTGTATAAAGCCTATCTAGTTATTGGCTACTGGCTTGTCACTTAAAGGGGTTGCGCTACTAATATAAATGTATCCCGTCCAACAGATATCATTGTTAGATCCCTTTCCCCATTTCCAAACGTTATTAGCCTACCATTGCAACCTGTGGCAAATCAGTTGGTTACGTCCTGCATTGGAGCCTTACATTGTAGGATGTAGGAAGCCTCATTGGTAAGATCCAGGGGAATGGTTAGTGTCACAAGATCTGCTGATGTCAGGACCCATCTCACTGCCCTAAGGCATGATGGGACAGCAGTCACATGACAAACCAGGAAGTAAGATTCAAGCATGGGGGATTAGAGAAAACTGCAAATAAAGTGAACTTGGAAGAGAAGAAGAAAAAAAAAAAAAAGGGAGGAATGGGAGCTAGAGTAATTAATACACTTTAGCGTTAAAAGTCGTTTATGGCCTGTAAGGATACAGGATTTTTGTGGTTAACTACACTGTCCAACATATCACTGCACTGGAAATTAGTCAGCTCAGCCTGTGAGATCAAAAAGCTGATTCAGCTGATAAAATGGTTCATAGCTACAAATGAGAGATGACGTTAAGTTTCCAGCAGTAAAGACAGAACTCAGCGCCTCACTGGAGTTAGGTAAGTGGCCATTAATTTAAAAGTGCGGAACAAAAAGTTGCTAAGATCTCCCAGAGATGGTACCCAGTCTTCGTATAAAATCTCTCAAACATACCGTAGTTAAATACATTTGCATTAGTGATATACAGTGAAAGTACACAAACAGCAATATAACATACCTGCTCCTCTTCGATTCTGCGTTGTAACGTTTCTATGTAATGCTGTACAGCCATGTATATAAACCTGTATTGTGCTTCTGTCTGAACCATTCCTGATCTCTGGGATCTTACCATCTGAATAGTTTTGGGTACATCAATATCACAATCAACACCTAAAAAGAGATCAATAAATAAAAATCATCTGAAATAAAAGGGGCAACCTGAACAGATCAATCACTGCTCTAAGAGCCACTAAGGCGACATTCACACTAAGGAAACAACTAAGCAATGCTGGGTCTCACTGACTTAGAACGGCCCTTGTTGTGCCCTTCATTCTTTCCCATGGATGAACAGACAAGCGTGCATTTATGCTGGACCTCATTGCGGTCAATGGGGATCCAGTAGTGAAGTAGAGGATGGTCGAGTAAGATCAGACGGGCTGCTCTGTGCCCCAATGGCCTGCGGGATCTCCTAATGGAGATGTGAACGAGGTGTAGGAGGTTAGGCCTTGCTAAAGGGGTATTCCCATCTGGGACATGTATAGCATATCACTAGGCTAGCTCCTGAAAAGGACTCTGAAGTGAAGTGAAGAAAGAGTAAGAGCAGCCACCCTCTATACACAGCTATGGGACTTCCAAAAAACAGCCAAGAGCAGATGAATGGAGGAGTGACCTCTCTTGTATGGCTTACTCTCTTTTTACTGCTCTGAAACTTCCAAAAATAGTTGAGCCTGCTCGCTCAGCTATTTTCTGACCTCCCATAGCAATGAATGGAAAGGATGCGGCACATAGGTGGTGGACTTCGTTCACTTCAGGGGCCGGACCCCATTCTGTGGACAGGATCTGCACCTTTCTGTGCCATATGCCATAAATGTCCCAGATGGAGCAGAAACTACGTTGGTTTAAACAGATGTTCTGGTTTTAGGCAATTAACTTTTCAGCTTTCCATTGTGCTTCAATTCCTCACCATTTTCGGGATTCCCTTTTGTTACTGCATATAACATTCCTGATATATGTTCTATACAAAACTAATCCTGTTCACAGAGGAGGTGTAGAGAATTATTTCCAGTGTAGTCAATGCTCTGAACTCTACAGCCTGCGCTCTCGATAGTTTGCTCTGTTTGTGTAGGTAAAATCGATCAGGACATAAGATTTGAACTGCTGATGTATGTAAAAGGGTAGACATTATGGCATATCCACGGATTGTTCCATAGATAGATGCAGGTGAAACCCAAAAACATGGGAATACCCCTTTAACTGAGAATTTCCTAACTGGATACAACTGTAGGAAAGGGTCTGTACAGTTTTGCAGGTCCATGACATAAAATGTTTTCATTCATTGATGTAAAATATATATTTTTTTAAAGCTCCAATTTTAGGCCTCATGCACATGACCGTTGTGTGTTTTGCGGTCGGCAAATTGGGGATCCGCAAAACATGGAATGCGTCCGTGTGTTCTGCAATTTGCTGAACGGCGCGGACAGCCATTGATATAACTGCCTATTCTTGTCCGCAAAATGAACAAGAATAGTACAGGTTATATTTTTTTTTACGGACCACGGAACGGAGCAATGGATGCGGACAGCTGTCAGCATCTTTTGGGGCCCCATTGAAGTGAATGGGTCCGCATGCAAGCCGCGGCTCAGATGCGGACCAAAGCAACGGTCGTGTGCATGAGGCCTTACTTACATATAGATTAATATAAGGTTCCTATCACACAGCACAGAGACTATTCAGTCATTTTTATTCTCCAACAGTAGAGCAATCTGGGTAGGGTTTATCAGTTCTACACACTACTCTTTAAGGCTACCCGCACACGTTGAGGTTTACGCACTTTCTTCTGTACAGATTCTTGTGCAGAAAAACCACAAAGTAATAAAATATAGGCAAAGTGTATGAGATTAGACATGTGCGGAAATGGACCTGCTGTACGGATTCTGAAATCTGCAGCATGTCAATTGTTTGCACAGGTTTTTTTTGTGTGGATTTCACCCAAAGACCACAAGTAACACATGCAGATTTTGTTGCAGATACACATGGAAATTTGTGCCGAATATCTATTTATAAGCCTGCATCCGTGTTCAGGTACTGTAAGTGGCATAGGGGTCTCCTTAGCATGACTCAAATTAGGTGCATGTCTCCGCAAAGTTTATCAAATGAAGTCTCCACCAGAGTGGAAATCTCATGGAGCAGCCCGAGAATAGTGACCCCCTAATGCCACACGCCAACTTAAATGTACGGCAAAAGTAGTGGTAAAATAAGTGGTAAATGTTCACTCCATACATATTCTCCCCTGACATCGGCTTTGAGTAGAAGATGAGACCCCCATACACATTAGATAACTGACCAATCCCTCCAAAATCAGCATGTTCAGTTAAAATTGATCTAAGCCTGACTTTCGAGAGTCGTCTGTATGTATTATCCCACCAGCGACATGCTGGACTCACCTGGCTGACCAGTAAGTCACATTTTAAACCAACTGGCTCCTTCAGTTGCTCAGCACAACGGCAATGATCAATCTAATTCGGCTGACCATGCCATACGCACGTCATTTTACAACCTGGCCAATCACATTTTTGCAGACAGAAGTGTGCCATTAGCCATCATGAACAATCATTTGCGCTATTTTTTGAAAAGATGGTAGGTCAAAATGGCCAGAAATAGACACCAGATTAAGGGGGTCATTTATTTGCGTTTTAGACGAAGGTCTTAATAAGTCCTTGCGCTGCCTGTGGATCCGCCAAAGTTATGAAGAGGCGCCGGCCTCTACATAACTTCGGCACATCCACCACCAGTCTAAATGTAAAGACCGCTTCCTTGCTGGCTTAAATGTAGACCATTTCCAACACCTGAAACACCAGCGGGGAAAAGTCGCAATCTGCGACAGACATACATACATACATGCGCCAGAAAAATGGTGTAGAGGTAGAAGGGGGGTGCAGAGGTAGAAGTCGCTAGCGGGCCCAGAAGCCTGAGGGGCCCAAAGACCCTTGTGCCACATAAGACACTGGCATTATAGAAAGTACATACTGGTCAATTTACACCTCTGGCTGGAGGGAAGGGGTTAGGTTAAGAATTTGTCATGAGAGGGGCCCTCTGAGGGACGGGGGCCCAAGCTGAACTCTTGCACCAGGGCCCATAAGCTTTTAGCTACGCCCCTGTATGTAATCATAAATGACACCCTGAATGTTCAGGGAAATTCACTACTGCAGTTGGTACTATGAAGACTTCAGAGAGCAGTAAATGGTTCAGGTACTACAGGGATTTGTGCTAGTCCTAAACTAGGGGAACATGGGATATAAGACATTGGAATTATCTATGTTTCAATAGAATGATGTGCCTGGAAGAACACTTAATCTGCTTTATTTGACTGCCATTCAACACTGACAAATCTGACAATGCATCTTGTCAGTTTGCTTTCCCGGGAAAGGGTTAAATGACGATGAAAGAAATTCAGCTCTTCAAGATAGCAATGAATGCACAATACCCTCATATCTCTAGAACCATATGCTGAAGCCGCTAGTCCAAATCCCTGGTAGTGGCAGATAACGGCAAATTCCATACCTACCTTTTTCTCGGATGACATCGATGAGAATATCAATCACAATAAAAGTGCCTGTACGTCCTATTCCTGCACTGTTAATAAAGAAAACGACAGCGCGGTGAGCAAAAGACAGTCCCAAAGTATGAAAACACAGACTTTATTGTGTAGGCTGAATAGCATGGCATTCCAGTTGGCAGCATATAAATACACATTTATTACAGAGGATATGCCAAAATGATAGTCTGCCTCTCCTGCACTAGGAAATATATGACAGGTACAATGCTAGAGGAGAATTACCTCCAGCCAACACGGGAGCAGCCAGAGTCAGATGTTCTCCCCGTCACATGTCCACAATTCATCACCCTGAGCGTATATCAAGTAAATGTAGCTGAAGAATACTGACCCAGAAAAAAACTGGAAACGCTTACAGCTAGGCACATCTTATTCAGCGCTCAGATTGCTTTATGTACTACATCTGACCTATCTACTTCGTGTTGAGCGAAGCGAGCTTTAAGTGCTTCATCTGAAGTCGATTCGTTCAAAACTTCGGAATAATACTGTACGGAGATCCGTTTCCATACAGTATTAGAACGTATGGGCTCCGATGAGCTGAAGTTAGTTATTCACGAAGTCGCGCTTGACATGGTTCAATAACTTCAGTAATTGATTTTTAAAGTGAAAAACCACTTGAGAAATTGATACCGAACTACTACTTTTTATACAGGTCATACAAGATTAGAAAAGCATGACTGCTTCCTGCACCACCGCAGGCTGAATGGTACTGCAGCTACTCTTCCTTCACATCTACAATACCAGTCACCACCCATGGACGGGTGTGGCACTGTTTCTGGAAGAAAGAAGCCATGTTATTTTATAAACCTGTACAACCTCTGAGTAGTGTTGAGCGAACTTGTGTTTTAAGTTCGGCATCTAAAGTTCGAGTTCGGGTTATCGAAGAATCGTGTTATGGATTCTAAATTCCGTTATGGTCCATGGTAGCGGAATCCATAACGCGATTCTTCGATAACCCGAACTTTAGACGCCGATATTAAAACACAAGTTCGCTCAACACTACCTCTGAGCTATGCTTTGTTTCAATAAGAAAAGGAGGAATAGGTTAAGAAGCTAGTTACCTGCAATGAACTACTACAGGCCCTGGTTCAGGTATACTATCCTGCTTGTGATGAACTTCTTCTAAAAAGTCCAGGACACCACCAGGATCTGTAGGTACTCCGTGATCCGGCCAGGTTTTGAAATGGTATTGCCATACAGTTCTTTCAGTGTTACCCTGGAGTATAAAAAGCAATAATACACTGAGAAGATTGGATTACCATACACACAAGAGAGCTCTGATCGTCATTATCCTTATTTCCTCCAATACCAGCCATTCAGGGAGAGTGTCAGGAGACCCCATACACAATAGATGGTCGGCTGAACCTGCCAATATCTATGGCTTTAACTCACATAGGTCTAGTGCACGGGTGTCAAACACAAGGCCCGCGGGCCGAATCCGGCCCGCCAGACCTTGTCATGTGGCCCGCCGCCGGCCGCCAGCCTTCACCTTTTAGTATCACTTCCTGAAGGCGGCCCCTGCAGGAAGTGATAATAAAACTATAAGCGCTCGCCGAGACTGAGAGGAGGGAGGAGGCAGGCTGGGCGCTGGCAGTGTGAGTCATACGTCACGCGCCTGCGCCGCCCACTTTATGAATGAAGCAGGCGGGGTGGGCGCATGACGTATAACTCACGCTGCCAGCGCCTGTCCTCCCGGCCTGCCTCCTCCCTCCTGCCTATCGAGCGGCGAGCGCTTGTAGTTGTAAGTACCCACAGATCCCCCCCATAAGTGTCACCACAGATCCCCCCATAAGTGTCACCACAGATCCCCCATAAGTGTCACCACAGATCCCCCATAAGTGTCACCCACAAATCCCCCATAAGTGTCACCCACAAATCCCCCATAAGTGTCACCCACAGATCCCCCATAAGTGTCACCCACAGATCCCCCATAAGTGTCACCCACAGATCCCCCATAAGTGTCACCCACAGATCCCCCATAAGTGTCACCCACAGATCCCCCATAAGTGTCACCCACAGATCCCCCATAAGTGTCACCCACAGATCCCCCATAAGTGTCACCCACAGATCCCCCATAAGTGTCACCCACAGATCCCCCATAAGTGTCACCCACAGATCCCCCATAAGTGTCACCCACAGATCCCCCATAAGTGTCACCCACAGATCCCCCATAAGTGTCACCCACAGATCCCCCATAAGTCCGATACAACCGGCCCTTTGACGGTGACCAAACTGCTGATGCGGCCCCCGATGAATTTGAGTTTGACACCCCTGGTCTAGTGTGTATTGCTAGCTTAAAGGGGTTCTCCGGGAATAATATATATATTTTTTTTTTTTTCAAGTCCCCCCAGTTTTCCTCCGTAACCAGAAGATTAAAACTTATCTGCTCCTCCGTGCTGGCTCCTGCATGTCCATGTTCTGGTCTCTGGACTGTTCACATAATAACTGAGCTTCAGCTGTGATGTGCTGCTTGTGGCCATGACACCGCTGAAGCCAGTTATTGGGACCGGGACATGGTCAAGCAGGAGGCGGCACAGAGGACCAGAGCGGTGGGGGCAGATGAGTATTAATCTTCTCTTTGAAGTAGGGTTGCACCGGGTATCGAATTAACGATACCCAATCGATTATTTTGTACCGGTATCGATTCGATACCCAGATTTGCCATTTACCAATATTAGGCTGCGCAGTAGCATAGCCTAATATCACAGAACATGGCACGCGCTGCTCTCAGCTCCATGTTCTCCTCAGCAGCACAGGGGAGAGGAAGTCACTCCCCCACCCCCCTGTGCTGCTGCTGACGCTGCCACCAATGAGGAGAGAGAGGGGCGGAGGAGGGGAGGGCCTGTGGCCACTGCACCACCAATGAGGAGAGAGGGGCGGAGGAGGAGAGGGCCTGTGACCACTGCGCTACCAATGATGATATGATAACTAATCCATTAACACAAATACAGGAGGCAGAAGCACATAGCCGGCACCCGACCTCTATGACAGGGAGCTGCGATTAGCAGCAGTTAACCCCTCATGGTTACGCCAAAGATCTAACTTTTATAATATGCTAATTAGCCTCTAGGAGCAGCAGGGGGGGCGTTGTTCCTCCTCCTAGAGGCTCTGTTCTCCCACCTTTCTCGCCTCCCTCCAAGTCCTGATTGGCAGGGCCAGGCAGCGCTCGCATCAGTCTGCCAGCCCTGTGCTCTGGTGAAATCTCGTGCCGTTCAGTATTCGACGCAGGCGCGGTGAGGAAGCTGGCAGCCTGCGAGCGTCTTTCCCTCATCTCGCCTGCGTCGAATGCTGAACTGCGCGAGATTTCCCCAGAGCACAGGGCTGGCAGATGGATGCGAGCGCTGCCTGGCCCTGTCCCCTGTCAATCAGGACTTGGAGGGAGGAGACAAAGGTAAGAGAACGGGGCCTCTAGGAGAAGAAACAACCCCCCCCCCCCCCTACCTGCTCCTAGAGGCTAATTGGCATATTATAAAAGTTAGATTTCTGGTATAACAGGGGCATAGATAAAAGCAGGAATAGGCTAGTTAGGTTTATCTGACATTAGCACATTGTCATGTTCGATTATGGGCCAGACGTTCCATAAAATGCGGAATGCACGCTGCTTTTTTGGCGTTTTATTTTTTTTGCGTGGTATCGAATATCGCAATACTTTTTTATGGTATCGAAATCGAATCAAAATTTTGCTATCGTGACAACCCTACTTTGAAGAGGAAGGCTGCAGGCATTAGATAAAAAGTCATCATTACCACAAAAAAAAAAATTAAAAAAAAAAATAAAATTCAAAAGGTGGCCATACACAGACTAAGGCTTCTCCTCTGAGTGGCACATGGCTAAAAAGCTTCACTTTCGTTTTTTTCAGCCTCCACAGGAACTTGTAATTCTACTACACGCAGAAGTCTGGCTGGAGGGGTCTGAAGAGTTACTTCCAAATTCAAGCATAAATATTGAATTAGATGTAATTTTTTTTCAATTGCCCCCAATACTAGTGTTTTCCACCAGGATAAAAAGGAACCTGTTTAGGAGGTTCGATGGAGGCAGTAGAAGCAGGACAGAGGTCCATTTTACAACGGCATAGGTAAAAGGGTTCAACAACAGACCTTTTTTCACAGGTTCTCTGATGGTAAAAGGGTCGGTAATTACTACCTTATTCTGTACTTATGCAAAAATGAGGCTTGACAAACTGCATCTATGATACAATAATCAAGAAAAGAGCAATACTTACTTGCCCTACTTTTGAAAGTTTCAGTTCTCTTAATATGTAGTCATGTGCTGGTGTTTCTTTGACATTTCTCACCCGCATGACTCCATACTCCTTAAGTGCATGCTCCTCAGGCCAATACTTCACACATTTACTCTGAAAATACATAACCCTGCATTACATTTCATCCTCGCCACAAAGACTGAGATTTACATCACTTTCTGGATATCCGTTCCTCTAAATGTCTTTCTAGATCAAGAGGGGAATCTGTTTTTGATGGCAAGAATATCTTAGTTTGCTATCCTTACACTAAAAGATCATGGTTCCGTTAAAGGGGTTGTCTCGTTAGCTCTAGAACGCATTCCCCTGATCTCCCCCCCAGGAAAGCCGTGGTCAGCCAAGCACTTACCATAGCATTACACGGAGGCTTTTTAGCATTACTAAGATGGCTTAACTCCACCAGAAGGGAAGCCACCAATACAAAGCAACTATATCATCTGGCTCAAAGAGGGCATCCTGACAGGAAGATCCACCACCACCATGATGTCCAAATACCATAAAAAGGCATATGGACAGACATCTCCTTTATGAGACAAACCCTTTATAGGAATAGACCAGAATTTTACAACTGATGGTTTGTATGCAGGTAGGTCATCAATATCTTATTGCCAAATTGTGCGATACCCCAATCCCTGCTAATGAGCCGTTTCCTAGTATTATCAGTGGTGGAAATGAACATCTCCAGCCATTGTGTAGTGGAAGGAGCTGGTAACTGCAGCGCTGCTCCCACTGAAGAGAATGAGAGCAGCACTGCAGTAGGTGCTCCATCCAATATAATGGAAAAGCTGTGCAGTTCCAGCGCCAAAACAGCTGATTGGAGGGAATCGGCCATGAATAGTAAATTCCTGGACAACCCCTTTACGAACAGAAACTGTGAACATCGCCTTACATTCCTCATGTTTAGAGTGAAACTTCAAAATAAGCACAATCGATCTGGACAAAAACTGAGCTATTTCAATATAGAAATCTTTAAGGAAACTAGCTCTATAACAAAGTGTGCAAAAACTTTTTCTGAATACCTACTTATCTAGAAAGTAGTCTCAAATTCAATTATACATTAAAGAGGACCTGTCACCGCTCCTGACATGTCTGTTTTAGTAGCTCCATGCATTCCCCACATAATAACAATTCTGGAGCATCTATTCTTATGGCTCTATGTTGTGCCTTTCCTTTATTATTCCTGCTAGAAGTTATGAATGAATTGCTATCAGTCTGCAGTAAGGGTACAGAGGGGTGGTAACCAGTTTAGGGGGGGGGGGGGGGGTGTACCTGCACAGACTGAAAATGACAGCACTGATTGAAAGAGAGAGTCTGTGCAGGTACACGCCCCCGACTGGTTACCTCCCCTCTGTACCCTTACTGCAGACTGCTAGTAATTTATTCATAACTTCTAGTAGAAATAATAACGGAAAGGCACAACAAAGAATAGATGTTCCAGAATGGTTTTTACATGGGGTGGGACCTGCACCTATCTCTAGAACAGGGAACAAAAAGTGAAGAAGAGCATATCGTGCATGCGAAATGTGCTCTCCACTGATTTCTATGGGGGTTCCAAAAATAGCCATGCAAGCGCGCTTGGCTATTTTCGAAACTTCCATAGAAATGAATGGAGAAGGCACCGCTCATACACATCCACTGCTTTATTCACTACTATGGGACTGCTGGAGATAGCCGAGCCAGAAATGATTGTAGAGAGGCTGACATTGGTGGAATATTGCTAGAATACACAACCTATGTCTCAGAAGAGACAATTACTTTAGAAAAGACACATGCTAATCCATGAGGGATATTTTTCCATCTCTATTGTGCTAAAAGTGCCAGACTCAGCAATGGATTCAGACTCCCACGTCAGACTCACCTTGCCTCGTTCTACCTCCTTAGTTGTCATGACAATAACTCTGGAGTTTTCTTGAAAAACCATTCTCCAGAAATCATTCACTGTATTTTGGAGGCAGCCCTGAGTAGCAATATAACGCTTCTTGGGTTTTGAATTGTTGCATTTTGTTTCAAATTCAGGCTGCAGAATAAAATATGGAATAAGTACATTATATAAATTACACATTTAAAAAACAAAACAAAAAAATAAAAACATGCATTTTTTATGAAGGGTTAAGACTCACCATTATGGTATTGGCATTGATGTAATCCGAAACCTGTTCATTAGGATCCCCATCATGAAGGATAACTCTTGTGTGGTCGACTGTATGAAAAGATAATACGCCATTGTGTTTATTTCTAACAATAGGTACAATGAAAGTGGGAAACACAGCCTCAGTTCACACGATTAAGGTGTAGCCCATTTCATTAGCGGTCAGAATTCTATTAAGGTACGTAAAGATGTTACAGAACCAGCACAATTTTGGGGCAAGACACACCTTACGCCACGCCCCCTTCCCGCTAAGCTTCACTCCCTTTTTAGACAGTGTTGTAACGCTAGTTGCGTCAAATTGCACGAATTGGATCCACTTTTTAGACAGATTCTAGACTCAGACACAATAGAAAATCTAGTACAATTTACATAGGACTGCATGTTAAAGGGTTTTCCAGGACAACATATTTTTTGCCTTCACTATAAAGGCTATGGACATCTTTTGCATTGTAAATATTTTCGGCTCCATTTTTTTCCCCAATAGATCTTTATAAAGATTAGGCCACTTTCACACAGACATCGATCAGTGATTTCCATCAGTGTTTGCCTACATGCACACGACCGTATGTGTTTTGCGGATTCATTGTAACAATGCCTAAAACAGACAAGAATAGGACATGTTCTATTTTTTATTTTTTTTGCGGGGCTACAGAACAGAAATACTGATGCGGACAGCACACGGGTCCACATCCTATCTGCAAAAAAAAACAAAACACAGAACGGACACAGAAACAAACATTCGTGTGCATGTAGCCTTTGTCAGCCAAAACCAGATGTGGGTCAAAAATAAGGTGCAAATCTTTCCATTACACCTTATGTCTGTGTAGGCTTCACTTCTGGTTTTCGCTCACAATCACTGATGGAAATCACTGACAAACACTGACTGTGTAAAGGGTTACAGATCACGCAGTCAGAGTCGCTCCTCTGAGGCGGTCAGTATTGCATGTGAAAAGTTGCAAGTTGCAGGGGACAAAAGACCAATTGGGCTAAAATGTCACTGCGTAGTGTGAGATCTATTACTATTAGCCCTCATGTGAAATAGTCAGGTGGTCGTTGCATTTGTTAAACAATTGTTTTGCACAAGAACATTAGTACAAAAGTTTGTGCGAACGCGCACTTGTTAAAGTGCTTGTAAAACATGCACATTTTGCGGCAAACTCTAATGTATATGTTTTTTCTGTCCTTCGTGGGCATACCCTAAGGTGGATAGCAATCATAAAGAAGTGTCTTATTTCACCGGAGATAAAACCGTAGCATGCTACGGTTTTATCTTTTGCCTAATCAGTCAAAATTACTGAACTGAAGACATCCTGAACGGATCACTCTCCATTCAGAATGCATGGGGATATGCCTGATCAGTTCTTTTCCGGTATAGAGCCCCTGTGACGGAACTCAGCGCCGGAAAAGAAAAACGCTAGTGTGAAAGTACCCTAATATTTCTGGATCAGCTTTTCATATAACTATGTAGCTCCATTTCTCTGATATTGTTACTAGAATTTTATTAATGAATCTGCAACTGGGCATTACTAGTGGTCTGACACTGTACAGTTAGTGCTGCCAGTGAGAAACCGTGCAGGGACACTCCCACTGGCAACACCAAGATGCAGATTTATTAAAGGGGATAGCCTATGAAAAATTACTAGGCAAAGAGTAGAGAATTTCAAATGAAGTATTATTACAAAGTACAGGCAATAAAAATATCATCAGGTTTTTTGTGCATAACATTTTCTTATCTGATGGCGCCTCCTGCTGGTCCACCTTCTCTTGCACTTAGTGGTGGACTAACTTACTTAGTAACATCCTAGCACCCTTCCTCCTTACCAATTTCATTATCCCATAGAGAAGCAGGTGAAGTGCTTCAGACGCCTTTCACTCATTCATCCCTACTTCTACATTCAAAGAAATATACATACATCTCTAGACGGGGGGGGGGGGGGGGGGGGAGGAAACTGTGGGGGCATTATATACCATAGTCATCTCTAGGGCTACATGTGAGGAACTATTTGCTATGTTGAGGAGGAAGGGGTTGAGAAAATTGTAATATATGCTGGGAGATAGAGGTGCTTGATTGTCTCATGTGAGCTGCTGCCCACCCACAGAAAAGCCTTCCAAGACAAGTAGGTCAGTGAGTTAAAAAAAATAAAAAAATAATAGTTTTACATTTGTGGCATAAACCCTTTACGAAACTTCTAGTAGCAATAACTGAGGAATGGGACAACAAAGATTTATATGAAAAGATGCTCCAGAACAGTCATTACATGGTGACAGGAGGAGAGGTGACAGGTCCTTTAACCTGCAGTAGTATGACCTGAGTTAAAGCAGGAGTCTCGTAAAGGATTCAGGCTGTGGTCATACCAGTGAAAGCCAGCAAAGAGCACATACAAAGCATTTTTGTATGCAAGCCATCTTCCATAGGCTAAAACCTACAGAGCAGAGAGAGAGTCAAAATCGTGGTGCCATGTACTTACAAGGTAAGATATTCTTATAGCGGTTTTTATTCTTGTTTTCAGGCCTTTGCCCCTCTTTACGACTGTATAGCAGTTTGCATTCCTGCTGCTGCAAAGTCTGGGAAAAGAAAAAAGTAATACATTCAATTCATTTCCTTGGAAGAAACATAGAAACATTAATCTCTGCCATTTAAATCAGCTCTTTTAGGCTTTCTCCCAACCAGATGCAGCTACATCTCCCAGACTGAGCAATTACCTGTCAGTCAGAGTTACAATCAGATCTGCTGGCAACACCTTCCTAAAATATACACCCCTCTTGTGCAGCACTGATTTCCACATGGAGAAGCAGGGGCGGAAATAACCTGAGCACCTCATTATCCGCTGCACTCGATATCAAGAAGACCATCCTTTTCACCACCCAGAGAAATATATTTTAGTAACCTCATAGAAAGTAATGCACTTTATTTGTGGATGCCAAAATGGTGTTCTAAATATTAATGCAATAAAAACATATTAAAAAGGCAAAAACAGAGCAGAGCTAACTTTCTAGAGTTCCCTAGAACTATACATGGTGATGGGAGCACAATGTAACATATATACTGGTTTGCATGAAGGATACTTTTAAAGGTCTTCCGTCCACGTGATGAATGATCACACACAGCATGGAGAAAGCTTCAGATTGTATTTGGCAAGGGATCAGACAAGACAGAAAAGTTTCAACAAGTGCTCAAGGTCTGGATGCCCCTTTAATACACAAATTAATCCACCAGTGAATTTGGATCCTTAAAGGGAACCTGTCACATTGAAAATGGAGTTTGAGTTGCAGGCAGCATGTTCTAGAGCAGGAGGAGCTGAGCAGATTGATATAAAGGTTTATGGGAAAAGATTCCGTATATCTTGGTATTTATTCATTTATAGCCATGTTCATTCTAAGCTTTGAAGTCCAGGAGGCGGTCCTATCAGTGATTGACAGCTCTCTCTGTATACAGTCATAGAGGGAAGGCTGTCAGTCACTGATAGGGCCGTCCCCTCGACTTCAAAGCTGAGATACAGCAGGAATTTTATTGTATAAATGACAAGTTTTACTGAATCTTTTTCCCACAAGACTATATATCAATCTGCACAGCTCCTCCTGCTCTATAATATGGTGCCTGTAGCTCAGACACCATGTTTAACATGATAGGTTCCCTTTAATGAAGTTACATCTCTAGAACACGGGTCCATGCTGATTTATAATGCTGTTAGGTAGGTCCCATTATAAGAGCAGCATTCAGAAAGGGAAATCTGGCTCCCACATGGAGAGCGTTTACCACAGTTATCTCACTTATCTAAAACTGCCTAACACCCAAACATATTCAGACAAAGCAGCAGTGCAAACATCTTCTAGTACATTTCTCATTAAAATTGTACTGGAATCCATTGAGTGTAATAAATAAATAAAAAAATAAAAATAAAAAATCTGTTCTGTTCATCAAGTCTCCCATCAGCCTGTACACTATACCCCAGTGCACCAATGTATAGTCCAATGTCCTAGCTACCAAGGTCACAAACTAAAGGAAAATAGTTCCTTAACAGAATAAGGATCTCTAACCCACGAATAAAGTAAAACCAGCCACAGACAGATATCTATTATGCTTAACAATTTCCGTCCGGCAACCTTTTGCAAGAGAATCATCACAAAACGTGATTTGCGGTGAGGATTGTACATCTAAGACATGTCCATCTATGCTGATCTCTGCTGCAGATGTCGGGTGAAATCATCGGCAATCTGGCAGCATTACCGCGAGGTGGTGGTGGATTTTGCGGCTGCTGAATACCAGTAGACCCTCTGTATGTGGTCATGTCCTTTTACCTCTTTGCAAGGAATACACTTCAGTATATATGACTGCTATGGGAAACAAAAACCTGTATTTTCACGAGATGCATAAGGAACCCACAATGAAACGTCTCGGGCATATTCTGGGAGTAGCAGACCAGGTCTGATGCCGCTGTGCTGTGATTCAGTCACATATACAGTACTCTGTAATCACGGAGGATCGGGACCAGCAGCTCAGGAACCCCACAGATTCAGTGATGAGGTTATTTGATAAACTTTATTTTCACTCCCTTTAATTTAAAGGGGTTATCCAAGACTAAAAAAAAAAAACCCTTCCACAATGCCCTGGCCTGTGACACTGTGCATACTTACCTGGTCCCCAACGCTGGTTTCGTCTCTGATCGCTCCACAGCCGTCTTAACCTTGCCTGCGGAAATCAACATTCGTGGAAGGGAGGCTTGAGGCGTCTTCTTGACTTCCTCATTCATTGCTCGTGTGTAGTGTTCTTTCTACAACTAATTACAATCTTCTTTCGAGTAAATGGCTTCACCTCCTGGTAAATTGAAGCCCTTTACATAAAGTCATTACGTGACCTCCCTGCATCCGTATATTTACTTTCAGTGGAAGGTATAATTAATGGGAATTAGCGGTGCTTACAAGCCAGGCAAAGAGATGCATAGGCCATCTGTTTGCAGTTGTTAATTCGGCATTAAATAGAGTCATGGTCATTTAGGTCTAGCCTTTCTACGCCAAAAGTTCTCATTATGCAGCACTATACCTTCCTCAGACACTGCAGCATGAGGCACTAGAACACAGGCAATGCGGTTCTCTCACAGGCAGAATGCTGCAATGCCACAATAAAAAGGGCTAAAACCAAACTATAACCTTACAACATCTGTGCAAAATAATTCAGCAAATGCAAACCCCATCTTTTTAACATTTTCCACTGCTTTCTGTCTGCACTGACAGCCAAATGTATAAAACCCGTTATTAACAGTGTCGCAGTGAACGGTCATACTATAACTGTATTCATCACCGATGCAATCTTGCGTTCCCGGGTTCATAAACCAGGCTCACTGCATCCCATTTGTGAAATAAACAATGGTTGCAAATATAATCATCTATCCAAAATAAACTGTTTATCTGCCACGACTTCCCCTGCTGAAGTGGCGCGTGATAAAACAGCAAGAGTTACTTACTGTATTGTTGGGACTGGCTACTTTTTGGTCATTGGCACAGCGGGAAAGGGTATTATTTATGACCTTTTTACTTTTTTGTTGCTACACTAGCGGTTTTGTTTTCGGGTATTGAGTTCCGTCACAGGAGCTCAATACCAGAAAAAAACTGATCAGTTTTATCCTAATGCATTCTGAATGGAGAGCATTCCGTTCAGTATCTATCAGTATGCATCAGTTCAGTTCCTTTTACGTTTTTTGGACGGTAAAAATACCGCAGCATGCTGCAGTTTTCTCTCCGGCCAAAAATACCGAACACTTGCCGGAATGCCGGATCCAGCATTAATTTACATTGAAGTGTATTATTGCCGGATCTGGCATTAGGGGTTCCGGCAAAACGGATCCGGATTTCCAGTCTGCGCAGACCTTTAAAAATGCAAAAAAAAAATATTAATACCGGATCCGTTTTTCCGGATGACACCGGAGAGACTGATCCAGTATGTCAATGCATTTGTCGGACGGATCCGCATTGTGATGGACCATGTGATTGGACCATGTGATGTGACGTCACCACAGGTCCTTTAGCCGGCAGCTCATGATTAAAGTAGTAAGGAGATCGGCAACTACGCGATCAAGAGAAGAAGGTGAGTTAATTATTTTTTAACCCTCAATTGACCTTCTACTAAGCATTCTGTATTAAAGATTGCTATTATTTCCCCTTATAACCATGTTATAAGGGAAAATAATTACATCTACACAACCTTGAACCCAAACCTGAACTTCAGTGAAGAAGTTCGGGTCTGGGTACCACAGTCAGTTTTTTATCAGGAGCGTGCAAAACGCATTGCACCCGCGTGATAAAAACTGAACGGAACGCAATCGCAGTCAAAACTGACCGCGATTGGGTAGCTACTCGCGCGGGTTTGCCGCAATACACCCGGGACGCATCCTGAACAAATCAGTCACACCCGTGTGAACCCAGCCTATAGAGCATGCTGCGATTTTTACGCAAAAGTGATGCGTGAAAATCACTGCTCATGTGCACAGCCCCATAGAAATGAATGGGTCCGGATTCAGTGCGGGTGCAATGCGTTCACCTCACGCATTGCACCCGCGTGGAAATCTCGCCCGTGTGAACTCAGCCTTAGGCTGGGTTAACACGGGCGTGTCCGGATGCGTCCTGGTGTATTGCGGCAAACCCGCGCAATTAGGTACGCAATTGCAGTCAGTTTTGACTGCGACTGCGTTCCGATGTTCAGTTTTTATCGCGCGGGTGCAATGTGTTTTGCACTTGCGTGATAAAAAACCGACTGTGGTACACAGACCCAAACTTCTTCACAGACGTTCAGGTTTGGGTTAGTTGTAGTGAAGATTGTATTATTTTCCCTTATAACATGGTTATAAGGGAAAATAATAGCATTCTGAATACAGAATGCTTAGTAGGTGATCAATTGAGGGTTAAAAAAATAAATAAAAATTAACTCACCTTCTCCTCTTGATCGCGTAGTTCCCGGTCTCTTCTTTAATGATGAACTAACTGCTAGGACCTGTGGTGACGTCAGATCACATGCTCCAATCACATGGTCCATCACCACGGTGATGGACCATGTGATTGGAGCATGTGATCTGACGTCACCAAAGGTCCTTTAGCCGACAGCTCATCAGAAGAGACCGGGAACTACGAGATCAAGAGGAGAAGGCGAGTTAATTTTTTTTTTTTAACCCTCAATTGACCACCTACTAAGCATTCTGTATTCAGAATGCTATTATTTTCCCTTATAACCATGTTATAAGGGAAAATAATACAGTGAATAAACACAATGGTCAGGAGAGGACCTCACTAACTTCTATGGGAGAGTTTCCTAGGCATGTTCTGTGACCTGTGCAGAGGTACAAGCAAGGAGTAGATATGCTCTGTGACCTGTGCAGCAGTCATTGTACAAGCAAGGAGTAAATCTGCTTTGACAATTACCTATAGTGAATGGAGTATCCTGGGTTACCTATACACAGATATGCTGTTATTCTAATCCTGATTGTAATGATAAGGAGATAACTGCAGTAAAGCGATCTGTTCAGCCCAAGAAGTGGTGCCTATTATTAGGCCTAGTTGGCAAGGTGAAAACTACACAATTTTATGGCACGATCTATATTGACATGGAAAATTTAAAATAACAATCACCAAAAATTCTTTAAAGGGGTTTTCTGAGATTTTAATACTGATCACCTATCCTTTAGATAGGACAACAGTATCTGAACGGTAGGAGTACGATCCCTGGGACCCCCGCCGATCAGCTGTTTGATAAGACAGCGGCACTCGCAGTACTCCTTTGTCAGGGAAAGTGTAAAAGTGTGTATTACACTTTTGTGTAAGAAAGTGTAATGCACGCCAGTTTTTTGGTGCAAAATATGGTTAAAAAAAGGATGAGTTTTCAATACTAAATCTTCCCCCCGTGTTGCTGACAAACAATGATATTATGCACCACATAAAAGATGCAACTGATAACAAATGAGTGATTAGGTGGACACATTTATATAGAAACAAGCAGTTGCTCTCCTGCTCCAATCACACGATCATATTTTTGGCTCTGCATCTGAACCACATTTTTTGCGGATTGGATGCGGACCCATTCATTTCAACGAGGCCGCATCCTGTGCTCTGCCCGCATCCGTATGTCCATTCCACAGCGCTGCAAAAATGATAGAACAGGCCTTATTCTTGTCTGTTTTGCGGACAAGAATAGGCATTGTTACACCGTGTCTGCAAAAATAATAAAAAAACCTCTTAACCCTTTAGTGACCACCCATACATGTTTTTACGGCAGTCACTAAGGGGGCCTTAGGCTGGGCCGCCACTTTTTTACAGCGGCCCAGGCTACGCGCTGCAGGGGTCCCCCCGCGGCCCTGCTCTAACAGCCAGGACCGGCAGGAGTGCCCGTCCGGACTGTTTAACACTTTACATGCTGCGGGCAATAGTGCCCGCCGCATGTAAAGTGCTGACAGAGGGAGTGGACTCCCTGTGTCTCCCATTGGAACCCTGAAAATGCGATCGCGGGGTGCCAATGTGTGTGAGGGCTGCCTGGAGTCGGATGTAGGCCCCAGTGCAGCCTTCAGTAATATCCAGTAGGCTGCGCCTCTCTGGCGCAGCCTGCTGGTCAATGTTAGAATAGCATTTCCATTAAAATGCAATGCACTATAGGGATAGTGCACTGCATTTTAAAAGCAATAAAAAAAGCTGTCTGTTAACCCTTTGAGGGCCGACCAAGGGACGTATTTTTCCCATGTTCTTAATTGCCCGTATCATCTGATTAAGAACTTAAAATCCATTTATTTTTTGTTTGAGTCAAAATATTCGTTCTTATCAACAAATGAATCTAGCTTTATTTATTGTTCAAATACATTCTTAAAGGGAAAAAAATATAATTATTTTTATATTGATGACGGTAATCTTATGGTCCTCAAAGGGTTAAAGACCCCTTGTGGGACTATTACATGGTAAAAAAAAATAAAAAAAAAAATAAAATCATTTATTCAATTTAAAAAATAAATAAAAGTACGCTTTGAAAATACGCTTTTCAATGAAAAAAAAAAGTTACAATATTCTTCCCCATATGTTTAGTATTGCCGAGTCCAGAACGGCCCGCACTACATAAATATCATGTAAATTATACCCTACCGTGAATGCCGTAAAAATAAAGACACAATTGATCATTTATTCTTAGTTGTCACCGAAAAATCGTAATAACAAGTGATAAAAAAGCACAATTTACTCCAAAATGATACCAATAAAAAATACAAGTTGTCCCACAAAAATCAAGCCCTGACACAACTCCATAGAAAGAAAAAAAAAAAAAAAAAAAAAGTTATAGGTCTTGGGAAGCGGCAATGCAAAAAAAAAAAAGAAAAAAAAAAAAAAAGAAAAGGGGGGTTTTATTGCAAAAAGTAGTAAAATGTAAAGAAAAGAAAAAAAAATATGTATTTGGTATCACTGTAATCATACTGACCCAGAGAATAAAGATATTGTTATTTATACCGAAAAATGAACGCCGTTTGCCGTTTTTTCCATCTCCCTCCCAGAAAGAGTTACGGTAATAAAAGTTAAATCAGAAAGTTATGTGTACTCCAAAATGGCGCCAATAAAAACTATAACTTGTCCCACAAAAAAAAACAACCTGTCAAAGCTATATAGAGACTGAAAAATAAAAACGCTATAGCTCGATGAAAAAAGGAAGAAAAACGCTTGGTCAGTAAGGTCCAAAACAGGCTAGTCACTAAGGGGTTAAGATGCACCAGCAAGACTGAATAGATAACTAACTAGAAGTACTAAAGAATAGTTCCTCGTCCAAAAAGGCTACCTGAATAATCATAGTAGCAGAAATAAATGGGAAAGTTAATTATCATCCATACCTCAAACTCTTCCCAAAAGCCCTGCTTAAATTTATCGGCAGTTTCAGCAGGTTTACTTAGCTCCTTCACTCGACTCTCAATTTCTGCTGCATTTATACGCGTTGTATTCAAAGGCTGAAATAAAGCAATACGAAAGGGTTACTACATGCACTGAAATTGTAACACTGGGCAACTTCTTTTCCCTACACAAGTTTTTCTCCATTTTGCCTTTTAGGCTACTTTCACACTGGCATTTTTGTTTCCATTTCCGAGATCCGTTCAGGCTCTCACAAGAGGTCCAAAAGCGGATTAGTTTTGCCCTAATGCATTCTGAATGGTAAAGGATCTGCTCAGAATGCATCAGTTTGCCTCTGTTCAGTCACCATTAAGCTCTGTAGGCGGACACCAAAATGCTGCAAGCGTCCGTCTGACGAAACTGAGCCAAATGGATCCGTCCTGGCACACAATGTAAGTCAACGGGGACGGATCAGTTTTCACTGACACAATATGACACCGTAGAAAACGGATTTGTCCCCCATTGACTTTCAATGGTGTTCAAGACTGATCCGTTTTGGCTATGTTAAAGATAATACAAACGGATCCGTTCTGAACAGATGCAGACGGTTGTATTATCTGAACGGATGCGTTTGTGCAGATCCATGACGGATCCGCACCAAACGCGAGTGTTAAGTAGCCTTATTTATCCATCCATATTTATTTTGTACCTGTTTGAGTTGCAGAACTGTTCCAAGTGTTTCAACCATTGGGTTCTTCTTATAATGTTCCACCAGATCTGTCAAAGAATCAAATTTCTCTCCACCACCGACATCATATTTGAGATCCTGAAAAAAAAATAAAAAAAATTGATTTTTGGAATTGGAGGGCTTCGTTCTATCATTTCTTGTTGTAACATGTAGGGCTGATTTGCTATCCTTTTCCAATGTCTTTTTTTATTATATATTTTTTTCAAATGGATAAGTTAAAGGGATTGTCCTGACCCCAGGAAACCCTGGAAAACAACCCTGGAATGGAACTGCCTTTACAAAGCAGTTCCATTCCATCACTGAGGCTTCCATCCCTTCGACTGGAAGTGGCAATATGCAGCCATTCTTTGGCCTCAGCGGTGACGTGTGCAGAGTCTCAGCTGTCACACGCTGCTCAGGACAGGTCACTGCTGAGGTCGGCAAGTGGCTGCAGCAGTCCACATGAACATAGATGGAATGTCATCACTTCTGGTCTGCCAGATATAGGAGCCTCAGTCAGAAGTGGAACAGAGCGGTGAATGGGTTCCTTTCTTCTCTGGTTTTTTTTTGGGAACAAACTCATTTTTTATATGGGTAAGGGTCCATTCACACATCTGTAGAATAGGTCCGCATCCGTTCAGCAAATTGTGGAAGGGGTGCGGACCCATTCATTCTCTATGGGGCAGGAATGGATGCGAACAGCACACAGTGTGCTGTCTGCATCCGCGTTTCCGGAGCACACCCCCGATCTTCCTGTCCGCGGCTCCGGGGAAAAAAAAAAAAAAAAAAAAAAAAAAGGTAGAACATGTCCTATTCTTGTCCACAATTGCGGACAAGAACAGGCAGTTCTATGGAGGTGCCGACCGGGTGTATTGTGGATCCGCAATGCACTACAGACGTGTGAATGGACCCTTAGAGGGGTGTCAGATAAACCCTTTAACATACCCATAAATTTCCGTGCGGGTTCAGTCAGGATTAAAACGTCAATTTGTCTTCATTTGACAAGTATCAGTCACAATTCTATTTGTAATGGGACAGACAATTGAAAACTGTCTCATTTTTCTGTCCTGTTGGTCAATAGGATCCTGACAGATTTGAGACTATCCTATCCTAAAAAAAACAGGACTTTAAAAGACTTGGTGTGAACCTAGCCTAAACTGATTAAAAAGCTATTGGCAAATTGATTCCAGCTTCCATCAATAGCAATACAGATTATGATAGATCATATCATAAATAACGGAACCGATGAAGACTGATATAAACTGGAGGCCTTCTGCATCGGTTAGAGTCACCTAGAAATCAGAAAGAGGAATCATAATTCATAACCACCTTCTAGCTGCCTCATGTCAAAAGCAGAATGTCCCAGTACATCCATGATAAAGGACTATACAGCTGCCCTTCAGGTAGGAGACCTTATTACCCTCACAGCAAACCTCGTTCCACATGGGTAGCAGAGTCCTCAGGTCAGTTGGGTATAACCAAGATAACAGGTAACCCAGTAAACAAGTCCCTAGACCCATTTAGCCCGGTTCCTCTGCCCTACAGTCCATCATTTTCCTTTTGTAGCCAAGGAATATATGAACACGTCAATGCAATGCTATCAGCATGTATACAAATTGAAGACCTTCCGCTGTGTTAATTCATCTTTGCAGCATGGGATCCTTACTCAGGATTGAATTCTTTAGGACTTGCCAACTTGACTATGGAGCATGACAGACAGAACTAGGGCATCGGAATAATTCTAGACACAGAAATCTCTGCTGACGTCCTCATTACCAGCATACCTCAAGGACAAAATATACAAGTGTTTACTGGAAATGGCTCGGCATTTTCCATCTGATTAGATAGAGTTGTTTTGCAGCTTCTTATTAAATCGTAATGAATGCCAGGGTTGTGAGCAGTCTCTCATACAAGCAGGATGAAAGCCGATTCATGGCGGATCCATAGAATAAAGGAATGAAGCAGTATGGCACTTATACACAGCAAAGGAAAAAGGTGAAACGCGCTTCGTTATATACAGTATATGGCCACAAGCAATAGCTCAATCTGTAGTAGGACACCGACAGTAAGAAGCATCTCCTTCATCCAAAAGTCTCAATCTATATATCACCAGCTTAAGTGAGCATTCACACGTCCGTGTTTTTCTTCCGCGTCCGTTCCGTTTTTTTGCGGACCCCTGGACTGAAAACATTCTAGGAAACCCCATTTTAGTCCTATATCAGTTCTTTGCGGACCGTGAAAAACAGATGACACACGGAAGCACCACATCCGTATTATACGGACTTACGGAACGGAAACGGAAAGATAACTGAAGACATATGGAACACACTGATCCGTGATTTAACCAACACGGTCGTGTGAATGCTCCCTAAGGCCTCATGCACACGACAGTATTGCTTTTTCAGTGTTTTGCGGTCCGTTTTTTACGGATCCGTTGTTCCGTTTTTTGTTTCCTGTTGTGTTTCCGTTTCCTTTCCGTTCCGTTTTTCCGTATGCCATATACAGTATACAGTAATTACATAGAAAAAATTGGGCTGTGCATAACATTTTCAATAGATGGTTCAGGAAAAAACGGAACGGAAACGGAAGACATACGGATGCATTTCCGTATGTGTTCCGTTTTTTTTTGCGGACCCATTGACTTGAATGGAGCCAAGCACCGTGATTTGCGGACAAGTATAGGACATGTTCTATCTTTTCACGGCACGGAAATACTGAAATACTGAAACGGAATGCACACTGAGACACTTCAGTATTTTTTGCTGAACCATTGAAATGAATGGTTCAGTATATGTTCCGTATACTGAGCTCAAAAAACGTCCAGTATACTGAACGCAAAATACTGTCGTGTGCATGAGCCCTAAGGCTGTATTACACTGGCAGATTTTATGCCAGATGATGCAACGCTCGGTAGCAATAATCTGGCAGTGTAATACTGCCGCCAATTACCTAATGAAGAAGCAAACGCTCATTCATCGGTCAATCGTGATTTTTCAGCATGCTAAAAGTTGATGATTTGTAGCCGGCAAATAACTAGACAGTATGGGGCGGAGCAATGGCATAACTATTGCTCCTCCCTATGTTGTGGAGGAGATCACTGGATGTAATAGCAGCGGTCTCTTCCGCTAGCGAGCAGGCGATTGCCAAAAAGGAACGCTTCCTTTGCGACAATCTGATTCTAATCTGCAAAAACTGAGCATGTACAGAGGTTCTTGCATGAGACACATGAAACCATGAAAATAAACTGATGTGAAGACTGAATTGCCCCACTGACGTGGGCCATGGCGCTGTCCATTTTTAAAACCCATGGGAGAGAATAAAGTCTGTCTGAGTAAGAACCAAAGCACCCTAGAGCTGAGGCAGCATGCACACAGTTGTGTATCGGGCTATTCCAGATATGGTGAAGTCCGGCAGTCTGTTCCTCTGCCAGAGTTCACAACACATATGTGAACTTAGCCTAAAACTGTCACAGAAAATGCAGATAGTAACATCCCTAGTGATTGGAACTTGCTGGTCACTGTAAAGCTGGCCATACACGACACAGGGGCTTGTTAGGTGGACAATTAGGACTCCTGACTCCATCATAACCATGCTGAGGATGCCCGTTTACTTTAGTGGGGCTTGGAAAATAACTTCTCTGGCAGCAGCTTACCTCCGGCAGGAAAAAAGGATTATTCACGCTGAAATCCAACATGCCAACACAAGCAAGCCACCATACACATAAGATGGTCAGTCCCCTCTAGGACCACGTTCACAGACTTCGACTACAGGAACGTTACGTCCAGATTTTGCTGAATATTTTACTGTGGATTTCACCTTTTACTTTGGGTGAAATAGCCCCCGCTGATGAGGACATCATCTGGCTTTGAAATTCCACAGCACGCACTGAACGTATGGAAGGAATCTAACACTGAATCCACAGTAAATGACCACCTATAATAGGACTCCGAAGATGATGGGGATTCCTATGTAGGTAAAGACTTTGATGTATGGTTTCCACTTGAAATGTTTACATTTTGGCCATTGCTCGTGTCAAAAGGAGTGTGTCCCTACCCAGGGAAAGGGAGACATCCATACACAACTGAATGGACAATGCCATAGTCCGTAGGGACACACTGCCAACGCTAATGCTCAGTTTCAATCTAGTTGTAAATTTGTAATCGGAATAACACCCCTGGTGTACATAATAAATAAAAATGAATGACCTACCTGGCACCGTATCATGACGTGTGTCACCTTAGACTTGCCGTCATTGTTCTCTCCTTTGTCATCACCTGTGCGAACAGACAAGACAAAATCTCCAGGGTGACTCTGGCTTTCACGCACCAGAAAGCTTCCATGTTTGCCCTTCTCAGTTAGCAACTTTTCGGCCTCCTTCCCTGAGAGATGACCGTGAAACCACCTAAACGCCAAACAGAAGAGGAACTTATGGTCTGATGCGCAAAAGGTTCAAGGATGTTCTATCACTTCTGGATCAATCAACGATTACATGAAAAATGAGGGATGTGTATTGGTCAGATTAACCCTTTAATGACCAAGCAGTTTTGGCCCTAAATGACCAGACAATGTTTAGCGATTTTGCGCATGTGGTGCTTTAACAAGTTTTATTTATTTTTTTTACTACAAAAATCATGAGGCTTTTTTGGGTGACATATAGGGCTGTTTTTATTACATTTTTATAGAACTGTAATGTAGTCTAGTAATTTAGTTCGTGTTATTCATATTTTTAAAAGTTGCATTGAAGTATTAGAACAGGTTGACTATTTTGCGTCAGCCGTTCTGATATATATGTACAGCTATGACAATTGTGTAGGCGGTGTTGTTGTTTTTATTATTCTGCCTTTATTATACACAGTTGAGGCACAGGATTATGACCACCAGCTAATAACCAGATATAGGCTACTTTCACATCTGCGCTTTCCCTTTTCGCTATGGAGATCCGTCATAGGATCTCAATAGCGGGGGAAAATGCTTCAAGTTTGTCCCAATTCATTGTCAATGGGGACAAACCTGAACTAAAGGGAACGGAGTGCACCAGAATGCATTCCGTTCCGTTTCATTGCGTTCCCATCGCAGACAGAATAACGTCGCAAGCAGCGTTTTTCTGTCCGCTATGTGGTGTGCAGCAAGACGGATCCATCATGACTTCGCACTGTAAGTCAATGGTGCTGGATGCATTTTCTCCGACACAAAAGAAAACGGATCCGTCCACCATTGACTTACGGTGATTTTAGAGACAAATCCGTCAAGGCTATTTTAAAGATAATACAACCGGATCCATTCATAACATATGCAGACGGTTGTATTATCATGACATATGTGAACATAGCCTAACCGTCGTTACCGAGAGTGGCTCAATTAGGTCCTGGTAGTTGTCACAGGTATCTGGAGCCATGCTGACTGCAGTGCATCCCACAGCTGGTGGGGAAGGAACCAAAGAGTGATCTAGGTGGTCCCACAGATGCTCAATTGGGTTCAAGTATAGGGAACTAAGGGGCCAGGGTAGTAATTTGAAGTCTTGGTCATGCAATGTCGGATATGTCTAGCCATGTGACATGTCCCATCGTCATGCTGGAAGATCCAATCCGCCCCAGGGAAGACAATCAGCATGTATAAGTGTACGTGATCTGCAAGGATGGATTCACACCAAATCAGTTGAGAGTACTTTCCACAGAGAATTCTTAAGACCATAATGCTGCCACCACCAGCTTTTGTTTTTCCATCAATGGTTGTGGGGTGTTTGTTCTGACGTTTCTCGTCTGACACACCAACGTCCATCCATTCAATAAAGCAGAAAACGTGAAGACAACCCTTTGCCAACCAGTGGAGGTCTGAATCAGTTACTGACATGAAAATGAAAGCATTTTCTGCCAATGAGGTGCAGCGACCATCTGCGTCAGAGCTCCATACTCAGTAGAGTTCGCTGAACTTTAGTTTGAGACGCACACCTGGTTGCCCCCTGGTCAGTCCGCCCTTGCACACCTTCTTAGCCAATGGCCACCTCAGGTTCCATGTTGTTTTTTCAAAATGGTGCCATTTGTCCACTCGCCATACGTTTTCACCACAGCAGCTGATTTGGGCCTGCCCCCAGAAATTACATGATTGACAGGTCCAATAGAGGGGGTGGAACTGCTGCCACCTCTATTCACTACATTGCACTCAACGAGTGCTATTCAGACTAGAACAAAAAATAAAAAAATTTAATAAATAAAAAAAGGACAGAATCATTTATAAATTGCTTCTGTCTTCTCATTGGGGTCCCCAGCTGTCTCATTGTGGGAGAGCTTCAAACCTGTGCTATATATTTATAATGCTGTAGGTTTAAAGGGTTTCTGTCATCAGAAAAATGGTTATTAACCTGGCTGACATTAGCGGTGTGCTAATGTCAGCTGAACATAACTATATTAGTCCCATGTCACTATGTGCCACCGTTATTTAGAAAAACAAACTTTTATAATGTGCAAATGAGCCTCTAGGAGCAGGGGGGGGGGGGGTGTTGCACCTGCTCCTAGAGGCTCCGTTCGCTCACCTCTTTCCACGCCCTTCTACACTTGATTGACGGGGCCAGGCCAGCGTTGGTCTCCTCCTGCCAGCCCTGTCTGCTGGAAAAATCTCATTCAGTTCAGTATTTGGCGCAGGCGCAATGAGGGAAGGATGCTCGCCGGCTGCCGGCTTCCCGATTGCGCCTAAACTGAATACGTTGCAGTGAGGAAGCCAGCTTGTCGGCGAACGTCCTCGTCTTACTGAGCATGCGCCGAACACTGAACGGGGCGGCGCAGGGGCGAGATTTCCCCGGCAGACAGGAGACCAACGCTGGCCTGGCCCTGTCAATCAATTGTAGAAGGGCGTGGAAAGAGGCGAGCGAACTGAGCCTCTAGGAGCAGGTGCAACACCCCCCTCCTAGGCTCATTTGCATATTATAAAAGTTCGTTTTTCTAAATAATGGTGGCACATAGTGACATGGGACTAATATAGTTATGTTCAGCTGACATTAGCACACCGCTAATGTCAGCCAGGTTAATACCCATTTTTCTGATGACAGAAACCCTTTCAAGGCCAGTACTATGAGCCAGCCATACATGTACAATATGTGGTCCTAAACTGTAGATTTCACTATTAGTAAAAAAAAGAACAACTGTTGAAGCCTATGGACATATACACCTAATGAAATGGGATTTGTGTAGTTCCCACATTAACTCCTTGGACTGTATCCCATATGGCATGATATGGTATGCCTCTGCCATGTGCATCTAATGACAGATTTTGGTAGTCGGTACAGAACACGGGCATTTAGGTAACTGACGTAGACTCACCTCTCCGACGTGGGATCGGCACAGTTTAGAGGATATTTCAGCTCAATAACATCCCCATTTTTTTCCTTCAGTTGTCCATGGTGTTCCATGTAATACTGAACCAACTCAGCGAGAGTAGCAAATTTTTCCCCTCCATACAAATCATAGTAATCACCGGTGTTCTGGATCTTAATGTGCGTCACTGCTCCATTCCTCCTACAATGAGAAGTAAGACAATCATCAATGTACTGTACATCTGGCCTAACACAGACTGCGTACAATGGAACTAATAGCCGTCGGCTAGTACATCCTCACATGCATGCAACTAAAATATTCTAGTTTTAGATTATGTTGTTTTGCACTAACTACCATACAATTAGGCCAATGCTACTAAGGGGTTAATATGGAGTACAGAAGAAATACTTTAAGGGTTTCTACCCCCAGAAATGCTGTTATGTAGCTGACAGCGATGCGCTAATGTCAATACTACATAAGTGTGTTCTTTACATTACTCCCTGCAGTCGTTCTGATAAAATACACACTTTTACAATATGCTAATGAGCCTCTAGGTGTTATGTGGGCGTAGATTCAGCACCTAGAGCATGGATGTCAAACTCATGGCCCTCCAGATGTTGCAAAACTACAACTCCCATCATTCCCTGATAGCTGTAGTATGCTCAGGCATGATGGGAGTTGTAGTTTTGCAACCGCTGGAGGGCCACGAGTTTGACATCCCTGACCTAGAGGTTCCGTCTACTCACACTTTATCCTGCCCAGGTCCTCTGTTCTGCCCACCCCGCTCCTCTTGATTGATGCCACGATTCGCAGCATCGCTTACGAAACCCCGCACCTGCGCCGTTAACTTCTGTATTCGGTGCAGGCGCAGTGAGTGAATGATGCGCCCCTGGTGCCGGATTCCTCACTGCGCCTGAGCAGACTACCTCACAGTGAGGAAGCCGGCATCAGGAGAGCGGCCTTCACTCACTGTGCCTGCGCCGAATACAGAAGTGAACGTCGCAGGTGCGGGGTTTCGTAAGCGATGCTGCGAATCGTGGCATCAATCAAGAGGAGCGGGGCGGGCAGAACAGGAGACCTGGGCGGGAAAAAGGGTGAGTAGACGGAGCCTCTAGGTGCTGATTTTACGCCCACATAGCACCTAGAGGCTCATTAGCATATAATAAAACTGTTTATTTTATCAGAACGGCTGCAGGGAGAAATGTAAAAAACACACTGTTATGTAGTGCTGAAATTAGCGCATCGCTGTCAGTCAGCTACATAACAGAAATTCTGGTGGTAGAAACCCTTTAAAGAGGACCTTTCATGGGTTTATATATTAGAAACTGGTATGCTTACCAGATATGGCGGCCCCTACAGATGCCAGCACATTTTTATTTTATTTTTAAATACCCCTCCGTTCCAGTGCTGTGTCCCCCACTGTTTTTCACACCCAGTATGTTCATTTAGAGTATCGGTACAGGGAGGAGGAGACAGCAGGGTTTCTCAATGGGCGTCTCCTTCTCCCCAATCACAGCATCAAAACCAGGGAGAAAAATAGCTCACCTTCCCCCTGGCTGTGACGCTCTCTTCTGCGATTGCACCAAGCTACAGTCAGGGAGAAGGAGACTGCGGGGGACAAAGGGATATTTTAGAAAAAAAAAATGTGCTGGTATCTGTAAGGGCCGCACTATCTGGTAAGAATACCAGTTTCCAACGTATAAACCCATGAAAGGTCCTCTTTAAAGCTGGGGCTACATGGCAACATGTCAAACAACATCCCATAGAACGACTGTCAATGGTGCTGTAATGCGACACTTTTCGACTGCTGGATTTTGTGTCGCAAGTCGCACATGACTTTCTCCATTGACTTTAAAGGGTTAATCCCATCTCAGACATTGATGGCATACTGGTACAATATGCTGCCAATGTCAGATAGGAGTGAGTTTCAATACCTATCTCCAGAACAGGCTCCCAAAAGTGAAGGAGCGCACACCACGCGTGCACAGCCACCACTTTTCACCTGTATGCCAGTTTCCGAAGTAGACATGGATATTTTCAGAACTTCCATAGAAGTGAATGGAGGGTGCTGCGCTTGCACAGTGTTCTCTCCTTCACTTTCGGGAGGCAGTTCAGGAGACAGGAAAGGGTCTCAGGGGTGGTAACGATACCGATCGGACATTGGGGGCATATCCTAGCAATATTCCACCAATGTCTGAGATGGACATACCCTTTTAATGTAAATCGCATGTGTACGGCTGTGTCTTTACAGTGAAATTAAGAGTTTGCGCAAAAGTCGTGCAAATTGTTGTCACATGACTATTTTAAAACTGATTTATTTGAAAAAACACAACCGTATTGCATGCGACTTACATTAAAGGGCTATACCCATCTCAGACATTGGTGGCATATCGCTAGAGTCAGATAGGTGCGGGTCCCATCTCTGGGACCCTCTCCTGTCTCCAGAACTGGCTTTAAATGGAAGCCAGATGACCACCACAGATCCAGCTTCTCTAGCCCTCCGCGATCAGCTGCCGTCACAGCGGGAACCCAATTATTGCAATACATTTCACTGCAGGGGCCAAGATATGGAGATTGTGCGTCTTCCTCAGACAACCCCTTTAGAGCGTACCTCCCGTTCTACAGGAAACATTTTTACTGACTCCAGTATTAGAAAGCACAGCACCACGTTGTCTTTTACTGCAAAGTGCAGCAAGCAAACACTCTGCAGAATCATGCCTACAAGCAGATCTTGTGCAACTGGAGGTATACTAATAGGATTTCACCCACTAACATCATTTATCACCTACCCACAGAATAAGTAATAAATGTAGGATCGCCTAGGGTGGGGAATCTGGCCACAAGAACAAGGGTCCCGAGTCACTTTGTGAATGACGTGGTAGAACACATGGGCGACCACCGCTCCATTCACTTGGAGATAGCCAAACAAAGTACTTGCTAGTCCCATACAGAATGGGGGGGGGGGGGTCACATATGCATCACGGCTCATTTCACATAGGGGAAAAATGGGATCCCCGTTCACAGGATCAGTAGGGGTGTAGACCCACCGCTTCTGGGAATAGATGAAGAATGTGGTTCATGCCCCAACGCCCTTCGGATACTGCGATACATCTAATATCACATTTTACTTTGCTGGAAACATGTCCTTATGTGACTGAGCCCCCAGTAAATGTTTCCAATAATCGTCAATCCTCCTGCTAATTTCAGACACTGAAGTCATGTAAAACATCTTATCACATTCACAGATGACAAACGCCTTACCTCACAGAGAGTGTGAAATCACCAGGGTTACTCTTACTGGGCCGAGCCAAAAAGCTACCATCCACGCCACGGGTCAGCAGAAGATTCTCTGCCTCCACACCTGTGATATTGGGGTGGAACCATCTGTAGCAGAAGGAAATGCAAGAGAATTCATTACAATGTGTCTGAAGTGGTGTGAAAAGGTAGGAAGGTAACAAATAAAAATAAAAAAGTAAACAAAAAGTTATGTCTGTACAGAATTCCCAAACCATAAAAATCAGGCAATATTCCTTCTCAAACCCCAATGAAGCATCCTTCAACGAGTAAATGCGAGGCTTGAAATTTAAAGAGGACCTGTCCCCTCTCCTAACATGTCCGTTTCAGTAACTACTTCCATCCCCCATGTAATAACAATTCTGGAGCATCCATTTGTGACGTCATGTTGTGCCATTCCTGTATTATTCCCGCCAGCAGTCTGCAGTAAAGGTACTGCTGGGTGTTACCAGTAGTGGGTGTGTCTTACTCTGTCCAATCGCCCCCCAACTGGTTACCACCCCTCTGTACCCTTACTGCAGACTGCTAGCAATTCATTCATAACTTCTAGTAGAAATAATAAAGGAATGGCACAACATAGAGCCATGAGAATAGATGCTCCAGAATTACGACATGGGGAATGCAAGTGCTTCCTACAACAGACATGTCTGGAGAGGTGACAGGTCCTCTCTAAAGAGTAACTGAACTTTTGTATACATTTTTGTTTACATGTCCCTAATGACCTAATAAAACAGTTTTTGTAATATAATTTATTCATGTATTTTTAATACACTTTTCCCTCCCTAAAGTGCACGTTTCCCTGTGCGCTTAAAATTGCCTTTTCAGTACATCGCTGACTTCTCAGCAGTGCAAGCGGTAAACATTTTAGCAATGAGGACGCAGCACAGCGAGTATGGGTAGGAGCACATATTGCTGCTCCTGCCTGTGCCCCCCGGAGGCTTACTAAATCCTGGCCTAGCACATGGGTACCCTGTAAGCATGTGCTAAAAGTCCTGCATGTAAGCTCTTAGCTTAGGGAAGCAGGCAGAAGCAGGGGCCGCTCCGCTCAGCTAATCCTGGCTACCCATGTGCTATGCCAGGTTTTAGTAAGCCTTTCGGGGGCATGAGCAGCAATGTGTGCTCCTGCCCGTACTCACTGCGCTGCGGCCCCATTGTGAAAATGTGTATTTCATACACAGCTGAGAAGTCAGCGGTCTACAGAAAAGTCGTATGGGGAGACATTTTTAGTGTAAACTAAGCCAACAAACAGATGGCCTAAACTAGACTACAGTCTAAAGAATTATCATCCAGTATCAACCACTGTGATAAATTTCCCCTTTTTTCAGACAGTTCATGGTTACTCTGACCACAATTTTTTCAGACTTAGTAAATGGGGGCCACTGACTCTTCCTTCCAGCAGATAAAGGGTTTTTCCAAGATCTTGATACTGATGACCCAATCCTCTGCATAGGTTATCAGTATCTGATCGGTGGGGGTCCGACATCCAGGATCCCCGCCAATCAGCTGCTTGAGAAGGCGCGGGTGCTCCTGTTAGCTCCGCGGCTTTCGTCATGCTTACCAAGCACAGCGCCGTAAGTTGTGTAGCGGATGTGCTTGGTGTTGCTCTCAGCCACATTCACTTCTATGGGGTCGAGCACAAAACCAAGGCACACCTGCTATACAATGTACGGTGCTGTGCTTGGTAAGCTGAGAGAAGGCAGGGGTCGGACCCCCACAGATCACATACTGATGACCTATCTTGAGGACAGGTTATCAGTCTCAAAATATCAGAATCCCCTTTAAGATGCCTATACACATTAGATAGTTGTTGGCCGAATGCTCGTTTGACCGACAACTACTCCTCCCGACTCTCTCAGACATGAGGAGTGGAGCCTGCATGTGTTCTAAACAGGGAGAGAAGAAGAAGTCGCTGACAGGCACCTCTGCCGCCACAAAATCCAACATATCCAACCCTATTCTTCCCTCCTGCAATAGTCCCATGTTGTACCATAGATAAGAAATATTGATATCGAACTAGTATAAGAAAAATGGTCTGTAAGTCCCACTTGGAGACAGTGATTGATGGGAACTGGGTACAGCGCTGCCGAATATTAGTACTAAATAACAGGAAATGTATGAAGTGAAATGTGCTGTGGCAAATGGAGCTACACAATAGTGAATAAGCATAGATACTTAGCTCCCTCTTGTGGTGAAATGTTGCAGTGTCGCTATCGTTTCACAAAGCAGAGCATATCAATGACAGAGCACAGAAAACTTCCAAGAGGAACACCTAGTATTTCGGGAGAACTGTGGTTTCACACACACCACATTTTTATGGAAAATGCCCTGCAGTTTTTTGAGCGAAAGCCAAAAGTGGATTCAGCAAGAAGGAGCAGAATAAGGAGTCATGAACAAGACCCCATTTTTCTTCAGTGTCCCATCTGAAATTTTTCATTTTTTTTTTACAGATGGCTCACTGACCCAGTCATTTCTATGGGGCGATGCACATCCAATCATTTAGCACATTTGTGTGTCCATTCTGTAAATTATAAAGCAGGTCCTGGCACTGCTCAGCTTCGCGGATCAATTTCACCCATTCAAGTCAAAGGGTTTGCTAAAATTATGGATAGCCTGTGAAAATCTAGTCATTTGCTCTCCTTTCTCCCAACCAAATTTCTTTTTATATATTTTTTGGTGGACCATGAAAAATGGAAGACGTACGGATGCAATGCTGCTGTAAAATACAGACAAGCGGAACTAAATAGAACACAATATGCAAGTCAAAACGGACACTATTAATGCTGCAAATCTGCAATGGATTTCTGTGGAAAATACACAGTACCACGAAAGTAGATGCAAAATTTAAAAAAAAATAAAAAATCTCACCCACACGCTACATCTCTGTCTATATATATATATATATATATATATATATATATATATAGATATATATATATATATATATATACACACATACATACACACATATACATATATACACACACACACACACACACACACACCCTTCATACTCAAGCCAGTGTAGACATTGAAGTAAAAAAAAAAATTATAATTTAGAAACCATTAGTAAACGTCTACCAGGCTACTGGGATCCAACCAGACTATCTCAAAGGCCATGGACACTTTTGGAGCCAGTTTTCATCTTTATGACTAATTTACATGTACTTCTGGTTAATAAACATTTATGTGTTCATTTTTTTTATTAAAAAAAAACTAATTGCCCCATTTGGCTTCTACAGCATCTATGTTTCACACTTCCTCGAAGCTGCAGAAAGCTGCTCATGACAAATCCGTCAGACAGCTTGTTCTCCGGCTCCCTTTGTTTCACAGTACAGAGCGAACTGGCATAACCAACAGGGCACATATAGTAAGGCCCCTTTCACACGGGCGATATTTCCGCGCGGGTGCAATGCGTGAGGTGAACGCATTGCACCCGTACTGAATCCGGGCCCATTCATTTCTATGGGGCTGTGCACATGAGCGGTGATTTTCACGCATCACTTGTGCGTTGCGTGAAAATCACAGCATGCTCTATTTTGTGCGTTTTTCACGCAACGCAGGCCCCATAGAAGTGAATGGGGCTGCGTGAAAATCGCATAGCATCCGCAAGCAAGTGCGGATGCGGTGCGATTTTCACGCACGGTTGCTAGTAGACGATCGGGACCCGATCATTATTATTTTCCCTTATAACATGGTTATAAGGGAAAAATAATAGCATTCTTAATACAGAATGCATAGTAAAATAGCGCTGGAGGGGTTAAAAAAAATAAAATAAATAAAAAATAATAATAATAATAATAATAATAATAATTTAACTCACCTCATCCGCTTGTTGAGCAGCCCGGCTTCTCTTCTGTCTTCTTTTTTGCTGTCCTGGAGGAAAGGGACCTGTGGTGACGTCACTGCGCTCATCACATGGTCCAATCACATGATCAATCACCATTGTGATGGATCATGTGATGAGCGCAGTGACGTCTCCATAGGTCCGTTTCCTCAAAGAAGAAGAAAGAAGAGAAGTCGGGCTGCGCGAACAAGTGGATTAAGGAGAGTTAAAATTATTTTTTTTATTAACCCCTCCAGCCCTATTGTACTATGCATTCTGTATTCAGAATGCTATTATTTTCCCTTTTTATAACCATGTTATAAGGGAAAATAATAAAATCTACACAACACCTAACCCAAACACGAACTTCTGTGAAGAAGTTCGGGTACCAAACATGCCGATTTTTCTCACGCGCGTGCAGAACGCATTAAAATGTTTTGCACTCACGCAGAAAAATCGTGCATTTTCCCACGACGCACCCGCATCTTATCCAGCCTAAATCCATGACGCATGTGTGAAAGAGGCCTTAGGGACTTGTGACGCTTTTAGATGTAAAAAGTGTTGCAATTCCCCTTTTCTGACCGCCCGAGCGACAATGTTGTATTGCATGGTCGGTTTTGCGCCATGTATGATAGGGATGTGGGCACGTTGAGGCCTTGTCAGGGTTGGGACTCCAGCCTTGGCGAATTTACTTATATTAGGGTGGATTCACATCATGTTTTTTCCCATCTGTTTAATGTATACAAAAATCATATAGGTTGAAGGGATGCCATACAGTGACGTCCGTTCTCCATAGTAAAAAAAAAATAAAAAAATAAAAAAAAAGTATACTTTTTTTTTTTTTTTACTGGAATGTGCAGGATACAAGAACGTGGTGTGCTCCGTTTTTGTAACGTATATGTCAAACAGGGGCATAAAATGTGATGAGAACTAAGCCTTAGGGTCCATTCACACGTCCGTAGTGCATTGCGGATCCGCAATACACCCGGCCGGCACCCGCATAGAAATGCCTATTCTTGTCCGCAGACAAGGACAGAGAGCACTCAGTAAGTTCTCCGCATCCATTCCATCCCCAAAGAGAATGAATGGGTCCGCGCCGTTCCGCAATTTGCAGAATGGATACGGACCCATTATTACAGATGTGTGAATGGAGCCTTATGCGTAAATGTTAGCTAAACTGTACTAGCATGCAGTTTTTACTCCAGACGCATGGATTGCCACAGAGAAGCCTAATTTATGATGAGGCGCACACCTAGTCATAAATGACATGCATCTAAGGGCAGCGCAGAGGAGAACTAAGACCGGAGTGAAAAGCTGATCTTAGTAAATCTGCCCCCATGTGTTGGGGCTAGACTGCGATATTGGCCATGACCACCGTTGCACGACCAAAGATGGCTGTGTAGCAGAGCAGCTATTGAATGGTAATGCAGCACAACAGTGAGCCCAGAATGGAGATTCTAGGGTTGTGGCAACTCAAGTTCAATGGATGCACTGCTACACGGAAATCTCTTACCGCAACCAAAATCGCCAGCGTAAGGAGGTTTTCCGACTCCCTCAGGCTATGTTCACATAATTAAAATCTGCGCAGAAAACAGCTGGTTTCCATCATGGAATCTCCTATCAAAACGCCTCCAACAGCCTTCCATTGACTTCAAATAAAAAAGCCACCATGTGCGCACAGTAGAGTTTTTTCCGCCACCAAATAAGAAATCTGACCTGCTTTCAGCTACTGATTTTTCTGCCACTGATTCCACTGTGCGAACTTAACCCTTGGGGTAAAAAGACAATGGGAGGATTTTTCAAAACGGAGGTAAAGGAAAATTGGCTTAGTTGCCCACTCACATACCACCTTTCATTTTCCAGAGCTCCTTTGGAAAATAAAAGGGGGAATCTGATTGGTTGCTATGGTCAACTAAGCCAATTCTACTTCACACACCTTTGATAAATCTCCCACCAAACTGTTGCTGTCACGGTTTCTGCTGGTCTCCGTTTACAAGTTGCCACCAATGAGGTGCCATACGGGCACATGACCACCACATGCATGCAGTACTTCAAAAATAAACACCGGAAACGACAATATGAGCTATTCTACAGTTTTATAATTGCATGTAATTAAAAATACAGCATAGCCATCGAATTATTTAATATAATGTGCCTGTATAGCGCCACCTGCTGTTTGTCCTGCTCACTGAGATGGCCGCACATGCTCAGTTTCATCCTTCAACAGCCTCCTGAGCTGTGATAGGTAGAGCTGAGACACGCCCCCTGAGCTGCAGCAGAACAGACACTCCCCTTGAGCCACAGCTTGATATAAATCTAGCAGAGCAATGAATGGGGAGATCTCTGGATCCATGTGAGGTACAGGGCTGGTTCTAGCTTTACAAGAAACAGGTTGTCATGTATGATGTCCGATTTTTATTTTTTACATCGGTCATGGGATAACCCCTTTAACACACACTGGCCTAGATTTACTAATGTGCCTGTGCCTACAATATGTATAAAAAGTGGGGAACACGGGCAAAATTTTGGCAAAACTAACAGTCCTACATTTTTCTTATAGGGCGAAAGATACAGTATTTTCGGTCTGCAAAAAAATTATGGATCCACAAAAAATATGGATGATGTCGGTGTGCATTCCGTGTTTTGCAGAACGGAACAGCTGGCCCCTAATAGAACAGTCCTATCCTTGTCCGTAATGCGGACAATAATAGGACATGTTCTATTATTTAGCGGAACGGACACGCGGAAACGGAATGCACACGGAGTAACTTCTGTTTTTTGTTTGCAAACCCACTGAAATGAATGGTTCCACATACGGGCCGCAAAAAAAAGGGAACGGACATGGAAAAGGAGATTTTTGTATAACTTACCAGTAAAATCTCTTTCTCGCTCTTCATTGGGGGACACAGGAACCGTGGGTATAGCTATGTCCTCAAGGAGGCGTTGACACTAGTAAAAGCTGTTAGCTCCTCCCCTGGCAGCTATACCCCCTCCAGCCTGGAGAGAGAGCTTGAGTTTGTGTACATGCAGTAGGAGAAGCAAGCCAACCAAAGAAAAAGAGGGGAACACCAACCATGCCAAAGGACCCAACGGGGTTCTAACCAGCAACTGCCACAACTGTGGTCAAACAACAATACTGGGTAGGTGCTGTGTCCCCCAATGAAGAGAGAGAAAGAGATTTTACTGGCAAGTTATACAAAAATCTCCTTTTCTCGCCCATATTCACTGGGGGACACAGGAACCGTGGGACGTTCGTAAGCAGTCCACAGGGAGGGAAAAATCACAGACCCATGGAAGCAAGCGTCCCTGCTGGCATCTAAGAAATAGACGCCTGTAAGATCATGCGGCCAAGGGCAGCGTCTGCCGATGCATACGTATGCACCTGGTAAGATTTTGTGAATGTGTGTAAGGGGGACCAGTAGCCGCCTTACACAACTGTGCAGCCGAAGCGCGATTCCTCCGAGGCCAAGAAGCGCCCACCGCTCTAGTGGAGCGAGCCGTGACATTTAAATGCAGAACCCTGCTCCGGGTGCAGTATGGTTCAATGGGGACGGATCTGTTTGACGTTGACACAATATGGTGCCATTTCAAACGGATCCGTCCCCATTGACTTTCAATGTAAAGTCTGGAGTTCTTTTATACCATCGGATTGGAGTATACTCCAATCCGATGGTATTATTTTAACTTGAAGCGTCCCCATCACCATGGGAACGCCTCTATGTTAGAATATACTGTCGGATATGAGCTACATCGTGAAACTCAGATCCGACAGTATATTCTAACACAGAGGCGTTCCCATGGTGATGGGGACGCTTCAGGTTAGAATATACTACAAACTGTGTACATGACCGCCCCCTGCTGCCTGGCAGCACCCGATCTCTTAAAGGGGGCCGTGATCAGCACAATTAACTCCTCAGGTGCCGCACCTGAAGGGGTTAATTGTACTATCATATCCCCCTGTAAGAGATCAGGGCTGCCAGGCAGCAGGGGGCAGACCCCCCCCCCCCCCCATCCCCAGTTTGAATATCATTGGTGGCCAGTGCGCCCCCCCCCCCTCCCTCCCTCTATTGTAATAAATCGTTGGTGGCACAGTGTGCGCCCCCCATCGCCCCCCCTCCCTCCCTCTATTGTAATAAATCGTTGGTGGCACAGTGTGCGCCCCCCATCGCCCCCCCCCCTCCCTCTATTGCAATAAATCGTTGGTGGCACAGTGTGCGCCCCCCCTCCCTCTATAGCAGTAACAACATTGGTGGCAGTGTGCGGCCTCCCATCTCCCCCCCCCCCCCCGATCATTGGTGGCAGCGTAGTTCCGATCGGAGTCCCGGTTTAATCACTGGGGCTCCGATCGGTAACCATGGCAACCAGGAAGCTACTGCAGCCCTGGTTGCCATGGTTACTTAGCAATAGAACAATAGTAGAAGATTCATACTTACCTGCTTGCTGCTGCGATGTCTGTGACCGGCCGGGAGCTCCTCCTACTGGTAAGTGACAGTTCTTTAGCAATGCGCCGCACAGACCTGTCACTTACCAGTAGGTGGAGCTCCCGGCCGGACACGAACATTGCAGCAGCAAGCAGGTAACTATGAATCTTCTACTATTGTACTATTGCTGAGTAACCATGGCAACCAGGACTGCAGTAGCGTCCTGGTTGCCATGGTTACCGATCGGAGCCCCAGCGATTAAACTGGGACTCCGATCGGAACTCCGCTGCCACCAATGATCGGGGGGGAGATGGGAGGCCGCACACTGGCCACCAATGTTGTTACTGTTATAGAGGGAGGGGGGGCGCGCACTGTGCCACCAACGATTTATTACAATAGAGGGAGGGAGGGGGGGGCCCGATGGGGGGCGCACACTGTGCCACCAACGATTTAATACAATAGAGGGAGGAAGGGGGGGGGCCCGATGGGGGGCACACACTGTGCCACCAACGATTTATTACAATAGAGAGAGGAAGGGGGGGGCCCGATGGGGGGCGCACACTGTGCCACCAACGATTTAATACAATAGAGGGAGGAAGGGGGGGGGGCCCGATGGGGGGCACACACTGTGCCACCAACGATTTATTACAATAGAGAGAGGAAGGGGGGCCCGATGGGGGGCGCACACTGTGCCACCAACGATTTGTTACAATAGAGGGAGGGAGGGGGGGGGGGGCGATGGGGGGCGCACACTGGCCACCAAGCTATTATTACAATAGAGGGAGGGGAGGGGGGCCGCACTGGCCACCAATGATATTAAAACTGGGGAGGGGGGGGGGGGGTCTGCCCCCTGCTGCCTGGCAGCCCTGATCTCTTACAAGGGGATATGATAGTACAATTAACCCCTTCAGGTGCCGCACCTGAAGGGGTTAATTGTGCTGATCACGGCCCCCTGTAAGAGATCGGGTGCTGCCAGGCAGCAGGGGGCAGTCTTGTACACAGTTTGTAGTGTATTCTAACTAGAAGCGTCCCCATCACCATGGGAACGCCTCTGTGTTAGAATATACTGTCAGATATGAGTTTTCACTAAGTGAAAACTTAGATCTGAAAAAGCTTTTATGCAGACGGATCTTCGGATCCGTCTGTATGAAAGCAACCTACGGCCACGGATCACGGACGCCAATCTTGTGTGCATCCGTGTTCTTTCACGGACCCATTGACTTGAATGGGTCCGTGAACCGTTGTCCGTCAAAAAAAAATAGGACAGGTCTTATTTCTTTGACGGACAGGATACACGGATCACGGCCTCGGCTGCAAAACGGTGCATTTTCCGATTTTTTCCACGGACCCATTGGAAGTCAATGGTTCCGCGAAAAAAAAACGGAAAACGGCACAACGGCCACGGATGCACACAACGGTCGTGTGCATGAGGCCTTAGGGTGTGAAGGAGATGGGCACAGTGAGGGAAGGACAAGTTTCTCATTAAAATGGAAGTCAGAGACCACCTTTGGAAGAAAGGAAGGGACAGGCCGGTGAATAACCAGGAAGGGTTCTCTGCAGAGAGCGCTGCCAACTCAGACACCGTCTGATGAAAGTGATGGCGACCAGAAAGAACTACCTTCCAGGACGGAGTAGGAGAGAATCTCCCGCCAGGGCTCCAGGAGAAGCCTGGAGTGTTGGGAGGACTAAATTCAGATCCCCAGGAGGTAAAGGAGGATGGTACGGAGTAACCGCATGTGCCACTCCCTGAAGAAAGGTCTTTACTGGCCCCAGGGGGGCCAGAGGGTGCTGGAAAAGAATAGAAGCGCCGACACCTGACCCTTCAAGAACTAAGGCCAGACCAAGGTCCAACCCTGATTGTAGAAAGGACAGGTTCATGGGGAGAGAAAAAACGAAGTGGCGGAACATTTCGGCTTCCACACAAACCCAGGAAGGACCTCTAGGTCCTGAATAGATCCTGGACGATGCAGGCTTGCGGATGACATCCGCAGAAAAACCTCTTCGTGTAGAATGGCGGTCTAAATAACCACGCCGGCAAACAAAGAGACCGGAAATACTAATGGAAGACCGGATTCTGCGAAAGAAGGCCATCTCTGAGTGGCAGTGACCAAGGACGTCTCCTAGGAGAATGAGGTCGGTGTACCACGTGTGACGGCCAATCCCCAGGGTGACTAGGATAGTCGGAATACCCTCCATCCTGATATTCCGTAAAACTCTGGGTAGGAGAGGGAAGGGGGGAAAATGCAAAGGAGGGAGAGCCCCTGCCAAGGGGAAATCAGGGCGCCCACGCCGCAAGCTTCCAGACCTCTTGCTCGGGAGAGAAAGGGTGGGAAGCTTCCAAGTCGGTCTTGAAGCCAACAAGTCCCCGTCCGGGCGACCCCAACACAGACAGATCACCTCAAACACCTTCCGCAGTCCTGGAATACAGAAGGGAGAGGCCCGTAGCCATTCTGTCCGAGGAGGAAGAAGAAGAAACAAAAGGGTGTTCCGTTCCTGCAACTCCACTCAGTCTGGTGTGGGGAGTCTCGTAGCCTACCCACGGAATGGGCGGTGGAAAGTAAGACCACCAGAGGGCTGATGTGACCTAGACATAAGTCATGTCTTAAGGAAGGTAATGTAGATACAAGTAGCACACCCAGGACCAGTGGGAAGGATTCACCTGTAGAAGGAAAGATGTGGAGTGCACCACAACCCAGCAGCCGGGGCCGGAACTCTGAAATAGGAGGCCACAAAGGAACACTCTGTGCAAATGCCGATGCAACGAGGCGTTTAGTGACTGTGCCAAAACTCCGCCAGAGGAGGAAGTCAAGTGAGGGAGCCACAACTGTATCGCTAGCGGAATCCACCACCTGACGAAGGAGCTGAGCAGTAAGAACCATAGTATGCAGTAGTAACGCAAATACCACTCTCCCAGACGTAGCCAGCGCCTACTCCGTCGGCGTAAAACTGAGGGGGGGGGGGGGCATGAGGCTATCCCGTAGAAGTCATAGCACTATACTGCCCCAGTTAAGTAGAGCTAGCCTTAAACACTTACCTCGGAAGGGCTCTGAACAGGAGCAACAGCAATGCTAGCGTGAGGGTAGAACCCCCAGCTGAGGGGGACTACAGAGCCAGTGAACCCTCGACTCGACACATAAGTGCTGCTAGGCAACCCCTCTGAGAAGACAGAGTATGCCACAACCATGCACCAAACCAGCACCGAAAGATAAGAAGGAGCCCATGTAGAAATAGCTACTGTATCACCCGGCGGCACCCATACACCAGAGATGCAGAGCACAAGCACACGCGGGTATCGGCTGTTGCCACGCCCCACTGTGAAAGAAGCTAAGGCATCTAGAGCCATGGCATAGTTCAACTGCAGCACAATATGCTTAGGTATTCCCCTGTAAGCGGATCACTAGTGGAAGGGGAACACAACAGGAAGCACAGTGATGGGAGAAGGCAAATGCATACGGCAGGAACAGAACCCAGTGGAGATGCAATGCCGCCACTTACCGAAGGGGGGATGCATACGTCCGGCACTGAAAACTGTGTAATTGTACTTAGTCCACCTACTGCAGGGGACAATATATAAGGCAAGTACTGTAACCGCAAGTAACCGCATAACGCCACCTATGGAAGAGGCTAATGCATACGGTACGTACTGTACCTGGTGGAAAAGTAATTCCGCCCCCTCTGGAAGGGGAAACGCCTACGGGCGTCACTGAAAACAGTGCTCTAGCAGTTATAATGCCTAAGGTAGGTGCGGTATGCAGCAATTGTGCAAATACTCCACCTTATGAAAGCGGGTAATGCAGACGACAAGCACTGTTGGCTACTGTGGACGCAATCTTGGAAGATTGCAAAGGATTCGAGTTAGAGCCCAAATCACTGATCCTCTCTCCAGGGATGGAAGGGCGCGTCTGAGGTGACCGAGGAGAAATGTTCTGCTCTGGCCCGCTTGCGCGCAGTTCTACCTCTCAGAAACTGCCTGTGGCAGAGTAGGCCACACCGGTGGGGATATATTAACCAACGACCCAGAGGGTGGAGTGGGAATCTAAAGGTCCATCCACCGAATTGCATAGGTGGAGCTTATCAACCAAAAGACCCTTGAGGGTGGAGTGGGAACTTCCAGAGGTTCTCCATTGGATCGTGCAGGTGGAGAATTATCGACCAAAAGGCCCCGGAGGACGGATTGGGAACTTCCAGAGGTTCTGCACCGGATTGCGCTGGAGAATTATCAACCAAAGGGCCCCGGAGGACGGATTGGGAATCCAGAGGTCCTGTGCTGGAGTACTATCAACCACACGACCCGGAGGGTGGATTTGGAATACTCCAGCTGTCCTCCCTGGATCTGCGCAGGTGTTGGAATATCAACCAATGACCCAGGAGGGCGGATTGGGAACTATGACATGTCCTCCTTTGTCCGCTATAGGACACAGGCCCAGCCTGGTACCACACAGACAGGGTGGTCCTGCTGTGATGAGGGGGCCGTATGAACGCACATTTTACTCTTTTTTTTTATGAAACTAGGATGCCCAGGTGGGCCGAGAGGCAGGAAGGGGTTAACTGCGTTAACGTTTAAGGCACATTGTACTGGAGATAAGATCACAGATAATCTGGTGCCGGTTGCAGAGGTGGCTGGCCAGAGAGGGTTAAAGCTGCCTGAAGACCAGGGGCGGGGCCTAGCGGCTTGTGGGAGAGGGAAGTGAGGTGGGAAGAATTCGCACCACAGCGCACCTCCACCCCCTGTCCAGAGATGCGATTAACCCCCTAAGTGCCCAGACACGAGCGGATCGCATATAGGGGAGTGGGGGACCTCCTCCGCTCCCTTCCTTGCCTGTCGACCGATGCATGGTCCCAGTCCGCAGCGGATGAAGCTGTGGCCGGGCCTAAGTTTTCGCGCACGGCCGACCGGGAGCTGTCGGTCAGCCGGGACGTAGAGGGACCGAGAACAGAGAGCGGAAGCGAACGGATTCGCCCACCGGCCGGGAAATGTCACCCCGGACTGGAAAGATCGCGGGCCGAAAATCCTTGCGTTAACCCTTCCAGAGCGGCGCTTGTTGGTGCCGGTCCCCGAGAGGGTAGATGGTGGTAGCTGCGGGGACACCCCGGAGTATGACCGTGGCCGGCCGAGACAGCAGCGCTGCGAGGATGTTATTAACCCCCTAAGTGGCCGCGTAGCCGGCGGCCTAGAGGGGAAGCGAGAGGGGGTCCTGGTGCCACAACAACATAGTGTGGCGCAGATCTGCTGAAATCTAATAACTGAGGGCCCTCAGATCCTGTCTGCTGTCATACTTGGCAGAACCTAGTGAGGCCCCATGAACAGCAGCAAGTCCGCCCCATATCCTGAGGCAGAGACCCCTCTAATTCTATAATAAAGCTAGACTTTTGCCACCACGAGGGAGAGGGTTAAATACTCACCTAGTCCCGTGTACTCACCTCTCTTCTCTGCCGCCATCTTCACCCCTCCTCTGGTCCAGCAGGGTCACCCCTTCAGCTACTGGCACCGAAATGGCAGAACGCTGGAAAAGGGGGCTTGGATGGGTGACCCCTTGGCTGGCAGGATGCAGGGGAGCGAGGCTGCCCTGGTCCACCTTGTCTTCTGTGGGGGAGGCAGCAGTGCGGATAACCGGCACTGGCACAACTCGACCCTGGGAGAACAGGGAGGCGTGGCGTCCACTGTTTTCTTATCTGAAAAAGAAGGAAAAAAATTAACTAAAATAAAAAAATCTTCTGGAGCTTCCCTGCAGAGCAGGGAGGTCTTTCCTCCTATTGACACTAGAAAAAAACTGAAGCTCTCTCTCCAGGCTGGAGGGGGTATAGCTGCCAGGGGAGGAGCTAGAGGACCTAGCTATACCCACGGTTCCGGTGTCCCCCAATGAATATGGGCGAGAAGGAAAATACGTTTGTGTGCATGAGCCTTAAAGTAGGCCAGCCAATAGTTAGTCCTTCTATCTACATTCAGCAGGACCTGCACTGACGTCACCACGTGGTAAGCGCAATGACATCGGCGCAGGTCCTTTTGCAGGTACTTCAAGAAGTACAAAGAAGAGTAGCCTGACTGCGCGATCAAGTGGATGAGGCGAGCTATGTTTTTATTATTAATAACGTAAATGGGGTCCCGGGTTGCTCATCCCTCGCCTCCTTAGCAACCATGAGTGAAAATTGCACTGCATCCGCACTGCGACTTTCACGCAGCCCCGTTCATTTCTATGGGGCCTGCAACGTGAAAAGCGCAGAATTTAGAACATGCAGTGATTTTCACGCAACGTACAAGTGATGCGTGAAAAACATCACTCATGTACACAGCCGCATTGAAGTAAATGGGTCCGGATTCAGTGCGGGTGCAATGCGTTCACCTCACGCTTGCACCCGTGCGGAATACTCGTCCGTGTGAAAGGGGCCTTAAGGTTTCTGTCCGGCAAAAAAACTAATGCTGTTTTACCACAAATTCACACAACGCCAAAATCCCCCGGGTATCCCACGGCAGAAACCACTGCAGCTTCTTTTGTGGTTTTTCATTTTGAATGCTGTGGTCCCGCTCTCAGTTTCGCTCCAATGAATGGCGCTAAACCATGATCCCGCTACAGCTTTCCGAGGTGTCTGCATGGTAACCGCACCAAGAATGGACACTTACATTCCTGGTCCAGTCTGAAACGCGGCATGTGAAAAATCCTCAACCGTGTGAACTGCAACCCGGCTTTCATTAAAAAAACGGTGTTGGCACCAAATGCACACCAAAACCCCGTCGTGTGAACTTAATGGGGTTTACCTATTTTGGCTGCTGAACCATGGTAAAGCAGCATGAGATTTTGGTTGAGCAATTCTCAACACACAGCACAACAACATGTCAGCATGCCTTTAGGCCCCATGTACACAATGTATATTATGCGCCAATTTTTGTGCAGACAAATCTGCAACGTAAAAGCTTCCCGTCACTTACAACAAGCAGACATCTTAAAAATGGGTTACAACTGAACCACAAAGTATAATAAAGTGTTACTCAACATTTTATTCTACAGAGAAGCAAATAGCATTTATTATGTAGAGAAAGTTAATACAAGGCACTTACTAATGTATTGTTATTATCTATATTGCCTCCTTTGCTGGCTGGATTCATTTTTCCGTCACATTATACAAGGCTCGATATGAGATGGCTGGGACGGGAGCTGCTGCACATGCGTACCTATGTTTGCTCCCATGGTCCTGGCCACCAGAGTGTCCGGCATTTTTCCCTATATTGTGCAAGCACGACCACCGCCGCAGGATACAACCAGTGTATAATGTGATGGAAAAAAAAGAATCAAGCCAGCAAAGGAGGCAATCATTATACATTAGTGTCTTGTATTGAAGGGGTTGTCCGGCTATATATATTGGATGACCTATCCTCAGATCCGACACCCGGGACCTTGTCGATTAGCTGTTTGAAGAGGAGGCAGCACTCCATGTGAGCGCAGCACGTGCTTGTAGTTACACTATGCGCCACTCCACACGAGGTGATGCGTAGTGTTAAAGGGGTTATCCAAGACTAAAAAATGCCCCCACAAACAATATACTTACCTGGTCCCTACACCGCTGCTTCTCCCCGATCGGGGGGGGGGGGGGGGGTTGGAGCAGCCAATGTTAGGCAGGGATGGGGATGAAAAAAATCAATAAGCAAAACTGAGATGAGGACATTGTCAAGACGCCAAGCTTGGAGGAGGAGACCTGAGTGATGGGAATCAGAGTGGTTGCTAAGGACATGCTGGCCCGGCTGTCAGGCAATGAATCCCTAGCAACCAGACTGTCCTGGCAGGACTCCACAGTATAGGTGAGCAGTCCCACTGGACGCTGCGGTATTAGTCAGCTTTAGTGCAGGGCTCTGGCAGTCTCACCTCCTGGATGTCATTGTATGAGCTCGGCTGCAGGCTGTCTCCTGTACCCCGGGGCCTCAGGCACTCACTGGGCTCCGCTCAACACCGCTTCACTCAGCAATCCGCTGCAAATCAGATGAAGGCCTCCAGCAGTCCTAGCAGCAGCTCCACCACCACCACCCGGGCGGCCACCAATGACGTCATCACCCCGCGCCACGACACACAGCCCTCCGGTAAGTTTAGCTGAATCACCGAAGTAAGAGAAAGCGACAAGCAACGCCACAAAGGCTGTCTGTGCGTAGAGTGACCACTAGGACTAGACTCCTACAAGCAGCGGAAACCGTCAGCATGAAGGGGGGGGGGGGACAAACAAACACCGAGCGCCCGTATACCCGTCTCCTTCGGATTACGGAATAGACTCGACTAGTCCTACCAAAGCATTTACAAAATGAGATGGTTCAAATGAACTAATTCTACCGGCACCGTCGCGGAAACGTGACGTCAAAGACGGGAGGCTAGCCGAGTAGAGTGTAGAACTACATCTCCCAGAACCCCCTGCGGCGGAAGTGACGTCGCGCGGCGGGTTCTTATACTTGCATTGCCCGGATGTTAACCCTTTTTCCTTTCAGCCAAGGTAGGAATGGCGGATGTCGTTTAGCTAGAGCCGGGCCCGGCTAGTTTATCCGTTGTAATCCTGCCCTGGGTGGATCTCCTCACCCTGGTGGGTTAGTGAGGGGTGTTGTGAATAGCTTGCCCTGTGCTATGGAGGCGCTATTACAGTGACTGCGCCCGTTTTGGGTGAGCGGTGGCGGTTTGAGATGCCTGGCCCGGCCTGGTGCTGCAGTTGTCATGATTGTGTCGCTGGTCTGCCGCGGCCTGTGTGTGTGTCCGGCCCTGGTGCCATGGAGTGTTCCCCGGCGTGCGGCCCTGTGCTGCGCCAGTCCTGAGCCTGTATGGCGGTCATATGTAGCAGACTAGGGCCCCTACAGCCGGGTGTGAGTGTGGAGTAGCAGCACATGTGCAGATGGGTGTCCATACTCCATACTATCACTGTGTGGGGCTGATGGGAGTTTTAATTATTATCTTCCGAATAAAAGATGATCCCGCTGAGAGCATTGGAGCAGCAGCACAGATGTTGACCACCGCTCCATTCTTGGGTCATGTGGTTGTTGGCGGTCATTGTCAAGTCAAAAGGGGTTTGTGCTGATTAAGTGAAAACCACTGTAGGCTACCTGCACATGTTGCTGATGACTGCTGCAGCCAATCGCTGGCCATAGCAGTGGCCTGCTCCTCTTGCATCACTGCTGGCTCTGCAGGTCCTGCTCAAGTCAACACGGGTAATGCTGCGGCCAGCTGTTCGCTTCTGCGGTCATGTGACCCACGCTAAAATGGATGTTGATGTTGGGAAAGCGGGGACCTGCAGACCTGGCTGGGCAGTGATGGAACCAGAACTCGGTGTCCGGGATCAGATGAGTTTGACTACCACTGTGGGTCCAGCCATGCTGGAGGGTGTGAAGATAAAGCTTGCCAAAGGCGAAATGCCCCTTTAAGGGTAATTTCCACCCTTGCTTTATTTGTCTGGCACTGTGATAACTTTGTTTTATAGTGAGTCTGAATATTTAAGCCCAGAGCTAGAAACGGTGGGGATTTTTCAGGTAGTCATACCAGGGTGCCCGTGAGCATTGCTTTGACACGTTCAGTGCGGATCCTCTGTCTATGGCTTACTTTATTCTGCTGCTTATTACAGATGGCAGGAGAGAAGCCTGAGAAGAAGGCGGCAGGAGCAAAGGCTGAAAAGAAGGCTGCCGGAGAGAAGGTGGAGAAGAAGCCTGAGAAGAAGGCAGCAGCAGAGAAGCCTGAGAAGAAGGCAGCAGAGAAGGCGCCGGGAGAGCAGGCTGTGAAGGCGCCAGGAGAGCAGGGTGTGAAGAAAGTCCGAAAACATCATGCCAGTCGCAACCCAGTACTGGCCCGTGGAATTGGGAGGTATTCCCGATCTGCAATGTTTGCAAGGAAGGCGATGTACAAGCGCAAGTACGCAGCCCCTGTAACTAAGGTAAGTACTCGTGTTGCGGTTTAGTATGCCCGGTTATTCATTCGTCATGTAATATTGATCATTTGGCTACTTCAGATTGAGAAGAAGAAGCGGGAGAAGCCCAAAACAACCGTGACTAAGACAGTTGGTGGAGATAAGAACGGCGGCACACGCGTGGTTAAGCTCCGTAAAATGGTAAGTGTTCATACTGGTCCCATGCACTTTAATAAGAGCCCTGCCTGTGGAAAGTCCTGTTGACTTGGCTTTACCTATTTGGTTTCACCTTTTCCAGCCACGTTACTATCCCACCGAAGATGTTCCTCGCAAGCTGCTCAGCCACGGCAAAAAGCCCTTCAGCCAGCACAAGCGCAATCTGCGCGCCAGCATCACTCCTGGAACCGTGCTGATCCTTCTTGATGGACGTCACAGGGGAAAGGCAAGTACCTGCTTGTACATGGGCAGACAGAAAATAGGAACTTGGAAGTGATGATAAATTGGTATGAAGTCAGGTGCCCATAAAATGTCATGTTAGTGTTAGGCGTGGGCTATGTTTTAGATTTGGGCAGTGAGCGGTCCGGCTGCATGTACTTGGCCTGAATGATTCATCACACAGGTTTTTGGCTGTAGCTGCATTTCCTCATTTGTCAATATACATGGATTGGTATCTTTCTGTATGACATATAAAAGCATCCAAGTGATCTGGAAAAATCTAGGTGTGATGTTAAAGGGTTTCAGAATCAAGAATTTTGCAGGCAGCATGTTGTAGAGTAGGAGGAGCTGAGCAGATGGATACATAGCTTTGTGGAAAAAGATGAAGTAAAACTTGTAGTTTATAAATCAATACTTCTGCTCTTTCAGATTTCATTTTTCACAGAGGTTTTATTAGTCACTGATGGCATTCTCTGTGTAAGGCTGCTTTCACACTAGCGTTCGGGTTTCCGTTCGTGAGCTCCGTTTGAAGGAGCTCACGAGCGGACCCGAACGCAGCCGTCCAGCCCTGATGCAGTCTGAATGGAGGCGGATCCGCTCAGACTGCATCAGTCTGGCGGCGTTCAGCCTCCGCTCCGCTCGCCTCCGCACGGACAGGCGGACAGCTGAACGCTGCTTGCAGCGTTCGGGTGTCCGCCTGGCCGTGCGGAGGCGTGCGGATCCGTCCAGACTTACAATGTAAGTCAATGGGGACGGATCCGTTTGAAGATGCCACAATGTGGCTCAATCTTCAAGCGGATCCGTCCCCCATTGACTTTACATTGAAAGTCTGGACGGATCCGTCCCAGGCTATTTTCACACTTAGCTTTTTTTAGCTAATATAATGCAGACGGATCCGTTCTGAACGGAGCCTCCGTCTGCATTATTATGGGCGGATCCGTTCAGAACGGATCCGCCCGAACGCTAGTGTGAAAGTAGCCTAAGGCCTCTTTCAGATGAGTGTGTCCTGTGTGGTAATCGCGCTCTAAAACTTATTTTTCTCTGCTCATTCTGACTCAAGTTGTACACGGGGGAGAGGTTATCGGTGATTAATGGCCTTATCTCTGTAAAGGGTGTATTAGACACTCCGATCACGCAGGCTATCGTCTGCTCGCTTGCTGAGGGGACCACTGCTATTACATGCAGCGATCTCAGCAACATGGGGAGGAGCGATCGTTAAACAATCGCTCGTCCCCATGATGTACAGTAGGTAGCCGCTGGCAATAATGATCTTTCAGCGTGCCGGAAGATCTGGATTGCCTGATTGGACGCAGTGTAACACGTTTTCCATGCAGCAAGCACTGTAGAATTAGCTGGCTAAGCAAGGCATCTCCCTGGCAAATTGGCTTTATTGCCATTGATGGGTACCTACATTTGCGAAGTGGTTGTCAATGAATGCCTTGTGTGGAAGAAAAGTGACTAAAACCTGGCAAATGTTCCCCATATATCCCTGCAGTTAGTGATGTGGAGTTGTCACATCTTGCTGTTACTATGGTGAGATGTGACTAAAGTCTGTATTACATTGGCAATTGTCGGGCCAGTCATCGCTAACGAACGTCCACATGAACACTCTTATTAGTGATGATCTGGCAGTGTAATACTGCCTCCGATTAGCAGATGAATGAGTTTGCTCGTTCATTTGGCAATCCAGATCTTTTTGACGGGGTTAAAAAAATAAATAAAAATAAAATAGTTTGCCGGCAGCGGATTGTGCTGTCTACTCGCAATTTGCTGCCTGCAAACAACCAGACAGCGGGGGGACGAGCGATTGTATAACTATCAGCTCCTCCCCAGGCTGTGGAGGAGATTTCTGCATGTAATGGCAGCGGTCTCTGCTAGCGAGCAGGCGATTGCCGGGAAGGAAAGCTTCCTTCCTGACAATCTCTGGCAGAATCTCTGTCTAATACGGTCTTTAACCTCAACCACCAGGCAGCTGGGAGACAGCAAAACAGCCGGCGCTCGCTGTTTCAGTAGCTCCCATTGCTGTGCATGACCGCTGCAGAAAAAGGATAGCACAGAAAGCTATGTTGATTCTTTAACTCAGAAACGACATAACCTACTGGGCTATCGGTTTCTATAGCTCCTGTGAACTGAAATGCGAGCTACTGAAACAGCAAGTGCCAGACCCCTCCACTGTTCTCCAGCCACCTAGTGGGCAGGACTTGGTCCCATCTCACTTTAGTCATTGCGAGATGAGACAACCCCATTAACTGTAACAGGATGTTGTAGATGATGGTATTAAATGTTTATGGTAACCACATTTTAAGGACTCGTTCATACGCTGTATCATCTGGTCATGTTAGCATGCCGCAGCACTAAGTAGCTGACTAATATATCTGCTCAAATAATCTGTTTAAAGTTGCACGATGTGGCACATCTAGGGTTTCTACACTACTTCAGCCCTGCTAGTTGAGGGGATGAGGCTTAGTGGGAAGTAGGTGGAGCCTAAAATGAACCTGAGATTTTGGTGTAAAAATCTGTCTGAGTAACCTTGCCTATAATTGGTCTAGTCAGGTGTCCATCCCTGCACCAGATTTATCATCCTGCCTGAGCCCCTGTGATAAACCTGATGCAGGTCTTGACAGCCCATTTAAGCTTACACCATTTTTACGATTAGTGATTCTGAGTTCTCCTCTGGTGGATTCAGCATATTTCAAGAAATTGAAACTACGTTTGCAGTGTAGCAATAGGAATATTTTTGTAATGCACAATATTCATATTTTCTAGAAGCCTTTTTCTAAATTTAAACTCTAGATATGTTTTTCGTTTGCAGCGTGTTGTCTTCCTGAAACAGCTTCAGACTGGACTCCTTTTGGTAACAGGTAAATGTCAACCTGCATGCTTAAAATGTTAATCCTCCCCCCACATTCATTTTGGAATCTGATGAAATTCATATAGGACTGACTGTAGTAGGAACTCTGATAAGAAGAGGAATTTTTGAGTGGGCTGTTTTGTTCCATAACTTAAATCCGTCTCTTTATCATATATTAGGCCCTCTGGTCATCAACAGAGTTCCTCTTAGAAGAGCTCACCAGAAATTTGTCATTGCCACATCCACCAAAGTTGATATCTCAAAAGTCAAGATCCCGAAACACCTAACTGACACATACTTCAAGAAGAAGAAGCTGCGTAAACCCAAGCATCAGGAGGGAGAGATCTTTGACACAGAGAAGGAAGTAAGTAGCTGCCTTTTCAGAATGTAATTAAAGCTTCCTTTTCATTCTATGGTAACTTCAATATAATGTCTATCTTGGCAACCGTTGCATAAATTAGGAACAGTAAGTGCCAGACCCCATGAAAGGTGTTTGAGTAACATCTGTCACAGATCAAATAAGTGCGGCCAAAAAGCTTGGACCACCACTAATTTCCAGAACGAAAGTGCTGCACTTGGGTATCCTTGACTGCAAATATAATGCCTCACTTTATGTAAAGTGCTATTGATTTGCAAGCCCATTGCTTGGAATGGTAAGATTTCCGGTAATCACTCAAAGGAACAAGCTTTTTGGAAAAAGGCATCCATGTGAGCCCAGAATTCAAGCCCAATACCAGCAGGAGCTTGCATGTGTCCTAAAGGTCAAAGCATTTGAGTGTTCCCGCTATAAAGTGTAGTTGTGACTTGGGCCCCTTTCAAATGAGCAAGTTCAAAGTGCGAGTATGCAGCAGCACCAGTCGTGACCTGCTATGTGACAGCTGGGGTCGCATAGCATGATATTGATTTATTATGCTATAACATTACAGTTCTAGAATATTGGATAACACTGCATTGTCAGTTTTATGCAGTACTTGCACTGCTCTCAGGATGACTGTACTGTGGCTAGGGGGGCAATTCTATCTCTTGAGACTAGCCTATTCAGACTATTTGTTTTCAGAATGAGTTGGTATGAATTTATTTTTGTTGCTTCAGACTTTATGGGGCTATGAATAAATCCATAGTTAATTCATCTAAATCGTTAACATAGTTGTTTTAAGCCTCATTTTAGCATTCAGACTACAAGAATACCTTCTGACTAGTATATGACTCTTCATTTCCTCCCTAGAAATACGAAGTCACACAACAGCGCAAAGCAGACCAGAAGTTTGTTGACTCACAGCTCCTGACTTTCATCAAGAAAGAGCCCCAACTTCGTGGATACCTGCGCTCAGCGTTTTCTCTGTCAAATGGAATGTATCCACATAAACTGGTCTTCTAAAAAAAAAACTTCAGTGCGCTATTAAAAAAAAAAATATAAATCTTTTACTTGAGTTTTGTGTTTTTGAAGATCCCTTTTGCATCATGAAGTCTTTCCTTGCTCTGCCATCATATGATGGGAGCAATTATACTAAACAAGGTGGTCCTGTTATACTAAATCATTGCCATAGTAAAATAATGCTGTTTAGATGCCCAGATTTAAAGGGAACTTGTCAGCTAAAAAAGCTCCATAAATCACCAATTGTGCCTTAGAGATGTTCTTATGTTTCTAAAGTTTGTTTATTATTTATATTTTTTTCTCTAATAAACCTAATCGCAGAAAAAAACTGATTTCACCTGCATGCAGTATGTAAATGAAGTTCTTGAAGACAAGGGGACAGTGGCTTTCTGGCTTAAAGTCCAGCTTGCTGCCCCCGTTCCTACTCCTTCACATTTGATTGGCCTCTGTTTAATTTCATGTAGGAATCCAGCTTGAAACTTCATGCATGCAATGTATTGTTGGGATATCGGCACCTGCACATTGTTCCCTGCTGCTCTGCACTTGTCTTAAGCAGCTCAGCGCAGGTACAGGCTCAAACGTGCACAAGCGCTCATGCACTTTTTTTCTCACATTGATCTATCTTCATGATAGGTCATCAATAATTGATCGGCAGTGGTCTGACTCCCACACCCCTGCTGATCAGCTGTTTACAAGTCACGGTTTACCTGCTTGCCATTGACATTGCAACAAAGTAGTGTCATTACAACTGCTCCATCCTATTCACTTGACTAGGACAGAGCAGTTGTAGTTACACTGCTGCAATGTTGACTGCAAGCAGGTAAACAGAAGAGGGGCGCACAAGTTCTGTGATCTCTAATACAGCCGATCTGATATTGATGACTTATCTTGAGGATAGGTCATCAGTAAGAGATAACCAGACTTTTCCTGACATCTGCTGTACATGGAGCTCAGGGAAAGCGCACTGCTCTAACAATATGCTGGAGCTTGTACTAGGCTTGTAGGTTCATTAGTATATCCCTGTTCATTGCTGCCCTGAACTGGAATATACTAATGAGCTTGTAAGCCTAGCCTATAGTGATTTTTCTGTAGGGAATAATGGAGCAAATCTGATTTGCAAGTTAGGAAAAAAAATTTATGTATACAAATTCAAATCACTCCTTTCCCAAAAATTAAAAAGGCAGTGAATGGCCTAACTGAAAAATCAAAAACTGCAGGTTTGCCCTCATACATCTCCTTAGATATAACTCTTAAAGTTATAGGCATCAGAATAAGGCAATGAAGGGCATTTTCCTTCAATTTTTTTTATTCCCCCCCCCCCCCCCCCACAGTGAGCACTATAAAAAAAACTCCACCCCTTTTTGGAATTTATTTCCTACTACATCCTATGCAATATTAAACGGTGGCATTAGAAAGTACAGTTTGTCCTGCAAAAAAAAGCCATCAGATGGCTGTGAAAAGCAAAATAAAAAGGATTCTGAATAGAGGGCAATCCGTTCAGTATTTCTTCAGTTCAGTCACTCTTGCGGTATTTGGCTGGAGAAAAATACTGCTGTATTTTCTCTGTCCAAAATTCCGGAACACATGCAGGATCTGGCATTATTTTCTATTGAAATGCATTAATACGATCCGACACAAAGTGTTCTGGCAAAACAGATCCGGTTTTCCAGTCTGCGCATGTGCAGACTTTTAAAAAATGCAATAAAAATAAATACCGAAGCAGTTTTTCCTGGTGACGCTGGAGAGATGGATCCGGTGTTTCAATGCATTTGTTAGACTGATCCGTCTACAAATGCTATCCCTTTCCACATGGATTTCTGCATCCGGCAGGCAGTTCCAGCATCTTCACAACGCAAGTGTGAAAGTGCCCTAAGTGTGAAAAAATAGCTGGGGAAAGTAAGGCGTGAACTGCTCCTGCATCCCAAAAAACTGCTAGGCCCTAGATTAGGGGACTACATTGTGCGGCTTCCCTGGCTATTTGCTCAGGCCCAGGTACTCCTGAGGTAAACACTCCTCGCCAGCCAGGAGCAGTGGCTGCTGGGCCAGGGAAAGAAAGCATGAACCTTTAGAGGTAGGAGCCATCCAAGCACTAGCTTCTGGCTGCCACTTGAAAACGTTGGACCTGGGCAGCTGCGGTGTGGATATGCTGCCAAGAAAAGCAATTTACTGGGCCAGAGAAGAATCGTTAATTTCTAATGATAATTTGTTTTCCCTTAGTCCTAACAGTGGCACAGATGGGGTATCTCTCTCTCTCCCCCGCCCCGACTGGTAGGACAGGTGGAAATTTTATTGACACTTAATAATTAAAGAGGACCTTTCACTAGAATAAAACATCTAAACTAACTATACAAACATGTAGAGCGGCGCCCAGGGATCTCCCTGCACTTACTGTTATACCTGGGTCGCCGCTCCGTTCTCCCGGTATAGCCTCCGGTATCTTCATAGTTAGGCTCCACCCAGTGGAACCTGCCAGCTTCTCATTCTCCCATGCTGCAGCGCTGGCCAATCGCAGCGCTCAGCTCATAGCCTGAGAGGCTTTTTTTCTCTCAGGCTATGAGCGCTGCGATTAGCCAGCGGTACAGCATGGGCGAATGAGACGCTGGCAGGTTCAACTGGGTGGAGCCTAACTATGAAGATACTGGGAGAATGGAGCGGCGCCCGGGTATAACAGTAAGTGCAGGGAGATCCCTGGGCGCCACTCTACATGTCTGTATAGTTCGTTTAGATGTTTTATTCTAGTGAAAGGTCCTCTTTAAATAATTACCTAGACCCTCCCACTTCCAATAAAAAGGACGATAACCCCCAGTCCCCTTGTGTAGTTATAAGAAGAAATGAGCAACAATAGTGTAAAACTATTTAAGCAAATAACTACTATTTGTGTGCTACTGTTAGGACTAAGGGAAAACAAATTATCGTTATAAATTAACGATTCCCTTAAGGCCTAACCAGTGGCACAGATGGGGATTTAGCAAGTAGAAACCCCCAATGGAGGGCCCTCATGCCTAGTGAAGGATAACACTGTCCGGCCAAATCGGGAATATCTCTCTATTCTACAATCCACTCTGTAGTGCGAGATAAAAGTGGAGTGAGAACTCCAGGAAGCTAATTTACAGATCACATCCAGTGGAATCAAGCTTCTTTCTGCAAAGGAAGTAGCCACCGCTCGAGTAGAGTGGGCCTTTACAAACTCAGGTGGCTCAGAGCCCTGAGACACATAAGACTCAAGAATTGCCTCTTTAATCCATCAAATGATGGAGGGCTTAGAGGCCTTCCTACCCTTGTGGGTACCGGAAAAAAGGATAAGGAGATTTTCATCTTTCCTAAATACCTTGGAACACTCCAGGTAAATCCTGAGACATCAAGGGTATGGAGCACTCTTTCTTCTGAGGAGGAGAGTAGAGCCAAAACTGGAAGAGAAATTACCTGGTTGATGTTGCTTAATGAAGGTACCTTTGGAATAAAGGTAGGCAAGAACTTGAGTAATACCTCTCCACCTTGGTGTTGAACCTCGTTGCCATGAGATCGATCTCTGGCATGCCCCACCTGAGCATTATCTTATTGAAGACATCTGGATAGCGAGATCATTCTCCGTCTGGAAGACCTCGGCTCAGGCGATCTGCAATCATATTGTGGACTCCACGAATGTGGACAGCTGAAAAATGGGTGAGATTCAATTCTGCCCAATCCAATATGACACCTATCTCTCTCCGGAGACTTTGTGCCTCCCTGCTTGTTGATGTACATTACAGCAGTCATGCTGTCTGACTGTACCTTCATCGCTTTGCCTTGAATGCAGGGAGCAAAATAAAGAAAGGCTAGTTTGATCACCCTGATTTCTAGGAGATTCAATGACAATAACTTCTCCTGAGATGTTCAGGTTCCTTGAACTGTCTTGTTCAGAAGATGTTCTCCCCAGCCTACTAGGGATGCATCTGTGGTAAGTATATTCCAAGAGGGTTGGATCAGGGACCTGCCGTCCTCCAGACGGGTCCAGGGAGTGCACGGAATTTAGTCCCACCGGACTGTGATTCCACTTGGCTAGTACTTCCGATTGTAGCGGACGTAGGTGCCATAATGCCCAAGGAACCGCCTCTGCGGTTGATGACATTAGTCCCAACATTCTCATCAAAGTAAGAATGGTTACCTTCCGAGGTACTAAGAGAGAGCAGGCTGTCTCTTAAACAGATAGCCTTCTTTCGGGAGTAAGGTCATTTCCACTGAGTCCACTACGAATCACAGGAACTTCACTGAGGTAGCTGGCAGGAGCTGGGACTTGTCCCAGTTGATTATCCATCCTAGCTGGTGGAGGAAGGCTACAGCCCGCTGAATGTGTTGGGACAGGATCGCTTGGGAAGGAGCTCTGAAGAGCTAGTCGTCCAAGTATTGAATGATGCTCAGACCCTGAAGTCTTAGAGCTGCCACCACGAAAACCACAAATTTGGTAAATGTGTGTGGGGCCGAAAAAATTCCAAACAGGAGGCCCACAAACTCAAAGTGTTTTAGGACTCCCCTGACTTGCACTGCGATCCTTAAGAATCTTCTGGACCCAGGATGGATGGAAATATGGAGGTAAGCATCCTTGAGATCCAAGGTTGACAGGAAATCTCCTGGCAATAGAAGATTGGTCACTGACTGGATAGTTTCCATCCAGAAATGTTTGCGTTTAATGAACCGATTGAAATATCTCAAATCTATGGTCATCCTCCAGTCTCCGGTTACCTTGGGTACCAGGAAAACTGGGGAATAGATACCTTATCCTGAAGAGGCACCTCCTCTAAGGCCCCTTTCCGAAGATACTCCAGGATATAGTCCTCTAGAATCTTCTGTTTGCTGGACGGAAGCAGTCTTGTTAGTACAATTTTGTCCGATGGGGGACTGTCCAAGTCTACCAGGTCTCCCTGAGATATAATACGGAGCACCTAAGGGTCTTGGATGTGGATCTGCCAAGATTCTAGAAAGTGTTGCAGGTGACCGCCTACGGGAATATGGGGAGCAGGGAGTTCTGAGAATCCAGTCAGACCGGCATGGTACCAAGAGTCTTGAGGAGGCCCACAATCAGAGCATGAATTTCTTGAGGGGCTTAGAGACCCTGGAGGATTTCCCCTCACCACCCCCCCCCCCCCCCCCCCCTCACAGGAGCTCCAATCGCTTTGGGCTGACTATGAAAGGGCTGTTGGGGTAGGGACTTGCGATTCTTATCCGACAGTCCCTCCATAATATGGTCAAGCTCTGCCCAAAAAGTCTGCCGGGTTTGCTTGGAAGTTGTATCAGCCTTCTAGGGTTTTAGCCAGAGCGGACGCCTGCCCGCGGCTGAGAGCGGCATGGTCTTGGAAGCCAATTTTAGTAGTTGTGGAGCTGCGTCACACAAAAAATCAATGGCCAGACCGGCCGTGTTACAAAAGGCCAAGATGTCATCCCTAGAGACCCCTTGGTCTAGGTCAGACTGAATTTATGCGAACCTGGTCTTGAGAAAGTTCGCTACTTCAGAGGACGCTATTGCGACCGAGGCCGAAGCAGAGGAATAAATGCGCCTAAAAGCGCAATCAGCCTTGCGGTCCATCAGACCTTGAAGACTTGATCCGTCGTCTGATGGTACCATGGTCCTCTTGGAAATGGCCATATCCACCTTTGGCACTGGCCCCCAAGAGGACAATTGATCTTCTCTTAACGGGAAGACAGACTTAAATCTTTTGGTCAGCACGGGACCTTTTTCTGGTTTCTTCCACTCCATCTTCATTAATCTCCGCTTTAAAGGCCCTGGGCCCCTTAGAGGTAGAGGCTTCACCCTGATCAACATCCTGGTCCACCGACCGGATGGATCTCAGCAGCCGCTGGGCCTTCTCGGGAGGGAAGAAGTAGGAAAACCCATCCTCATCTTCGGAAGAAGAGGAGATAGAACCTTCTCTAGCATCCTGAGCCCCCGATACCTCCATGGCCCGATGAAGAGAGAATATCTTAGATCTAAAGGCCATCTTCAGCTCCTCTATAGTTCTTCACCCAGTCAACTACATCATGAACTGTAGTTTCTTGCTTGGGAAGAAGCTTAGCTCTACAGGGCGGACATCGCGAAAATAAATAATTGTCCTCCAGGACAATTTGACAGTCGTGGCATTGCAGATGGCGTCTTTTGCCAGAACTCTTCCTGCCCCGGTCCCGATCACATCCCCTGTAGACGACATGGCTGCAAGAAACAAACAGAATTAACTGTTAAGTCTGGAAGGAGGAAAGGAAATCCAAGCAAATAGGCTTTTTCCCAGAAAAACCGAGACCTGTTTCAAGCAAAACTCGCAAGGGTAAAATAGCAGAGAACAGCACTAGCTGATCAAAGGAAAAACGCTTGGAAGAAGGGAAATGCTTCACCAATATCCAAGATAGACAGAGTATAGGATACCCATACACCTGCACTCCAGGAGGCTGAATGACCACTGGTGCAGGATTTAAATAGCAACCTTGGTGCCCAAAAAAGGCTCCGGCCCAAAAGGGGACGGAGCTAGTGCTAAAATCTAATCAATAAAAATGACTAAAAACAAGAGAAAAGTAGAAATATTAGGCTAAGCGGGAGCCACAAATAGCATAATTTGCCAAAACTGGTGAAAAAAATACATTATTAAAGGAGGAAAACGCTCCTCCTAGAAACAGGAAGTGATGTCACAGCCAGAGACGTCACTCCCAAAATGGCGGCGCCCACATGAAAAACATGGGGCTGCCGGGAGAGCCTAGATAGAGGACAGCAGGGAGCCACAAGCGGGCCGAATACAAACATCCGAGACACAGCACGGGAGCGGCAGAGATTACCCTGCGGACAGCCGCAGGAATGAACAACAGCCATCTGAAATGGCCAAGTTACCCCCAATGGGTAAGTGTCATGTTCAATTGAACAGGGATCCCCAGAGGGGGATCTCCACCGGTCCAAACCTGTCCGGAGAACAGAAAAAAACACAAGGGGACTGGGGGTGATCCCCCTCTTTATTGGAGGTGGGAGGGTCTAGGTAATTATTTAATAAAGTGTCAATATAATTTCCACCTGTCCTACCAGTCCACGGGGGGCGAAATACCCCATCTGTGCCACTGGTTAGGACGTAAGGGAATTATCCTCGGATGCCAGCACATAGGCTGGGAGGAGGCTGCCCACCCTTCCTTTACCAGAGAAATCCTTCCCTGACAAGGAGAGGATCATCTCAAATGCTGAGGGGAAGGAAACCTCTGAAGTCCTTGAGAATGAGGGCTAGCAGAGTTGGAACATTGAGGGAGAAAAAGCACTGGGCCAGTTAATATTTTCCCCTTGCCTTTGACAGCACCCATGGAGAGACCTCCTCCTACTTCTCAGGACAGGAACCAGAAACCGCTTTAAAAGAGGGACCACCCTCTCCAGTTCTGTTACCTGTCCTAAGGGGACAGGAGGGAATTTGGAAATCGTCAGGATACCAGGCGCTGCGGGCGCCCCGGCTGTTTAATGTGTGTATGGAGGGCTTACTCGTGTGGCATAAGTCTTCCTTAGGAGCCGCTGCTAAGTCTGGGCCTCTTATTCCCTCCTCCCTTCTTGGGCCAGGGGGGTGCTTTTTTCTTCCTGGGTGTCTGTAGCCGTGTCGCATGTTCAGCTGTCAGCACCTCGCCTGTTACCAGGGGGAGCGGCGTGCGCAGGAACGCCGCGGCTTGGGCAGTGACGAAGTTTCGGTGCGACAGTAGAGGGAAGCACAGCTGTAAGCCGGAAGTGGGGGGAGACGGTATGCGCGCCCGGTTAAGAAAAGCTCAGCCAGCTCACTGGTGAAGAAGCATTCAGTTCCTCCATTGAGAAGATTCAGGTCTGAACATGGAGCAGTCTCAGCACACAAAAGCCACTGAGACCACCAATAATACGCCGCGGTGGGGTATGGCGGGTGATTTCCCTATGTGCAATATTGCTGATGGAGGTCATCTTCTGTGTCTGAGGAGTCACCAAAGGTCTCCAGATCCAAAGACAAGGATTGTGCTATATGTAAAAAGAAGCTACACTCTGCTTGGGCAAAGTCCCTTTGCCAAGCTTGTGTGAGCAAGTTAATGGAGGAGGAAGCTCCGTCCCTGATGGACAGCATCATGCAAATCCGGGAGGAGTTTAAGGAGTCGGTTAGCGGTCTGCTAAAGAACAGCCCTAGTACCTCTGCAGCTGCATAAAATCCCCCCTCTAGTGACAGTAATGTGCTTTCTGGATTGGAGGAAGAGGGAGAATGTATTTCATCAAATGACTCCTTTGATGACGAAGCTGGGAAGCCGCTTTTTCAAACAGAGGACATTAATTCCCTAGTAAAGGTACTAAGAGCTACTATGGGTATAGATGACCAAAAGCCACCACAGTCTGTTCAGGACTCTATGAAGGTCTGGGCCGTAAGAGAAGAAACGTCTTTGATGTGCATAAAAATATTCAGGCTGTTATTGATAAAGAATGGAAAAAGCCTGATAGGAAGTTTTTTATACCTTCCTCTGTTAAAACCCCATTGATGAGGAATTGTCTACCTCTTTGGATAGAGCCCCAAAGCTAGATGCCCTGGTGGCCAAAATAGCTAAAAAAAAAAGCTTTGAGGATATGGGTTCTCTAAAGGACTAATGGATAGAAGGGCAGACATTTATTTAAAGAACAATTGGGAAGCCTCGGCAGCGGCCTTTAAGCCAGCTATTGCCGCTACTTCAGTAGCTAGATCCCTTAGGGCATGGATGAAGGAGTTTGAGGATCAAATTAAAGGGGGTACCCCTAGGGAGCATCTTCTTTTTCTACTTTTTATAATGCCCTAGATTTTATGGCCGATGCTTTCGCAGACTCCCTAAGGTCATCGGCCAAGGCTTTCACCTTATCCAACTCTGCTCGTAGAGCTTTCTGGTTAAAAAAACTGGAACAGGGATGCTAGCTCTAAAGCTAAGCTTTGTGCCATTCCGTGTCAGGTGGAATTCTTATTTGGCCCGGTCCTCGACGATCTTCTTGAGAAGGCCTCTGATAATAAAATGGGTTTTCCTTCCACCAGTCGGCAGTCCCCTAAAAAATCTTACCGCCTCAGGTTTAACAGAGATGTTTTTAGGGGAAGAGAAAGGTCAAGACAATATACAGGAGCAGCAAAAAAGTCAAATGGGTTTCTTTTTTCCAGGGCAGAGGCCTCAAAGAAGCAGCCCCAATGACCCCAGGCCTCCAGTCGTCTGTCTCACTTCTCAGGTCAGTGGTAAAAAATCTCCAATAGCCCATGGATAAATGCAGTTATAAAAGAGGGCTTAAAATTGAAATTTCAGAAGCTGCCAGCAGAGAGATTCGTGTTCACAGACTATCATTCAGACCCCCCAAAACAGGCAGCCATCAGTTCAGAGGTTTATTCCCTATTAGCAAAAAAAAATATTAGTGGAGGTTCCAAAGCAGGAAGAGGCAAGAGGATTTTACTGAAATCTTTTTCTTGTAAAAAAAAAATGGTTCTTTTTGTACAATAATAAACTTTAAATGTCTGAACCGTTATTGGGTGTATGAGAAATTTCGGATGGAATCCATCAAGTGAGCAGTGAACTATCTCTTTCCAGATTGTTAAGTGGCCACAGTGGATCTCAGAGATGCATATCATCATGTTCCTATCCATCCCTACCAGCAAAAGTTTTTGAGAGTAGAAGTTCAACTAGAGAACGGGATTCTGCATGCTCAACTTGAGGCCCTTCCCTTTGGACTGTCTCAGGCCCCAAGGGTTTTTACGAAAATCATTGGGGAGATGATGGCTCATGTGAAGGAGAAGGACTTAGTGATCATTCCCTATCTAGATGATTTTCTTCACCTCACCCAGTCAGGTCACAACTTGGAAGAACAGATTACCGGGTTGAGAGAGGTTCTGGCAAACTAGGTGGGGAGATAAACATAGAAAAGTCCAGTTTGCCCCCAAGTCAAAAGTGTAGTTTTTTGGGGGATGATCCTAGATCCCAGAGGTGTCTGTTGCCCTTACACAAGGCTCTGCTGATCTCTTCAATGATTCAGAACCTTCTTTCTCGGCAGGTAGTTTCCCTGAGGGAGGCCATGTCGGTGCTGGGGCTCATGACTGCCGCAATTCCAGGAGTGGAGTGGGCCGCCCAGTACAGCTTCAGATTCTGGAGGTTTGGGACAGATTCTCTCTCTCTCTCTCTCTCTCTCTCTGGATCGGGAGTTTCAGCTATCATCCCAGATGTTGTTTTCTGTGGAGTGGTGGATGAATTTGCAGAATCTACAGAGGAGTGTTCCCTGGTACAGAGATGCAGTCCTCTCTTTGACCATGGATGCCAACCCATTTGGTTGGGGAGCCCATGTAGAGTCTCTGCTACTGCAGGGGACCTAGGACTTCGATTCCCGTGCCCAGTCTCAAAATTTCGGAGAACTGAATGATATCAGATTAGTGTTGACTCAGAGTCTTCCGATGATCAGGGGCAGAAATGTCAGGATCTATTCAGACAACATGACAGCAGTTGCCCAGATCAACAAACAGGATAGTACCAGAGCTCTGAGTCTGATGGCCCTAAGCCAAATGGTCCCTAGATCAGGGGGTTTTCAACTAAATTTCGGCCTTATTGGGGCGTCCCAAAAATAGACCTCTTTGCCACCAGGTCAAACAGAAAGGTGGGGGGGTTCTTTTCTCTGTCGCCGAGGGCTGTAAACGCGTTAGCTTAGTCCTGGGGAAGGGGTCTTCTTTTTGCCTTCCCCCCTCTGAAGCTGTTGCCAAGAGTCCTCAAAAAGACTAGGGAGGATTGTGCTACGGTTATAGTGATAGCCCCCTTTTGGCCAAAAAGGGTGTGGTTTTCAGAGCTTTGCAGAATGTCAATTGCCACCTCCTGGGTTCTTCCAGTGTTCCGGGGCCTTCTAGTTCAGGGACCAATCCTTCATCCTTATCTGACTGCCTGTCTATTGAGAGGGAGGAGGAGGTTATCACTATTCTGTTGGCGAGTTGTAAGAAAGTGACTTCTGAGTTTTATTTGAGAATTTGGAGGGCTTTCTGCAGATTTGCCAACAGACCAGTGGATGTTCTAGAGGCTCCAGATATTCCTCTTGTGTTAGATTTCTTGCAGGAGGGTTGGAGGAAAATAGCTAGGCCTAGCACTTTAAAGGTGCAGATCTCAGCCTTAGGCCTCTTTCACACTTGCGTTGTCCGGATCCGGCGTGTACTCCACTTGCCGGAATTACACGCCGGATCCGGAAAAACGCAAGTGTACTGAAAGCATTTGAAGACGGATCCGTCTTCAAAATGCTTTCAGTGTTACTATGGCACCCAGGACGCTATTAAAGTCCTGGTTGCCATAGTAGTAGTGGGGAGCGGGGGAGCGGTATACTTACCATCCGTGCGGCTCCCGGGGCGCTCCAGAATGACGTCAGAGCGCCCCAGGCGCATGGATGACGTGTACATGCGATCACGTGATCCATGCGCTTGGGGCGCCCTGACGTCACTCTGGAGCGCCCCGGGAGCCGCACGGATGGTAAGTATGTTGCTCCCCGCTCCCCACTACACTTTACCATGGCTGCCAGGACTTTAGCGTCCCGGCAGCCATGGTAACCATTGAGAAAAAGCTAAACGTCGCATCCGGCAATGCGCCGAAACAACGTTTAGCTTAAGGCCGGATCCGGATCAATGCCTTTCAATGGGCATTCATTCCGGATCCGGCCTTGCGGCAAGTGTTCCGGATTTTTGGCCGGAGCAAAAAGCGCAGCATCCTGATGCATCCTGAAGGACGGACTGTCCATTCAGAATGCATTAGGAAAATCCTGATCAGTATTCTTCCGGCATAGAGCCCCGACGACGGAACTCTATGCCGGAAGACTATAACGCAGGTGTGAAAGAGCCCTTAAGTGCCTTATTTGAATTTAAATTGGCGGGGCATCCCTGGGTGAAGAGATTCATCACTGCAGTTTCTAAGTTATCCCCAGTTTGCAGAAATAGGATCCCTTCTTGGGATTTAAACTTAGTTCTTTCAGCCCTGATGTCAGATCCTTTTGAGCCGATAGCCAGCATTTCCCCTAAGATGCTCTCCCTTGGCTTTTCTCCTAGCGATTACCTCTGCTAGAAGAGTTAGTGAGATTGCTGCTCTTTCCATTGAATCTAAATTTTGGAGGATAGGGTGGTTATTTCTCCTGATCCTTCTTTTTTGCCAAAGGTGTCTTTCTCTTTCACCATTCCCAAGAGATAGTTCTTCCCTCCTTCTGTGCTTCTCCAAAAAATGAGAAAGAATCGGAGTTCCATTGTTTAGATGTGAGGAGATGTTTAATTCAGTATCTGCAGGTCACACAGCCCTGAAGGTCCTCCTCCCATTTGTTGATTTCTTTTGAGGATGCTAAGAAGGACTCTGCTGCATCTTCCCAGACTGTGGCTACATGGATAAGGCAATCTATTTACTTAGCATACTAATCCAAGGGAGCTGTTCCACCATCAGGGTTCATGGCTCACTCTACTAGATCAGTCTCTACTTCCTTGGCAGAGAGGGCCACCGCTTCTATAGAGCAGATTTGTAGGGCTGCCACCTGGAGTTCCCCTCATACTTTTTTCAAGCACTATAGACTTCAGCTACCTTCTAATGAAGGCCTGAGCTTTGGCCGTAAGGTACTTCAGGCTGTTGTCCCACCCTAAATAAATCTCGCCTAAATCTCCATTGGTGCTTCATAGACGAGGGGAAAAAATTAGATTACACTTAGTCTTAGTTCTTGAAAAAGGACTGGAGGAGAAGTGGGGGAATCCCTCTTTTAAATCGGTTTCTGGTTCCTGTCCTGAGGAGTAGGAGGCGGTCTCTCCATGGGTGCTGTCATAGGCTCAAACAATGACGGTTATAGAGTAGAAAGAGTGGCACTGCACTAATCACAGTATATCCCTTTTTTATAATGACAAGAGCGTCACAGGGTACTTGGCGGGAGTGCATGCAGGACACAGCTGCTGTCAATGGTGCTCAGCCCAACATGTAACCAGACAGTTACTGTTTCAATAATCTTGAACATAAAAAAGACAAAGGGCGGCACTCACCATTACTTGCAGCAGTTATTCCTTTATTCCTTTCGGTAGAGAGCAGACAACATAGTAGCGTGCACCAGCTGGGTTAGGAGACGGCCGTTTCGCCTCTTAGTGTTTCGTCTGGCCCATAATCAGGTGAGAGAATTCACCTGCTTTTTAAAAGACCCAGGCTGTGACACAATTCTCTTTGTGCCGCCTAAGCGTCACGATTAACTAGAGCTCACCTGTGCGAACTGGAGAGAATCGCGTCACTGTTAAAGCTACATTACATTAAAAAAATATAACACAAAACCATCATATTAGACATACAACGTATTGCATAAAGGGCACTGGCACTCACAGGAAGATCCCCATGTCAATCTTGTCGTTCAGACCTAACAGGTCCATTGCACCTGCGCTCAGGATCCACTTGCTCTCCCTCCTAAGCAATTCCTTGTGCCTATCTCCCCCTTGTGGCAAATTATGTACAACCTCTATTCCTGCGAAACTAAGTGCTAGATAATTTTCTGCGTGCTCCTGTCTCACATGTTCAATCAAGCGCAGACACCCTCTGCCCGTGGTGAGTGAATTTATGTGTTCTCTAATCCTCTCTTGGAGACACCTTATTGTTTTTCCTATGTAGAACCTGCCGCATTTACACTTTAACAGATTCACAACATATTTGCTTTTACAGGTGATTAGGGTATAAACCCTATGCTGGATCCCTCCGAAAATCAGTTTGTCCCATTGCGGATTAAGCTTGCAATAAGAACAATGGCAACATCTACGGTTACCTTTAGGGCCCCAGTTTTCTAGCCATGTTATAGGTTTCTTTTCCTGAAATCTACTACAGACTAATTTGTCCTTTAAAGTATGGCATTTCCTGAAAGCTATAATTGGTGCAATATTTTTAATCCCTGTCAGGGACTCATCTCTTTCAAGTATGCTCCAATTATTCTTGATAACCTTTTTTATATAAGGGGACATTGGTCCAAACTTGAAAGAGAAGACAAAGGGATTAGGATTGTGTTTATCTTTTATTTCTTCTGTCTGACGGTCAATACAGGATTCTTTGGGAATTTGGTCAAAGCAGCCTTCCTCATGGCCTCATTGAGTAGCTTGAGTAGATACCCCCTAGCCAAAAGCCTGTTTTTCAGGTCCAGGGCTTGTCGATTGTAATCCTCCTCATACTTATTTATGCGTTTGAGTTTGACAAACTGGCCATAAGGTACGGCTCTTTTAACACTGGCGGCATGATAACTCGAATAGTGCAAGAGTGAGTTGGTGGCCGTGGGCTTGCGGTAAGTTGAAAAACGCCACACTCTTACCGGTGCTGGCCAAAATATCAGTGACCACATCAATGCCTTTATCTTGGGGGATACGCGTGTACAGGCTTTCAACGTCCAATGACACGAGTTGGAAACCCTCCTGCCACTGTATAGTGTTCAGCCTGCCACTGTACAGGTCCTTCTAAAAAAATTTGCATATTGTGATAAAGTTCATTATTTTCTGTAATGTACTGATAAACATTAGACTTTCATATATTTTAGATTCGATACACACCAACTGAAGTATTTCAAGCCTTTTATTGTTTTAATATTGATGATTTTGGCATACAGCTCATGAAAACCCAAAATTCCTATCTCAAAAAATTAGCATATCATGAAAAGGTTCTCTAAACGAGCTATTAACCTAATCATCTGAATCAACTAATTAACTCTAAACACCTGCAAAAGATTCCTAAGCCTTTTTAAAAACTCCCAGCCTGGTTCATTACTCAAAACCGCAATCATGGGTAAGACTGCCGACCTGACTGCTGTCCAGAAGGCCATCATTGACACCCTCAAGCAAGAGGGTAAGACACAGAAAGAAATTTCTGAAGGAATAGGCTGTTCCCAGAGTGCTGTATCAAGGCACCTCAGTGGGAAGTCTGTGGGAAGGAAAAAGTGTGGCAGAAAACGCTGCACAACGAGAAGAGGTGACCGGACCCTGAGGAAGATTGTGGAGAAGGACCGATTCCAGACCTTGGGGGACCTGCGGAAGCAGTGGACTGAGTCTGGAGTAGAAACATCCAGAGCCACCGTGTACAGGCGTGTGCAGGAAATGGGCTACAGGTGCCGCATTCCCCAGGTCAAGCCACTTTTGAACCAGAAACAGAGGCAGAAGCTCCTGACCTGGGCTACAGAGAAGCAGCACTGGACTGTTGCATGTCATTCGGAAATCAAGGTGCCAGAGTCTGGAGGAAGACTGGGGAGAGGGAAATGCCAAAATGCCTGAAGTCCAGTGTCAAGTCCCCACAGTCAGTGATGGTCTGGGGTGCCATGTCAGCTGCTGGTGTTGGTCCACTGTGTTTTATCAAGGGCAGGGTCAATGCAGCTAGCTATCAGGAGATTTTGGAGCACTTCATGCTTCCATCTGATGAAAAGCTTTATGGAGATGAAGATTTCATTTTTCAGCACGACCTGGCACCTGCTCACAGTGCCAAAACCACTGGTAAATGGTTTACTGACCATGGTATTACTGTGCTCAATTGGCCTGCCAACTCTCCTGACCTGAACCCCATAGAGAATCTGTGGAATATTGGGAAGAGAAAGTTGAGAGACGCAAGACCCAACACTCTGGATGAGCTTAAGGCTGCTATCGAAGCATCCTGGGCCTCCATAACACCTCAGCAGTGCCACAGGCTGATTGCCTCCATACCACGCCGCATTGAAGCAGTCATTTCTGCAAAAGGATTCCCGACCAAGTATTGAGTGCATAACTGAACATAATTATTTGAAGGTTGACTTTTTTTGTATTAAAAACACTTTTCTTTTATTGGTCGGATAAAATATGCTAATTCTTTTAGATTGAAAATTTGGGTTTTCATGAGCGTTATGCCAAAATCATCAATATTAAAACAATAAAAGGCTTGAACTACTTCAGTTGGTGTGTAATGAATCTAAAATATATGAAAGTCTAATGTTTATCAGTACATTACAGAAAATAATGAACTTTATCACAATATGCTAATTTTTTGAGAAGGACCTGTATTGTGTTCAGTGTAAGCAGGAGGTCCGAAGTGTCCTTCAGGTTAGACGTGGCAAAACTAACCAAGGGTCTAAGCAACCAGTCTATATAGCGTGACAGAGGTTCAGTCACTGACCCAACCCCAGACACTATAGGCCTGCCAGGGGGCTGGGTCAGTGACTTGTGTACCTTAGGCTTAAAGAATACCAATTACCGGTAAGTGTAATCTCATTTTTCTGAAATCTTCTTCCTCAGATCCAGCTGCGTCTCCTCCTTTAGCGTGCTGCATGTTAGGGAGGGTGGCTACAATAGACAGGGGAGCTTGCGTGAGAGGTGTCTCGACTGCTTGCGGGGAATAGTAGATTTATGATTTTCCGTTCCTTATTGTCTACTTGGAGGCAGATCCCAAACAGAACCTAGATTTGTAGAAAAAGACGATACAGTTCTCATTCACAACACCACTGCAAATGAAGGCAATGCTAACTGGCTGTCAAAGGCAGGACTCATAATGAGTGCCATCCTGCTTTTCTCAGTCCAATGATGTGTCCCCCTTCCAAAGTCAGTCAACTGGGCAATGTGTCTTCAAGTGCGACATAGAGGCATGTCTAGCCATCAAAGATCGCTCACAAAAGGGATACATTACCCAAAAGTAGTGTCTGGGAGCCTTATTGCAGGGGAAACAGTTTTATGCCCTCTTGTGATAAGACCCAATGTCTAATCGGACCACATCTAACAGTTTTGAAAAGTGTCTAAAAAAGGGTGCTGCAGATAAGCCACTGTTAAAGGGGTTGTCTTTTTTTTTCTATTGCTGACCTATCCGCAGCATAGGTCATCAATATCAGATCAGCAGGGGGCTGACTCCTGTCACCCCTGCTGATCAGCTGTTTGAAGAGAAAGCAGTGCTCGTAATTACAACTTTAGTGTCCCTATTCACTTCTATGCGATGTCTCCTGTCTGTTGAAGTGGATAGGACGTAGCCGCCCCATAGAAGTGAATGGGGACGCCATAGTTGTAATTACACTGCTCGCAATTGCTACTGCGAGCAGGTAAACAAAGAAGAGAAGACAGCACTAATACGAGTGCTGCTTTTACTTCAAACAAATGATCGGCGGGGGGTGTCGGGAGTCAGCCCCCTGCTGATCTGATATTGATGACCTATCCTTAGGATAGGTCATCAGAAGAGAAAAGTGGACAACTCCTTTAAGTCCCTAATGGGACCGATCTGAAACTTTCTAAGTTGTATGTGTTTTGCAGAGACTGCAGTAATGGAAGAACTGTAGGATTTGCTTTACCTTAAGGCCTCATGCACACGAACATATTTTCTTTCTGTGTCTGTTCCGTATACGGAACCATTTAAAAAAACTGAAGTTACTCCGTGTGCATTCCGTTTCCGTATCTCCGTATTTCTGTTCCGCAAAAAAATAGAACATGTCCTATTATTGTCCGCATAACGGACAAGGATAGTACTGTTCTATTAGGGGCCAGCTGTTCAGTTCCGCAAAATACGGAATGCACACGGACGTCATCCGTATTTTTTGCGGACTGCAAAATGCATACAGTCATGTGCATGAGGCCTAAGGCCTCTTGCACACAAATGTTGTGCATCCATTCTGTGCATTGGGGACCGCAATTTGAGGTCCCCAACGCACGGGCAGCGGCCGGGACGGATCGAGACCCATTCAGGTTGAATGGGTCTGTGATCCGCCGCACCGCAAAAAAATTTCTATTGTTTTGCAGTGCAGAGGGCACGGATAGAAACACCGTACTGCTTCCGTGGGGTTTCGATCCATGCTTCCGCTCAGCATCTCCGTGATTGCGGACCCATTCAAGTGAATGGGTCTGCATCTGTGATGCGGAGTGCACACGGGCCGGAGCCCGTGTATTGCGGACCCGCCGTATGTGGGCCCACAACGTTTGTATGCAAGAGGCCTAATAGTGAAGTTACTGGACCAAAATGTTGATGGTCCCAAGTCCTTGCCTTCTTCATATCATTATAGTATCTCACAAGAACTGTGGAAGATGGAGTACAATTTTGAAACAATACAGTACCGTGATGGACAGGAATACTTTGTGAAGTCTCATTTTCCATTCTATGTTGGTTAAAAAAAAAGTTACCTCAACTTCTGAAAGGCACGATTTTTGCATGGTTTCTCAAATTGACTGCTTTCAGGGGTTCAATAGCAAAATTTTATATGGAAGGTAGAACATTATCTGTGAAAAACAGAATTCTCTATATCAGTGATGACAAAGAAACATCATAGTGGGTCTGACATTGTCTACTTAGGTCTTTTTCAGGTCATGAGAACTGAAGAACAGAAGTAAACAAATATTTGACTCCAACTCATCAATGAGTGGCTGTGAATCTCAGGTGATGTGGGGTCATCACTATCCTTATTTTCCTTATGTAGACTGCTGAGACAGTAAAATGTTGTTTATCCATACCTTTATGTTTTTTGGCATTTTCTTATCAAGCCAGGCGTGTGATTTATCAGATTGAAAAGGGTTAGGCCTCATTCACATGTCTGTGATGACATTTGTGAGATGATGGTCAGTGGTTCATCCATGAAGATGTCCGTGAAGAATCCGTGTTTGGCCCGTGGGACATTTGTATTACATGGCCATGTGCATTCCACACGTTACTGTCTTCACTTGTAATAGAGTTCTCTAATAGGGTGAATAGGACTTCACACTCTACCTGCTGCCCTGTGCCTAGTACACACAGCAGCAGGGAGATTACCATGGCAGCCAGGGCTTCAGTAGCATCCTGGCTGCCATGATAACCCATCAGAGCCCCCCGATTTCACTGTTGTGGCTGGATCAGAAGCTGCCACTGCCACCAATGAAGATACTGAGGAGGAGGGGACCCTGTGGCCATTGCACCACCAATGAATATACTGAGGAGGGGGGGGGGTACCCTGTGGCCACTTGCACCAATGATTATAATACTGGGGGGGTGCACTGCGCCACCAATGATTATAATACTCGGCACCTGACCTCAATGACAGGGTTCGGCGATCCTGAGGGGTTGACAGGGATCGCAGCGCCCTGTCATTGAGGCCAGGTATGTGATACCGCCGGCAAGCACCTGCAGCCTACATTTGTATGCTATGTGTATTTTCAGTAGCCCCATAGAAATGAATGGGTTTGATCCGCAAGAAAGGTGAATGAGGCCTAACTGGAACTTCTCTCTTCCCTTTAAATAGGCAGGAAGCAGCTAATCAAGTACCTGCAACCCCAGAAGTGCATTGCAATCAGCTCTTGTTAACCCCTTCCTGCATAGAAAATAGTCCGACACACACACACAGTACCAGCACTATGGTATGCAATGCAACTTCCTTCTCTGCTGTCTAGATAGAGATGAAGATATATATACTTCTATTAATTTAGAGCAGGGAAGCTACTGAGCGCATTAGTCCACTACAGAATGCAAGACAAGGTAGACCAGAATTTTTACCACATGATAAACAGCAGGGGGCGCTATTAGAGAGGACAGTGTAATACATACAAACACCTAACAATATTTTTATTTTATTTAAAAATGCTCCATTTATCACGTATAAAATTTTTGTGGGATAACCCATTTAAGCAACTGGTCTTTCCATATCATCGTAGTCAGGATATATGCATTAATCAGGACTGAGATTGGAAGCAGCCTCAGAAGTCAGCACCAAATCAGGAGATGTTGCTCACAATTTCATTAGGTTTTATGAGCAAAATCAGACAGCAAAAAAAAAAAAGAGCAAGCAGAACTAATACACAGATATCGTCCAGAGTCTAGAACAGGAAAACTGTACACTGTACAAAGGTGGGTAAAGGACAGCGTTTTTTAGAATCAACACAAACGAACAAAAGTTCAGAAATTTTCTTTATTGCAGAAGCAGATATATGCAGGCATGGACTGGATCACAGGGGAAGGGGTGAATCCACCAGTGGACCCCTAGTCCCCTACCCTGTGCACAGGTGGCACATAGCACAGTATGCTGCCTACATATAGATAGGCAGCATAAATCTCAACCAACCTATAGTCAAATAAAGACTGGGTAGATTATTTAACAAACTAAGTTTATTATAGATGTATAGGGTGGCTGAGATGACTTCTAGGTCTAGAGGCAGGCCAGCCATTATACTCTATCTATACTGATGGACCTGCCTTCTCAAAGTCGCTGCAGGGAACCCCAAAATTAAACATGTGCGAGCAGATAATATTTGCTTATAGCTTGACAGCAGGCCGCCAGAATGAATTTTACTGGTGGGTCCTTGGCACAAACTGGAGCTTGGAGATAATGTATTCACTTGCATGGTTAAGTGTTGCAGTCATGTACTGTAATGTGAGTGTGCAAAGATGGGGAGCAGTGTCTGTTAAGAAGTGGAGGAGATACCTTTGATGGGCAGTGAAGAAAATAGATGTTTATTGCATAAGCAGGTAGTCTGGATTATAAAACAGGATAAAGTCTCTTCATTTGAGTGGTAAACATATTATTTTGTATGTATGAATTGTTACTCTCAGTCATTTAACAGGTGATGCCCTACTCTTGAGTATAAAATGCTTTTAGTTTTTTTGTTTTTTTTCCATACTGACCAGTGACCAATTGCGTGGATAAAAAAAAAAAAAAAGTGGACATGGTCCTTGTAAAAGGGAATATGAATTGTTAATATTTTGGATTAATATCAATAATTAATATTCATAAATAGGCGTAAGTGACCTATTGTTGACTCCGCCTATTTATTCTTTATTCTACCTGTTGCTTTAACTTTTTCCTGAACTGCATGTGCTGAATTATGACGGCGACCAAAAGACTATAAACTGTGCTTGAACAATAAAGTATTTATTAAACAATTACAAGTCTACAGTCAATTATTTCTGCTATAGCTATATATTGTGGGGATTCGCTCTGGTAGTTAGGATAAGCGGGTGCAGTACAGAGGCAAAATACAAGTTCGCAGTTGGAACTTCCGTGTTTATTCACACATGGTGCCAAAAACAGAACGTCACTTTTGCAGTGTTGGTGTTACTTCCCACCCAATGGCAAGTTAATATAACAAAAAGTCACCTTGGTGGCAGTTCTGCCTCAGAAAGTCCAAATACAGGCTTTAGGCGGCCTGTTCCCCTGACACATGGGTCTCAGCTCTCCAGCCCAGCACAGGCCTCAGATCCCAGGACACAGACATGGCTTCTGAGCCCAGCTGCCTATTTAAGGACAGTCAGGTACTGCCAAAACCAGGACCGGCACTTAAAATCCGATCCGGTATTTGACCTCACTGGGCTGGAAATCAGCCCAGCAGCACATGCTGGGGGGAAAATACCTGTTTTCCCAGACCAAACCTCTCACTGTGTCACAATATATTTATATAAATGGTTATATAAATATATATACATATAGACGCACACGGTAATACAGTAACAGCACTATAATAAACCTAATTACATTAACACTATACAATCCCAACTATAATTCCACCCCAAAATCTAGCTAGACATACACATACACATAACCACAGCAGCACCCTCCCACCTGATGCTAGACTGTCCCTACAAGGGGTTACACAATACACGGGTTACAGGGACCAATGCAGGGGTTAAATGCATTGATAAGGATACCGCAGGGGTTAAATTCAGTGACAAGGGTACTGCAGGGGTTAAATGCAGTTATAGTGGCACTGCAGGGGTAAATGCAGGGATCGGGTATTGAAGGGGATTAATGGGCGTTGGAGGAATATGACAGGGTAGGGGTTTTGTAGGGGTTGATATATTGGTGGCAGTGGGAAAGGGTTAATAATAATGTAGGGGTTAATATTGCAGAGAGTATGGATATATTGGTGGCAGTGGGAAAGAGTTAATAATGATGGGAGCAATGCAGGGGTTAATGATACTCAGTCAATGTTCATAGTCTTTGTTTCTGGAGGGGCTGCTTGGCTCAACTCATGTCCACTCTTCCATGTGTGAAGTCCTTCCTCTGTGGTGATGAGCCCACAAGAGCCCCTTTTTCCTGGCTTGGGCTAATATAAGCCCATAGCAGCCCACCTCCCCCCTCCTCAACCTTAGGTGCAGGGATATAACATCATCTTGTGCGTGTGACGGAATGCATGCACTCAGACTGTAACAGATAACTGCCAATTGGCCCCCCTGAGGCTCAGGATCTGTACAGACAAAAGTACAACAGAATTCCTGTCCAATATGTAAATGAGAGCTCCCCCAGATACACCATAGCACCACACGCCCATGTCATAAACAATCCCTAATCAGAACTTTTGGTCTCTACTGTATATATATTAATATATATACAGTACAGACCAAAAGTTTGGACACACCTTCTCATTCAAAGAGTTGTCTTTATTTTCATGACTATGAAAATTGTAGATTCACACTGAAGGCATCAACACTATGAATTAACACATGTGGAATTATATACTGTCATGGTCTTACCTCCTTGCTGTTCTCCTTCGTTTGACATGTGCTGGCGGCCATCTTGGTTTCTGGGTTTCTTGTAGCCTCCCACCCTGCGGCTCCTCCTTCCCACTGGGAGGAGCTGGATGCCTAGCTCATATATATAGGAGGTCTGTGGCTTCAGTTCCCTGCTTGGTCCTCCTGTGCTCACATGCTTCTAAGACTGCTGCTGCTTCTGGTTCCTGATCCTGGCTTCGTCTGACTACCCTGCTGGTTCCTGATCCTGGCTTCATCTGACTACCCTTCTGGTTCCTGATCTCTGGTTTCGCAAGACCCTGCTTCGGTTTAGCCATCCGTTTGGACTTTTGCCTTACAGCTTTATTTTCAATAAAGCCTTCTTATTTCCACTCATCTCTTGTTGTACGTCTGGTTCATGGTTCCATGACATTAGGACCAAGCCATGAATTCTGACGGTACAGGGCCATCCTCGCTACCTACGCTGGTTGCCAGACTTGATCAGCAGGATCACCTGTTGGGTCGGTTCGCTGTGGCGTTGCAAACCCTGCTTGAACGCACGGCTCATTTAGCTTCCGTTGCCGATGGGTCGGTTGTCGCTCCTGGGCCCGCTCCTACTGCCGCTCCGGTTGTTGCGCCAGAGTCTACCCCGACACCTGTTGCTGCGCCTGCGGTGTTTCGGGGTATGACCGGTTCTGCCCCCCTTCCACAGCGCTTTGGGGGAGAGCCAACTCAGTGCCGAGGTTTCCTTAACCAGGTGGGCATTTACTTCGAGTTGCTGCCACATGCCTTTCCTACTGAGAGATCAAAGGTCGGCTTCTTGATCTCGCTGCTCTCGGACAAGGCCTTGGCCTGGGCCAGCCCTTTATGGGAGAACAACAATCCGGTGGTTGCCGAGTTTTCCGGTTTTGTTGCTTCTCTTCGGAAGGTATTCGATGTGCCGGCTCGTGCTGCCTCTGCTGCGAAGCTCCTTATGTCCATCAGACAGGGTTCACGATCCGTAGCTGAATACGCCATTGAGTTTCGTACCCTGGCAGCAGAGGTGGGCTGGAATAATGAGGCTCTGGTCGCTGCTTTCTCTCATGGTCTCTCGGATGCCTTGAAGGATGAGGTTGCAGCTAAAGACCTACCTGTGGAGCTCGAGTCTCTTATTTCTTTCCTGATTTTGATTGACACCAGACTCAGGGAGAGACCTTCCTTTCAGGAGAGCCTGCGGAGGCCTTCTAACAGATTGGCGCCTATGTTTGCTGTCCCACCCGAGCCTCCCTCTCCTCCCACGCCTCCTGGGGATGACTTGTCTGGGGGTGAACCCATGCAGCTGGGGTTTGCTCGCCTGTCCGAGGGGGAGAGGGTACTCCGGAGACGCGAGGGCCGATGCATGTACTGTGGTCTCGGTGGGCATTTTCGGTTGGCATGCCCGAACCGTCCGGGAAACGCTCGCACCTGAGATCCTGTCGGGGGCAGATCTTGGGTGGAGTCTCCTCGTCCCCGGTTTCCCGTGTTGACAAACCACTGATTACTGTTGTCCTCTCCTGGGTCGGGGGCTCGGTGACGACCCAGGCGTTGGTGGACTCTGGTGCTGGTGGTTTGTTCATTGATAGTGTGTTCGCTGCCGCCAATTCCATTCCTCTGCAGCCTCGAGGTTCCCCACTGGCTCTTGAGGCGATAGACGGCAGACCCCTTCTGCCGCCACACGTGACTCATGAGACCCTTCCAGTGGGGATGGCCATTGGTGCCGTTCACAGAGAGTCGGTCTGTCTCCAGGTTATTTCGTCTCCACACTACTCGGTGGTCTTGGGGTACCCCTGGCTCCAGAAGCATAATCCGACTTTCGATTGGAAATCGGCCGAGATCCTCTCGTGGTCACCGCAGTGTGGGGCTAGTTGCATCCATGGGCCTGTCAAGTTGCTGTGTACTTCCTCGGACTCTCTGTTGCCTCCTGAATACGAGGAGTACCGGGATGTATTCGATAAGGTGCGTGCGGTTGCCCTACCTCCGCACCGCCCATACGATTGTGCCATAGAGTTACAATCTGGTGCCGTTCCTCCTCGTGGCAAAGTCTGTCCACTGTCGGTAGCGGAGAATGAGGCCATGGAGGAGTACGTGAGGGAGGCGCTTTCACGCGGACACATTCGCAAATCCTCGTCCCCGGCAGGGGCTGGATTTTTCTTTGTGAAAAAGAAGGGCGGTGAGTTGAGGCCTTGCATCGATTACAGGGGTCTCAATCGCATCACGATCAAGAACGCTTACCCGATACCCTTGATTTCCGAGCTGTTCGATCGCCTCAAAGGGGCCACGGTCTTTACCAAACTCGACCTGAGGGCAGCATATAACCTGGTAAGGATCAAGGCGGGCGATGAGTGGAAGACCGCGTTTAACACCAGGACCGGTCATTATGAATCCTTGGTTATGCCCTTTGGGTTGTGCAATGCGCCCGCAGTCTTCCAGGAATTCATCAACGATGTTTTCCGTGACCTGTTGCAGCAGTGTGTGGTGGTCTATTTGGATGACATCTTGGTATATTCTGAATCCATGGAGGCCCACATTCTGGATGTCAGACGAGTGTTGCAACGGTTACGAGAGAACAAGCTGTTCGGTAAGCTTGAGAAATGCGAATTTCACCGATCCCAGGTAACCTTCTTAGGTTACATCATTTCCGCTGAGGGGTTCTCCATGGATCCTGAGAAGGTTTCGGCTGTCTTACAGTGGCCCCAGCCCAGTGGTCTTCGTGCCCTGCAGCGCTTTTTGGGCTTCGCCAATTATTATCGGAAGTACATCAGGGACTTTTCCATGCTAGCCAAGCCTCTCACGGATCTGACCAGGAAGGGCAGTAATCCCCAGGTCTGGCTGCCCGAGGCCATCCGAGCTTTTGAGGCTCTAAAGTCCGCCTTTGTGTCGGCTCCGATTCTGTCGCATCCCAACCCTGGGTTGCCGTTTGTCCTCGAGGTGGACGCGTCTGAGACGGGAGTAGGCGCCCTCCTGTCTCAGCGTAGAACACCAGAGGGTCCTCTGCTTCCTTGTGGGTTTTACTCCCGGAAACTGTCTTCCGCGGAGTGCAACTATCAGATTGGTGACAGGGAGTTATTGGCCATCGTGCAGGCCCTTAAAGAATGGAGGCACTTGCTCGAGGGCTCGGTGGTTCCGGTTCTCATCCTGACGGACCACAAGAATCTGACCTACCTCTCTGAGGCCAAGAGATTGACACCACGTCAGGCCAGATGGGCTCTGTTCTTGTCACGTTTTAATTACGTGGTCTCCTACCTACCCGGTTCCAAGAACATCAGAGCGGATGGCTTATCACGGCAGTACTCCGAGCTGTCCGGGGAGGAGTCGATTCCGACTTCGGTCATACCTCCGAATCAGATCCTGGCCGCCATTCGCACCAGCCTGACCTCTCCCCTGGGTGAGCAGATTTTGGCAGCTCAATCTGGTGCTCCCTCTGGGAGACCCAACGGCAGGTGTTTTGTGCCTGAGGAGTTGCGCACTCGGTTGTTGCGAACCTACCATAACTCCAAGGCCGCGGGGCATCCTGGAAAGAATCAGCTGTCCTGGGCTGTTTCACGTCTGTTCTGGTGGCCTTCTCTACGTTCCGACATCGCCGCATATGTAGCGGCATGCTCCGTTTGTGCCCAGAGTAAGTCCCCTCGGCACCTTCCGTTGGGCCTTTTGCAACCCATAGCCACCGGGGAGCGTCCATGGTCACACCTGGGGATGGATTTCATTGTGGACCTCCCTGCATCCCGAGGCAATACGGTCATTCTCATGATAGTGGATCGGTTTTCCAAAATGTGCCACTGTGTATCTCTCAAGAAGTTACCCTCTGCACAAGAGTTGGCCTCGATTTTTGCCAGGGAGGTCTTCCGGTTGCACGGTTTGCCCAAGGAGATTGTGTCGGATCGGGGGAGTCAGTTTGTGTCCAGGTTCTGGCGCGCCTTTTGCTCCCAGTTGGGGATTCATCTCTCTTTCTCATCGGCCTACCACCCTCAGTCCAATGGGGCCGCAGAACGATCCAATCAGGCCTTGGAGCAATTCCTTCGTTGCTATGTCTCCGATCACCAAGACAATTGGGTTGACCTCCTGCCTTGGGCTGAGTTTGCCAGGAACATGGCGGTGAACTCTTCCTCTGGGACGTCTCCCTTCATGGCCAATTATGGGTTCCAACCTGCCGTGTTACCGGAGGTATTCTCTCCCCAGGATATTCCGGCTGTGGAGGATCACCTTTCCGTCCTACGTGCTTCTTGGGTACAGATCCAGAGGTCCCTTGAGGTCTCTGCGCAGCGCCAGAGACTCCAGGCTGATCGCAGACGAGCGCCCGCTCCTTCCTACCAGGTCGGAGACCGCGTATGGTTGTCCACCCGCAACCTCAACCTTCGAGTGCCCACTCCCAAGCTAGCGCCTCGCTTTGTTGGTCCCTTCCGAGTGCTTCGCAGGGTAAACCCGGTAGCCTATGCCCTTGCGCTTCCTCCTGGCATGCGGATCTCCAACGTGTTTCATGTCTCCCTCTTGAAGCCACTGGTGTGTAATCGTTTCACTTCCTCGATTCCTCGGCCTCGTCCGGTCCAAGTGGGCAATCGTGAGGAGTATGAGGTGAGCAATATCCTGGACTCACGCCTGGTCCGCGGCCGGGTGCAGTTTTTGGTCCATTGGCGTGGTTATGGTCCAGAGGAGCGTTCCTGGGTTCCCTCCGCAGATGGCCATGCTCCTGCCTTGCTCCGAGCCTTCCACGCACGCTTCCCTCAGAAACCGTTCCTTACTCCGCGGAGGAGGGGCCCTTGAGGGGGAGGTACTGTCATGGTCTTACCTCCTTGCTGTTCTCCTTCGTTTGACATGTGCTGGCGGCCATCTTGGTTTCTGGGTTTCTTGTAGCCTCCCACCCTGCGGCTCCTCCTTCCCACTGGGAGGAGCTGGATGCCTAGCTCATATATATAGGAGGTCTGTGGCTTCAGTTCCCTGCTTGGTCCTCCTGTGCTCACATGCTTCTAAGACTGCTGCTGCTTCTGGTTCCTGATCCTGGCTTCGTCTGACTACCCTGCTGATTCCTGATCCTGGCTTCGTCTGACTACCCTGTTGGTTCCTGATCCTGGCTTCATCTGACTACCCTTCTGGTTCCTGATCTCTGGTTTCGCAAGACCCTGCTTCGGTTTAGCCATCCGTTTGGACTTTTGCCTTACAGCTTTATTTTCAATAAAGCCTTCTTATTTCCACTCATCTCTTGTTGTATGTCTGGTTCATGGTTCCATGACATATACATAACAAAAAAGTGTGAAATAACTGAAAATATGTCATATTCTAGGTTCTTCAAAGTAGCCACCTTTTGTTTTGATTATTGCTTTGCACACTCTTGGCATTCTCTTGATGAGCTTCAAGAGGTAGTCACCTGAAATGGTCTTCCAACAGTCTTGAAGGAGTTCCCAGAGATGCTTAGCACTTGTTGGCCCTTTTGCCTTCACTCTGCGGTCCAGCTCACCCCAAACCATCTCGATTGGGTTCAGGTCCGGTGACTGTGGAGGCCAGGTCATCTGGCGCAGCACCCCATCACTCTCCTTCATGGTCAAATAGCCCTTACAAAGCCTGGAGGTGTGTTTGGGGTCATTATCCTGTTGAAAAATAAATGATGGTCCAACTAAACGCTAACCGGATTGAATGGCATGCCGCTGCAAGATGCTGTGGTAGCCATGCTGGTTCAGTATGCCTTCAATTTTGAATAAATCCCCAACAGTGTCACCAGCAAAGCACCCCCACACCATCACACCTCCTCCTCCATGCTTCACGGTGGGAACCAGGCATGTAGAGTCCATCCGTTCACCTTTTCTGCGTCGCACTAAGACACGGTGGTTGGAACCAAAGATCTCAAATTTGGACTCATCAGACCAAAGCACAGATTTCCACTGGTCTAATGTCCATTCCTTGTGTTCTTTAGCCCAAACAAGTCTCTTCTGCTTGTTGGCTGTCCTTAGCAGTGGTTTCCTAGCAGATATTCTACCATGAAGGCCTGATTCACACAGTCTCCTCTTAACAGTTGTTCTAGAGATGTGTCTTCTGCTAGAACTCTGTGTGGCTGTCACGGAAGGTGTACAGGAAACAAGACAATGCAAAATGAATATATGACTCACTGGATCCAAAACTAAGGAACAAAAGGGAGACCCCTGCATAAGACCTGGCACTCTCCCTGACTGCTCATCCTATGCGAAAATCCCAATGGTGGATGATCGCATATCCTCGTACCTCGACTATATACCACCTGAACACCCTACAATAGTGAGGGGACACGACCACCGGCTCCCTACACTAGACACGGAGGGAGTCAGGGTCACCTGGGATCCAGCAAACAGAAAATCTACTTATCTTGTAGAAGACTGGAAAATGGGATCAGCATGCACACACACTCCAGGAAGTTGTATAAGCCGCACACTAATGCATTATGGGGAGGAATTTAAAGGGATGCAATCAGTCCAACTACATGACAGCTGAGAGAGGCTAACAAGATGAGGAACTGAAAACCAAAACAAAGAAAACTCAAGGAGGAGGTTCTGAAAGGCTTCTGTCAGAGCTTCTCAGATGTCTGGTGTGACAGTACCCCTCCCTCTACAAGTGGACTCCGGACACTCAGAGCCCACCTTCTCAGGATGGGACCTATGGAAAGCCCTGATGAGACGAGTGGCCTTAATGTCCGTCACTGGGACCCACATCCTCTCCTCAGGACCATAACCCTCCCAATGAACGAGGTACTGAAGAGAACCGCGGACAAGACGAGAATCCACAATCCTAGAGACCTGAAATTCAAGATTCCCATCAACCATAATCGGAGGAGGAGGCAAAGGCGAGGGTACAATGGGTTGAACATAAGGTTTCAATAAGGACTTATGAAAAACATTATGGATCTTCCAAGTCTGAGGAAGATCAAGACGGTAGGCAACAGGATTGATGACAGACAGGATTTTGTAAGGCCCAATAAACCTAGGACCCAACTTCCAGGAGGGAACCTTCAATTTGATATTCTTGGTAGACAACCACACCAGATCACCAACATTCAGGTCCGGACCAAACACACGTCTCTTATCTGCCACACGCTTATATCTCTCACTCATGCTCTTTAGATTATCCTGAATCTTTTGCCAAATAGATGACAAAGACTAGGAGAATCTGTCCTCATCAGGTAAACCAGAAGACCCCTCTCCCGAGAAAGTCCCAAACTGCGGATGAAACCCATATGCACCAAAAAAATGGTGACTTATCAGAGGACTCCTGACAACGGTTATTTAAAGCAAACTCAGCAAGGGACAAAAAAGAACACCAATCCTCCTGATTCTCCGCCACAAAATAGCGCAGATATGTCTCCAGATTCTGATTGACGCACTCTGTCTGGCCATTCGACTGCGGGTGGAAAGCAGAAGAGAGTGACAACCAAACCCCCAAGCGAGAACAGAAAGCCTTCCAGAATCTGGAAACAAACTGCGTGCCCCTATCAGAGACTATGTCTGAAGGAATACCATGCAATTTGACAATGTGATCAATAAATGCCTGCGCCAGCGTCTTAGCATTGGGCAAACCAGGAAAAGGGATGAAATGCACCATTTTGCTAAAACGGTCCACCACCACCAGAATCACAGTCTTCCCCGAGGAACGAGGCAGGTCCGTTATGAAGTCCATGGACAGATGTGTCCAAGGACGGGAAGGAATGGGTAAGGGAAGGAGAGGACCTGATGGCCGTGAATAAGGGACTTTGGCACGAGCGCAAGTCTCGCAGGCTTCCACAAAACCCTCAACCGACTTACGAAGTGCAGGCCACCAGAATCTCCGAGCGATGAGATCCACTGTGGCTCTTGCCCCCGGGTGCCCAGCAAGGACCGTATCGTGGTGTTCCTTAAAAATCTTGTGTCTTAAAGCGAGAGGCACAAACAACCTCCCAGGAGGACAAGGATCAGGAGCCTCTGACTGGGCTGCCTGCACCTCTGCCTCCAATTCAGGAAAAAGAGCAGAGACCACCACACCTTCAGCCAAAATGGGACCCGGGTCTTCAAAATTCCCAACTCCCGGAAAACAACGTGACAGGGCATCTGCCTTCACATTCTTAACCCCAGGGTGGAACGTGACAACAAAATTAAACCTTGAAAAGAACAAAGACCATCTGGCCTGTCTCGGGTTCAGATGCTTGGCTGACTCCAAGTAGGCCAGATTTTTATGGTCAGTAAATACGGTAATAGGGTGTCTGGCTCCCTCTAGCCAATGGCGCCATTCCTCAAAAGCCAACTTGATGGCCAACAATTCCCTATCTCCCACATCGTAATTTCTCTCTGCGGAGGAGAGTTTCTTCGAAAAAAAGGCACACGGTCGCCATTTGGCAGGAGAGGAACCCTGAGACAAGACCGCCCCCACACCCACCTCAGAAGCATCAACCTCAACTATGAAGGGTAGAGAAATATCAGGTTGTACCAAGATGGGAGCGGAAGCAAAACTCTCCTTGATATTAGAAAAGGCCTTACGCGCCTCTACCGACCAGGAAGAAAAATCTACCCCCTTTCTGGTCATATCAGTGAGTGGTTTAACAATAGAGGAATAATTCAAAATAAACTTCCTGTAATAATTGGCAAAGCCCAAAAAAGGCATCAGCGCCTTCTGATTCTCAGGAAGCTCCCACTCAAGCACAGCGCGGACCTTCTCGGGGTCCATGCGAAAACCAGAAGCGGAGAGAAGAAACCCCAGAAATTGAATTTCTGGAACCGCAAACACACATTTTTCCAGTTTCGCGTATAATTTATTCTCCCGCAGGATGAGCAAGACCTGACGTAAGTGTTCCTTATGAGTTTTGAAATCAGGAGAAAAAATCAAAATGTCATCCAAATACACTAATACAAATTTTCTCATTAAATGATAAAAAATGCTGTTCACGAAATGCTGAAAAACGGCTGGGGCATTCATCAAACCAAAAGGCATAACCAAATTCTCAAAATGGCCCTCGGGGGTATTGAAGGCCGTCTTCCATTCGTCTCCTTCTCTGACCCTGACCAGGTTGTATGCCCCTCTTTGATCTAATTTGGAAAAGACTTTAGCCCCAACAATCTGGTTAAACAGGTCCGGGATCAGAGGAAGCGGATAAGGGTCACGAATAGTGATACAAGAGGAGTAGGTAATCCGCTAAGGACGAAACATGACATATCCTCAACATGAGCATCACTCACAATTAAACGAATATTGTGAACTATGCCCTTTAATGATTTCTGAGAAAGTGAAGCGGAATCAATAGCAAAAACAGGAATATCCTTTCCCAAAGTGCACACCTGGAAACCATGAGTTAATCGCAAAATGATTATCAATGAGATTGACTGCTGCTCCACTATCTACAAAAATCTCACAAAAAATGTTCTTGCTCTCTAGCGCCACCCTGGCAGGCAGGACAAAACGGGAACTACAAGCAAACGGAAAACCTTCAATTTCCACCTCAACCCTGCCAATAGTAACAGATGGAACATTTTTAAAAGATTTTTTCCTTTTTGTTTCTTTATTACTCCCAGAAAACTGCCTGAATCTCCTAGAGGGACAAACATTTGCCAAATGATTTATACCTCCACAACAAAAACAAACCTTCCCATGCGGGCTGAATCTTCTATTGTCAGAGGCAATCAACCCCAGCTGCATGGGCTCCTGCTCAGAAGGGGCTGACAGCGACTGAGACCCCTGCGCACAGAATGAGACCGCTGCACTGTCCTGGGACTGAGTCCTGGGACTGAGTATGACAGGAAGGAGAGAACTCAGGCTCCAACTACGTACACTCTTATCTCAGAGGGTAGCTAAACAGATGCTATACTTTCAACATAAAAAGTTATGCTCACGGTAATAAAGGGGGGAGGATGATGTCCTCTCTACTTAAAAAAGCAAGAGTGGTGACATACATATCCAATGTAAAAGGAGCAGATGGCTCTATCCGAAAAGAAACACCAGCAATTGCAAAAGCATTTCAATAATTTTATACAGCACTGTATAACCTCAATCAGGAGGAGAGTCAGCAACAGAAGAACCTGAGATGAGAACGCTTTTCTGAGTTCCTGAAATCACTCAATCTGCCCACATTAACACCAGTGATGAGCGACAGGGGCAATATTCGAATTCCCGATATTTCACGAATATTTGGGCGAATATTTGCCATATATTCGAGAATTTGCAAATTCATCATCTCTGGGCATTATTTTTTTGATTGCGAAAATGCTCATAAAAATTCACATGAACTGGTATTTAATAAAAAAATGGAATATTCGCGATTACGAATATATTTTGCGATATTCTAAATATTCGCGAATTCTCGAAGTGCCGATATTCACGATTAAAATTCGCTATTCGAATATTCGTGATCAATACTAACTGACATGGCCTCCCACAAAACCAACCCTATTACACACGCACAAGTACGACTGATAATACATAGCTTTCCCCCGGGTAAAAGTCCAGAGCCCGGATGGCCTCTTACTGTACTAAAAGAAGTTCCAGGAGATCCTCATCCCCAGATTCACGGAAGTATATAATGCATTATTACAGGGAGATTCGTTCCCTAGACAAACACAGGAATCATATGTGACTTTAATACACAAAGAAGGCAAAGACCCACAGAATTGTGGCAGCTATAGGCCCATATACCTGTTAAATCTAGATCTAAAGATCTGGGCGAAGCTTTTAGCAGTCAGGTTAGGCAACGTATTACCCCCTCTGATAGGATGTGAACAATCATGTTTCGTCAGGGGTAGGGAGGGAAGGGACAACTCCCATAGGATATTCCATGCCATCCACCTGGCACGTACAAAATAAATTCCGCTGATGTTACTGGGCATAGACGCTAAGAAGGCGTTCGACAGGTTTAATTGGGACTTCATGAGATTGACACTGAGAATGTTTGCCATTCCAGAGCCCTTTATCCAATCGATATTTACCCTGTACAGACAACCCCATGCCAGGCTGAAAGTGAATGGTACGCTCTCTCTGACATTTAAAATAACAAATGGGACAAGACAGGGGTGCCCCCTTTCCCCTTCCCTGTTTATCCTGGTAGCAGAGACGCTGATACAGTCGGTTAGACAGGCTAGTGAAATCACAAGGATTAGGTATGGGACAAGAGAGCTGAAATGTACAGCATTTGCAGATGACTTATTATTCCTGGTGACGAACGAAGTGAGGGGATGAGTCTTTTGGAGAAAAAGATAGAAGAGTTTGGGGGGCTCTAGGATTTTAAAGTGAACCATACCAAATCAGAGATATTGAACATTACTTTACCCGAGGCACAAGTGGCTCAGTTAAAGGCTGTATTACCCTTTCTTTGGTCCTTAGGACCCATAAAATATCTTGGGATCAATGATCTATATACAAATACAACTATTCACCCCTTCTAGAAAATATCAGGCAACTCCTGCAGAAATATAATATACCGTTCCTTTCGTGGATGTGCAGTGTGGCAGGCGCAGCACTATTAAGTGCCTTTTGCGCTGTGGCATTAGAATAATTCTGATATCTCAGACTTTTTAGTCTAACCAGACTGTCTATTACTCTGTAATTCCTCTAGTGCCGTTCTAGGGAAACAGTAGGTTTAAAGAGCAAACCAAATGCTGGAAATAACTTCTTTATTAACTTCAACTTTTCTTCATATATAACACTGCCGCCTCTGCAGCAGATATGGTTGTATGCAATTTGGATTGCAATATGGAATTTGAATTGTGAACTTTGTAGTTTGCAATTGTATGGTATTTGCAATTGGTATAACTGTAAGTAAACACACATATAACTGGTTCAGTATACAGTTCTAATCACTATATTAACAGTAGGAACATTATATAACTGTTTTAAATACCTATTTTGGCCTCTCTCCTCCCATAAAACACAGCTCTTAGTGGAGTGAATGTCTGTTCAGCTTCTCTCCTCTGGTGAATAATCATTTCTAGCAGCTCCTGCTAGGGAATTTCCCACACAGGGTATGTGAGGCTGGCTGTGATTGGCCAATACTCCTGCTGTGTGTGAGGCTGGCTGTAATTGGTCTAGACTCCTGCCCAGCAACAACAGTCTAATTCTATGATTTCTGTTGTTTCTGCTATGTCATTGAGCTTACCTCACATCCATATAATGAATCTTAAAGGCATATTATCTTTTCTGCTTCTGTGAATACAATATATATAACAGTTATATGACATTCAAACATGAAGTCACTGTAAATAACTCTGCTTTTGTCTTTAACACATAAACATAGGAACTGTATTAAGGTTATTGGCAGGTCTACCTGTATAAACATTTAAGCTATATTAGCAAACTAGGACAGGTCTTAGCTGGCTAGCTACAGGTAGGAAGAACATCATTAAGTCATATGTACTACCCAAAATCCTATACACAATGCAAATGGTCCCCATACATGTACCATTAAAGCTCTTTATAAACATTAAAAAGATGATCGCTAGATACCTGTGGAACGGAAGGAGACCTTGCATTCCCTATAATATCATGACTAGACACAGAGGGAGAGGGGGACTGGGGCTGCCAGATGTGACCATGTACTACAAGGCCATACAACTAAATAGGTGGCTGGATATAGTGGAGCCAAAGAGACAAATAGATGTTAAAGACATATGCGAATATAGCGCTGTCCCGTTATTCCAGAGCCTTCTGTGGCTGCCAAATAAAACTATGCACAAGGCGACAGATTTAGATCCATGCTAACGGGTATATGCGAAATGTGGAAGACTCTAGGCCGAGTCCTAGCTCCACTCCCGTCTCCCTTGATGCCAGGTAATCTCCTTCCGGATCTGCTAGGCCTCACAGTGGAAGGCCGCCCTGGGGTTTGGACAGCTTTGTCAAGTCAGAACAGGAGATCTAATAACGGACACAGAAAACTGGGGATCCCTGAATCGATAAGACAATCTCCAGCATTTTTCTTGACTGGATCTCATGTGCGGGCTGTGTTCGCGAGGGTGTGGGAAAATTATGTAGTACAAATACCTCTGAATGACTTGGAGACACTTGTGTAAAAAAAAAAATTTTAAGAGAATTTACAAAACCCAATTTTTAAGGACCAGTTCAGGACTGAAGTCACTTTGCGGGTTAAGATAATAGAAACCACCCATAAATGGCCCCATTTTAAAAGCTACACCCCTCAAGGTATTGAAAACTCATTTCGCTAACTTTGTTAACCCTTTAAGTGTTCCACAAGAATTAATGGAAAATGTAGATGAAATTTCAGAATTTCACTTTTTTGGTCGATTTTCCATTTTAATCCATTTTTTCCAGTAACAAAGCAAGGGTTAACAGCCAAACATAACTTGATTCTGTAGTTTACAGAAACACTCTATATATGGTTGTAAACTGCTGTACGGGCACACGGCAGGGCGCAGAAGGAAAGGAACGCCATACAATTTTTGGAGGGCAGATTTCACTGGATAATTTTAAGTTGCCATGTCACATTTTAAGACCCCCTGATGCACCCCTAGAGTAGAAATTCCCAAACAATTGACCCCATTTTGGAACCTATGGGATAAGGTGGCAGTTTTGTTGGTACTATTTTAGGGCATATATCATTTTTGGTTGCTCTATATTACATTTTTTGTGAGGTAAGTTAACAAAAAATAGCTGTTTTGGCACCATTTTTATTTTTTACAGTGTTCATATTATAGGTTAGATCATGTGCTATTTTTATAGAGCTGGTTTTTACGGACGTGACAATACCAAATATGAAAAAAAAAAAAAGTCTTAGTGTCTCAATATTCTCAAAGCCATAGTTTTTAGTTTTTTATTGGGGCGACTGGCTTATTTTTTTCCGTATGAGATGATGGTTTGATATGTACTATTTTAGGGTGCATATGACTTTTTGATCACTTGGTATTACACTTTTTGTGATGCCCTAATATACCGGAGCTACGGTAAACCTGTCGGAGGGCCGGTGTCATGGAAATGCGGCGGGGCCGGTGCGGTCACTGTACTCCGGTCCCACCGCTCACTCACTTCCTTAATGCCTAAACATTTTATTATAATAGCTTTCATTAAAGTTCCGATCCCCAGCCCCATCTGTACTACTTACTAAATGTCCTGGCTGCCCTGTAAATAGTACAGATGGGGCTAGGGATTGGAACGTCAATGAAAGCTATTATTATAAAATGTTTAGGCATTAAGGAAGTAAGTGAGCTGTGGGGCCGGAATACAGTGACCGCACCGGCCCCGCTGCATTTGCATGACACCGGCCCCTCCTCCCTCCACCGTCCAGCTGATACATCGCAGTCTGCGATGCTGCAGAATCTCAGACTGCGATGTAAAATGGCAGCATTCACCCCATAAGACGCAGGGGCATTTTTTTCCCCACTTTTGAGTATCAAGTGCCTCCCGCTCCCCCCATGGCAGTAACAGTCGGGTATTAAATAAAACACTTATACTTACCTCCATGTCAGCGATGCGATGCAGCCTCTTCCTGTGTCCCGCCCTGTATGTCCATATATGGAGTCAGTGCTTGTGTATTCTAATTTAGCCTGTATTTCAGAAAAGTTTCTGCTGGGATTCAAACCCACAACCTTCTGTATCAGAGGCAAAGCACTTATCCACACAGCCATAAGAGCTGCAATGCCTCTGACTGAAAAAATATGAGACTTCTACTGTTATAGCTGGCTAAGTGTATATCTATACATATGACAGCTGCCCTAACACACCCAGCACTGCTATATCTCTATATTACAACTATAACAGTAGAAGTCTCATATTTTTTCAGTCAGAGGCATTGCAGCTCTTATGGCTTGTGGGTTCGAATCCCAGACACATCCTCTTGTAAATGAGAAGTGTGCAAGTTGCTTCTGGTCGTGCGGCAGTCAAGGCTACTGGCCTAGCAGGAATTTTCCCGGTATCCCGCTAGGCCAGTCCGGCCTTGCAGAAAAATTTGTGAAATTTATTAACCTGTCTACTAGGTAGAGCAGGGGTATATCACAGCCAAAAATTGGTGAATTTCACCTGACAATGTAACAGACAAATTAGTGAAATGTATTAACCTGTCCACTAGGTAGAGCAGAGCTATATCACAGCCAAATATTTGGGATATGTAACCCAACAATGTATCAGACAAATTAGTGAAATGACTTAAAATAAAAAATGTAAAAAATAATAATCTTGATCTATGAGGTGGAGGTCCATATGGAGTAGGAGGTTAAGGAGGCGGTGGACGTAGTGGTGTAGGTGGAAGCGGCGGTGGAGGAGGACGAGGTAGCCAACACTGGTTTTTGGTTTTATTTTTATTTAAAAAAAAATTGTTTCAAAAGAGTGGGAAATATCATAAATACTATAATGAGCAATTGCGCTGTAGTATAACAATGGCTGGGTAAGGCAGGTATACATGTTTATTCTGCACAAGGTACAGACAAATCCTGTGGGATCCATGCCCTGTTCATTTTAATGAACGTGAGCTTGTCCACCTTAGCTGTGGACAGGCGGCTGCGCTTGTCTGTGATGCAGGGCCATAGATAATTTTTTTTCCTGGGGGGGGGTGGGGGGGGGGGGTCAGCTTTCTCAAATTATAAGACTTTATCTAGCAGACACACCAGGGTTTGAAAAAAATATACCAGCCATATCATTCCTAAACCAATCCTTATACACCATATGGAAAAAACATGTTTTAAAAAGACTCGTAATTGGTACCTACCCACTCCAGTCTGGAGTGACAGTCTATGGCACGCATGACACATCACATGCTAGCTTACTCTTGTAATTTCCATAAGAAATTGCATTTCTTTATTGTTGAGGAGACTAGAGTGTGGGAGACTAGAAAAAATACATCAAACCATGCAGGCTGCACAATAAGTGATGTGGACCAGCATGGTGGTGGCCAGTTCCCTCAATTCATAAGAGTCTGGGGGCTGGACTAAATATATGAATTGACACTGTCTGTAGCCTGGTGTGGGGGTTGAGGGTGGGGGTAGGCTTTGAATCTTCTTGATTTTCTTTTTTAACTATTACTTTTAGTTACACTAGCACTCCAGAGTCTCTGTCTGTCTCTCTCTCAAACTACTTCTTTTTCTTTCTTCTCTCTCTCTTCTAATCTTCTGAGATCTCCAGGCTCTGTGCTCTGTCAGCCGCCGCCCAGGAGTAGCAGGCACACGCAGGCAGGAAGCTGGCCGGGGTCCAGACGTACGACAGGCGGAGCCTGAAGGCAGCGTGCATGCCATGTGATCATCAGCGTCATCCCTGCCTGGCTGCCCTGTGTGTGTATCACGACCGGCGTGCCGATCACATACGTGACGCAAAGGGAGGGGATAGGAAGGCCCTGTCCAAGGGAGAGGGAAAGATGGTGACCCCTAACTCACCTAGAGGCTGGCACCTGACTGCCCTGACATCCCTAGACGGGTTTCTCACCCGTACGCCGATCACGTTCCTAAAACCCTGGCTTTCCCTAAAATGAGCCCTACGTAGTGAATAGGGCAGTGGGAACACTAGTCCGCACCACTAACATTAAAGGGGAACACTAGGGAGAAGACAGACAATACTGACAAAACACATAATCTCAGGTGGACGACAACCAACCAACAGGGATCCGGAGGGTAACGCTCTGGTACGACAACCAGGGATAACAGCAACTCAGCTTCAGTGGGTCAGTATAGAAGTCCAGGCAGGAAGCTCTATATCTGGCAACCAGAGAAGTGGGAGAGGGGAATATAAGGAGGTTGGGAGTGCTGGACAAGAAACAGCTGAGGAGAAGAAGCTACGGATCCCTGAGTGAGACAAAAAGAATTACAAGGCAAACCCAAAAAGCTACCATTAAGAAACAGCACTATTTTTAGACATAGAGCGCGCAGCCACCCGCTGCGACTTCCTGACCCCGGGTATAACGGAGTCAGACGTGGCTCTTGACACCCTCGTGACAGTACCCCCCTTTCCACGAGGGGCCTCCGGACACTCAGGACTAGGTCTCTCAAGATGAGAGGCATGAAAATCCCGAACTAACCTGTCGGCGTTTACCTCAGACGCTGGAACCCACATTCTTTCCTCGGGACCGTAACCCCTCCAATGCACAAGATATCGAAGAGAGCGGCAGACCCAACGTGAATCAACAATTTTGGATATTTGAAACTCTAGATTACCATCCACAACAACAGGAGGGGGCGGCAGCGGTGACGGTTCTAGAGGTGGAACATACTTTTTGAGTAACGACTTATGGAAGACGTTATGGATTTTAAAAGTTTGAGGTAGCTCCAGGCGAAAAGCCACGGGGTTAATGATGGCTACTATTTTGTAAGGACCAATAAACCTAGGACCCAGTTTCCAAGAGGGAACCTTTAACTTAATATTCCTAGTAGATAACCACACATTCATTCACTCCTAGGTCCGGACCTGGCGACCGTTTCTTATCAGCGATGCATTTATATTTGTACATAAAAAGTCCGGACCACGCGTGTCATAAATATAAGGTGAAAAACAGGTTTTTTTCTTCTTCCTCCCTTCAAAAAGTTAATAGATATCCTGCAACTTACAAAGAAAAACAATAGGGTAGATCCGTATGGTTGTTCTGCCCTGTGATACACAGGTTGTACTTACATGGCACTCCTCCAATATCGAGCGTATCACAGGTTTCCTCTGCAGTTTAGTTGGTTCTCCGCAGGGAAGGTGCACGTTCACACACTGTTACACAGGGTTCAACCATGGACTTGATTACAGCATACACCTGGTGAGTCTACTGGGGTTCCCAACTTCTTTAGGTTCACAATTTTCCGTGGATACAAGTTGCTCCCACCATAGTGAAGCTCCGATAACTATTTTAAAAAGGTTTATTAGTACATACTTACAAACATGCACTTAAAATCGCATAAAAATCCCAGCGTCTTTTCTCCTTGCCCGACCCAGGTTTCGCTCCTTGAGCTTCGTCAGGGGCACACATCATCTTTCCCTCCCCCTTCTCTTTTATTTGGTAGGTTAGCATTAATCGAGCACCTGATGTGTTGCTCAAGACGCCTCCTCTATTTTCTCTACCATTTAACCCTAGTACCGCAGTACTCTTAATCCTAATTCACATGGGGATAGTTGTATCATCCACTTCTATAATATTTTTAAAAGTTATTTTAAAACAGCTTGGAGATCAAAATCTACATTCAAGCCCCCCGGTTGCAGTGTACTAAATACATTCCTTGAAAGTGTAATCTACCCCACAACACTCCACGGACCTGCAGCATTTTTGCGGACTGGTGATTAAGTATATTCTTTTAATGCATTTATATTTACCTCCCATATTTTTCAAGTTAGCTTGCACTTTCTGCCATACAGATGAAAGAGATGACGAAAACCGTTCCTCTTCGGGAACCCCAGAAGACCCCCCTCTTTGAAAGTACAGAATTGGGGATAAAAACCATATGCACCAAGAAATGGTGACTTGCCAGTGGATTCCTGACGGCGATTATCTATAGCAAACTCGGCTAACGGTAAATATGATGACCACACCTCTTGGTTTTCAGACACAAAACACCTTAGATATGTCTCAAGGTTTTGGTTGGTATGCTCAGTCTGTCCATTCGACTGAGGATAGAAAGCTGAGGAAAAGGACAAGTGTACCCCCAAACGGAAACAAAAAGCTTTCCAAAACGTAGAAATAAACTGGGTTCCCCGATCCGAAACAACATCGGGAGGGACCCCGTGAAGCTTCACGATTTCACTGACGAATACCTGAGCAAGAGTCTTCGCATTAGGTAGTGCGGGTAATGCAATGAAGTGTACCATTTTGCTAAACCTGTCTACTACTACCACCAAAATAACTGTTTTACCCGCAGATAAAGGTAAGTCAGTGATGAAATCCATTGACAGATGTGTCCATGGCCTATTGGGAATGACAAGTGGCAATAAAGACCCTGCAGGATGTGTATGAGAGACTTTCGCGCGCGCACAAGTAGAACAAGTAGACACAAAATCCATTACATCCTGATGCAACCTTGGCCACCAAAAACGACGAGACAATAGCTCCAAGGTTGCTTTACTACCCGGGTGCCCAGCAAGTGCTGAATTATGATGTTCCTTTAATAACTCGAGACGCAGGTTTAGGCTACTTTCACACTTGCGTTTGGAGCGGATCCGTCTGGTATTTGTACAGACGGATCCGCTCCTATAATGCAAACGATGGTATACGTTCAGACGGAACCATTTGTATTATATTTCACTTAAAGAGTCTAAGTACAATTTGTATTTAGACGGATCCGTCCAGACTTTACATTGAAAGTCAATGGGGGGCGGATCCGTTTGAAAAATGCACCATATTGTGTCACCTTCGAACGGATCCGTCCCCATTGACTTCCATTGTAACTCTGGACGGATCCGTTTGCCTCCGCACGGCCAGGCAGACACCCGAACACTCCAAGCAGCGTTCGGGTGTCCGCCTGCTGAGCGGAGCGGAGGACAGACAGTGCCAGACTGATGCATTCTGAGCGGATCCGCATCCACTCAGAATGCATTAGGGCTGGACGGATCAGTTCGGGGACGCTTGTGAGAGCCTTCAAACGGAACTCACAAGCGGAGCCCGAACGCTAATGTGAAAGTAGCCTTAACGGTACAAACAATTTCTCTGAGGGACAATAGACTGGGGCGTCCCCCTGGGCCTCTAACACCTTCCCCTCCAGAACAGAGTGTACAGCGGAGACAACCACTCGTCTTTGTAGAATTGGTACCGGATCACCCACATTACCCCCTCCAGGGAAACTACGAGATAATGCGTCTGCCTTGGTATTTTTTGCCCCAGGACGATAGGTGATGAAAAAGTTAAACCTGGTAAAAAATAGAGACTACCTAGCTTGTCTAGGGGTGAGACGCTTAGCTGATTCGAGGTACAGAAGATTTTTGTGGTCCGTAATCACAGTGACGGGGTGGATTGCCCCCTCTAAAAAGTGACGCCATTCTTCAAATGCTAGTTTAATAGCTAATAGTTCCCTATTGCCAATATCATAGTTCTTCTCCGCTTCAGATAGTTTTTTAGAAAAGAAAGCACAAGGATGCCATTTGCCAGGAGACGGACCCTGAGACAGTACAGCCCCCACTCCCACCTCTGACGCATCTACTTCAACAATAAAAGGCTGGGAGACATCAGGTTAGTACCGGTGCCGAGATAAACCTCTCTTTTAGAGGAAAATGCCATTTTGGCTGCGTCAGACCATATAGAAAAATCAGTCCCCTTCCTAGTCATGTCAGTAAGGGGTTTGACAATCACAGAATAGTTTTTAATGAATTTTCTATAGAAATTTGCGAAACCCAAAAACCGTTGCAGTGCTTTAAGGTTCTCAAGAAGGTCCCAATCTAGAATTGCCTGGACTTTCCTAGGATCCATACGGAACCCTGAAGCAGATAATAGATATCCCAGGAACAGTATCTCCTGAACGGCAAAAACACACTTCTCAATTTTCACATATAATTTATTCGTCCGTAGGACCTACAATACCTGTCTGACTTGTACCTCATGTGTCTTCAGATCAGACGAGTAAATTAAAATATCATCTAGGTATATCACCACAAACCTGCCGATAAGATGACTAAAAATGTCATTAATGAAATGTTGGAAGACAGCAGGAGCATTGGTCAGACCGAAAGGCATGACTAGATTTTTATAATGCCCCTCCGGGGTGTTAAAGGCTGTCTTCCACTCATCCCCTTCCTTGATACGAATCAGATTGTAGGCCCCCCTAAGATCAAGTTTGGAGAACCACTTAGCACCCGCAATCTGATTAAACAGGTCAGGAATGAGAGGAAGAGGCCCCCATCTTTCTTTTTAACAAAGAAAAACCCTGCAGCCACGGGTGATGAAAAGGGTCTGATGTGTCCCTTAGCCAGACTCTCGGAGATATAATCTTTCATGGCTTGTCTCTCGGGACCCGAAAGATTATATAACCTGGTCTTGGGTAATTTCGCACCGGGAATCAGGTTAACCGGGCAATCAAAAGGACGGTGAGGTGGTAACTCCTGACACCCCTTTTCAGAGAACACGTCCTCAAAGTCTGAAACAAAAGTAGGTAGAGTAGCTATGGAGGCGACTAAGCAATTGCTATTTAAGCAATTTTCTCTGCAATGCTCACTCCACTCCAATATCTCCCTGGCCTGCCAATCCACCACCGGATTGTGCGCTACCAACCAGGGAAGACCCAATACCACAGGAGAGGGAAGGCCCTCCAGAACATAACATGATAGACACTCGTTATGGTGGTCCCCTACCCGAAGGTGTAAGTTATGAACAATGTGAGTAATGTTTCTCTGAGACAGAGGAGCAGAATCAATAGCGAATATGGGAATAGGTCTCTGTAGCATACAGAGAGACAAACCCATAGTGCGGGCAAAATGGGCATCTATCAAATTTACCCCTGCTCCACTCTCTAGAAAGAAAGAAATAGTCTCCGTCTTCAGGGCCGATCCTAGGGTCACAGGCGCCTGGGTGCAGAAATATTTCTGGCGCCCCCACATGGGCGTGGTTATCTTACTAACTCCTCCCCTTTACAATGTTTCTATGGCAACAACTTCAGCCCCACCCCCTTGCAGTCTAGGGGCGGAGCCAAACCCGGAAGCACAATTGAGGGGCAGGGCCAGCCACCAGTAAGATAGGAAGGCTTCAGCCAACACACAAGCTTTGCAACAATATAGGAAGCTACAGAAAAGTCTTATAATATCCTCAGTGGATCTCAACCTCCCCATCCTCCACACCCTGTACAGGTCAGTGCCCCCGAAATTGCACTCACAGTTCTCCAGCAACTCTGGCAAATACCACCTATTCCGTACAGGGTGGGTTTACATCTGCGTTATGCCATTCCGTTATAGGTTCCGTTTCAAACGGAATATAACGGAATGGCCAGATGGAATGCAAAACGGAAACCTTTAAGGGTCCATTCACACGTCCGTTGTTTCTTTCCTGATCTGTTCCGTTTTTTGCGGAACAGATCTGGACCAGTTCTGTACCCATTCATTTTCAATGGGTCCTGAAAAAAAATCTGAAATTGTGCTGTCCGATTTTTTTCAGGACCCATTGAAAATGAATGGGTCCAGATCTGTTCCGCAAAAAACGTAACAGATCAGGAAAGAAACAACGGACGTGTGAATGGACCCTAAGAGGCATTCCGTTTTGCTCTGTCCTAATAGAAGTTTATGAGAAAGCATAACGGATCAGTCTGGGTCCCCTTATGCAAGACGGACTTTGTTTTCAGTCTTGCATAACAGGAACCAGATGGATCTGTTTTGATTCCCATAGACTTTTAAGAGGACGGAGAGCAAACGGAAAGCCTCTTGCGGAGTCTGCACTGTACGAGAGAGAGATAGCAGTGGCTGTGAAGGGAAAAGTTCCAGAGCACAATGACAGCCCTAGAGCCTTTCTGCTGCCTGACCAACCGTATGCTGCCACAGCGCCAGCCCAGCCTGCAGGACATCAGAGAGGCCTGGGGTCCACATTATAGCACCACTACATTTACTTATTATCAAAAAGCATCATACATAACCAAGCAAAAGCCAGAATATAATAAAAGACAAAAACATTAAACTACATTTATAATAAAACAATTTACTTACAAAAGAAGCGATTCAGTCGTCTGCTGTACCGTCCTCTGCTTGCTTCCACTGATTATGTGCCCTCCTTTCTGTCTCTCCTCAGTGCGCAGGCGCACTGTTATGGGGGATCTGTGGATGACAGTATGACACACTGTTATGGGGGATCTGTGGATGACAGTATGACGCACTGTTATGGGGGATCTGTGGATGACAGTATGACGCACTGTTATGGGGGATCTGTGGATGACAGTATGACGCACTGTTATGGGGGATCTGTGGATGACACACTGTTATGGGCATCAGTGGATTACACACGGTTATGGGGGCATCTGTGGATGACACTGTTATGGAACTTATGGGGACATCTGTGGGTGACACACTGTTATGGGGCATCTGTGGATGACACTGTTATAGGTGGCCGGGGGGATCTGTGGATGACACACATATATGGCAGGCAGCGCAAGCATCTTGTGCTATATAAATGTGTCATCATCCACATATCACTTCTCCCCCCCCCCCCCCCATAACAGTGTCCCACCCTATTGTAAGACGTCCGTTCCTTTATGTAAGTGAGCTATTGAGCTTGTAAATAAACTTGTGCAAAGTATATGAGTAGTTAGTAACTACTCATATAGTTTGCAGTTTGCACAAGTTTATTTACAAGCTCAATAGCTCACTTAGGGCTCTTTCACACCTGCGTTATAGTCTTCCGGCATAGAGTTCCGTCGTCGGGCTCTATGCCGGAAGAATACTGATCAGGATTTTCCTAATGCATTCTGAATGGACAGTCCGTCCTTCAGGATGCATCAGGATGTCTTCCGTTCCGGAATGGAACGTTTTTTGGCCGCAGCAAATAGCGCAGCATGCTGCGCTTTTTGCTCCGGCCAAAAATCCGGAACACTTGCCGCAAGGCCGGATCCGGAATGAATGCCCATTGAAAGGCATTGATCCGGATCCGGCCTTAAGCTAAACGTCGTTTCGGCGCATTGCCGGATGCGACGTTTAGCTTTTTCTCAATGGTTACCATGGCTGCCGGGACGCTAAAGTCCTGGCAGCCATGGTAAAGTGTAGTGGGGAGCGGGGAGCAGCATACTTACCGTCCGTGCGGCTCCCCGGGCGCTCCAGAGTGACGTCAGGGCGCCCCAAGCGCATGGATCACGTGATCGCATGTACACGTCATCCATGCGCCTGGGGCGCTCTGACGTCATTCTGGAGCGCCCCGGGAGCCGCACGGATGGTAAGTATGCCGCTCCCCCGCTCCCCACTACTACTATGGCAACCAGGACTTTAATAGCGTCCTGGGTGCCATAGTAACACTGAAAGCATTTTGAAGACGGATCCGTCTTCAAATGCTTTCAGTACACTTGCGTTTTTCCGGATCCGGCGTGTAATTCCGGCAAGTGGAGTACACGCCGGATCCGGACAACGCAAGTGTGAAAGAGGCCTTACATAAGTTACTATCTTATCTAATATAATCTATCACTAATCATCACTATTCAGTATTCACTAACTTACTGCCTGGGACAGTCAGGAGTCAGGACTCAGTCAGGAGGACTCCAAATGTATTCTCACAACTTAGTACAAGCCAGTTGGCACTACTAGGGCGCAGGGGCGGGCACTGGCAGGCAGAAGCTGGTGGCGTGACTGGCGTGGCACTGGCAGTGCTCCAGTCCCGCTCTTCAATATTCAAAATTGGCGGCCGGCGGCAGCGTAACTGTAACGTGACGTGACGTCACTCACTACGTTACGTCGCAGTGAGCGACGTTACGCTGCCGGCCGCCGGAAGATGGGAGGCAGTCAGGCAGAGCACGGAGGCGGAGCACAGGAGGCGGAGCACAGGAGGCGGACTACAGGAGGCGGACTACAGGAGGCGGACTACAGGAGGCGGACTACAGGAGGCGGTCTCAGTCTCACACGTGAGTCAGCTCAGTATATGTGTGTGTGTCTAAGTGTCTGTTCTTTGTGTCACAGTGGGCTGGAAGGAGGCGGAGCGGAGCAGTCACAGACAGTGACAGGGGTGTGAATTGATTAGGCCATACCCGGTCCGGAGGTGGTTAAAAAAAAAAAAAAAAAAAAGTCCCGGCGGCTCGCTCGGCGCCTTTCGGTGACAGCGCTGGGGTGCGGGGCACCCACTGCACCCCGTGTAGGATCGGCCCTGTCCGTCTTAACACCAAAAACAACAACCGCTGGCAACACAAATTGAGATGTTCGTATGGAGGAAACGTATACCCCCCAGCTGACATCCTCCACACAGCCTGGGGTTAGTAGTTTTCCGACGGTCTTTTTGTTTTTGAGTAAGAAAGGACAGACATTAATGAAATGACCCCTCCCCCCACAGAAAAAAAAAAAACTACCCCTACAGCGAGCCTCAGGAGGACGGACCTGACTAGTAGTTCCTCCTAGCTGCATAGGCTCTTCTAGGTTCGTACAGACTAACTGCTGCTTTGGAGGGGTTACCAATTGCTCAGGATCTTTCAATCTGTCCCTAAGACGTCTATCTATTCTGATAGAAAGGGACATAACCGCATCAAGGGAAAAGGGGGTCACATACAGCGCAAGAGCATCCTTAACCCTTTCGGATAACCCAGAGCAGAACTGACTCCTGAGAGCCGGATCGTTCCACTGGGTATCCGTAGCCCACCTACGAAACTCTGAGCAATACTCCTCTGCTGGCCGCTCTCCCTGTAGGAGTCTCCGTAATTTCGACTCAGCCAGGACGACTCGGTCAGCGTCATCATATATAAGACCCAAAGCCCCAAAAAATTCCTCCACAGACCGGAGAATCAGTGGGTAAAGAGAACGCCCAGGATTGCGGGTCACCCTGAAGCAGAGAAATAACAATCCCCACCTGCTGTTCTTCATTACCAGAGGAGTAGGGGCGCAGCCTAAAATATAACTTACAGGCCTCACGGAACATTACAAATTTGTCCCTTCCCCCAGAAAATCTGTCAGGAAGAACAACCTTGGGTTCCGGAGCAACCTGGTTACCCATAGCAACTGCGGTCTACTGCAATTGCTGCTGTTGCTGGAGGACCGACGCCTTCAATCCTGCCACCTCCAAAGACAGGCCTTGAAGTTGCCCTGTTAAAGTGGCAATAGGATCCATGCTAGATTCTAAATAGGCAGAAAAGAAAAAAAAAAAAAAAAATATATATATATATATATATATATATATATTTTTTTTAAAACAAAATAAGGGCCAGATATAATATCACGACCGGCGTGCCGATCACATATGTGACGCAAAGGGAGGGGATAGGAAGGCCCTGTCCAAGGGAGAGGGAAAGATGGTGACCCCTAACTCACCTAGAGGCTGGCACCTGACTGCCCTGACATCCCTAGACGGGTTTCTCACCCGTACGCCGATCACGTTCCTAAAACCCTGGCTTTCCCTAAAATGAGCCCTACGTAGTGAATAGGGCGATGGGAACACTAGTCCGCACCACTAACACTAAAGGGAAACACTAGGGAGAAGACAGACAATACTGACAAAACACATAATCCCAGGTGGACGACAACAACCAACCAACAGGGATCCGGAGGGTAACGCTCTGGTACGACAACCAGGGATAACAGCAACTCAGCTCCAGTGGGTCAGTATAGAAGTCCAGGCAGGAAGCTCTATATCTGGCAACCAGAGAAGTGGGAGAGGGGAATATAAGGAGGTTGGGAGTGCTGGACAAGAAACAGCTGAGGAGAAGAAGCTACGGATCCCTGAGTGAGCCAAAAAGGATTGCAGGGCAAACCCAGAAAGCTACCATTAAGTAACAGCACTATTTTTAGACATAGAGCGCGCAGCCACCCGCTGCGACTTCCTGACCCCGGGTATAACGGAGTCAGACGTGGCTCTTGACACCCTCGTGACAGTGTGTCTGTGAGTTACTTGTGCCGCCGTACCTGCCCCCCTGCGCTGCCCGGCCCCACCCTGCAGCCTCCATCACCTCTCTGTGTGCCGCACTGCCCGCGCCGCTTTTGCAGGCAGCGGCATGTCGGGCCGTTCTCTGGCAGGTTAGGAGGACAGACACTCGGGGGGGGGGTTGAACCCCCCTATCCCCCCCCCCCTTATCTACGCCCCTGCTGTGATGACGCCCCCTGCCATGCTAAACACACATTCAGACAATACACTGGCTTCAGGCAGGCCAGCACATCCAAGGCGTAAAGGGCAAGCTCAGGAAATGTGCCCAATTTGGAGACCCAGAAGTTGAAGTTGGCAAACACATCATTCAGTACGTGTAGGCGTGTGCACACATACTGCCCCACCATGTTGCTGAAATGCTGCCTCCTGCTAAGACGTTCCATATCAGCTGGTGGTGCTTGTTGTTGTGGCGTGCTGACAAAGCTTTTTTTCATTTTGGCCATGCTAACCCTGCCTTCTGAGGTGCTGGTGGTGCCCCAGCTGCATTGGCGACCTCTTCCTACTCCACTGCCTTCGCCTTGTGCTTCCACTGTGCCCCCGCTGTCAGGTGGGATTGCCACCAGCAGTGCCTCTACCAGCGTGCACTAGTACTCGTGCATCTTATGATCATGCTCCAGTGACGGAATTAAGGATGGTACGTTGTCTTTGTAATGGGGATCCAGCAGTGTGGCCACCCAGTAATCAGCACAAGTTAGAATGTGGGCAACTCGGCGGTCATTGCAGAGACACTGCAGCATGTAATCGCTCATGTGTGCCAGGCTGCCCAGAGGCAACGACAAGCTGTCCTCTGTGGGAGGTGTATCGTTTGTGTCCTCTGTATTCCCCCAGCCACGCACCAGTGATGGCCATGAGTTGGTTTGGGTGCCACCCTGCTGTGAACACGGTTCCTCCTCCTTCATCTCCTCCTCCTCATCCTCCACCTCATCATCCTCTAGAACTGTGCCCTGGCTGTACAATTGTGTACCTGGTGTTTGTGGGTGCAGGAACTCACCCTCGGGCCACTTGTGAATGAATGGCCTGAAACCCTATGAAATGATCCCTCTTCCTCCTCCTGTGCCACATCCTGTTCCATCATCGCCAGCAGCATTTTTTTAAGGAGGCATAGAAGTGGGATAGTAACGCTGAGAACAGCTTCATCGGCACTGGCCATGTTGGTGGAGTTCTCGCATGGAGGCCCACTCATTGGTGCAAGGTGGAGTTCCACCTTGTAGGCACGTCGCATATGAGGCGATGAGCGGGAAGGCCGAAGTAACACTGCTGGGCTGACAGGTGAGCAGCGGCAGGGTGAGAACGCCGAAAGCGCGCACAGATAGCCCGCACTTTCTGCAGCAGCACTGACAAATCGAGGTAATTTTTAAGGAACCTCTGCACCACCAAATTCAGCACATGCACCAGGCAAGGGATGTGCGTCCAACCGGCTAGTCCCAGAGCTGCTACGAGATTTCGACCATTATCGCACACCACCAGGCCGGGCTTGAGGCTCACTGGCACCAACCACTCATCAGTCTGTTGTTCCATGCCCTGTCTACAGCTCCTGCACGGTGTGGGGTTTGTCCCCCAAACAGATAAGTTTTAAAACTGCCTGCTGTCGTTTACCCCTGGCTCTGCTGAAGTTGGTGGTGAAGGTGTTGACCAGATGAGGCGGCAGCAGAGGATGGGGAAGCGGAGTAGGAGGAGGCAGCAACAGGAGGCAAAGAGAAGCGCCCTGCAATCCTCAGTGGTGGAAGGACATGCGCCAAAGTGCTATCCGCCTCAGGTCCAGCCGCCACTGCATTTACCCAGTGTGCTGTTAGGGAGATATAACGCCCCTCACCGTGCTTACTGGTCCACGTATCTGTAGTTAGGTGAACCTTGCCACAGATGGCATTGCGCAGTGCACATCTGATTTTGTCCTCCACTTGGTTGTGCAGGGAAGGGATGGCTCGCCTGGAAAAGTAGTGGCGGCTGGGCACGACGTACTGTGGGACAGCCACCGCCATAAGGCTTTTAAAACTCTCTATCTCCACCAGATGGAATTACAGCATTTCAAAGGCCAGTAATTTTGAAATGCTGGCATTCAGGGGGCCAGGGATCGCGGGTGGGTAGGGGGTACTTCCTCTTTCGCTCCAGTGTTTGGGAGATAGAGAGTAGAACGCTTCCATGGGACATTGTGGAGATGCTTGGTGACCCAGGTGGGGACATTGCTGGCAGACCCTCTGTTTGCGGGGTGGCAGGTGCCACTGTCATTCCAGAGGTGGACGAAGAGGCTGAGACTGCAGCAGAAGAGGAAGTAGGAGGAGACAGAGACTTTTCTTTGTTTCTGAGGTGTCTACTCCACTGCAGCTCGTGCTTTGCACTTAGATGCCTGGTCATGCAGGTTGCGAACATTTATGCCTCGCTTCAGGCTCTGATTGCACAGTGTGCAAACCACTCTAGTCGTCAGCACATTGTCTGAAGAACTGCCATGCCAGGGAATTTCTTGGAGCTGGCTTTGGTGTGCTCGGTCTCTTGCTGCGGTGGGCAGTAGCAGGCGTACTGTCTACGGGACAGCCGCTCCGCTTTTGCACCCTACTCACTCTTCTGCTGTGCTGGTGGCTCTGTGCGACCACCGCCTCTTCCTCCGAACTACACAGGTCACTCGCATGACATTGATTCCATGTGGGGTCGAGGACCTCATCGTCCTCCACATCATCTTCCACCCAGTCTTCACCCCTGCCCTCCTTGTCGGTCTGCAGTTGGCACCTGTGTTTCTTCATCATCCGAGACCTCTTGTGGTGGTCCTCCCATATACTCATGCTGAAACATAAGTGGTTGGGCATCGGTGCATCTCTTCCACTTCTGGAGCAGGGCTATGTGGATGGCCCTGGGAAACCCTGCTGGCAAAGTCATCAAAAAGCAGAATAGACTGCTCTATTACTCAGACTGCTTGGCTGATTTGCAAGGGGGTGAGGGGAAGGACTGATGGACATGGGCTGCAGGTGCTAACTCTGATCTTTCAGCGGGAGACTGGGTAGGAGACAATGTGAAGGAACTGGAGGCACTGTCAGCAACCCAATCTACTATCGCCTGTACTTGTTCTGGCGTCACTATTCGTAGAGCCGCATTCGGCCCTACCAAATAACGCTGAAGGTTCTGTCGCCTACTCGCACCTGAGGAAGGTGTTTCACTTGTGCATGTAGCTAGCACAGATCGACCACGTCCTCTCCCTGCAACAGGAGCTCCACCAGCAGCACCACGACTGGGGCCACATCCCTTATTTGACACTCTCCTCGTTCATCCACCAAGCTAACAGATGGTTTTTGTCAGGCGACAATGTAACCGCCAATAGTCAACAATTAGGTTCACTGAGAGTAAGGCAGTGCCGGTGTCATAAAGAGGAAACATTTCTTGAGGTCACACAGTGTGACAGGCAAATTTTATACAATTACTTTACAGTCCCCCAAATTTTTAATTAGTTTTTTTTTTTTTTTTTTTTTTTAATGCTAATTACCTTTAGATTACAGTCATGGTGTAACGGATCGGCAGGGTTCCTCCATCTGGAGCGCAGCGACTGCTCCGTCATCACAGCGGCGTTTGCGTTCCAGCGTGGAACGCAACGTGCGCGGTGACGTCATCGGCTCATCCCACAGGGCGGAGTTACACCATAAAAGCGCCGAGGCAGCTATGCACAGCGTTCCACTAATTTGGAGTGTGCGCCTGTGCATACTGCTACTCAAGCTTTCCCCACTGACTTTGGATCCGGACTTCAGAACACCTGGGAACCTACTCCATGACTCCGCTAACCTCCCTGGCAATCCGGGACGCTACTTAAGCATTCTACCAAACCGCAAGTATAGCTATTCAGTGGCTGACTCTAATCTGGACTACCAATACCTTACACCAGTGGCGATAATATTCAAGGCACTCTGTTCTCTGTATAATGTTTGCAAGGGGGGCATGTGTCATCCAAAATATGACTCATGGACTATAACTGTTGCCTGCACCATATGTATAACTGCATCCACCTGCAGGGCGTATAGAGATTGCCGTTAATAATATACTCAGAGCAGGGAGCAGGTATATGATGTTAGGGTCCCTAACTCTCCGCTCAGTTGTTTGAGAGAGCCGCCTGGGAATCCGTTACTGAACCTGATCTAACCTCACCTTCCTTCTTCGTCTTGTGCACTAGTTAATGCAACACATTTCCGCAGTTGAGATCCTCGCAAAACAGTTCGGCGCCTTACATATTAGTGGAACCCCAATGGATCCAGCGGAATTAGCAAGACACATCGTCATCCTCTCACAGAAGGTTGAGAACCTATCTGAGGATGTTCAGAACCTGCAACTCGAGAACCAGACATTGCGATCTTGTCGCACAGAACACAAACCCCCCACGGGAGGGACCTGAGCCATTGGTCAGTCCTCCGGAACTATTCTCAGGCGATCGTAAACATTTCCGAGATTTAATTAATGCTTCCAAATTAATGTTTGAGCTTCGTCCTAGGACCTACCCTACTGACCGGATAAAAGTCCTCACTATGATCTCCTTTCTTAGGGGGGAGCCCAGAGCCTGGGCAAATACCTATTTGGAGAGGGAGGACCCCGTCCTAGACAACTACCACCAATTTCTTACAATCATGGCCCTCTTGTATGAAGACCATAGCAAGCAGCTGACGGCGGAATCCGCCATCAGGAGCATTAAACAAGGCAGACGTCCTGTTGAGGATTTTATTGCAGAATATACGCGGTGGGCTCGGGAGACTGAGTGGAACGATCTCAGTCTTAGGAACCAGTTCCGTCTCGGTCTTTCTGAAGCACTGAAGGATGAGTTGGCAAGAGGTGACATGCCCCTCACCCTTGAAGATCTTATGCAACGTGTCACCACCCTCGACCGGCGTCTCCGTGAACGCAGAGCAGAGCGGTCCTATGGATATGTACCTCCCAGTAGACAAACCGATATGCACCCCCCTGAAGAAAAGATGGAGATTGCTGCCCTCAGGGGCCCTCTCACTGAAAGAGAGAAAACGAGAAGACGCAACTTGAATCTCTGCCTATATTGCTCTTCCGAAGGCCATGGGGTAGAAGATTGCCCGGCAATACGGAAGAAGTCCGAAGGTAAGCGATACTCTCTATGTAAAATCGTTGATCCCCAGATTAGAACCCCGGGTTACTTATACACCTCTCTTACTCTACAGTGGGACCAAAATCGACTTACCGTTGACGCAATGGTGGATACAGGATCCTGCGGAAATTTTATCGATACGCTGTTGATTAAGCGAAATAAAATTCCATTGATCAAAAAGAATTCCCCGCTGTCCGTGAGTTTTATTGACGGCACTACTTCGGCCTCAGGCCCAGTTCAAAATCAAACCCTACCTATAATGGTGACGTGTGAAAACAACCACACCGAATTTATGTCCTTCGACATTATACCCTCCCCTCTATTCCCTATCATACTAGGACTACCTTGGTTAAAACTACATAGACCAACACTACTATGGGATCAAGGGAGGGTAGGGTTAGATTCGGGGTATTGCCAGGAAACGTGTTTTCCTACAAATTCCATATTACTGGTTGGCGGCACCCAGATACCAGACCACTACCTGGACTTCACCGACGTGTTCAGTTCAAAGAATGCGGAGTTGCTCCCGCCTCACAGGACATACGACTGTCCCATAGATCTACTTCCAGGAAGTGAAATACCTACGGGGAGAATCTATCCATTGGCGAAACCTGAGCTAGACCACCTCAAACAGTATCTAGAGGAAAACCTGAAGAAGGGATTCATTAGGCCCTCTACTTCACCCGCAGGATCGGGAATGTTCTTTGTTCGGAACAAGGATTCCAGCCTTCGTCCTATCATCGACTATAGAGCCCTAAATAAAGTGACGGTAAAGAACAGGTACCCACTGCCTCTCATTAATGAACTGATTGAGCGCCTCAGCACTGCTACAGTCTACACCAAACTAGACCTTAGAGGAGCTTATAACTTGATAAGGATCAGAAAAGGAGACGAGTGGAAAACCGCTTTCCGCACCCGTTACGGACTCTTCGAGTACCAAGTGATGCCGTTCGGACTGTGCAATGCACCTGCAACATTCCAAAATTTTATAAATGATATTTTTCGAGACCTACTGGATGTTTGTGTCATTGTCTACCTCGATGACATACTGGTCTATTCAGACAACATCCAAGACCATAGAAGACATGTGCGTTGGGTATTAGCACGTTTGAGAGCCCATTGCCTGTACGCAAAATTCGAGAAATGCGTATTTGATACGACTACACTACCGTTCCTGGGTTACATCATCTCCCCCGAGGGGATTCAGATGGACCAGACAAAGATTGAATGTATACGAAATTGGCCCACTCCAAATTCCAGGAAGGCACTCCAAAGGTTTTTGGGGTTCGCTAATTTCTACAGGAAATTCATCAAGAATTACTCTGCGACTACAAAACCGCTCACCAGACTTACAAGCATCAACACGAGGTTCATATGGAATGGAGATGCTCAGGAAGCATTCCAACTACTGAAGGACAGGTTTACATCCGCTCCCATTCTCACCATACCTGACCCTAACAACTTGTACGTCCTCGAAGTGGATGCTTCCCAAAATGCTGTAGGAGCTGTCTTATCTCAACGTTCATCATTAATGACGCCCCTACATCCGGTAGGGTTTTTCTCCCGGACCCTCAATCCGGCCGAGGTTAACTACCCCATAGGGGAAAAGGAACTTCTGGCAATAAAAAACGCCTTGGAAAATTGGAGACATATATTAGAAGGCTCGACACACCCAATCACCATATACTCAGACCACCGCAACCTCCAATACCTAAAGACCGGTAAAACATTATCCTCTCGCCAAGTGAGATGGAGTTTCTTCTTCGACCGCTTCGATTTCCAAATCACATACAGACCCGGCTCAAAAAACGGAAAGGCAGACGCGCTATCACGTTTGAATGATCCCCATCCAGGGGCAGAATTCCCTTCGTGGGTAATTCCACCCAAAAAAATTATCGCCACTGTAGCTCTACGACAAAGGCTCAAGGACTGTTTAACCCTAAATGAAAACGATTTACCTCCAGGACTCCGTAGGGATGATGAAGGTTTCTGTTATAAGGGAAATCATCTATACATACCACCAAACGTTACAACACAAGTAATTCAACTATGCCATGATACTCCCCTGTCGGGTCATCCGGGCATCTCCAAAACCGTGGAGTTAGTCCGCAGATATTACTGGTGGCCCAACATGTTACAGGAAATTGAGGACTACGTCGCCTCATGTGAGATTTGTGCCACCTGCAAACATGATCGTAAGCAACCTTACGGCCTACTAATGAATCTCCCGATACCCTCCAGACCCTGGGAGTGGGTTTCACTGGATTTTATAGTTGACCTTCCTCCTTCACATGGTCATAATACCGTACTTGTTGTTGTTGATCTACTAACAAAAATGGCACATTTTGTGGCCCTGAAAAAATTACCATCTTCGAAGGAGACTGCTGAGGTTTTTGTGACTAACATCGTCCGTCTACATGGAGTGCCTACTAAACTCATATCGGACAGAGGCTCACAATTTATCTCCAAGTTCTGGAAGGCTCTTTGTGCCAGACTCCAGATAGACCATCGGATGTCCAGTGCATACCACCCGCAGACAAACGGACAAACTGAGAGAGTAAACCAATGCCTCGAGCAGTACCTTCGCTGTCACTGCTCATATCTCCAGGACGACTGGGAGCGCCTGCTCCCTCTTGCGGAATTCTCCTATAACAATTCCAAAAGTGCCTCCACTCTTCACTCTCCATTCTTCTCGAACTACGGTTTTCACCCTTCTCCTATCACTCCGATGAGTATCCCTACTAACGTACCAGCTACTGAAGATTACATCTCTACATTACAGAAGACCCTCAAGGAGCTTAAAGAAAACCTTATCCGAGCTAGAGATCGACAAAAAATGTATTATGATCGACGCAGAAGGCCGAGTCCCCCTTATCAAGCAGGGGACTCCGTCTGGCTCTCCACCAAAAACCTCCGCTTGGGTACTCCCTCTAAAAAATTGGGGAAACAGTTCCTGGGACCATTCCGTATCGAGAAGGTCGTCAACCCCAACACGATGAAACTTATTCTACCTCCTCGTCTCCAGGTACACCCAACCTTTCACGTATCTTTGCTGAAGCCTTTTCGTCCCAACCCTTTCCCGGGCAGGACCCCTGCCCCGTCACCTCCGGTCATTGTCCAAGGTGATGAAGAGTTCGAGGTTGAGGAGCTCTTGGATTCAAGAAGGAGGAGGGGGAGACTCCAGTACCTCATACGATGGAAGGGTTATGGTCCCCAAGATGATTCCTGGGAGGAGGCTGATGTTGTCCACGCTCCAATATTGCAAAGGGAGTTTCACCGCAGGTTCCCCGACCGGCCCTCCCCTTCTAGGGTTCCCCGGAGGGGTTCCCTTGGGAGGGGGGTACTGTAACGGATCGGCAGGGTCCCTCCATCTGGAGCACAGCGACGGCTCCGTCATCACAGCGGCGTTTGCGTTCCAGCGTGGAACGCAACGTGCGCGGTGACGTCATCGGTTCATCCCACAGGGCGGAGTTACACCTTAAAAGAGCTGAGGCAGCTATGCACAGCGTTCCACTAATTTGGAGTGTGCGCCTGTGCATACTGCTACTGAAGCTTTCCCCACTGACTTTGGATCCGGACTTCAGAACACCTGGGAACCTACTCCATGACTTCGCTAACCTCCCTGGCAATCCGGGACGCTACTTAAGGATTCTACCAAACCGCAAGTATAGCTATTCAGTGGCTGACTCTAATCTGGACTACCAATACCTTACACCAGTGGCGATAATATTCAAGGCACTCTGTTCTCTGTATAATGTTTGCAAGGGGGGCGTGTGTCGTCCAAAATATGACTCATGGACTATAACTGTTGCCTGCACCATATGTATAACTGCATCCACCTGCAGGGCGTATAGAGATTGCCGTTAATAATATACTCAGAGCAGGGAGCAGGTATATGATGTTAGGGTCCCTAACTCTCCGCTCAGTTGTTTGAGAGAGCCGCCTGGGAATCCGTTACTGAACCTGATCTAACCTCACCTTCCTTCTTCGTCTTGTGCACTAGTTAATGCAACACATTTCCGCAGTTGAGATCCTCGCAAAACAGTTCGGCGCCTTACACATGGTTGGTAATGATATTAATTGGGGTACACTCTGTATTGGCTCCCTATTGGAGGGGGCAGAATCACATGCACTTTAAAAGGGTGGATATGGTCATTCTATACCACGCTTGATAAAGGCTACCATGTAGCCGAGACGTTGCTCTCTGGTTTTATTGTACACATTCTGTGAAACTTGCCCAATAAAGAACTCAATAAAGATGCTGCCGTAGCCTCTTTTTGTACACTATACGTTGGGCTGCTGAGGATCTGCGGTCGTGGCTCGGCTGTTGCATATAAGTGTGGTCATAAAGTCTGTGAGTGCTGCTCTACAACTGTTTTACACTTTTCCTCAGGATAGGTCATCAATATCAGATCAGCAGGAGTCCGACACCCAGCACCCCTTCCAATTAGCTGTTTGAAGAGAAACCAGCGCTGCCGTCTCTGCTCTGTTTACCTGGTCGCTGCAGTAATTGCAGTATGGCATCCCCTTTCACTTCTATGGGACGTCTCTGTAGTATTTACTTGAACAGGAAGGAGCTGTCCCATCGAAGTAAATGGGGATGCCATATTTGTAATTACACCCGCTCACCACAAGCACAAGGCGAAGGCAGAGGAGTAGGAAGAGGTCGCCAACGCAGCTGGGGCACCACCAGCACCTCAGAAGGCAGGGTTAGCATGGCCAAAATGAAAAAAAGCTTTGTCAGCACGCCACAAAAACTAGCACCACCAGCTGATATGGAACAGGACACACGGCACACACACTCATGTGCATGAGCCCTTGCAAATATCACCTGACCACTGTCTGCAGGTATTTAGCGATTTCACTCCCCAAACACTTCAGTGAAAAGCTCGGTGCCTTTGAATGTGGCCATATCGACACTTAAAAGGAATGTTGTCAGAAAATGACCTAAATCACATTTTATTCCCTTACGTCCTACCAGCAGCACAGATGGGGTTAACCACCCACCATGGACTGGTAAGACGGCAGAATATTTAATGAGCCCAAGTATAAAACCAATTAACAATTAAGTATCCCCTTAAAAGGAGGGAATCAACCCCCAGCCCACTGTGTTTTTTTCTGTCCTCCCAGACAGGTGGAGTGGGCAGTGATCCCCCCTTTCTTTCTGGTGGGATCTTTTTTTCATTTGGTAGTGGGCTGTTGCCCTTCTTTTTGCCTTTGCAGTTGGGCCGGCAGCTTACCTGATGCCGCCTCCGCGCAGCTACGCTTTGCTGGGGTATGCTTGGCGGCGTCTTCAGTCCAGGTTTCTTCGGTCCCTGGGTGCCGCCATCTTCCGGAAGTAACATGTGAGTTCTCTGACGTCACTTCCGAGACTTCTATTCAACGGGATTTTTAGGTTATTTTTGGTGTTCTTCCTCCTGTTGGAGGATTTATAGTGATTCCCTGGTTCGAGGAGAAAATTTTTGGTTAAATCTGTAGGTTTTCCCTCTGGGGGCAGGGGGTTGTTTCTGGACCCAACCCCTCCCCTATTTAAGGAAGCATTGTGCACCAGTTTGTTCTCTGCCTGCACATGCTTTTCAAACTAGCTCCCAGAGTCCCTATAAGTCAGTGTTTTTCCACTTATTGGTGCTTTATTCTTTCGGTCCTTATTTTCAGCTTCCGCCGGTCTGTCTTGTACCTTTTCACCTTGATATTTATAGGTAATTTACAAATGTTTTATTTGTCTTTTTTTCGGAAGGCAGAAAAGCTGGTTCCAAAAGGAAGCATTTATCCTGCTACGATTGTAGCGCTCTTTTGGAGGACAGCTGTCCCTACTCCAGGTGTGACAGCTGCCTTTCGATGGTCCAACCTTCTAGTGAATGTACGATGCAGGACATGTATCAATGGGTAAAGACCTATGTGGATGGTTCTATCAAGGGAGTCATAAGCCTGCTTGATGAAAGGCTTCCTACGCCTGCTCAGGCACCTATGGGGACCTCTGCCCCGGTAAAGAGACCCTCTGTGGTCTCCTTAGGTTCTTCCTACTCGGATGAGGAGGAACTTGCATCGTGTTTTTTCCTCCCTGAAAAGACACAGAGATTACTTAAGTCCATCAGATTGGGGGACCCTGATGTTGACCCAGGGGAGCCTTCCGAACCCGCTAGTTGGGCACCTCGTGTCTTCAAAGCGGATGAGATTCTCCTCTCTGTCATGCGTACGGAGTGTAAAAACCTGAGAAGGGTCCGGTTCTAACAAGGAAGTTTAAAACCATGTTCCCGATGGCTAAACCCTTGGCAGATTTGTGGGGGTCCATTCCCAAGGCGGACATGGCTATTGCCAAATTGTCCAAACGCACTCTGGTTCCTGCAGACGATGGGTCTAGCCTGCAGAATCCCCTTGACAGGAGAGCAGAGTGCACCCTAAGACTGGGTTATACGGCAGCTGCAGCATCCGCTTCCGCAGCCATTGCTGCTTCCAAGGTCTCTGCCTGAACCAAATTCAAGTTGACATGTACCAGAAGGTTTCTCGGGACGACATACTGGCTGCCTTCAAGACCATCAACCTGGCTACGGACTTCTTGTGCGATACCGCACAGCTTCAGCTGAAATTGGTGGCTAAATCTATGGCCCTTGTGTCTGCAGCCTGTAGGCCTTTATGGCTTAAGCCTTGGGTCGCTCACAATTCATCGAAGTATAACTTATGTGGCCTATCAGACAAGAAGGGGAAGAGTCTTCCCCAGCACTCCTTTCGAGGGTGGGGCAGACAAGACCGTGGAGGTAGGTCTGGCCAGCAAGCAAGGTCTCGAAGAGACTGGGGAGCTCAGCGAAGGGGTTCGAGGCACTCCCGCAGAAGAGCCAAAGATAGAAAATCCACCTCCTGACTGCGGGCCTCTTTGAGGCTCTTGGATAACTCCCGTTACTCCTGCTGTCCTGCCAGAATACTTCCCCATTCCTCTGCCTCATCTACCTGTCAGGGGTCGTTTCTTCCACTTCAAAGAGGATTGTATCCGAAATATTTCGGATCCCTGGGTCCTGAGCATCATTTCCGAGGGATATTTAATCAACCTTATCTCTCTTCCTCCAGACAGGTTTGTCAAAACCAAACTCCTACAAGCTACCAAGCAGTCGGTTCTGGAGGCCTACATTCAGGACTACATCCGCAAGGGGGCTCTGGACGAGGTTCCGGCAGGAGAACGGGGCTTAGGGATCTACTCACCAGTTTTTCTGGTTCTCAAATCTTCAGGAGATCTCTGGATGATTATCGATCTGAGGTTTTTCAATCGGTATATAAGGAAGGTGAAGTTTCGTATGGAAACCATCACGTCAGTGGTTCACGTTCTCAATCCTGGGGATGTGATTGCAACTCTGGATCTCAAAGATGCATATCTGCACATTCCGATCCATCCTGTTTCCAGGAAGTATGTCAGGATCACGGTCCAGGGTTCCGGTGTTGTCAGATATCTTCAGTTTGTTGCCCTTCCTTTCTGCATTTCTTCTGCCCCTCACACTTTTACCAAAGGGGTGGTTTCTGTAGTGGCGGCTTTGAGACTTCAAGGACTGGCCATCATTCCTTATCTGGATGACTGGGTTTTGAAAGCCTCTTCTTTAGCGGTCCTAACCCAACAACTTCATGTAGCAATCTCCTTTCTGTTCCGCCTAGGTTGGATCATCAACTGGCAGAAGTCGAACGTGAGCCTGTCAACTTCAGTAAGATATCTAGGCTTCATAATTGACTCAGTTGGGATGTCTCTCCAGTTGACCCCAGAAAGAAGATCCCGGATACTGAACACGGCAAAGTTCCTTTCCGTTCCTCGGCGAGTGCCATTTCGGACTCTCATGAAGATGTTGGGGCTCATGTCAGCGTCTGCGGAAGCAGTCCCTTGGGCTCTATGGCACCTCCGCCCTCTACAGTCGGAGGTCCTCTCCAAATGGAATGGCAGCCCTGCCGGGCTAAACTCGATAGTCCCTCAGATGGTGGAGCCATCTTTTAGACAGGAAGTCTATGACCCAGCCAACCTGGATCATATTGCCTACGGATGCGTCCCAAGTAGGCTGGGACGCTCACCTAGACAACACTCCAGTTCACGGAACTTGGTCTCCTCAGAAGCGGCTTCTCTCATCCAATCTCCGCGAGATTCGAGCAATCCGGCTAGTCCTCCTTCACTTCGCCCCTCAGATCCGGGGCAAAGCGGTGAAAGTCCAGTCAGACAATATGACTGCGGTACTTTATAGATCACTTCCTCTCCTATCAGAGATCGGGGTGATTCTGGATTGGACAGCATCGAACCTTTCCCACTTATCTGCGATCCACATTCAAGGCTCCCTCAATATGATAGCGGATCGGCTGAGCCGCCGTCTTCCCACAGTGGAGTGGTTTTTACATTCGGAGATATTCAAGCACATAGTCCTCAAGTGGGGTATGCCAGAGGTGGATCTCATGGCAACAAGGTTCAACGCCAAGGTGGAGAGGTTTTGCTCCCTTTACAGGGAGGACAACCCCCTGGCGATAGACACTCTGTCAATATCCTGGAGGTTCAGGCTTGCTTACATCTTCCCTCCGTTTTCCATGATTCCGAGGGTATTGATGAAAATCCATCAGGATCAGGCCTCGGTGATAGCCATCATACCGTTTTGGCTGAAGAGATCCTGGTTTACCCAGCTCACTCAGATGAGTCGAGGAGAATATTGGAGGCTCCCCCAGAAGCAGACCCTGGTGTCATGGGACACTCACCTCTGCTTAGATCTGCACAGATTCAACCTGACAGCCTGGAGGTGGATCCGTCCCTTCCCAGAGTAGAGGACCTTTCAGAGTCGGTTCTGAGAACGCTGTCTCATTCAAGAGAGACTACTCTCGGATTATGAGGATATTCTCATCCTGGTGTACCTCAAAGGCGGTGGCATCTGCAGATCCGCCCCTCTTTGCCATCCTTCAGTTCCTACAAGACAGCCTTGATAAGGGCCTTGCCCCTTCTACTCTGAGAGTTCAAGTTTCAGCCATCTCAGCTTGGCTCAACAGGCTTTTTTCTCAGGACCCGCTAATCAAATGGTTCCTTAAGGGAGATGAAAGATTAAAGCCTACAGTACTGAGCCCATTCCTCAGTGGGATCTATCAGTAGTTCTTAGGGGGTTGGCATCTCCTCCCTTTGAGCCTTTGGAGGAGGTGGACTTCAAATTTGTCAAACTAGTTTTTCTTCTTGCAGTGACTTTGACCAAGAGGTTCTCTGACCTTCAAGCTCTCTCAGCACACGAGCCCTATACCATCTTTTTACATGACCGGGTCCTTCTTAGATTTCTCCCGTATTTTAGGCCTAAAGTTCCTTCTTTCCAGAACATCAACCAGGTGATATCCCTCCCAGTTCTGTTGGCATCTTCCACCTCCTCCGAGGAACATGCTAGACATCCTTTGGACGTCTCGAGATGTCTCCGGATCTATGTGGATAGATCAAAGGAGTTCAGGAAAGATGAAAATCTTCTAATCTTGTTTGCCGTGCCGGTAAGTTTAAAGGCCGTAGGGCATCCAAACCTTCCATCAGTCGGTGGATTAAGGAGGCTATTATGGAATCCTTTGTTTCCCAATCTCTGGACCCTCTGGAGTTTGTGAAGGTCTATTCTACTAGGGCCGTGGCTACTTCTTTTGCTAAGAGGAGTCTTCTGCCTCTCGACACGATTTGCAAATCTGCCTCCTGGAGCTCTGAATCAACATTCATCTCCCATTATAGACTGGATGCCAGACTAGCTGAATTTTCGGCCTTTGGGCAGACTATACTTAATTTTGCAAGGCAGGAGGGCCCTCCCTAGGGGTTTCTTCTTGCTATCTCCCCATCTGTGCTGCTGGTAGGACATAAGGGAATCGTTAATTTCTAACGATAATTAGTTTTCCCTTAGTCCTAACAGCAGCACACAAATATCCCACCCTAGTAAATTGTACTTTTCCTTGCTATAAGCATAGTGGGCTGGGAGTTGATTCCCTCCTGTTAAGGGGATACTTAATTGTTAATTGGGTTTATACTTGGGCTCATTAAATATTCCACCGGTCCTACCAGTCCACGGGGGGTGGTTAACCCTATCTGTGCTGATGTTAGGACTAAGGGAAAACAAATTATCATTAGAAATTAACGATTTTAATCTTTTTTTTTTTATAGAATATGTTTTTTCCCCCATGTCATCTATATTAAAAACATGTAAATAATGTTGAAATTTTCACATTGGCCACTATGCCTAAAATATGTTAACACTTTCTGTCTTTTGAGAGCAGTTACATGGACCATAGACACAATGGACAGGAGCTGACTCTGACTTAGTTCTCCAGGCATGGTCTGTGATCTGTGATATCCCCTATTGTGAATAATGGAGTCTGTGTTATCTAGATAGAAGTGTTACTTGCCATTTTAATTCCGCCTGTGGTGATAATGATAATAGCTACTAAAAAGTTACCTGCACAGAACAGGAGATCATTACCTATTATTTAGCCTATTGGTAATTAGTTGGGCAGATATTCTGCCCGATGATCGCTAACGATCATTGGGCAATCCATTTCTTTCAGCATGCTAAAAGATCAGGATTTGCCGGTGGCTGATCGTGGTGTCTAATTACGATCTGCGGCCGGCAAACCACTATACAGCATGGGGATGAGCGATGACATAACAATCGCTTCTCCCCATGCTGCAGAGGAGATGTCTGCATGTAATAGCAGTGGTCTCCTCAGCATGCAAGCAGGTGATGTCTCTCCCGACAATGGCCTGCGTGATCAGAATGTCTAATACACCCTTAAAGGGAACCTGTCACCAGTTTTATGGTGTCCTAACTAAGGTCAACATAAATAAGTGACTGATTCGCTTAGCAAAATGCTGGGTCACTTTTTTTTTATTGACCCAGTCAATCTGCCAACATCTTGTATTGAAAAGCTCCAGCTGATAATGATGAGTCATGAATGACAGTTTGTTTCCATATGAATCAGCAGCAAGTGGGCAGAGGAGTGGCTATAGCTCTGAATTAAATATACGCTGGACTCAATGACATCACGCCGGACTCAAATCAGCTCATTAGCATGCGACATCTTTGTGTGTATATTATGAGGTAACCATTTGTTACACCAGTAAGTGAATATATCTAAGGCACTTTTTAGTAGTTAATGATCGTATATAATTAGTTAGATTATAATCAAATATCCACATGACAGGTTCCTTTTAAGTCTGAAGATTGCAGAATTATATACATTGTTTTTAAATATAGTGACATGGAAAAATAAAAAAAATACCAAAAATTCTAAAATAATATACAGTACAGACCAAAAGTTTGGACACACCTTCTCATTCAAACAGGTTTCTTTATTTGCATGACTATGAAAATTGTAGATTCACACTGACGGCATCAAAACTATGAATTAACACATGTGGAATTATATACATAACAAAAAAGTGTGAAACAACTGAAAATATGTCATATTCTAGGTTCTTCAAAGTAGTCACCTTTTGCTTTGATTACTGCTTTGCACACTCTTGGCATTCTCTTGATGAGCTTCAAAAGGTAGCCACCTGAAATGGTCTTCCAACAGTCTTGAAGGAGTTCCCAGAGATGCTTAGCACTTGTTGGCCCTTTTGCCTTCACTCTGCGGTCCAGCTCACCCCAAACCATCTCGTTTGGGTTCAGGTCCGGTGACTGTGGAGGCCAGGTCATCTGGCGCAGCACCCCATCACTCTCCTTCATGGTCAAATAGCCCTTACACAGCCTGGAGGTGTGTTTGGGGTCATTGTCCTGTTGAAAAATAAATGATGGTCCAACTAAACGCAAACCGGATGGAATAGCATGCCGCTGCAAGATGCTGTGGTAGCCATGCTGGTTCAGTATGCCTTCAATTTTGAATAAATCCCCAACAGTGTCACCAGCAAAGCACTCCCACACCATCACACCTCCTCCTCCATGCTTCACGGTGGGAACCGGGCATGTAGAGTCCATCCGTTCACCTTTTCTGCGTCGCACAAAGACACGGTGGTTGGAACCAAAGATCTCAAATTTGGACTCATCAGACCAAAGCACAGATTTCCACTGGTCTAATGTCCATTCCTTGTGTTCTTTAGCCCAAACAAGTCTCTTCTGCTTGTTGCCTGTCCTTAGCATTGGTTTCCTAGCAGATATTCTACCATGCAGGCCTGATTCACACAGTCTCCTCTTAACAGTTGTTCTAGAGATGTCTGCTGCTAGAACTCTGTGTGGCATTGACCTGGTCTCTAATCTGAGCTTCTGTTAACCTGCGATTTCTGAGGCTGGTGACTCGGATGAACTTATCCTCCGCAGCAGAGGTGACTTTTGGTCTTCCTTTCCTGGGGCGGTCCGCATTTGAGCCAGTTTATTTGTAGCGCTTGATGGTTTTTGTGACTGCACTTGGGGACACTTTTAAAGTTTTCCCAATTTTTTGGACTGACTGACCTTCATTTCTTAAAGGGCTTCTGTCACCCCATTAAACATTTTTTTTTTTTTTGTGTACTTATAATTCCTATAGTGCGATTTATCCATACATGATGTGATTAATCATTTTGGTTCAGTAGATTTTGCTAAAAGCGTACTTTTATAATATGTAAATTTCCTGTCTACCAGCAAGTAGGGCGGCTACTTGCTGGTAGCAGCCGCATCCTCCTATCATAATGACGCCCCTTCCGCATGTTGATTGACAGGGCCAGCGAACAGGATCGTTCTCTGCTGGCCCTGCCTGTTTGCATTCACAATCTGGCGCTTGCGCCGCGGCCGTACCTGTCTTCAATCAGCGCAGGCGCACTGAGAGGCGGCCGCTCGCTCGGCCGCTCCATCCTCAATGGAGGCGCCAGATTTTGAATGCAAACAGGCAGGGCCAGCAGAGAAAGATCCCGTTCGCTGGCCCTGTCAATCAACATGCGGAGGGGGCGTCATTATGATAGGAGGATGCGGCTGCTACCAGCAAGTAGCCGCCCTACTTGCTGGTAGACAGGTAATTTACATATTATAAAAGTATGTTTTTAGCAAAATCTACTGAACCAAAATGATTAATCACATCATGTATGGATAAATCGCAGTATAGGGATTATAAGTAAACAAAAACAAAAAAAATGTTTAGTGGGATGACAGAAGCCCTTTAAAGTAATGGTGGCCACTCTATTTTCTTTACTTAGCTTCTTGCCATAATACAAATTCTAACAGTCTAATCAGTAGGACTATCAGCTGTGTATCCACCTGACTTCTCCACAACAGGTTTAATAAGTGTGCCCACTTATTAAACCTGACAGGGCACACCTGTGAAGTGAAAACCATTTCAGGTGACTACCTCTTGAAGCTCATCAAGAGAATGCCAAGAGTGTGCAAAGCAGTAATCAAAGCAAAAGGTGGCTACTTTGAAGAACCTAGAATATGACATATTTTCAGTTGTTTCACACTTTTTTGTTATGTATATAATTCCACATGTGTTAATTCATAGTTTTGATGCCTTCAGTGTGACTAAAATTTTCATAGTCATGAAAATAAAGAAAACTCTTTGAATGAGAAGGTGTGTCCAAACTTTTGGTCTGTACTGTATATGTTTAACATAAAAGCGTGATTTAAACAATAGGTCATTTTCTGATAACACGTTCCCTTTAAGTATGTGTAGAAAGTGTCAGGTAGGAACTCATTCACCCTATAGATGAGGATCCCAGACATGGCAGGGTGAGATAGGACAGTCGCCACCATGTGGCCAAAAACTGCATCTGCAAGATGTTTTACCAAAAACCCTGTGGGTTTCAAATTGATTGCAAATGGCTGTTTGGTTTTGTAGGTAAACAGCAATTAACATTCCATTTAAAAACCATGACGATTTGATAAAACCACGTTGACTCCGTTTTTGGACTCATTGTGGCTGCTATGTGTGACCTCACCAGTGAGAAAGCTTCTTGTGGAAAGCAATCTGTAGAGAAAACTACAACTCCCAGCAGGCGGAGTAAAGATACTAGCAAGCCTGGGTATCCAGTTTATTATATGGATGCATAGGCTGGCTGAGATGCTGTATGTTGTACAGTATTGTGCCACTCAAGTGGCGGGGCATGGGGTCAGGGGCCACCAGGGGATTTACCTTTTCCCTGTGGGTCAGTCCAAGCCTGGAAACAGCCAAGGGAGCAATCCACCCCCACAGCAACATAAAGGGGTATTCTGGTTACAAAAATGTATTCCCTATCCACAGGATAGGGTATAACTATTAGATTGGTGGGGGTCTTATCGTTGGGACCACCACTGATCACGAGGGCTCTATACCCTGTGTAGCCCCCTAAAAATGGATGGAGCAGCTGGTTGGAAGTGTGCACTGCTGCTCCATTCATTTCTATGGGCGTTCTGAAGATAGCTGAATAAAGGACTCACCAGTTTATGGAATTCCCATACAGATGAATGGAGTGGCAGCATGCATTTCCGACCAGCCACTCCGTCTATTTCAGGGGAGCTCCACAATCTCATGATTGTTGGGGGTCCCAGTATAACTTTCTGTAACTGGAATACCCCTTTAATAGACCACAAAAGTTTGTGGTAGGTAACCTCTTTAAAAGGGTTATCCTTTTATTTTATGAATACAGGGGAGTTTAGTGATGACCCACCTCAGGCCTCGGTCACATTTCAATGAATCATCGATATTCTCCATGGACAGAACACGGATCTATTAGCTTTACTGTGCCTGTTCATACGATCGGTTTTCCATTGACAGCGGGACAGTGGAAAAGTAATATAGACATGTAGTACTTTGGTCCACGATGTAGACCAAACATGCCCATCGAAGTCTATGGTTATGTGAAAAACCACTGGCACGCATGGCATCCGTGTTCTGCCAGTGGCTTTTCACTGACCATTGCTAGAAGATGCTCGGAAAATTAATTTGCAGCCTATTAGTGCACACGGAATACGCATGACACATGGACCAAACAGGGATATCTTCATGGATGAAACACTGACCATCTTGTCACGGATGTCCTCGTGGACAAAGAAGTGTGAACAGGTCCTCAAGCTAAGAACAGGACCTACTAAGTCTATGCATTAGGCCTAGGGTTGTCTCACCGGCCAAGCTGGTATTTTAGTGCCCCTGCTGGTAATTTTATGCTACCGGCAATAATAATTACCGGTAGGTATTTCCCTAAATGGACTGTTACTAATGTGTGCTTCCACAGTGGAGGGCTCATTAGTACAGCCTTTAACTCCCGCCCCCCAATCACCCCTTTTGTATTAAGAAGAAGAAGAAAAAAAATGGAGGAGGTGAGTTTTTTTTTTTGCGCAGAGAAGTGGGCATTACTTATACTGGCGGGCACTAACGGGGCATTACTATTACTGGGGGGCACTACTATTACTTGGTGGCACTAATGGGGGCATTACTATTACTGGGGAGCACTACTGGGGCATTACTATTACTGGGGAGCACTACTGGGGGCATTAATAGTATTGGGGGAACTAATGGGGGCATTACTATTACTGGGAAGCACTACTGGGGCATTACTATTACTGGGGTGCACTACTGGGGGCATTAATATTATTGGGGGTACTAATGGGGGCATAATTAATTCTAGGGGGCACTTAGGGTACTTTCACACTAGCGTTAAAGTTTTCCGGTATTGAGTAGCATCACAGGGGCTCTATACCGGAAAAAAACACTTCAGTTTTATCCTAATGCATTCTGAAAGGAAAGCATTCCGTTCAGTATGCATCAGGATGTCTTCAGTTCAGTCCCTCTTATGGTATTTGGCCAGAGAAAATGCCGCAGATTCTGCAGTATTTTCTCCGGGCAAAATTCCGGAACACTTGCCGGAAGGATGGATCTGGCATTAATTTCCATTGAAATGTATTAGAGCCGGATCCGGTACCAAGTGTCCTGGAAAACCGAATCCGGTTTCCCAGTCTGCGCATTCGCAGACCTTCAAAAATGCAAAAAAAAAATAGATACCGGATCTGTTTTTCCGGATGACACCGGAGAGACGGACCCGGTATTTCTATGCATTTGTCAGCTGGATCTGGAAACAAATGCTATCCGTTTGTATACGGATTTCCGGATCCGGCAGGCAGTTCTGGCAACGGAACTGCCTGCCGGAATCCAACAACGCAAGTGTGAAGGTACCCTAATTGGGTCATTAATATTTTTGGGGGCACTAATGGGGGCTTTAATATTATTGGGGGCACTAATGGGGGTATTACTATTACAGGGGCACTATTAATTCTGGAGGGCACTGATTGGGGCAATATTAATTCTGGGGCATGCTAATGGGGGCATTAATTCTGGGGCACACTAATGGGGGCATTATTAATTCTGGAGAGTGCTAATAGGGGCATTATCCATTCTGGGGGTCACTAATGGAGGCATAAATATTACTGGAGGGCACTAATGGGGGAACTAATAATGCTGGGGGCCACATTATGACATAGGGACTTAACAACCCGTGTTAAAGGGGTTGTCCAGGTTCAGAGCTGAACCTGGACATCCCTCCATTTTCACCCCGGCAGCCCCCCTGACATGAGCATCGGAGCAGTTCATGCTCCGATGCTCTCCTTTGCCCTGCGCTAAATCGCGCAGGGCAAAGGCATTTTTCTGAGTTCCGGTGACGTACCGGGCTCTCTATGGGGCTGACAGGCAGCCCGGTGACATCACCGGCACTGATGGGCGGGATTTGGCTCTGCCCTAGCCAGTAAAACGGCTAGGGCAGAGCTAAAGCCCGCCCCTCAGAGCCGGTGACGTCACCAAACACACTGCTGGGCGGAAGTTACCGCCCGGCAGTGTGTTATTGAAAACACAAGAGCCTGTGCCCTGCGCGATCTAGCGCAGGGCACGGGAGCGCATCGGAGCATGAGATGCTCCGATGCTAGGCTCAGGAGGGCTGCCGGGGTGAAAATAAGGGTATGTCCGGGTTCAGCTCTGAACCCGGACAACCCCTTTAAGCCACGCTCCCACGGCTTAACTTGGCCGGTATTTTTTTTGTGGGGGGGGGGGGGGGGGGGGGAGGTGGCGACCCTAATTAGGCCTCATGCACATGAACCTATTTTGGTCACCCTTTCATTTTTAAGGGTCTGCAAAAAAAAACACAAAAAAATCGGACAGCACACAGATGTTATCCGTGTACTGTCCACATCTGTATGTCCATCCCGCAAATTATAGAACACCTCCTAAGGCGCCCTGCACATGAACGTGTGCACCCCGTGGTCGTGCTGCGGCCTGCAATGCACGAACACAGTCCGTGGGACAGCCGCAGCGGATCGTGGACCCATTCACTTTAATAGGTCCGCGATCCGGCCGTTCTGCAAAAAGATACATGTTCTATCTTTTTGCGGAACGGAAGTACGGGACGAAACCCCACGGAAGCTCTCAATAGTGCTCCTGTAGGGTTCCGTTCTTCCTTCCCACTTCTCTGGATTTTTGGACCCATTCACTTGGGTCTGCATCCGTGACTCGGATGCCCACAGAACGGCACCCGTGTATTGCTGATCTGCAAATGCGGTCCGCAATACGGCAACGGGAAGCACACGTTCGTGTGCAGTGGGCCTAAAGCCCCATGCAGACGTCAGTGTTTCACTGATGTGTGCTGTACATGTTCTCCACGTACATCACACGTCCCTATTCGTTTTAATGTGTGTATTCAGACATCAGTGTTTCATCACGGTCTGTGGGTCAGTTTTTTTACCACGGATGCACTATTTTGTCAGTGTTCACAGATCCATCACGCCCATTATAGTCTATGGGTCCGTGAAAACCGCGGATGCCATCCGTGTTTCACGGATCATTAACAAGAGATTCTTTGAAAACTATTTTTCAGCTGTTGAGTGTTAGTAAAACATGGATGCAACACGGACAGCAAAAAACTGATCCACGGACCCAACACGGATCTGTCACGGGAGAAAACACGGATTGAACACACTCCTCGTTACCACTGATCCAAAATTGACACGGACGTCTGCCTGAGGCTTAAGGCCTCATGCACACGACCGTTGTTGTGTCCCGTGTCTGTTGTTCCGTTTTCCGTAATTTTCTGCGGACCCATTGACTTTCAATGGGTCCGTGGAAAACTTGGCTAATGCACCATTTGTCATCCACGTCCGTGATCCGTGTTTCCAGTCCGTGAAAAAAATAGGACCTGTCCTATTTTTTCCACTGAAAACGGTACGCGGACCCATTCAAGTCAATGGGTCCGTGAAAAAACATGGAGGCACACAAGATTGTCATCCGCATCCGCGTGTCAGTTTTTTTCCTATCATTTTAATGGCAAACTTGACTTAGATTTTTTTTTAACTTTCCTTCATGTCTGGTGATCCTCCAAAAATAAAGGAAGACACACGGAAACAAAAACGGATCACGGAACAACGGAACCCCTTTTTGCGGACTGAGAAAAACAACTGTCGTGTGCATGAGGCCAAATGCGGAGTGCACACGGAAGGCGTCCTAACAGGGGGTGCCATCATGGACAGTGGACACCTAGCGGGTTCCCTGCTGACAACTACTGATCATGGGACTCCAGCAGTGGAAAATTCTGGATGATAAAGTCAAGAAGACAATTAGTGACAAGCCCTCATGACCTAGTGCCTGGTGCCATGTAGGGGCCCGTCCAGGACTTGGGTCACGTGACACAGCATGCCTATGGTTTCCTGAGCACACAGCCAGTGATGCACATATTCAGTATCTGGGTATACATGGCATGAACTGCCCGTGCCCAGCCATGTGCCCTCACACGGACTGACTACAGCCTGCCCCCGGGCTGCTCTGCTCTCAGGTACGGGCGGCGCGGTGCACGCTGGGATCGCTTCTCCAGCCAATATGGCGTCTCCGTGACAGCTGTGCTGCTGCTGCGCTGCCGGTGTGTGGAGTATGGGGGGATAACCCGGGCACTGTCCTCACAGGCGCCCGCTGGAGGTCTTTATTTAACCCTTGCCTAGTACGGGTGGGCCGGGCAGAGGAGCGAAGCGGTGGCTGCCCCACCCTGTGCTGTGTGTGATGCTGCGGGTCACCGGGTGTCAGTGACAAACGGGGAATGAGGGAGCGGCCCGCAGGCTGACGACCAGAAGACATGGGCTCGGCGGCGGCCGGGGACTCGGCTCAGTGGCTGTCCGTCAAGGAGGAGACCATCTTTTTACATGACGGGCTCATTCGGGTCACTGATTTGGCCGAACTCCCCAGCGAGATTGGGGTGACGGAGGCCGGGGACACCGACCTGGAGGTAAGTCACCCGCTCTGTGAGCTCCATAGGCTTCAATAGGCCGTGTGTATTATGTCATACGTCATGTATAGGTTTGTATTTATCACAATAGACGTGGGTATCGTGTTATAGATGCACAGAGCAGGCTTCCCAAGTGTCTGGAGCCTGGCCCTATGGGGCCCATGAGATCCATCACTGATCTGTACCTTGTTCCCAGTCCACACCAGTCATGGGCGCAGAGGTGACGCCGGCCTGTCATGGGGGTGACGCCGCTGCTGTCATGGGGGTGACGCCGGTGCTGTCATGGGGGTGACGCAGGTGCTGTCATGGGGGTGACGCCGGTGCTGTCATGGGGGTGACGCCGGTGCTGTCATGGGGGTGACGCCGGTGCTGTCATGGGGGTGACGCCGGTGCTGTCATGGGGGTGACGCCGGTGCTGTCATGGGGGTGACGCCGGTGCTGTCATGGGGGTGACGCCGGTGCTGTCATGGGGGTGACGCCGGTGCTGTCATGGGGGTGACGCCGGTGCTGTCATGGGGGTGACGCCGGTGCTGTCATGGGGGTGACGCCGGTGCTGTCATGGGGGTGACGCCGGTGCTGTCATGGGGGTGACGCCGGTGCTGTCATGGGGGTGACGCCGGTGCTGTCATGGGGGTGACGCAGGGGCTGTCATGGGGGTGACGCCGGTGCTGTCATGGGGGTGACGCCGGGGCTGTCATGGGGGTGACGCAGGGGCTGTCATGGGGGTGACGCCGGGGCTGTCATGGGGGTGACGCCGGTGCTGTCATGGGGGTGACGCCGGTGCTGTCATGGGGGTGACGCCGGTGCTGTCATGGGGGTGACGCCGGTGCTGTCATGGGGGTGACGCCGGTGCTGTCATGGGGGTGACGCCGGTGCTGTCATGGGGGTGACGCCGGTGCTGTCATGGGGGTGACGCCGGTGCTGTCATGGGGGTGACGCCGGTGCTGTCATGGGGGTGACGCAGGGGCTGTCATGGGGGTGACGCAGGGGCTGTCATGGGGGTGACGCAGGGGCTGTCATGGGGGTGACGCCGGTGCTGTCATGGGGGTGACGCCGGTGCTGTCATGGGGGTGACGCCGGTGCTGTCATGGGGGTGACGCCGGTGCTGTCATGGGGGTGACGCCGGTGCTGTCATGGGGGTGACGCCGGTGCTGTCATGGGGGTGACGCCGGTGCTGTCATGGGGGTGACGCCGGTGCTGTCATGGGGGTGACGCCGGTGCTGTCATGGGGGTGACGCCGGGGCTGTCATGGGGGTGACGCCGGGGCTGTCATGGGGGTGACGCCGGGGCTGTCATGGGGGTGACGCCGGGGCTGTCATGGGGGTTATTTGCGTTCTATGGTTCATTGTATGACGATAGCTGACTAGCTTCCCTAAGGTGATGCTGTGTGGTACTGATGTGATCACCCGCATATTGCCTTCCACGCCCTGCCCCAGTTCACACTGAGCTGTAGGTCAGAGATGCTTCCCGAGTAGCCTTTGTCCATGGATGGCTGCACATGGATTTTCCCAGCGGTCGGGCCCTTTGTACTTGCGCTCTCTGAGAGAGCAGGTGCTGTTCTCTTTCTGCTTCCTAATGATGAGGCATCTGTTCTGGTTGTCAGGCTGTGTCTCCCTGTCAGGATGAGCTCATTTGGATTTCAGCTCTAGGATATAACGCTTCTGCCTGGGGGGGGGGGGGGGGGAGAAATGACACCCGTGACATCCCAGAGCGTTGGGAAATCCAGGCGTCACAGATTAGGCCCTGGTGCCCATGTGCGTATGAGAACAGCTTTAAAAGGACCACTGTTAGTTGGTAAAAAGGCGCCTAGAGGCGTCATTATAGCCGCACAAAAGGAAGATTGGCACACAGATTTTTCTAAATTTGGCGCAGATGAATATCATCATCTGTATTGATTTACCCAAAGTGATATCTAGTCGAGAACAAATCCGCTGTCGGCTCCATCTTCTGCAGGTTCATTGTTTATAAAAGGATTGGGTAATGTTCCCAAATGTCTCAGCGCGGGGAGGTTTTTAGACAGCGACGTAAAACGAATGGGGTGAATTCACACCCAGCAGATCCATACACGTCAGCGGGGCGGTCTCACCCGCACGCGGTGGATTTCTACAAGCTCTGTTCATAGGAACTGGACAGTAGCAGAAATTATGGCAACAAATCTGCCATGTGTCAATTCAACCTTGGGCCTCATGCACACGACCGTATGTATTTTGCAGTCCGCAAAAAATACGGATGATGTCGGTGTGCATTCCGTGTTTTGTGGAACGGAATAGCCGGCCCCTAATAGAACAGTCCTATCCTTGTCCGTAATGCGGAAAATGTTATATTTTTTTGCGGCACAGAAATACGGAAACGGAATGCACACAGACCTTCTGTTTATTTTTGAGGACCCATTGAAATGAATGGTTCTGCATACGGTCCGCAGAAAAAATGGAAGGGACACAGAAAATACGTTCGTGTGCATGAGGACCCACTGCAGTGAAACTACAATTCCGCGGAGGGTCAGCCTCGGAGATCCACTGTGGATCCTGTACCGAATACATGGCAGATTTCCCCAATTTATACTGAATCGCATGTCGTGGTCGCAGCAAACGTGTGAATCATCTGCAGCAGCCCTGCCACACTTTGGTGAGAGTCACGCCCAAAATCACCGGGTACTATATATATTATATATATATATATATATATATATATATATATATATATATATATATATATACACATTATTAATTTTTTGCCTGTACAGGAGGGTATAGAAAAATAACGGGAAAAAATGCTATTGCTACAAAATGCTGCACAAAAAAAACGCCACGGACATAAGAAATGCAGAAAAATATGGCACTATAAAAGAGAACATGACTAATGCGTTTCAGAATTCTCTTCGACTTTCAGATAACAAAAACACCATAATGCTACTTTCACACTCGCATTTTGGCTTTCCGTTTGTGAGATCCGTCTAGGGCTCTCACAAGCGGTTCAAAACGGATCAGTTTTGCCCTAATGCATTCTGTATGGAAAAGGATCCGCTCAGAATGCATCAGTTTGGCCTCCGTTCCGCTTTGGAGGCTGCTTGCAGCGTTTTGGTGTCCGTTTGATGAAACGGCCAAATGGATCCGTCCTGACACAATGTAAGTCAATGGGGATGGATCCGTTTTCACTGACACAATCTGGCACAGTAGAAAACGGATCCGTCCTCCATTGACTTTCAATGGTGTTGTTTAAGACGGATCCGTCTTGGCTATGTTACAGATAATACAAACGAATCCTTTTTGAACGGATGCAGGCGGTTGTATTATCTGAACGGATCCGTCTGTGCAGATCCATGACTGATCCGCACCAAACGCGAGTGTGAAAGTAGTGTAAACTGTGTGTGTGAACCCAGCCTTAAAGGGGTTGTAAAAGGCCGAGCTGGGAATAACCACAGTAAGTGCTGTTACGGAGGAAGGCCAAGCGGTCTGCACGCTGCATGTTCCGTAACTTCTATTGTAGTGAATGTAAGTTCCGGAAATGTTTTGTATTACTGAAGCGCTCTATCCATACGATACGGAATACGCGCTCAATCTAAACTGAATATTGTAACATAAAGTATTCACTAACATTTGTGCTATCGTAAGGCCTCATGCACACGACCGTACGGCTTTTGTGGTCTGCAGAACTTGGATACTGCCTGTGTGCAGATTTTCCCTTCAATAGAAAAGTATTTTCCACAAGCTGTCCGCATTTTTATGGCCCAACTGAAATAAATAGGTCTTCATCTGAGCCACAGAAAATGCAGATCTGATGCAGACCAGAAATCCGGTCTTGTACATGAGGCCTTACCGTAAACAGGGTTTGAATAGTTAAATCCAGAGGGATGGTCTCCTGGAGTTGTACAATGAGAGCGCGTCCTTACACCACGTCCCGTTCATTGTTACTGCGCGGTCAGATTGCAGTTTATCGCTGTGGTTATCACAATTTCTGAGAAAAAAAAGTTGCATTTTGTGATTTCCTGGTGACTGCATCAATAAACAGCAATTATCATTATCACATCGGCGAGGGTCCAATGTTTCAGCCCCCCCACTGCACTCGCCGGAGTTCTGGTGAATGCAGCTTTCCAAGGACAGCGCCGTACATTGTGTAGTGGCAGCATTTGGTACTGCAGCTCAGCTCCATTGACTTGAATGGGGCGGAGCTGTAACTAGGCCACGTGCCCGATGTCCGTTATGTCACTGGCCTCTTCTAACAGCCAGGACCCCTGCCAATCTGATATTGACCTATCCAGGGGATAGGTTGTCATTATAAATTCCTGGATAACCCCTTTAGACCTTACACACACACAGCCGCTCCCCTGCATTGGCGGCTGTGCCACTGCTGTAGCGGGTAGAGATAATCTAATGTGCTTGTGTAAACAATGAAGGTGACATGGCACTTATCGGAACGCCACAGCCTCTTAAGGGCTCTTTCACATCTGCGTTCTTTTCTTCCGGCATAGCGTTCCGTCGTCGGGGCTCTATGCCGGAAGAATACTGATCAGGATTATCCTAATGCATTCTGAATGGACAGTCCGTCATTCAGGATGCATCAGGATGTCTTCCGTTCCGGAACGGAACGTTTTTTGGCCGCAGCAAATAGCTCAGTATGCTGCGCTTTTTGCTCCGGCCAAAAATCCGGAACACTTGCCGCAAGGCCGGATCTGGAATGAATGCCCATTGAAAGGCATTGATCCGGATCCGGTCTTAAGCTAAACGTCGTTTCGACGCATTGCCGGATGCAACGTTTAGCTTTTTCTCAATGGTTACCATGGCTGCCGGGACGCTAAAGTCCTGGCAGCCATGGTAAAGTGTAGTGGGGAGCGGGGAGCAGCATACTTACCATCCGTGCGGCTCCCGGGGCGCTCCAGAGTGACGTCAGGGCGCCCCAAGCGCATGGATGACGTGATCGCATGGATCACATGATCCATGCGCATGGGGCGCTCTGACGTCACTCTGGAGCGCCCGGGGAGCCGCACAGACTGTAAGTATACTGCTCCCCCGCTCCCCGCTCCTACTATGGCAACCAGGACTTTAGTAGCGTCCTGGGTGCCATAGTAACACTGAAAGCATTTTGAAGACGGATCCGTCTTCAAATGCTTTCAGTACACTTGCGTTTTTCCGGATCCGGCGTGTAATTCCGGCAAGTGGAGTACACGCCAGATCCGGACAACGCAAGTGTGAAAGAGGCCTAAGTCAGGTGGCCAACCTTACAGACACAAAGAGCCCCAAAAAATACTTATGACTACCAGGATCCACAAGCTATACATTTACACACGAGTCACCGTATTTTTCGCCCTACAAGATGCACCTAGGTTTTAACAAAGAAAAGTAAGAGAAAAAAAATATGTTTCATCAGATCGGAGGTCTGATAAAAAAAAATAAAAAATGTTTTTCTTATTTTTCATTAGCAGAGGAAAAAAAGAAAAAATATATATTTTTCATCAGACCTCAGATCAGACTCCTAAATGAGATCCTCATCTGACCTCCAATGCTTGCATCAGACAACACAAATCAGACTCCCAGTCTCAGATCTGCCCCCCCCCCGCTCAGATCTGCCCCCCCCTCCATGCTCATATCTGACCCCCCTCCCATGCTCAGATCTGACCCCCCATCGCCCAGATCAGGACCCTCCCATGCTTAGATCAGAACCTCCCATGCTTAGGTCAGACCCCATGCTCAGTTTTATCATTTAAAAACATCTCTTCCCTCTCCTGCTCGGGCACCTGCTACTCTGCAGGTCTGACGCGCTCTCCACTGTGACCTGATGAGCACAACCTCAGGTCATAGTGCGTGTCTCCACGTACTACATTCTCACACTGTGTGCATCAGGACGTAGTGGAGAGTGAGCTGCAAAGTAGTAACAGTGCCCGATCAGGAAAAGAGATCTGAGCATGGGGTGGAGAGTGATCCGGCCTTACTGCTTCCCGGCTCCACAGCTAGAGCCCCACTTGAAGAAGCCACAGGTTGGCCACCCCTGCTCTAAGTCCTCGCTCACATTCCCATTTTTCATTGACGTGTGCTGTCCACATTTTCTGCGGACAGCGCACGTACCCATTAACTTTAATGTGGTTTGTTCACACATCAGAACTTTTTTTTTACTGAATGTGAAAAAATCTGAGACATGCAGTGGCTGGTCCGTGAGGCAGACCAAACATGCCCGTTCTGAGTCCATGAAAATTATGGATGGCATCTGTGTTTGGTCTGTTTTTCACTGACCACTGATGGGAGATTCTTTGAAAATTACCTTTCAGCTGAGCAATATCCGTGGAATATGGATGACACACGGAGGGAAAAAAACGGGGACACAGACCAAACCCGTATCCTTCACTGACATCTACATAGACAGATTTTTTTAAACGGATGTCAAATGGACACGGAAATGGGAATGAGGCCTTATACTAATAAGTTAATAATTATTTATTGCACACTCCTTAATCGCTGGTGGGTCACCTCTGCGACCGAGGATTGGCATGATGAAGGACGCCATGTCGGGATCTATACTGGTTTATGCAGCCTTTTTAATGATTTTTCAATAAAGGATTCATAACTTATCAAATAGTTTTGCCATATCTAATCCATCTTTGCCTTTAGACTGTGTTTTTTTTTTTTTATCTTTGTCTTCACCCATCTCCAACCCCGCAGCGTTTGTAGGGCGCAGACAGGGATCGGTTTCACTTCTGTGCTGGTTTCCCCTCGCGGGGTGCCTCACATAGATTGGGTTCTATCCTTCCTGTACACCTACTTTTGATTGACTTGGTGGTTGACATTTTGCAGTACTGCCTTTTTTTCGGACAAATTGGAGAACCATAATGAATGATAAATAATCCATGTCTATAACTCAATGTCCTGATCAGAACTCATCACCAGGATTTACTGTGAGCTGTTAAATGATGGTAATTACCGCCACAATAATCTAGTCAAGTACCACAGGCTTAAAAAATAAATAAAATCACGGCCATATAAAAAAAAAAAAAAAAGTTGCCTATTCTTATGAACTGTCCAGAAATGTCTGGACGTTTGACAACCCTGGTGGCAGTGGCTGACCGCATCGCACTGTGCAGCTGCTGATGAGAACATGGCAAGCGCCATGCTGTGCACGCATCATGTTTTCTCATAGGAACTGATACCAAGCTGCGCTACTTGGTATTGAAAAATGGGTATTGCTGGTATGGAACTGAACGGGTATCAAACTATCAAGACTTCCATACCCAGTGCAACCCTACATCTGTGATGCTGTGGGTTCATATCAGATGAACTGCGGTTGGTCCGGGACCACATTTCACCGATCGCACATGAAGCGGCCTAAGGCCTCATGTACACGACCGTTGTTTGGGTCCGCAACCGAGCCGCAGTTTTTGCGGCTCGGATGCGGACCCATTCACTTCAATAGGGTCGCAAAAGATGTGGACAGCACTCCGTTTCGTGGCCCTGCAAAAAAAAAAATTGCCTGTCCTATTCTTGTCCGTTTTGCGGACAAGAATAGGCATTCCCATAATGGGCCTTCCGTCCCGCAAATTGCGGAAGGCACATGGGTGGCTTCCGTTTTTTGCCGATCCGCGATTTGCGGACCGCAAAAAATGGAACGGTCATGTGTATGAGGCCTAATGCTGCCATTTCATTGCAGTCACCCAGCATTTGTTGCCTGCTGAGCGGTATAGAGGACAGCAATGCTTTTTCTGTTTTCCCATGAATAGCAACAATTATTTTTTGTATTTAATTTTGATGTCGTTTGTGCATGGAGAAACAAACCGCTTTTTACCTGCATTGTTGTCTCCCATAGTTTCGAGGTGCTAATTGCTTGCTTTTTAATTCTGACTCCCACTGTCTGTTTTTCTGAGCAAATGACACGAGCTATGAGCAGCTCCTGAACACATCAAGAACAATGACTATTATATTTTTTGAGGTAATAAAGGTTTTACAGAGCTACTGCAATTTCTATACACAGTTGGGTGGGTGGTTTTGTGTGTGTTTAACAAAATGCTTGTTTAGGCACATTCACCGCTCCTCTAAAGGTAATCCAGTAGTCCCGCAGGGGGCACCAGTGGATCCCCACTGACTATATTGGGATCCGGCTTAAGGCCGGACAAATAACACTGCTGCAGCGGTATTCATCCAGCCAAAAGTTGCTGGATCCATTTATAGAACCAATTTTTGCCCCAACTGCAGAAATCTATGTTCATTAACTACCGTAGTTACTATCATAGGTAGGACTACACACATAAGCCTATGGTATAACTAATAAATAAATACCTATAAATTACTACCAGGCTGCTTATAAATCAATATCAATTTATTGCATGATTGCAAAAACATACATGACATACATAATTAAAAAGGGGTATGAGTGCAGGGAACAGGCGACATCATCTGGAGGAAGGACACAGTGGATAGAGTTCATATATATGTCCATATACACAAATACATAAATTCACAAAAAGTGCAAGTGCAATTATATCACATAACAATCAAATGGACAAAGAACAATTACCCATGCTGCGCTCCCTCCAGGATGGCGCCAGCCCCGAAGCATGGGTAATTGTTCTTTGTCCATTTGATTGTTATGTGATGTAATTGCACTTTTTGTGAATTTATGTATTTGTGTATATGGACATATACAGTCCTGAATAAAAGTTTAAAACCACTTGAAAAATGGCAAAAAAATCATATTTTACATTCTTGGATCTTAACAAGGTTCCAAGTAGAGCTATAACATGCAACAAGAAGAAATGAGAGTGAGACAAAACATTTTTTGAGCATTCAATTAATTGAAAATAATGATTAAACTGAAACAGGCTGTTTTTCAGCTGATCCAAATTTTAGGACCACATGCCTTTTTAAAAGGCCAAATCTGTGCAAAGATGTGGATTCATTGTAATTTTCTGTCAGGTAGTCACACGTTGTGATGGCAAAGGCAAAAAAACTCTCCCTTTTTGAACGTGGTCAGGTTGTTGAACTGCATAAGCAGGGTCTCTCACAGCGCGCCATCGCTGCTGAGGTGGGACGCAGTAAGACAGTCATTTGGAATTTCTTAAATGATCCTGAGGGTTATGGAACAAAAAAGTCAAATGACCCAAATGAAGGCCCTTACTGGTGCTGACTGCAGCCCCATAACCATCAGACGGCATCTGAGACTGAAGGGCTTCAAAAACAAAAAACCTCTTCAAAGACCTCGTCTCCTTGAACGCCACAGAACTGCTCGAGAGCACCACACATGGGACATTCAAAGGTGGAAGAAAGTTTTATTCTCTGATGAGAAAAAATGTAACCTTGATGGTCCTGATGGTTTCCAACATTACTGGCATGACAAGCAGATCCCACCTGAGATGTTCTCTACGCGCCACAGTGGAGGGGGCGCCATAATGGTCTGGGGTGCTTTTTCCTTCAGTGGAACAATGGAGCTTCAGGAAGTGCAGGGGCGTAAAACGGCCGCTGGCTATGTCCAGATGTTGCAGAGAGGATTCCTCATGGCTGAGGGCCCTCGTCTGTGTGGTATTGACTGGGTTTTTCAACAGGACAATGCTACAGTACACAATGCCCGCAGGACAAGGGACTTCTTCCAGGAGAATAACCTCACTCTTTTGGCCCATCCTGCGTGTTCCCTTGATCTAAATCCAGTTAAGAACCTCTGGGGATGGATGGCAAGGGAAGTTTACAAAAATGGACAACAGTTCCAGACAGTAGATGGCCTTCGTGCGGCCGTCTTCACCACTTGGAGAAATGGGGGGGGGGGGGGGGGGGGGTTGTTTTGGAGGTGTGGGCCTAAACTTTTGATCAGCTGAAAAACAGTCTGTTTCAGTTTATTTGTTGTTTTTATTAAAGTATAACTGTCATATATATTTTTTTTGGGGAGTATTGGATTGTGGTGATTAATATCTCCTTGGTGGCCCTATTTAAACTTTTCACTGTGTATTCAATTACCCCTTAATTCCACAGTTTTGTTCCCTGTACTGCCTACTTTTACCTATGCTTAAAATAGGGGTGCTATGCAGGGTCCATTCCTGACAGCCAGGGACTGTAAGTAAATGATTAAAGCCAGGTCCTCCCCAGCAGCTGATAACCGTGCCTGGGCTGTGTGCACTTCTCCCTGTCCCTGCGCTTGGCAGGCGCTCCCTCACTCAGCAGACTGGGACAATGCAGAGTTGAAGCAGCGCAGACCAGGGAAGGGAGATCTGCCGTCTGCTCAGTGTATAAATGAAAGCAACATGTGGTAAGAGGACCCCTTTTTGCTGCAGGAGATTAACCCTTTAGGGGGGAGGGCTCTGGTTACTGACACTTTTGGGGGGCTATTGTTACTGGCTAGTGAGGGCAGGCGGGATTAGCCTCAGGGATTAGCCACTTATTAAATATGGGGTAAGTCAGTCTAATAGTAACTGATTCTGGAATATCATGTTATTAGTAACTACATATATGAAAATTAGGGTCTAAGTGTCACGGTTATCCTTTAAATTGAATGCTCAAAAAATGTTTTGTCTAACTCCCATTTCTTCTTGTTGCATGTTGAAGCTCTACTTGGAACCTTGTTAAGATCCAGCCATGCTAAATATGATTTTTTTGCCATTTTTCAAGTGGTCTTAAACTTTTGATCAGGACTGTATATGATCTCTATCCGCTGTGTCCTTCCTCCAGATGATGTCGCCTGTTCCCTGCACTCATATCCCTTTTTAATTATGTCTGTCGTGTATGTTTTTGCAATCATGTAATAAATTGATATTGATTTAATAGGCGGCCGGGTAGTAATTTATAGGTATTGGATCCATTTATAGTTGATGGGGATCCGGTGGTGTGCGGTGGTAACTGGCTATGCCGGATGCGGTAACTCCTATTTGTCATATAGAATAAATATATTTATATTTTAATAGTACGGGCATTTTTCGCATTCAGCGATGCACATGATGTTAACTTTTTTTTAATTTATTATTTTTATTTTTATTTTGGGGAAAGGTGGGGGATTTTTAATATTTTTTAATTTTTTTTAAATATTGTATATTTATAAACGTTTATTTTTTTTAAAACTTTTATATTTTTATTTTTGCACTTTTTAATAGTTCCCCTAGGACACTATAGCAAGCACTCGTTAGCATTGGAGTCTATTAAAATTACACTCATGGGGTCGTTTATCAAACTGTAAAGTAGAACTGCCTTACTTGCCCATAACAACCAATCAGATTCCACCTTTCATATTCCAAAGGAGCAGTCAAAAATGAAAGGTGGAATCTGATTGGTTGCTATGGGCAACTAAGCCAGTTTTACTTTACACCACTTTGATAAATGACCCCATAAGTTCCTAGGCTGTCCATAGGAACTAGTGTGCGGCAGCCATGCACCACTCCTGAGTACAGGGGCTGCCGCACACTCGCCGAAAGGTGCCTGGTCTTTAACTTCTCGGATGCCATGGTCACATTTGACCACAGCATCTGAGGGGTTTAATGTATGCGATCGATGTTATGCCTATCACATACATTAGTCCCGGTACCTGCTGTTTAAAACAGCAGGTACCTCCACTCATGAGCGGGCGCCATTTTTAAATGCCAGACCGCCAATGTAAATTTATGTTGGGCAGTCAGGAAAGGGTTGACCAGTGGGTCAAAGCTGAGTTTTCAGCTTGAGGTTTTTGTAGCAGATCTGTGCCAAAAAAACGCACTGAAAATGCTTGGACTTACAGTACATGGGGCTGTTTTTTTCTGCTTCAGTGGGAAATTCAGCACTGATTCTGCCTCAAGGACATGCTGCTACTTTTTTCCAAGTGTAAAAAAGAAGTAAGTGCATCTTCCTATTGAAATGAATGGGAGGCTGTTTTGAGGCAGAAACACTCCAAAATCAGGGCCAAAAACTCTGTGTAAACTGGCCCTAAGGCTATTTGTTCATGGTTGCGGGTTTACAAACAGGATCTCCCCACGGACTTTCACGTGAACTTGTATGCGATTTTCGCACCAACTCTGCATGTGTTACTCGCAGCTTTTTATTCAGGTTTTGCTCTGATCTCACGCTTTGGATTGCAAAGGATGAAATCTGCACAAAAAACCCACAAAAACAATTAAAACGCTGCATATTTCAAAATCCACATGGCAGGTCAGTTTTGGCACAAAAATTCCACACGGGAAAAAAAACTCAATGGGGGGGGATTTATCATTAGGAGAATATTTGAAGTACTTTTCGCTTCAGTCTGTGTTGGAGCACTTTGTGCCACATTTATCAAATGTCACATGTTTAAAAAATTTGGCTTGTCCTTAAACCTAACACTTCTGTCTAGAGAAGCTACTCCAGTTTACCTACTCCACCCTGCTCCTGGAGTGAGATTGCGACTTTAAAAAAAAGTCTCAATGATAAATCCGGAGTGAAACTCATTAACATAGCTCACCACGCCAACGTTTCCATCCATATTACAAAACTGGAGTGAGTACTCAAAAATCTGCGAGTTTTTTACCAATCACATAAATTATGCGCAAGCGAGTGCAAAAAAAGTCGCAAAAGCCCTATTTTGCAACTTTTTGATGACAGAATTCTGGAGTGAAGGTAGGATAAATCAGGGCCAATGGCTCTGGTTTATTATACCTTCACTTCAGAATTCTGTGGTCAGAAAGTCACCAAAATAGAGTTTTTGCAATTGCGCAAAAGTTTGCGACTTTTTGCATTTTTACACCACTCACTCCAGTTTTGTAATATGGGTGGAAAAGTGGGCATGCAGCATCCAACGCGGTGAGTTTGGAGATCCTCATTCTAGATATGGGTGCAGGTTTCAGAGGTGGCACCCACGTCTGTCAGACATTCTGCCTCTTCTCGGGGTGGGTACCTTTCTTCAGAATGGTAGTACAGACAAGTGGTGATTTGAAGACATCATTGCACCGCTTGCTAGCGCTGTAGGTGTTTTGTGGTCTGCAAATCGCGGAACCTCAAAACACAGATCCCGGCTGTGAGCATGCTCTTCCCCTCAGCCCCACGTGTAGAGAAAAGTAAAAAAATGGACAATGAATAGGAAGTGTTCTCTTCAATGGGGCTGCAAAAGATGAGGACAGCACACTGTGTGCTGTGCACATCTGTAGTTCCGTTCCGTGCCCCTGCAAAAAAGATACAGCATGTCCTATTCTTGCCTGCAATCGCGGACAAGAATGGGCATTTCTATCACAGGGCTGGTATCCGTGTTTTGCGGATCTGCAATTCGTGGACCGCAAAACACTTGCGTACGTCTGAATTGTCGTGTAACACATGTCGCAGTGTAATTGTACCCTTTTTTGTCACGCAACTTTTTATCATGCGCCGTGTAGTTCTGGCCTTGCAGATGCGGACATCTGATCCGCAAATCGGAGGCGGACCGAAACCACGGCTGTGTGCAATGAGGCCTAATGAAATATTTTCATTGGCGCTAGCTCAGCTGAACAGCTCCAGTGTTGCTGGGCATGCCCTGGTGGTGTACTACTGAAACGCTGGAGTGAAGCAGGCGGCATGGGGGAAGGGTTAACGGCGCTGCGAGATGCTGTCACTGCTGCTAGATTGCGTCGGTGGGTGTATCCCCTGACAATGAGCACTGCATAGGGAGGCACAGAGGAGGCACTTCCACAAAATGAATGTATTTGAAGTGCCTTCAGTTGCATTGGACTTCAGTATGGGACCACATCAGTGAGGTGAAAATACCCCTTTAAGGGCTCATGCACACAAATATATTTTCTTTCCGTGTCCGCTCAGACCGTATGCGGAACCATTCATTTCAAAGGGTCCACAAAAAAAAAGGAAGTTACTCTGTGTGCATTCTGTTTCTGTTTCCTATTATTGTCCACATTACGGACAAGGATAGGACTGTTCTATTAGGGGCCAGCTGTTCCGTTCCACAAAATGCACACGACTGTATGTATGAGCCCTAATGCTAAAACTAGAGAACCCCCAAGTTAGATAAGACTGCAGAGCCCCTTCCATAACCGTACATGAATGTTTCATCCGTTACTAAAGTCAACATTTTATTTATTTCTTCCCCGTAAAGCACAAGGTAAGCGGAAGCGACATTTTACTGCTGTTTTTCCTCCTATGTATCTGGAGCCAGATCAATGAATATTGATGAAACGAATGGTCTGCTGTGCAGTTCGATGCTTCCCTACATTCCCGCTCATAAACATGTTTACTTTGCAGGTAGTGTGCCATGGAAGATCTGGTTATTGGCTTTTTTTGCCTTTTGTGGGGAGGTGGCGATTTTCTTTCAGAATAACACATCAGCAGTAGTGTGCACAGGCTAGATAGCAGCGTGCACGCCTCTCCTTCTGGGCGCACAACCCACCCACCAGTAAGGCGAGTCTGCTTCCAGTAATAGGTGCTGGCTTATTTGTAGAGACTAAACTGGTTATTGTGGAATGCTATCACTCCATGAAATTAGAACGATGATCGTACTACTGTGATCGCATTAGATTGGGTTTTTATGTTATAATGGAAAAAGGCAGGTGTACACCCCATGGAATACTACTGAAATATCACCCTTATATAAAGATAGCACAAACATTTTTATTTTTTTAAGTTTTTTTTTAGTGTTTATAACTATATATAGTTTTCACCCCTAATCCTCATAGAATTTTATCAGCATTAGGCCTCATGCACACAGCCGTTGTTTTGGTCCGCATCCGAGCCGCAGTTTTTGTGGCTTGGATGCGGACCCATTCACTTCAATGGGGCCGCAAAAGATGCGGACAGCACTCTGTGTGCTGGTTACGAATAGTCGGGCGGCACTGCGTGAAGGTATGGGTGCGCGCTTAGTGGACGTCACTCTGGATGCTTAAATGAAGGAAGAGACCAGCACTCCTTGGTACTGCAATTATATCGGGTTTATTCGCCACTCATAGAAGAGGTGACGCGCGTTTCGATACATGCAAGTGCCTTTATCAAAGCAATGTGAGCAGCACATCAATGTAACAGTCACAGAAGTTTCTGCAATAAGTCTCTTGTGTGTCATCCACCCCAGATGCATTCAGTTTATGTGTGAGCCTCTGCACACATTAAAGGCGTTGTCTGGGTTCAGAGCTGAACCCGGACATCCCTCCATTTTCCCCACAGCAGCCCCCCTGACTTGAGCATCTTCATGCTCCGATGCGCTCCTTTGCCCTGCGCTAAATCATGCAGGGCAAAGGCATTTTCCCAAGTCCTGGTGACTTATCAGGCTCTCCGTGGGGCTGCCAGGTAGCCCGGTTACGTCACCGGCACGGATGGGCGTGCTTTAGCGCTGCCCTAGCCTGTAAAATGGCTAGGGCAGCGCTAAAGCCTGACCATCAGAGGCGGTGACATCACCGAACACACTGCCGGGTGGTAGCCTCTGCTTGGCAGTGTGTTTTGTAAATAAAAGAACCGGTGCCCATGTCAAGAGCTTCTGCATGCTTTGTTTTTTTTTTTGGGGGGGGGGGGGGGGGGAATGCCAGAGACAAAAAGCCCCACCAATTAGAAAAAATGGCAGTAGTTTGCTTTTCATATTTCCCATAATCTTTCAGCTAAAATCTGCAACGTTTGTACATAAAGACCTGCACCAAAAACTTAAAATGACATTAAAACAGCAGAACTGCAGAAAAACACCACCGAATACTTCTGTATGTTTTCAGCTGTAAATCTCATGGATGAGGTGAAGCAACTGAACTAGTGGCGATAAAACGCCTATTGATCATGTGAATAAGGTTTTCCTATCGCCCATGACAGCACCACCAGAGAGAGGATCCGCCCCCCGAGACAGGAAACCTGCAGAATAAAAAGGGCGGACACTCTCCTCCCCTTCAGTGTGGTTTCCTGTCTCGGTGGGAAGCCTGCAGCATGGATGCCTTGGATCCCTCTCCCTGGTGGCGCTCCGTTACTGACCTGCGGTCCCTGTAAGTCGGCGGCATTGTTATGCGCGGGGGTCCGTTCAGAGGCACAGCTGAGCTCCGGAGGGAGTAGTCAGTGTGCTGGAGCTGGAAGCCGGCGCCTCTGCTGGAGGTGCCGTGAAGATTTGACGCGGGCTGCCTGGGGGAGGAAGAGGAGGGGCTTCGGCAGTGAGTGCCGGATAGCGCTCCTGCCGTCAGGTGACCGGCGTACGCGTCGGGCGGTGACGTCATCAATATGCGCCCTATGAGAAGAGCGCGATTTCCCAGGGGCCGGCGTCCTTGTGCGACTTGGCTGAAGCCTGCATCATGGAGGAAGACAAGCCATCTGAAGAGCTTGCGATCCCTCCTGCTCCGGTACCTCTGAAGGGGTGAGTGGGGTCCCTCATGACCTAGTTTCCCTTATACTAATTGGCGTTACTGTTTGTTTTCAGGTTAAGCCTAAAAAAGTGATGACCAAAAAGAAAAACAGGGAATGTGCTCTGTGCAAAGTGGGGTTGCCCTCTGAATGGGACAAAAAGTTATGCCAGACCTGTATAGACAAAACAGTGGCGGAGGAATCCCCTTCCTTTTATAAATGTCTGCAGGCGTTAGTTCGGTCAGAGGTTAACTCCTCGTTAACTGCCAAAAAGGATCAGAGGCCGGCCCGTAAAGAGACCCGGCGTAATCCCAGCGTTTCAGAGGGAGAGGAAGAGTTACCTTCCTCAATGTTTGAATTTTCGGACATCTCAGAACAGTCCTCTCCGGATGAGGAAGAAGGTCAGGGGCGAAGACCATGCTTTCCGGTAGAAGATACGGAGAAACTGTTGAAAGCGGTTCGTTCTACGATGGGCATAGAGGAGACCCGAGAGCCCCGTTACTTTCAGGACATTATGTTTGAGGGTTTAGAGGCAAGACAACATGGTACTTTTCCGGTACACAAAAATGTAGCCGCATTGATTAGAGGCGAGTGGAAGAAACCAAATAAAAGGGTATTTATCTCCAAAACCCTCAAACGCAAATACCCCTTCAAAGAAGAGGACTCTGCCTCCTGGGATAGGGCTCCTCGCATTGACGTAGCCATCTCCAAGGTCTCTAAGAAGACGGCCTTGCCCTTTGAGGATATGGGTACATTAAAAGACCCTCTGGATAAAAAAGCAGACGTCCTTTCTTAAGGGGGCTTGGGAGGCTTCTACCTCATCATTTAGGCCCAGTAGTAGCCTCCACCTGTACGGCCCGTTCTTTAATAGTTTGGCTTTCCGAACTAGAAGTTCAGCTAAAAAACAGAAGTCCCCGTGAGGAGATACTGGCCTCCCTCCCTACTATTAAGAAAGCAGCCGATTTTTTAGCAGACGCTTCTGCTGACTCTGTCAGACTAGCCGCTAAGTCAGCAGCCTTATCCAACTCTGCTCGGAGAGCTCTATGGATAAAGAATTGGAGTGGCGATACGGCCTCCAAGACAAAGCTTTGCGGAGTTCCATGTGAGGGGGAGTATCTTTTTGGTCCTAGTTTGGACGACCTCCTGGATAAGGCGGCTGATAGGAAGAGAAAGTTTCCCGGTTTCCAGAGCTCCTTCCCCAGTAAAAACGGGTTCAGCCGTTCCTTTCGTCCCTTTAAAGGTAACCAGGAACAGGATAGAAGACCTAGGGAAGACCGGTTTAAGGGTCAGAGAAGGAGCAGAAACTTTTTCTTTAGTCAGTCCTCCTCAGACAAAAAGAAACCTGATCAGCAATGACGCCAGCATTCCGGTAGGGGGCAGACTGAAGGCTTTCGCTTTGGAGTGGCGGAAAATTTCCTCGAGCCCTTGGGTTCTCGATACCATTTCCAGAGGCCTAAACTTAGAATTCCGTCAGTCTCCTCCTACCAGATTCCTACCCACCATAGTTCCAGGTTCCGTGCAGGGCAGGTCCATTATGGAAAAAGAGGTAGTAAAACTAGTGGGAATGTCCGTTTTGATCCCGGTGTCAGAAGAGGAAAGGGGGAAAGGATTCTATTCCCCGCTTTTTCTGGTCAAGAAACCAGACGGTTCCTGGAGAACCATCATAAATCTAAAGAGATTAAATCTTTTTCTTCAGCCGAAGAAGTTCAGGATGGAGACGATAAGATCAGCAATCAATCTCTTATACCCTCAGTGTTTTATGGCGGTTCTCGACTTAAAGGACGCGTATTACCACGTTCCCATTGCAGTAGAACATCAAAAGTTCCTAAGAGTAGCAGTGTTTCTGGATGGTCATCTGGAACATTTTCAGTACCAGGCACTTCCCTTCGGGCTTTCCATGGCTCCGAGAGTCTTTACAAAATTGGTAGCAGAGATGGCGGCCCACATAAGGGAAAGAGACATCCTTTTCATCCCTTACTTAGACGACTTTTTAATCGTTGCCCAGTCAGAAGAATCCTGCAGACTGGCAGTTCTAGAGGTCCGTTCCATCCTAGGCAAACTGGGCTGGGTGATAAACGAGGAAAAGTCAAAACCCCATCCATTAAGAAAGCAGGTGTTCCTGGGCCTAATTTTGGACTCCTCCCAGACTATCCAGGAACTAGCCTGGTGGCTAGTAGGAAGAAATCTAACACAGGGGTCCCCCTGGAAGATCGAGAATTTGGTCTGTCTAACTACGGATGCAAGCCCCTGGGGGTGGGGAGCTCACATTCAGGGTTCTTACTATCAGGGCCGTTGGAATTCCCTTCAGAAATTGCATTCCTCAAATCTAAAAGAACTGATGGCAGTGGGCTTAGCTATGAAGAGTTCACTTCCACAGATAAAAGGAAGAAATTTGAGGATTTTGTCAGACAACAGGACAGTAGTGTCCTATTTAAACAGGCAGGGAGGGACAAGATGCAAAACCCTCATGAAAGAAGCCTTCTCTATTCTGCAGTTAGCAGAGAGAACATGTCCCTCGATCTCAGCCGTTCACATAAAGGGAGTGGAGAACAAACAAGCCGATTTCCTGAGCCGTCATACCCTGTCTCAGGGGGAGTGGTCTTTGGACACGGTGGTCTTCCGGAAGATTGTACATCTTTGGGGTCTTCCGGAGATCGACTTGTTTGCTACCCATTCGAACAGAAAAGTTCCCAAGTTCTTTTCGCTAGACCGGTCGGGGTCCCCTTGTGGGATGGATGCTCTGTCCCAGAAGTGGAATTTTCGGCTAGCTTACGCCCCCCCCCCCTTTCCCCTCATTCCCCGGGTTCTGAGGAAGATTCGGGAGGAAAAGGCCAGAGTTATCCTGATAGCCCCCTTTTGGCCCAGGAGAGCCTGGTTCACGGGACTCAGGACCATGTCAGTGTCCGATCCTTGGGTTCTCCCTTCAGTCAAGGGGCTTCTAAGCCAGGGGCCGGTGTTACATCCGACCGTAGAGAACCTACACTTAACGGCCTGGAATTTGAGAGGTGGTTGCTGAACAAGGAAGGGTTTTCTGACGCCCTAGTCTCTACCCTGTTAAAAAGTAAAAAAGAAGTCACGGTTGGAATTTATAGCAGGATTTGGCATAAGTTTCTTGGCTTCGCTCAGATCCAACTGGGGAACCTCCCGGCGGTAGCCCCGGTACAGTCTATCCTGGAGTTTCTCCAGAAGGGGTTAGAGCTGGGCCTAGCAGCCAGCACCTTAAGAGTTCAGGTCTCTGCCCTGTCTGCCTTGTTCAATCTAAACCTAGCTGGAAATCCGTGGGTTTCTAGGTTTTTTTAGGGCCGTGGATAGAGCCTCCCTTGTGTCAGTACCTAAGCCTCCTCCGTGGAGTTTAGAGGTAGTACTAAAAGCCTTGGCAGTACCCCCATTTGAGCCCTCCTCTATCAAATTTCTGACCTTAAAATTGGCCCTGTTAATAGCCTTAACTTCCGCCCGCAGGATTAGTGAAATTCAGGCCATCTCCATAAATCCTCCGTATACTCTGATTCTAGATGACAAAGTTATCATTCGCCCTGACCCGGCTTTTCTCCCAAAAGTCGTCTCTAGATTTCACCGCTCTCAGGAGATCGTTCTCCCTACCCTTTTCCAGAATCCTTCTACTAGGGAGGAAGAGGCTCTCCACTGTCTTGATGTCAGAAGAGCTCTCTTGGCATATCTGTCGGCCACATCTACCTGGCGGAAGTCTTCTTCACTGTTTTTGCAATATCAGGGAGTGAATAAGGGTTCGGCAGCCTCTAAAAGTTCCATCGCCCGATGGATCGTTGCTGCTATTTCCTCATCCTATCTTTCCTCTGGTCTGTCCCCTCCTGTTGGTTTAAGGGCTCACTCAACTAGAGCAGTGGCGGCATCTTGGGCAGAGAGGTCTGCGGTTCCAATCGAGAGAATTTGCAAGGCTGCCACTTGGTCTTCACCCTCTACCTTCTTTAAACACTATAGGTTGGACTTGAACCTTTCGGGGGATACTTCCTTTGGTGAAGGGGTCCTTCTTTCTACATCCCACCCTTAGAGCTCCTCTGGTAAGTCTCTGGTGGTGCTGTCATGGGCGATAGGAAAAAATGGTATTACTTACCGGTAATTTTATTTTACGGAGCCCATGACAGCACCACGGCTTTCCCTCCCTATGTGTCCCTTCTTTGCACGGGTGATATATAAAAAAAAAAAAAAAAAAAAAAAAAAAAAAGAAAAAGTGTTCATTTACATGTCTAATATATATTGGCGGCCTTCCTCCGGTACTTGGAAAACTCACTGAAGGGGAGGAGAGTGTCCGCCCTTTTTATTCTGCAGGTTTCCTGTCTCGGGGGGCGGATCCTCTCTCTGGTGGTGCTGTCATGGGCTCCGTAAAATAAAATTACCGGTAAGTAATACCATTTTTCACGCACACGACTGGTCTTTGGGTCCAAATGCGGCTCAGATGCAGACTCATTCACTTGAATGGGGCCGCAAAAGTGCTGTCCGCATCCGTTGCTCCGGTCCGTGGCCCCGCAAAGAAAATTGATCATGTCCTATTTTGTCAGTTTTGTAGACAAGAATATGCATTTCTATAATGGGCCGCCCGTTCTGTTCTGCAAATTGCAGAATGCACGTGGCCAGCATCCGTGTGCTTGTACCCCGAGGCTGAGTTCAAATCAGTTATCAGTTTTCTGTTCTTTTGATCCGTTAGAAGAACTGAAAAGTAAAGGAAAAAAAACGATCCTGTAAAAGAAGAAAATAAAAAGGACCCTGAGCATCAGTTATGCACATTTGGCATCCGTTTGAGCCATTTCAGTCGGAGATTGGTTATTTAAGACGGAAATAAGTCATAACGGATCTCTGACAGGAATGGCTCAAACAGTTGACAAATGTGCATAACTGATGCTCAGTATCCGTTTATATTTTTCAGGATCCATTTTTTTTTCTTTATTTGTCAGTTTTCAGTAAAATAATGGTGATGGGAACTTAGCCTAATTAGTCATCAGTCGTTATGAGATTGTAGTATGAAAACAGAATCGTTCAGTCGCTATATCACGTTATTACACAATACATTTAGAACCGTTTAGATCAGGGGTGCACAACCCGCGGCCCGGGGGCCACATGCAGCCCTTGATTCCATTCTGTGCGGCCATATGCCATACAGAATGGAATCAAGACATATGCCTGCGGCACCAACCTGTGCACTTTAAGAGGACAAGGGGTGCTTTCATCTGTCCCCCTTCTCTATCTTTATTGCGGCTGCGCACCTATCTGTGCGCTCCACTTTACACTGTGGCTGTACACCTACCTGTGCGCTCCACTTTAGTGACAGAAGGGAGGAAACTTCAATCTACCTGTCTCCTCTCCTTCATTCCCATTGCCGGTTGCACACCCACCTGTGCGCCTTACTCTATAGGAGAGTCACCATTTTTGGTGACTCTCTTTTTGTATTTTCCGGCCCTTAGAAACTATATCCCCTGATGAGGGGAGGGGCTCATTGCCCTACCCCAGAAACGTGCATGTAGGGATCCTTGTAGGGCCTTTTTAGGGACCACAATTCCAGGGTTAGGTTCCGGACGGGGGCCCAACTAGTGGGACACCCCGTGGCTAGTTTTGGAGGCTTATTGTAGGGCTGCGAGGGCCTTCTAGGGATAGAAAAGAAATATCATCGTCTTTATTCCCTCCAATACCCTCCAACTGCCGAAAAGGACCACCCTGCCTGATAAAGACATCAAGAACACAGGTGCCTGGAGTACATCAAACCTGTACGGTAGGACACCTGGTGGTGTGTCTTTTTTCTCAAGCGGTGCCGCCGTGCACCTATATGCTGTGGATGTGTGAGTGTGCAGTATGTAACACGGATATACGCATACATCCATGTCATTATTTGTGTTGTGTTTGTCGTTGCGCATATAGATTTTTTGTTGTTTAATACTTGTTATATGTCCACTTTGACGTGTCAGATATTGGCGCCTGTGTGCACCAAACCTGACCACCTGTGGCCTGAATACTGATGTGTACCACCCTAATTGTCTAGACCTTGAAACATCACGTTTGGAATACATCAGCCAGTCCATATTTTGCCCTTGTGGACATTTCAGTATTGCCCTCAGTACAAGTCCCGTTATATCGTGGGACACTGTGAGCAATCTACGATTACCTACCTCTTTACTTTCATTTTGAGGAACAAAATCTCATTTATCTTATAAGAGCTAGAATAAAAGCTAAGTTTTAATTCATCCAGATCACTAAAATACGGTTTCAAACATTCTGTGCGGCCCCCAACCATCTGGTAACGGACATGTATGTCTATGTCTTGTGGCTGCTCACATGTATTTTTCATGTATTTCTCCCATTAGATGGGAGTCCTGGAAGTGTAACTAGACATTAATGGTATATAATGTATGTTCAATATGCCATAAGTACAATATTTAAGTTGTTAATACACCTTTAAATTTTAATTTCGGCCCTCGTCATTGGTTCAGTCTGGCAATGTGGCCCCCAACCAGGAAACGTTGTGCACCCCTGGTTTAGATGATATGTATAAATGTACATTTGTAATCTCTACTAGGTCACTTATTGACGCTACTCGTTAATCTAGTATGAATATCTAGGTCTCTAGTGATTGGCGCAGAGTGTCTGTTATACCAGTACTACCTATGTCAGATAAATTTTCTGGCCCCACGGTCACCACCCCATCCCTGCCCTCGTCACTCCTCTTTTCGGGCAGAGGACAAATGCCACGTGTGCACAAATTATTTTTCTTTGTGATCAGTACACACAGTGACACTGATATGTGGGGCCCTCGCTGATCAGTACACACAGTGACACACGGATATGTGGGGCCCTCGCTGATCAGTACACACAGTGACACGGATATGTGGGGCCCTCGCTGATCAGTACACACAGTGACACGGATATGTGGGGCCCTCGCTGATCAGTACACACAGTGACATTGATATGTGGGGCCCTCGCTGATCAGTACACACAGTGACACTGATATGTGGGGCCCTCGCTGATCAGTACACACAGTGACACTGATATGTGGGGCCTTTCGTGATCAGTACACACAGTGACACGGATATGTGGGGCCTTTCGTGATCAGTACACACAGTGACACGGATATGTGGGGCCTTTCGTGATCAGTACACACAGTGACACTGATATGTGGGGCCCTCGCTGATCAGTACACACAGTGACACTGATATGTGGGGCCTTTCGTGATCAGTACACACAGTGACACTGATATGTGGGGCCCTCGCTGATCAGTACACACAGTGACACTGATATGTGGGGCCTTTCGTGATCAGTACACACAGTGACACTGATATGTGGGGCCTTTCGTGATCAGTACACACAGTGACACTGATATGTGGGGCCCTCGCTGATCAGTACACACAGTGACACTGATATGTGGGGCCCTCGCTGATCAGTACACACAGTGACACTGATATGTGGGGCCCTCGCTGATCAGTACACACAGTGACACTGATATGTGGGGCCTTTCGTGATCAGTACACACAGTGACACTGATATGTGGGGCCTTTCGTGATCAGTACACACAGTGACACTGATATGTGGGGCCCTCGCTGATCAGTACACACAGTGACACTGATATGTGGGGCCCTCGCTGATCAGTACACACAGTGACACTGATATGTGGGGCCCTCGCTGATCAGTACACACAGTGACACTGATATGTGGGGCCTTTCGTGATCAGTACACACAGTGACACTGATATGTGGGGCCTTTCGTGATCAGTACACACAGTGACACTGATATGTGGGGCCCTTCGTGATCAGTACACACAGTGACACTGATATGTGGGGCCCTTCGTGATCAGTACACACAGTGACACTGATATGTGGGGCCCTTCGTGATCAGTACACACAGTGACACTGATATGTGGGGCCCTTCGTGATCAGTACACACAGTGACACTGATATGTGGGGCCCTTCGTGATCAGTACACACAGTGACACTGATATGTGGGGCCCTCGCTGATCACCAGAACACGGGGACCATGGAGCTCAGGGAAGTGTTGCAGCACCTTAGGCTTTCCGCAGACACAGCAGCACATTCACCTCAGCGCTGTATCTGGGCGCTCAGCTTTATTCTCTTAATTTACATTAGGAAAGCGCTTTAAATCCTCTTCGCTGCTGGAGATAACCCCAAAACCTCATTTTGAGTAGCCATTATTATTTCCTGTAAATGTGTGCGCTTCTCCTGGAGTTGGGTTACTGATAAGGAGACTGGACATTGCTGAAGAATGCCTTTGTGAATAAGGTGTATTGTATCATGTAATATACAGATTAGGGATGATTTTCTCTTTGAGATATATATATATTTTTTTTTTGGAAAGGGAATCTTTTTATTTTTTTTTATTTTTTTTTACTTTACCATATTGTAGATCAGTGCCCAATAATATACTTCCATTAACGCTGAATTACAAGTTTTCAGCAGATAATCCTGCGGAGCAATCCTGCTGCTGATTGCCTGATGAACAAGCAAACGCTTCATTATTGGGCAGTCCAAATCTTTTCACTTGATAATAAATTATCGTTTTTCATGCAGCAGATCGTGGTGTCTAATAACGATCTGGCGCCGGCAAAAACCAGTATACAGCATGGGGACGAGCAATGGAATAGCGATCGCTCCTCCTCATGCTGCGGAGGAGATCTCTGCATGTAATAGCAGCGGTCTCCTCTGCTAGTGAGCAGGCGATTGCTGGTAGGAAATGCTTCCCTTCTGACAGTCATCTGCCACATCAGGCTGTATAATACTGCCTTAAAGGGATTCTGTCACCTCTTTTTACCCTATAGAGATGCGGACATGCATGGCTAGATTGCCGCTAGCATGTCTGCAATATACCTGTCCCATATCTGAGTGGTTTTATTGAGCGTAAAGAATGTTTTTATATAAATGTAAATCAGCCTGGTAAGGAGCCCAAGGGGCTGCACTAACCGTTCTGGAGACCAGCCACACCCCCCGTGAAGGAGCCTAGGAGGTGGTTATTACTAACCCTTTAACACCACTTGCCTGTGAGGAACGTATGTAACAGGCTCACAAGCTGAGCACGATCCATGCCACTACTGTAATTAGGGCTGCAGCTAACGATTATTTGAATAATCGATTAGTTGCCGATTAATTTCTACGATTAATCGATTAATCGGGAAAAACGACAAAATTACAAAACAGAGGTTTATATGATCTTACTTGAAAAATTATGTTCAAAGGCCATATTAAAACAAATTGTGGACGACACTTATGGGGGATCTGTGGACGACACTTATGGGGGATCTGTGGACGACACTTATGGGGGGGGATCTGTGGACGACACTTATGGGGGGATCTGTGGACGACACTTATGGGGGGGATCTGTGGACGACACTTATGGGGGGATCTGTGGACGACACTTATGGGGGATCTGTGGACGACACTTATGGGGGATCTGTGGACGACACTTATGGGGGATCTGTGGACGACACTTATGGGGGGATCTGTGGACGACACTTATGGGGGGATCTGTGGACGACACTTATGGGGGGATCTGTGGACGACACTTATGGGGGGATCTGTGGACGGCGTTTATGGGGGATCTGTGGACGACACTATTATGGGGGATCTGTGGACGGCGTTTATGGGGGATCTGTGGACGGCGTTTATGGGGGATCTGTGGACGGCGTTTATGGGGGATCTGTGGACGGCGTTTATGGGGGATCTGTGGACGGCGTTTATGGGGGATCTGTGGACGGCGTTTATGGGGGATCTGTGGACGGCGTTTATGGGGGATCTGTGGACGGCGTTTATGGGGGATCTGTGGACGGCGTTTATGGGGGATCTGTGGACGACACTTATGGGGGATCTGTGGACGACACTATTATGGGGGATCTGTGGACGGCGTAGTTATGGAGAGGGGGATATGTGCACTGTTATGGGCATAACAGTGCACAGATCCCTTTCCTCATAACAGTGCACAGACCCCCCTTCCCATAGCAGTGCCATACACAGACCCCCCCTCCTCCCCATAGCAGTGCTATACACAGATCCTCCCCCCTCCCCATAGCAGTGCTATACACAGACCCCCCTTCCCCCTAACAGCCCCGGCGCTTGCATCTTTATTTTACCTTTTTACAATGACGCTCCCGCTCCTGTAACAGCCAGGCAGAGCGGACGGCGGCGTAACGTCACTCAATCACGTGACGCGCCTGCTCCGCCCACTTCATGAATGAAGGAGGCGGAGCAGGCGCGTCACGTGATTGAGTGACGTTACGCCGCCGTCCGCTCTGCCTGGCTGTTACAGGAGCGGGAGCGTCATTGTAAAAAGGTAAAATAAAGATGCAGCGCCCGCCCGCCCGCCCGAATAGCAACGAATCGGCGATTATTCGATAACTGGATTCGTCGACAACGAATCCAGTTATCGAATATAATCGATTACATCGATTAATCGTTGCAGCCCTAACTGTAATACAGCTGACACCCAGCCTCAATGACTGTGGATGGAGAAATCTGATCCTTGTCATTTAAACTTTCAGATGACGCAGTCAGTAGTGACTGCAGCATGTGAGAGGTAAGACAGAAGGAGGGGGCTCTGTTCTTTGATCATACCCCCAGTGGTGAAATCACACGCTTTACGATCAGTTGCTGTAACCTCCTGGGGCCTTATGCTCCCAGGCTTGCCATAGCAAACTGCCTGCAAAAGGGCTACATCAGTAGTATACCATGGTAAAAGAGGTAAAAAATGTGCACCTTCAGGTCTCCTAAGAGGACTAAAAATTTAAGTGTAAAAGGTTTAAATAACCCGCTTTCCCAATTTTACATATAAATATGAGTAAACAATAAACAAGATCTACATTATTTGTATTAAGTCCAAAAAAGAAGTGATCAAAAACTCTTGGATACCCCATATCTGTATCAATAAAAACTACAGCTCTCACACAGCTCTGTAGGAAACATTAAAAAAAAGTATGAGTTTCAGAATATGGCAATGAAAGAAGAACATTTTAAATGGTTTGCCTGCGTAAATAGTGGCCTCTTAACGTCACCCATGTATTATTCATCTGAATTACTGTAATGGGCGTACTTCTGTACTGTAACCTTTTGAGGAGCTCCCATTGTGTTAAGTGGCAGCACAGACACGTGAAACCCAGGCCACTCCCAACCCCCAATCTCGGTGGGATTCCTGCAGGATTGATTTTCCCAACATAAGTTCATGACTGCTCTGCTACCACCACAAGATGTTAGTCAACTTGATTGTGCCCAGCCTTTGTGCTAATTTTCAAGTTCTCCAAAAATGTGGCCGGCCCCAATCTTATCAGCTTCTATGAATGGGTGCTAAGCTTTTTTTAATGCCATTTGTAATGCCTATTAGATGCCAACCACTACATTGGTATTTATCTATAGGTGCATTGAGTCCTGACATTACCAGCTTCTTCATGTCACTTTCTGGTGACCACCATGAAGTTGCTCAGTCCTTCTTTTTTTTTTTTTGCTGGTGGAAGTATCCTTGTCTGAGTCTCTAGTGGTTGGGCTTCTGCTTTTACGGGTCACTATGGGAGCTTGACCAGATGCAGAAGACTCCATGATGGTTCTCCTTTTTTGTCTTCAGTCTTATTTAATCAGGTGGTGAATTCTGGGCATTAAAGGTGTTGTCTGGCCTGACGTCATCCGATACGGTCGTGTGAATGCTGTCACACTGTCTTCTTTTCAGATGGATATTCTGGAGGGCAGTACAATCGGAGATATCACCTCTGCTCAGAAGGTCAAAGACTGAGCCTGATTTCGAATGGATTTACAAAGCCTCACATAACAGTTTCACTTCAGTTGATTATACTACATTTAAGAAAACCATAGACTACCTCATTTTTTTTTACTTTATTTCACCTGGGTTTTTGTACTCCAGTTATAAGGTAGAAAATAGACCTTCAAATGAATTTTGTTTTCTTGCTTGTACTACAACCCCTATGTACAAGGCATGTCTGCATGCTATAGCTAAATGACTCTTTCAGGGTTGAAGCATGTTCTACACTGGTATGTCTCCTTGACGGCCTCTGACTACTTATCATCCATATCCAAATTTCATTCTATGGCAAGTGGCTAAAAACAAAAACTGCCCATAGCCTGCACAGGAGGGTACTCTTAGGGTCCCAGCTCTAAGAGCCCCCCTAATCTCTATAACAAGGAGTCTGAAGCGCTCAGCCGAGTGCTACTTCTCCTCCCTGGTGAGCGCAGTACTGAATACGGATAGAAAGTGTATGGGACCGTCTTCAGTACCGCGCTCTGCAATGAGGGAAAGCAGCTGATGCTTCAGACTCCTTGTTATAGAGTTCAGCAGGGGAGTGGTTACTTTGTAATGTTAGACAGGGGGGCCTGCCTGTGGTTGGGGGGGGGGGGGGGGGGGGGGTGCATGCTGTGGTTTTTTTTTTTTCTGTCCAAGGCCTCATGCACAGAGCTGTATACGGGATTCTGTGGGATTTCTGTCCTATATTCTGTAGGGGTGCCGACAGATCACGGATCCATTCTAGTTGAATGAGTCTGAATCCGTCTGCGGACTACGCACGAAAGTTGCCTATGCATTGGGGACCCCAAATTGGCACGCAATGTACGGAACGGCCGTGTGCATGAGGCCTAAATCGTACAGAATCCAAAAGAAGAAATCCCTGCAAATATGCAGACAACGGAGCAAAAAAAAAAACTGAGTGGAATTAGGGCACCTACAGACTTCTAATAAAGCCTGCCTGCAGTGAATGCACAGCAGGTTATTATAGCGAAATGATGACGTCCAGTCCAATATAGTGGATCTTCCCTGTACTTTATCACTTGGATATGACAACCTGCTGTGCATTCACTCCAGATCCCCCGGGGGCTTATTAACCCTATCCTGGAAGGAGGGGAGCAATGTTATTCACATGGGACTGTATGTTGGAGAAGGTGACGGGAGGACACGTTCACACCGCCGCTATTTATTTTTATTATTCTGCTCTGTTAGATAAACAGAACACCGAAAATAACGGAAGTGCTGGATCGGGCACGTAACTGACAGGAACACAGCTGACCAGACTCCACTGACTAGAATGGAGTCTGTTCAGTTTCTGTTTAGGATCTCGTCTTTTTATCAAAGTCCTACATACAAGGTTCCGAACTGAGCCTCCAATGCAGATGTGAACAAGTGTAGGCCTACGTATTTGAATTGCTGCAAATTTCGGACTCCTCCCTAGCTCAAAATACCCCTCAAAAATGGTATAGGAGTATTTTTATACCTTCTGGAAAAAATGTATTGCGCCCTCTGATCAGGAACCTTGATTTTCCCCACGCAGACAATGTGATTGCACAGCGCTGGGTACCGAAGTCACATGCACTTACAATAACAATGTTCCACCAATTGTATGTGTTAAGCTTTTTTCCTGCATGCTTTTTCTAGGGGGGTTCTCACTTGTAAATCTCCAGCTAGAATACAGAAATCCTTTCTTTTTCCCGTACACAGAATTCACACAATATCCTGCTGCAGTAATTGTGAGCTATGGCAGTGCCTGTTCTGCTCGAGTAACCTGTGTTTTCTAGATTCACCTGTACTTGGTTACATTTGCTTGTGCTTAGGTTAATATCCAGTAAACTGGACCACTAAACATGCATAACTTCGGCAGATCCACCACCAGGTATCGGGGTTATTAAGACGTTGTCTGAAAGACCGGTCTTAATAAATTACTCCCTATCTCTTCTCTGCGTGCAGAGGGATGCTGTGTTGACTCATGTCATGTTATCCTTTCTTCCTCCAGACAAAATAACAGAAAAAGAAAAAAAAAATATAATATATATATATATATATATATATAATTTTAACTCCCCCTCCCCCAACCACTTGCACCTTTTAGAGACTGTTTTCCGTGTCATGGACACACGTGTACATATCCCAGAACATATTTAAAATCCACACAAATGATTCCCTGTTACTGGTTTTCATCTCTCTAGCGTTGCCATTATTAGCTGCTATGCATACAAACATTACAGATACTTCATCCCACTTAAAGGGATATGCAAATTAACCTGAGATGAGTCAGGGACAGGACTCATCTCAGGTTAATTTACATATGTATCAAATCAGGTTTTTTTTCACAATAAAAGCACACAGAGCTATGGGGACTGGGTATTGCGGATGTGCTAGCGGCCATCTAGCAACCCATGTCCTCAGCTCTATACCCAAAATCCAGGTGACAGGTTCCCTTTAAAGGCAGGAAGCACACTAGAAAAAATTTAGACTTTTGTTCTACATTAAAGGGGTTATGTGACAATTTATTGATGACCTATCTTCAGGACAGATCATCATAAGTTTGGGGGGAGTCTAACTCCCCAGACCCTCACCCATCAATTATTGGAAGAGGCCTCTGATCTCTGTAAGTGCTTAGGTCTCTTCCTAGGCCAGTGACGTCACCATACATGAGTCACGTGGCCTAGGCTCAGCTGAGTTCCATTCAGGTGAATGGATCTGAGCTGCAGTACCAAGCACGGCCTCTATACAGTGTACGGCGCTGTGCTTTGTAAGCAGCACTCTCAGGAGCTCAGGTGAGCGCACCAATCTCTTCAAATTCCCAGTACCCCTGCCGATATGATATTGATGACCTATCCTAAAGATAGGAAATTGGTATCAGATTCCTGAATAACCCTTTTAATGCCATCATGTAGTTGGGACAATGATCATATATTTGCTATCATTATATCTGGGGATTATTTTGCAATATAGATCTCGCTGGTTAAAATGATTGTGTTACATTAATGTCTGAAAAATAAAATTACGGTATGTGCAATTTTTCCCCTGTTAAAAATAGAAACCTAAACCAATTGTATAATAAAGAAAAAGCATATAAGAAAGAAAAAACCATCAGGCGTTGGAAGCCTTTGTATTGAAAGGGTTAAGCGGCAGCTATGCATTTAATTAAAAGCTGCAGTCTAGTGTCATTGTCATCTTCTCCACCCCATAGCAGGTTTCCCATCCAGTGGAGCGATTGACATAAACCCTCACATCAATCTTCCAGTGATCATTACTGTGCTAGCTTCACGGTCATTCGGTGGAACGATCTCTCATCATTCAGTGCATTTGTACTTCTTGTAAGGTAAAAAGGTTCAATTCTCTTGTTTTGTAGATTTTAACATTTGAGACCAAGAACCCAACTGAACTAGCGGAACGCTTGAGAGCGGTGTGCGGGAACCAGAGCAATGCCTATGCACGATTACTAGAGTATCGCCTCAATGCTTTGCGTGGTTTATGGAACGCACAACGCCAGCTGGCTCTGGAAGAGCAACATGAACGAGACGGCTCCGATGAGGAAACCCTTGCATTGCTCAAGCGGCAAGGCTTGTTACAGCAGCCAGAACAGGCGCCATTCACTTCGCGGATGGGACTCTTGTTGGTTTTTCCTCTTATTCAGTCTCAGAGTAAAACAGACCCCTCTCTTTGTAACATAACCGCTGAGGTGCTACTGAATTGCCTTCGGGACTGTCAGCCATTGAGTTTGACTAAAGAACCAGCAGACTGCTTGAATGGAATCGAGTCGTTGCTTTGCTCCTGGTTGGAGGACACCTCTGCTTCGGACCAACAAGTCTCTTACAAGCAGAAGGAGAACTCTGCTGCTGCTCTGGTTGCGTTGGCATGTGCTAGGTAAGTGTGCATATCGTAGCTGTAATGCTGTATGTATTGTATTGCACGTGTTTGAATTTCTTTCTTTTAAAGGAACACTAAACATAGTAAATGCAAAAAAAAAGCAACTATCCTGTCATCTACTCCGTTCCTTTGGTCCTGTTTTTATCTCATTACGATTAAAACTGAGAAATACGTAAAGAAATCTTCTCTGTGTCCCAGGAGCTATTGTTTAAATCACATTTTTATGTTTAACATATTTTTAAAGGGAGTCTGTCACCTAATCTGAGCATTTTTAGACCGCTCAGATCAGGTTATAGACTGTTTGGCCCCGATTACAATGGTACCTCTCTTGTCTGTGTCCCTTGTCGAGATCAAGAAAAATACACTTTATAAACTTATGCAAATTAGCTTTGGCAAGTGCCCAGGGGCAGGGTTACTGCCGCAAGTGCCCAGGGGCAGGGTTACTGCCACAAGTGCCCAGGCCCCTCGACAATGTGCCTAGAAAACCACACCTCTTTCAGCCCTCTGGCCCACCTTTCTTTCCTACGATTATCTCCTCCTCTACCTCCCAGATCTCGCGCATGCGCCGCTTCACAGTTGGCCCGCAGATGCGCACTGCTCTGCCCATTATGGGCAGATAAACCACTAGTCATATTGCGCATGCCAAGACATGTCATAGTTTTGTTCCAGCGCCTATCTGTATGTTTGCCGTGCTTCCACTGGACCTCCGGCCCTCCTCCATTATAGTGAAAGGGGCCGGAGCGGACCTCCGGCGGCACGTGTGCACTAGCGACAGCACAGATCCGACAGGTTGTTCACCCGCCGTAAAAGCCTGCTGCTAATGTGAAAGTAGCCTTAACCGTACCTGTTTATTATAAATGACGCTTCCATCAATGAGTAACATACATGTTAGGCACTCCGGAGTGAATAAGAGGTCAAAGTTTTGCAAAAGGAAAAAACAGCTGTCAGTTTGTAAAGCGATGGCAGGAGGCATGGAGCAGGGTAGGCAATCCTATCATACCGAAAGCCAGTGGTGCAAAGCTGCTCCCCAGAAGGGGCCTCCGGCAACCCGAGTGCATGCTTTCCCAGCTGCATCTCCCATCACTTTTAAACTTGCGGTGGGAGGCCACAAGTATAAAAATTATACACGAAAAACAACCAAAGAATGCTTCTCAGCTAAGAAGTGTGCGAAGCAAATCCTAAAGCAAGATTCCAAAGACTGTTAGCTGCCTGCAGAAGGAGAGTGTTGCTTCCCAATAATGGCCAATTTTTTTTTAACATGCATGACCACCTGTTTGTTCTGTCTGGATGCAATGGCCAGTGACTACTTCACCAGGCACTTCTGTTGTGGAGATAAACCCATACCTGCCAGATATTTGTGGCATATCCTGTGGATAGGCTATAAGTGTCTATAATGAGAATAACCCTTTAATAAGTGGTGCCTAACTTTAGCATGGGACTCGGGGCAGACATACACAGTCTAGGCACATTATTATGGCCACCAGCTAATATCCAGAGTGACGGCAGTGTGCAGAACTGAGGGGCTTGGAGTGACTCAATAAGGTCCTGGTAGGTTGTCTGGAGCCATGCTGACTGCAGTGTATCCCACAGCTGCTGGAGGGTGTGTGCGGGAGGATCCATAGAGCGAACACTATGATTGAGCTGGTCCCACAGATGCTCAATTGGCTTCAAGTCTTGGAAGTCTCAATCATGCTCTTCCAACCAATGTTGGACATTTCTAGCTGTGTGACACGTCCCATTGCCATGCTGGAAGATCCCTCCGCCTCAGAGGAGGCAGTCAGGATGTATGGGTGTGTGTGATCTGCAAGGATGGATTCATACTTAAATTGTTTGAGAATGTCTTTCACATGGATGAGTGGGTCCAGAGAATGCCACGAAAATGTTCCTCAGAACATAACACTGCTACCACCAGCTTTTGTTCTTCCAGCAATAGTTGCAGGGTGTTTGTTCTCTGATGTTTCTCATCTGACATCCATCCGTTCGATGATGCAGAAAACGTGACTCATCGGAGATGGCAGCACTTTGCCAATCAGTGGAGGTCCCATTCCGATACTGCTGTGAAAATGGAAGCCTTGTCTGCTGATGCTACTTTGGTAGAGGTGTAGTGACCATCTGCTTCAGAGCCATATAATCGTTAGGGTTCGCTGAACTATTGTTTTAGACACATGGTATCCCCCTGATTCATTTTGGCTATGAGCTGCTGCACTGTAGCGTGTCGCTTCCTCTTTGGGCACCTTCCTAGTCAACATTCACCACATCGCATCAATGGCATGTGGTGCTCCACAGTTTCCACGTCGCTCATTCGCAGTGGTGCCTTTTTGTCCACCCACCATACAGCCTAAAGGGACCTAAACCTTTGCTGAAACCGTGAAGGTGCTGCAGCGCTACTCGGAGTTCTCTGCACCTTCAGGTATTATCGGCTCTGCTTGGCTTTTCCAGCATGCAGAGTGTAATCCCTATATACTTTCTCTGGGTCCGTACTCCGCATCCTGGCAAAGCTGTGCAGAGCTGATGAAATGTGAAGGTGCGGAGAGATCTTAGAAGCACCGTTCGGCTTTCATGGTTTCAGCAAAGGTTTAGCCCTCTTTAAGTAAACCTTCATTTATAAAAAGCAATCAAAATCACCAACTTTAAGGCTTATAGGTATACCCTACAATACAGTTGCAAGAAAAAGTATGTGAACCCTTTGGAATGATATGGATTTCTGCACAAATTGGTCATAAAATGTGATCTGATCGTCATCTAAGTCACAACAATGGACAATCACAGTCTGCTTAAACTAATAACACACAAAGAAATAAATGTTACCATGTTTTTATTGAACACACCATGTAAACATTCACAGCGCAGGTGGAAAAAGTATGTGAACCCCTAGACTAATGACATCTCCAAGAGCTAATTGGAGTGAGGTGTCAGCCAACTGGAGTCCAATCAATGAGATGAGGTTGGAGGTGTTGGTTACAGATGCCCTGCCCTATAAAAAGCACACATATTTAATTAAAAAAAAGTAAGTGATATATACTGTATGTTACCGTGCTATGATTGAGGCTGATCATTCATGGTATTCTGTAGGGGTTTAATCAATGTAAAATGCAATGGCTACATTTTTTCTTTTTCTTTAAAGGGGTTGTTAGAAAAACATTGCTGCTTTGTTCTAGAAACAGTGCCACATCTGTCCCCAGGTTGTGTGTGGTATTGCAGCTGAATAGCTTTAGTGGAGCTGTGCTTCAATGCCGGACACAATCCACAGTGCTCTTTCTGGAGGACAGCAGCCATGTTTTTCTAATCCTGGACTTCCCTTGAACACATGGTTAATGTGTATTGTATTCTTCACAGTTTTGATTATTTGTATTGTATTTTAGAGGATCGTTGAAGACCTTCATTCACACTGTACACTTGCTACAGAAGCAGACTGATCTAGGATCCCTGCCAGTGGCAGATGTATTGTATAGGTGAGTACAACCTTTCTATTTTGTTAAAGACTCCATGTCTATAGGATACCAGTTCAGAAATATTCGGAAAACAGTGCATCCGTGAATTCATATCTGTCATTGACATATTTGACAATGTTCAGGTTCAGAATGATGAGGAATGAAGAACATGTGTAATGTCTATGAGCAGCTCAGAAGTTGTGTGAAAGTAGCACAAGCCTCTAAATGTGAGCAAGCCTGTTTAACTCACTGACAGCTAGCAAAGATCTTAAATATAGTGAATAACTAAAATGCAAAGAATGAAAGAGGTTGTTCAAACACCACAAAAAATAGTTACTGACACATGACAGTCTGTGTGAAAAAACAAACAAAAAAAAACGTGCTCCGAGAATACCGTGTCACTGGACAAAACGTCACCACTAGTGTTGAGCGAACTTGTGTTTTAAGTTCGGCATCTAAAGTTCGGGTTCTGCTTATCGAAGTATCCCGTTATGAATTCCACTACCACGGACAATAACGGAATTTAGTATCCATAACGGGATACTTTGATAACCTGAACTCGAACTTTAGACGCTGAACTTAAAACACAAGTTCGCTCAACACTAGTCACCACTGAGGCCAGTGAATGGCTGCAGTGGTCCATTTCACCAGGAACAGGACATAATCACTTCTAGTCGGGCACTGGAAAAGGGACGCTTTCAGAGGGTACAGGTGTACAAGGTAACTCCTTGTAATGCCCATCACTGGGTCTTCGAATCCAGATTTACTATTTGATGCATTTTACACAAATCTAATTGCCCTGTGAGCTCAGTTTAAAAGACTTACAACCACGTAGAAGGCCGTCCACAACCAGTCCCCTCCTTACATCTCTGACCTGCTTTCCTGATACATCCTCACACATAATCTCCGATCCTCACAAGACCTCCTCATCTGTTCTTCACACAATCACTACCCCAACACATCCAAACCTTCAAACGTAACCTGACCACCCAGCTCTTTAGGAAAGCCGACCACCTGCAGTAAGCATGCCGCCACCACACAGCCACATGAGCAGCCTTTACCCTCACCTACTGTGTTCTTCCCCCTTCCCTTGTAGATTGTAAGCTCTTGCAGGCAGGGTCCTCTCCCCCTGTGTACCAGTCTGGTAATGGTTTCTTGTTTATTGTATTTTATATTATGTATGTATTATCTTGATGTACAGCACCATGGAATTAATGGCGCTTTCAAATAAAAGTATTGTGTTTCTTTAAAGGGGTTGTCAATCTTACCATCACTAAGATGAGATGTAGTCCCGACCACCACGTGATGTTTTAGTATCTGCTATTGCAGTGCAGGGGGGTACTACGGAAGAAGGGTAGCACAGCAAGCTATGTTGATTCGCCAACTCTGAAATAACATAGCTTGAGCTACTGAAACACTGAGCACCAGCGCAGTCCGCTTTTTCTTGGCACTCTGTCTCATCTTGCCTTAGTAACGACAACATAAGAGAACCCCTTTACTGTTGAGGCAGCATCTTAATGCACTTGGGCATTAAAATCATTATTATGAAGTACATGCCTAGCCCGGCCATAGCACAGCATGTGTTCTGCTTCTATGAATTATGAATCTGTGTTTATCTTGTACAGCTCGCCTTCTCTTTTTAGTGTTCCTCTTTGTGCTTCTTGATTAATTCGTTTTCAACTTCCGCATGTACAGCGGAGGGATAGTCCTAGTAACTTGTTACGCATCTCATTTTCCTTAGGCTGCTGCTTCTGGAAGGAGGACCAGGATCTCCCTCTTGTTTACTGGGAAGCAAGCACATTGTTTCCTGGGGTTTTGAGGATATGCTTCCAGCTCCTGATGGGACCAGTGGCTCCAACAATGAAAACAAAGGTCACTTTATTTTCCACCGTTTTGCGGAGGTTTAGAATAAGATGAATCACTTTGACAGTATTTTTTTTATTACCTGGGAGCTCTGCAGCTGCTATGGTAATGCTCAGTTCACACTGCGGTTTTCCTTTACGGTCAGAAATATCTTGAATTATGCACTGGTGTACTCCTACAGTGGCATTCATTGTCCATAGGCCCCAGGAAATGGTAAGGCCTCATGCACGCAACCGTTTTTGTGGTCCGCATCCGAGCCTCATTTTTTGCGGCTCTGGTGCGGACCCATTCACTTCAATGGGGCTGCAAAAGATGCGGACAGCACTCTGTGTGCTGTCTGCATCCGTTGCACCATTCCGTGGCCCCGCAAAAAAATATAGCATGTCCTATTCTTGTCCGTTTTGCGGATAAGAATAGTCATTTCTACAATGGGCCGCCCGTTCCACAAATTGAGGAAGGCACACGGGTGGCTTCCGTTTTCTGTGGATCCGCGGTTTGCGGACCTCAAAAAACGGCACGGTCATGTGCATGAGGCCTAGAGGAAAGCACAGTAGACTATGCTTTTGGTCTGCTTTGATGAATTGGGCGTATGGTTACTTTTGATGCCGAGAATGAAGAGAAATTCAGTATGAACAGGGCTGAAATCCTTTAACTTCGGCCTCCTGCACACGACCATAGGTGTCCCCTTTCCATATTGCGGACCGCATTTGCGGATCTGCAATACACGGGCACCGTTCCGTGTGCATTCTGCATCACGGATGTGGACCCATTCACTTCAGTGATGCAGCAGGGAATGGAACCCTACGGAAGCACTATGGGGTGCTTTTATGGGGGTTGTCCCGTACTTCCTTTACGCAAAAAGATAGAACATGTCCTATCTTTTTGTGGAACGGCCGGATCGCGGACCCATTAAAGTGAAAGGGTCCGCGATCCGCTGCGGCTGCCCCACGGACGGTGTTCGTCCATTGCGGCCCACATTTTGCGGGCTGCAGCGCGGCCACGGGGCGCACATGTTCGTGTGCAGGAGGCCAGTTATAGTCCTAGCATGCGCTAGTTCTCCTGTCTGTCCCCAATGTATCCTAATGGACGGAACTGATTATATGACCCTCCTTCAACGGCCATTGGGGAGCACAGTACTGCCAAGCGGGGGAGAGGACCGGCTAATAACCAGAAATTAGGCATCTTAAACCATCTGACATGGGCGACAATGGTGTAATAACACCTCTCACTAGCTGCATTTATGTGGTGCTCCCAGTACATGTGCAGCTTGTTATATATAGTGGCCAACCCTTTGATTAGAGGTGAGTTGCGTTAGAAGCCATGGGTAGATGTGGCACGGTTTAAGGAAGAAAGCAGCCATGCTTTCTTTTCCTAATATCCCTCTGCTACAAAGCCTTTAATTTCCTAGCGATACTTAAAATTAGCCTAATTGTTTATGTGCTAATGCACGGCAAAAACATTTGGCTGGGCTGCAGCTGAAACCTGATTTGCTGTTTGTTAATGACCACACAGTTTTACCATTTACACTGCTGTTTACCTCCACACGATTTACAGTAACACCACAGGTCAGTACAGTTTCAGCCACATCATGGCTGCACCATATGGACCTGGCCTTAGGAAGAATAATCTGCTAGGACTGCTGTAGACTTTGATGAATAGGCAAACAGATATAAACAGTTAGGAAATGCATCTGATCAGTTCCTGTGTATCTCCATCCCTCTTCTCTCTCTGGGGTATCTTCCCTTTTTTTATTTAAAAGTACAAAGTTGAAACTGGTTACACAACCCCTCTTTCCTTCTAACTCCTTCTTGTCTTACAGATGCAGACTTGGGTCGCTGCCTGGCATCTGATGGACTATACCTATATACAACTAACTCAGTGGGTAGAGGCTTGAGTAAACTTGGCTCTGGACTTCATGGCACTTTACGGTAAGTGCATTTACAGTGTTTATTTCTAAGCAGACCCTACATTAAATTCAAACAATGACACCAATTTCTGGCTTCATCGGGAGTGCCACCACTCCCTCATTTTTAAGCCCACCTACACAAATCTTATATCAAAACGTTCAGCTATCCCTGCTTTTACTAAAAGCAGGGATAAGCCATAGTCCTGATAGTTTTCACAATATGACCATTTGTGACTCACACCACCTATTGACATTCATTAAAACTCCACTCTAGCCACCTCAAATTTGAAGGGCAATTACTAAGCTGCAACTGTGCCTTAATTTTTTATATTTCAAAATGTAGGTCTGGGTCTTGTGATTCTCACAATATAAAGCTCTTTGCTGTAAAATTTATAACTTTTAAACTACAACCGTTTGAAGATGGCAACCGCCAGTGAAATGAGCAAGTTGGAGAAGTTTGTTTTTAACTGCTCTTCTCTGCCCTTACTGTAGAGTGAGGTGCCATAGGAACCCAGGTGTGTGAGCAGCCAGCAGAGTGACAAAAGCTAGAGTGTGAGCTGAAAAATCAGGACATGATTTCTAAACTGCCACCACTCCCTCATTTTCAAGCGCACCTACACAAATCGGCTGCTGATGTTTTTATAAATGTATGTTTTAATGTAACGGTGAGGCACTTTGGGCAACAACATTGCAATTAAATGTGCTATATAAATAAATAAAAGTTGAAATGCATTTCTCACTCTATCAAGCTTGCCATGTGCACTTTTCAAATTTTATCAATCAATTGGTTAGTGTAATGTTTACTATCTTTACTTACTCCAAACACTCCACACAGTTACTCTGCCCACTCCATAAAGTTACTCTGCCCAGTCCAACCTTTCCACAGTTATTCCAACCACACAACAGTTACTCAAGTTGCTCCACCCAATTACTCTGGTGGAGGCAAGAACACTTCACACAATTTCCCCAGAAATTGTAGCTTTTCTAGTTCTATTTGCACTGACCCACAGAATAAAGTTACCATGTTATTTATACCACACAGTAACGCAGTAAATACATTCTACAAAATGTTAAAATTGCAGTTTTTTTATATTTCCCCCTATAAATAAAATAATAAGTTAATACAGTTATATATACCTGAAAATGGCTCCTAAAAAAAAAAAAATACAACTAATCCAGCCCAAAAAAAAAAGAGGAAAATGTATGACTGCTGAAACACAGGAAAAATGCTACTGGTTTGTAAGGAGAAAACTAGTTATGGCGCTAAGGGGTTAAAAACACAATAGTGTCCATAAAGTTGTGCACCAATAATATTAGTTATTAAGAAATCTGCAATTAAAAATTGACTTTTTCAGGAGATTTTTTTATTTTAATATTGACTGCTAAGAGGTTAAGGTGTCTAGTCTAAGATGGTTTGTGGCCGCTTATGTGAAGCCCCAGTCACTAATGCTGTTAAATTCATTTTCAGGGGGTTTGTCTACTGTCGAAATGAGGAGCTGGAAGCTGGCTGGGTTGCTTATGGAAGTGGAAAGCTTTTTCATCGCCCAGCATCTTTTGACAACAAGCCTCACTTTCTTTTCCAAATAATTGATCAGTACACACTACAGGTAACTGTGACTTGAGGGAATTGTGCTTTCTGGACTTCAGTTTTAAAGGGGTCTTCTGGGATTTTGATACTCATGACCTATTCTTGGAATAGGTCGTCAATATCAGATCGTCAGGGGTCTGACACCCGTCACTAGGGATCTACCGATATTTATTTTTCAGGCCCGATACCGATAATATGTGAACTTTCAGGCCGATAGCTTATACTGATATATTATAGCTCATAATATATATTATATTAGTTGGTAGTCACTGAGGTGGTGGAAATTTGCATTTGGCACTAGTATATTTTAAATGTAAATTTAAAATTAATAAAGCCCTTAGTTGGTAGTCAATTTATAATTTACATTTATAATATACTAGTGCCAAATGCCACATCATCCCCCCCTCCTCACTGACTTTATTAACCCCTATCAGACCTCAGATCAGACTTTTATTAACCCCTGTCAGACCTCAGATGAATAAAATAAAAACTCCTCACCTCTCCTGTGCTTCGGCTTCTATTCATCTCTGGGTCCAGTGTCTCGCTCCCCTGTGTTCTCCGGCCCGCGCTGCACTGTCACCTGACAGCGTGCAGCGTCAGGTCATAGTGCGCGCATCAAAGAAGACCAGGGAGGATGAGTATCGGAAGCGCTTGCTGCGCTTCTTCCCCGCTCCTGGTACCCGATGCATACAAGTGCGCGCTTCCAACGCTTTATACGCATTATCTGTATATCGGCAAGGTTAGATGCCGATACTGATGATGTACAAAATCCTGAATATCGGCCGATAATATCAGTACTTCCGATAATCTGTCGATCCCTACCAGTCACCCCCACTCATCAGCTGGTTGAAGAGAAGGCAGCGCTCAATGCGAGCGTAGCCTCCCCTTCATTGTTTACCTGCTCAAGCTTATTGGCGGAGGTGCTGGGTGGCAGACCCCCACCGATCTGATATTGATGTCCTATCCTGAGGATGGGTCATCAATAATAAACTCCCAAAAAACCCTTATAAGGAAATAAGATATATGTAAAGGTCATTTAGAGATTTAGATTCTTGGAGGCCTATTAGGCCAGAGGGTCCAGTAGGGAAATCCTATAAAGTTTCACTTGTTTAGTCTGATACAAAGATGGGCCTGGATAAAGTCAGCTCAGCTTCTAGACTGAAAACAGAGTGGTGCACTTGTGTGGTCATTTGAATTCATTATGGCTGCTCTGCCATCAGCCTCCTGGATTTTATGACAGTCTATGCCTAAATCCCATTTTGGATGGGTACCCATATACGTGGCCACGCAATGTAGATTTCATCTGGCATGATACAGAAACGGATACTAGAACACACGTGGGTTTTCTGTGGTATCATTTCTGCCATTAGGCTTATCAGTTTTAATGCTGGATAGGAAAATGTAGCACTTGCCGTTTTTCTCTGATGCTTTCAGGCTGTGGTGCCCGCCAGTTGCTGAAGTGCTCAATTAAGGGCTTTCGGAGGAGAGCTAAAGGGGCACAGCGCTTTTTTCAGTTAGGCTGAGTTCACACTTCAGTTTTTGGATCAGTTATTTCCATCAGTTATTGTGAACCAAAACCAGGTACAGGTCAAAAACACAAAACAGGAGCAGATCTTTCCATTATACCTGATCTCTGAGTAGGCTTCACTACTGGTTTTGGCTCCCAATATTGGCGAGGTGTCAGCAGAACTGCTGACCTGTCAGTATAACGTCAGGCGTTTTCAGACAGCTCCTCTTTCAGCGGTTTCTGGTTTTGATGACCTAAATCCACTTATGGTGATCTGTAATTTCTGAAGTGCAAGTCTACAGGGGTTGAAATTCCTCTTACTTCTGTGTTTTTTGTATTTGTATTCTGCCCACTAACAGAAAATACTCTTTGGGAATGTATCCTTTTTATAGAGGGAGTTCATGCGTGGCGAATTCACATATACACACGTCACATTTTTGCAGATCCACCTACATTTTGCAGTGGATTTCTCCCTTTGAATTGCAGACATATTGTTAAGATTTGAAAACCCCATTTACATTTGTTACACTGTACTTTGTGTCAAATATTAAGGTCAAAATCTGCAACAAATCCACCGTGTCTGAACATGGTCACTCAGTCTACTAGCAGCTCTCAGAGAGGTACACTATACAAAAACTATGTTTCCCTCTTCACTACATTAACTCTTTCCTTTCTCAGACATCCTGAGATGTGCTATGATTGCTATTCCGACAGAAGTCCTCTTCTGAGCCCGGTAAAATCTGCATTGCGCTATGCCTTTAAGCCCAAAAGTGCTGAGTCTTGTGTTGGTTCAGCAGTGCAAAATTAAAATAACTTTTTGCTGAACCATGAAGCAATTTGATATGCCAGCTAAAGAGCTACCCGGGTAGTGACATAAGAAAGCACAGTATAATAATAACCACCCTGACAAAGGCAAGTAACAATGCACTATTGTACGTCTCCTCACACTGTAGTAGACCCTTCTTAAAGGAGAATGCTGACACAGCGGTGCTGTATTAGGGGTTTTACTAGGAGTGTGAGAAAAGAGCGCTGATAACTAAGGCTACTTTCACACTGGCGTTTTGGTGTCCGTTTGTGAGATCCGTTCAGGCATCTCGCAAGCGGTCCAAAACATAACAGTTTTGCCCTAATGCATTCTGAATGGATAAGGATAAGTTTGCTTCCGTTCTGCCTCCATTCTGCTCTGGAGGCGGACACCTAAATGCTGCCTGCAGCGTTTTGGTGTCCGCCTGACGATGCGGAGGCAAACGGTTCCGTCCTGACACACAATGTAAGTCAATGAGGACGGATCCGTTTTCACTGACACAATATGGCACAATAAAAAACTGATCCATCCCCCATTGACTTTCAGTGGTGTTCAAGACGGATCCGTTTTGGGTATGTTAAAGATAAAACAAACTGATCCGTTCTGAACGGATACACGCAGTTGTATTATCGGTGCAGATCCATTACGGATCCGCACCAAACGTGTGAAAGTAGGTATTGACTTACACAGCCGGTATTGACTTACACATTATTGATCGGTGGCCTAGTAATGAATTTCTTCTTCTTTCCTTCAGATCTCTCAGATAATCACAATGCCAGCCAATCATTTTCCTGTTGGGAGTAACATGACGACTGTACACCTATGTTCTGATGGCTCTTACTTTTACTGGATTTGGTCTCCGGCGAGTCTAAACGAAAAGACCCCAAAGGGCCACTCCGTGTTCATGGATATCTTTGAACTAAATGTGAGATGCTTGATGACGTTTAGCACGTTTTGTGTGCGCAGTGTGTGCTAGATATGACCGTGTCACCAGTATGTGTCCTTATGCTGATGAAATGTATATTTGTTCCGCCATTTAATATTAGCATTTAAGCTCTTAAATTGAATATTTTTCTTTTTTCCTTTTTAATCAGTTAAAGGGGTTGTCCCACATAACACATTTATCACCCATCCACAGTATTGCTTGCAGAGGCCAGATGTGGTCCCCACCAATGCCACCCCCCGCGATCACTAGAATGTGGGTTCCAAGTCCCCCATTCTTTAAACTGCACCATTGGGGTGAAGGTTGGGCATGCACTCCGCTGCGTCATTCGGTGTTTGTTGGGCTGGCTTAAAAAGGCGCAGGACCCCTTTTTGGTGACTTGGCAAGTTAATGAATGTTAATTGTGGATAGACCTACACTTTAGCACAATTTCTTATATTGCTGTAAAGTGCTTTTGTTGCATTAATGGGTTAAGCCAGTCAAAATAACGGTGGCTACATCTGTATTTAAAGAGGGCCTGTCACCTCTCCTGACATGTCTGGTTTAGGAACTACTTCTGTTCCCCATGTAATAACAATTCTGTAACATCTTTTCGTATAACTCCAGGTTGTGTCATTCCTCTCTTATTACTACTAGACAATGAATTGCCAGCAGTCTGTAATAAAGGTCCAACTGGATATTACCAGTGGAGTGGTGTCCCTGCACAGTTTTCCCCTGTCCAATCAGTGCAGCCGGTGTCAGGCTACAGGTTGGATCTTAGTGGCAGACTGTTGGCCATTCATTGGTATACTTCTAACAGGAGTAATAGAGGAATGGCACAGCCTAGAGTCATACAAAAAGATGCTTTCAAATTGTTATTTCATAGGGACTGCAAGTAGTTCGTAAAACAGACATGTCAGGAGTGATGACCGCTCCCCTTTAACGCCATTGCTACGCAAGGGTTTTAGAGCTCTGTATCTAATTGCGCTGTAATCATTGTGAGACATATTAAGAAAGTTAATTTTCTCGCCCAATTCCTTGGGGGACACAGGAACTCTTGGGGTATAGCTTATCTCCATAGGAGGCGTGACACTAAGTAAAAGACTGTTAAGCCCCTCCTCCAGCAGCTATACCCTCAGCCTGGAGAGAGAGACTTCCAGTTTTTTGCTTAGTGTCAAGGAGGCAAGACACTCTCTGCACTGCAGAGTTGTCTTGTGAAGACTTAGAGTTTTTAATTTTTTTATTTTTACTTTTTTTCACTTGGATTTTTCCACAGGGACAACAGAGTCGCAGTAGACTTCTCTGTTTTCCCGGGGTTGAGCTGCACCAGGGCCGGTTATCCGCCCTGCTGCCTCCCCCACAGAAGAAAAGGAGGATCAGGGCAGCTCATGCTCCCCTGTATCCCGCCAGCTCTGGGTCGCCCACCTGCAAGCCCCTCTCCAGCTACTGTCACTCTGTGCCAGTGGCTGAAGGGGCGTCCCAGCTGGATGGACTAGAGGGTGAAGACGTCGCAGGTGAGGTGGCTAGTGCAGCCGTTCCGCTCCCCTCCCCCTCCCCCCCTCCCTCTCTCCCCTCTCCGGAGGGTTCGGTGCTCCTCTCTGACTCCCCTTTACTGATGGCCTTGTTGCAGGCGCGATTCGGCGGCCGGGCGCCCTGCTTTGTCTGGAGCGGCGCGGCGGCAATGATTCATGGGGGAGACTTGTTTGAGGGCGGCCGGGTATGCGACCGCTGTGCCGTTGCATGGCAGGACGCCGGCTCCCGGCCCTCCTCCTTGGGCTCCTACCTTGCTTCCGCTCGGCGGGGGCCATTCGGGGGTCCTGTGATGGTGGAGCGCGGGTTTTGAATCGCGCGCGCGCGCGCGATAATTTTTTCGGCGGGGGGCGGAGTTTCGGATCTTCATTCAGAGGCCGCACGACTTTCTTCCCGCGCCTCTTTAGTCCCGCCCACTCTCGTGCCGGCGTGCTTCTGGGAGCTCACTGCAGGACGGACCGTTGCTCTGATTGCACACCGCCGCTCTTCTGCTGCTGCAGCTTCCTTCTGTGACCTGGTAGGACTGTTGACCCTTCCTCACTGTAGCCCCCTGGCCTGGACTCGGGTTTTTTTCTTTGCTTCTACCAACATGTCTGACCCCTTAGTGCCAGTGGGACCTTGGTACCATACCTGCACCGCATGTAAGGCGCCCTTTCCTCAAGGGCAGTCTGATCCGCATTGCTCGCTTTGCAAAGACCCATCGCAGGGTCCGCCATCTGTTGTGTCACCCCCTGGCCTCTTGGATCCCCCTGACTGGGCTAGATCCCTCTCCCAGGCTGTGGTTAGTCTCACTAGCGTTGTGGGCCGACTTGCAGATGCGTTGCCCTTGTCGCAGCCGGATGATTCCCCTGCTGGGCCCTCCGGGTCCGCTGTCCTGGCCGACCCGTCTGAGTCTCTCTCTGCAGGCGATTCCTCTAGAGCCCGCCAATCCCAGAAGCGGCCTAGGGTGGATCACCGGTCATCCTCGGATGCCTCGGTATCCCCCCCAAGGGTGCGTTCTCAGTCGGGCCCTTCCTCCTTGCAGGATTTGCCCTCTGAGGGGGAGCTGGTTGATTCCGATTGGGATATGGATTCGGCGCTGCCTTCAAAGCTGGCTTCTGCTGTGGGCCACCTTATAAACAGTATCCGTGATACCTTTAAAATTCGCGATGATCCTCCTGATCCTGAGAAAACCAGTGTTTCCTTCTTTCGCCAGAAACAGGCTTCGGCGGTTTTTCCCCTCCATGCTGACTTTTCGTCAGTGGTTTCTAAGGCCTGGGCCCGTCCTGATGCACGGTTTACCCCGCCAAAAAAGTTGGATGTTTGTTATCCGTTTCCGGCGGATTGCATCACAAACTGGGCGTCTCCTCCCAAGGTCGACCCCCCTGTGGCCCGTTTGTCCAAGAGCACGGCTATTCCCGTCGCAGATGGTTCTTCATTACAATCCACTGAAGACCGCCGTGTAGAGACCCTTACAAAGGGTATCTTTTCGGCCTCCGGATCCGCACTTCGGCCAGTCTTTGCTTCCGCTTGGGCGGGTAAAGCGGTTTCAGAATGGGCATCTCAGCTGGATCTGGAGCTTGAATCTGACGTCCCTATTCAAGACCTCCGTGCCCTGACTCAACTTATAGTTCAGGCTGGAAAATTTGTATGCGAAGCATCCCTGGATGCAGGAGCTCTTATTGCCCGTTCATCTGCTCTGGCCGTGTCGGCTAGGAGAGAGCTTTGGTTAAAGGTTTGGTCGGCGGACGCCGCGTCTAAGCGGTCTCTTACTAGCCTTCCTTTCTCTGGTGCTCGTTTGTTCGGAACCCGTTTGGATGAAATCATTTCGGAAGCCACGGGGGGGAAGAGTACTCATCTTCCCCAATCCAAAGCTAGGAGCTCCACTCGTGGTCGTCCCTCGTTCCCCCGTTTCAGGTCTTCTCGTAGGGCTTCCGCTCCTCGCTCCGCTTCTGGTCCGTCCACTAATCCTGTCCAGGACAGGCGTAAGAAACCCTTTTTTCGGACCCAGCCCTCCTGGCGCAAATCTCAACCTGCTCGCGCTCCCGCGACCAAGCAGCCCCCCGCCTGAAGGTGCGCCCCCACCCACCCGGGTGGGGGGACGTCTCCTCCTGTTCAGGGACTTCTGGCAGGCGCACGTCTCCGACGCCTGGGCTCTCGAGGTTGTGTCTTCCGGATACAAACTCGAGCTTGCGTCCCTTCCCCCAGTTCGGTTCTTTCGCTCTCGGGTTCCCCGGGATTCCCGAGGGGCGGCCGATTTCTTTGCTGCCGTTCAGATTCTTCTAGACAAAGGGGTCATCATCCCGGTTCCCATGGGAGACAGGTTCAAGGGGTTCTATTCGAACCTTTTTGTGGTCCCCAAGAAGGAGGGTTCGGTGCGACCCATTCTGGATCTGAAACGACTGAACCGCTTCCTTCGTCTTCAGCGGTTCCGGATGGAGTCGCTCAGGTCGGTGGTGGCCTCTCTGGAACAGGGGGAGTTCCTGGCCTCCATCGACATCCAGGACGCCTACCTTCACATTCCAATCGCACGGTGTCATCAGTGCTTTCTGCGTTTTGCAGTGGGGTCCGAACACTACCAGTTCGTTGCCCTTCCCTTCGGGCTGGCGACGGCCCCTCGTGTTTTCACGAAGATCCTGGCCCCGGTCCTCGCCTTACTTCGTTCCAGGGGAGTTTTTCTGCTTCCATATCTGGACGATCTCCTGATCAAGGCGCCTTCTCTGTCACTGACTTCAGCCAGCGTGGATCTCTCGCTGCAGACCTTGCGCCAGTTTGGTTGGGTTATCAACCTACCCAAATCCTCTCTGGTTCCCTCCCAGCAATTGGTCTTTCTGGGGATGCTGCTGGATACCGATTCAGCGGTGGTTCGTCTTCCGTTGGAGAAGCGCCTGCTCCTCCATCGGTCGGTTCGGAGCCTTCTGTCCCACCGCCGTCCTTCTTTCCGGTTCAGCATGCGGGTCCTGGGTCAGATGGTGTCCTGCTTCGAGGCGATTCCTTACGCGCAGTACCACTCCCGCACCTTTCAGACGGCCATTCTGTCCGCTTGGGACAAGTCCCAGGAGAGTCTGGATCGGCATTTTCCCCTTTCCCCCCAGGTTCGTTCCTCTCTCCTCTGGTGGCTGCGGACCCCTCTTCAGGGGAAGTCCTTCCTGCCAATGACTTGGCTGGTGATTACCACCGATGCCAGTCTGCGGGGGTGGGGGGGAGTGTTTCCTCCCCGGTCCGTCCAGGGCACTTGGTCTCCGTCGGAGTCCAGACTGCCGATCAATGTTCTGGAGCTGAGAGCCATTCTTTTCTCGCTCCGACACTGGACTTCGTTGCTGCAGGGTCGCCCTGTTCGAGTCCAGTCGGACAATGCCACGGCTGTGGCGTACATAAATCACCAGGGGGGCACTCGCAGCGCGGCGGCGATGAGGGAAGTGTCTCTGATCCTTCGCTGGGCGGAGGTTCATGTTCCGGCCCTTTCGGCCGTATACATTCCGGGGGTGGACAATTGGGCGGCGGATTTCCTCAGTCGGACGACGATCGACCCGGGGGAGTGGTCTCTGCACCCCGACGTCTTCGAGTCTCTTTGTCTCCGTTGGGGTCGTCCGGACGTGGATCTCATGGCCTCCAGATTCAACTACAAACTTCCCATCTACGTGGCCAGGGCCAAAGATCCGGACGCTTACGGCGCGGACGCGCTCGTCCTCCCCTGGACGGAGTTTTCGCTCCTCTACGTGTTTCCGCCCCTGCCTCTTCTTCCGCGGGTCCTTCGGAAGATTGCGGCGGAGGGCACGCCAGCTATCCTGATCGCCCCGGCCTGGCCGCGTCGTCCGTGGTACGCCGACCTTATGTTGCTTCTGGCAGACGCTCCCTTGCCTCTGCCTCTCAGAGAGGACCTCCTCTCTCAGGGGCCGATCTTCCACCGGCATTTAGGGTCGCTACGTTTGACGGCGTGGCTATTGAAGCCGCGGTCCTGACGCGGCGGGGGTTTTCGGCTGACGTGGTCCGTACCATGATTCGTGCACGAAAACCGGCCTCGGCCAGGATTTATTATCGTACCTGGCGGGCCTATTTGGTTTTCTGTGAGGCCTTGGGGACTCCCCCTCTGAGGTTTTCCCTTCCTACGGTTTTATCCTTTTTGCAGTCTGGTCTGGCTCTGGGCTTGGGTCTCAGTACCCTGAAGGGTCAGATTTCGGCTCTTTCGGTCCTTTTTCAGCGTCCGCTGGCTCCGCTCGGTCCGGTTAAGACCTTTCTTCAGGGGGTTGCTCACTGTGCTCCCCCCTATCGCCCTCCTGTTCCTGCTTGGGATCTCAACATTGTGTTGGCGGCTCTCCAATCTTCCCCTTTCGAGCCTCTGCGCAAGGTTTCCCCTCGCTTGTTGTCTTGCAAGGTTTTCTTTCTCGTCGCTATCACGTCCCTTCGGCGTGTGTCTGAGTTGGCGGCTCTTTCTTGCGTGGAGCCCTTCTTGGTTTTTCACCAGGACAAGGTGGTTCTCCGTCCTGTTCCGGAATTTCTTCCGAAGGTGGTGTCCGCCTTTCACCTGAATGTGGATATTGTCCTTCCTTCTCTGTGTCCGGCCCCGTCGCATCCCCGGGAGCGGGAGCTTCACCGTCTGGATGTTGTTCGGGCTCTCAGGATCTACCTGGATGTGACCAGACCCTTTCGGCGTACGGATTCTCTGTTTGTGGTTCCGGAGGGTCCGCGCAGGGGACTGGCGGCGTCTAAGGTGGTTGTTGCCCGCTTTCTCAAGATGGCTATCATTGAGGCTTACCGTGCTCGGGGCAGGGATCCGCCCCTTGGTGTTACCGCTCATTCTACCAGAGCGGTCGGGGCTTCCTGGGCTCAGCGTAATCGTGCCTCGGCTGAGCAGCTGTGCAAGGCGGCCACCTGGTCTTCTTTGCACACGTTCACCAAGTTTTACAGGGTGAACACTTATGCCTCGGCGGATGCTGCTTTGGGCCGCTTGGTCTTGCAGGCGGCGGTGCCTTGATGTTTACGGTGCCTGGTTCGCGTTTGATTGTGGTCCCTCCCTGTTTGTGGACTGCTTTTGAACGTCCCAAGAGTTCCTGTGTCCCCCAAGGAATTGGGCGAGAAAACGAGATTTTTGTATAACTTACCAGTAAAATCTCTTTCTCGCTCTTCCTTGGGGGACACAGCGCCCGCCCATTGTTTTTTTGTTGGCCTTCGGGTGTTTTTTTCTGGCTTGTTGGTATTGGTTTTGGTTACTCCTTGCCTTTGTCTTGCACTACTTGGGCACATAACTGGAAGTCTCTCTCTCCAGGCTGAGGGTATAGCTGCTGGAGGAGGGGCTTAACAGTCTTTTACTTAGTGTCACGCCTCCTATGGAGATAAGCTATACCCCAAGAGTTCCTGTGTCCCCCAAGGAAGAGCGAGAAAGAGATTTTACTGGTAAGTTATACAAAAATCTCGTTATTCTAGTATTTTGGACCTATTCAGAAAAAAAGCAAAACTGCTCCGTGGTGAACTGTCACTTGAACAGCTATGGACAGCCCTGCTGTGGTACCCGAATGCTTAAAGGGGTTGTCCAAACCATGGTGAAAGGCAGAGATGTTTTTAAAATGACAAGAGATTTTATACTTCAAACCCCTCCACTCCAGTGCTGCCGTTCTGATGTTCGCCACCAATGCAGCTATAATGTCCTCTTCTTGGCTGCAGTGATGATATGCTTGTAAACCATGACCGCTGCAGCCCAACGTTGGCCTCTGTAAAATGCACCATGAGTCCGCTGATGTTGGCGATTGGCTGCAGTGGCCACATGTCATGAATCTCATCTCGGCAGCCATGTAAACGTGATCCTTCCGGAAAACTGGAGCAGGGATTTGTGCCAGTGAGTAGAACCTTCCCTGCCTTTAATAGTTTTTATTAACCCCTTTAATTCAGGCGCTACATTTCCTTGTATTTCATTATTGTCTGATAGATCCGCGTCCACCTCAGCACTTCATAGGATATGTTATGCGACTTCTTGCATATCATTTATTGTAAGGTGATCTAAATTAAATCACTCAAGAAGTGTATAAAGCACAAATGTTATCATGTATAATATATAATATAGTTTGGACTATGTTATTTGTCTGTGCTCAAAGCATCTATATTCTCCTTAGGTTGAAAATGGTGTGTACACAGCAAGGCCCCTTCATGAGCGCATCATACTAATGAGAAAAGAGGGGGAGTCTGCAAAAAGTATCAACGAAATGCTGCTCAGTAGATTGTCCAGGTATAGGGCTTCTCCTTCAGCAACCCTGGCTGCCCTTACCGGCTCGACAATCTCAAACACACTAAAAGAGGACCAGACTGGTGAGTCTCTCCTGGATGTCCTACAATGGCATGTGAATATAATGTCCATCTGTTATTGCTTATTTTACATCACATTATGTGAACACATTCAGTATATGCACCAGGAAACCTCCTGGCACATACGCTGAACATCGCCAGACCCCCATTTCCTTGAAGGGATGGCAAAAGAATGTTCTTTTGGCCTTCTGGGTAATATCTAGAACATATTTACACACGCTTTGCTATGCAGAGCCATCCTAGAAATTATACTGCGCATTTTACTTCACTGCAGGCACTGGTATTCGTCAAAGTTGTACACTCATTGATCAAAAGAAGGAGCTGTTGGAAGCAAATGAAACTTTCTATGTGTGAATGTAATGATGATATATGTAAGTGACTACAATATTAGTGCGGAAGGAAGCATTTATTGGGGAAAGTAGGCTCTTGTACGATGTTAGGCCTCCTCTAGCCTGGATACAAGATGAGATACAGTTGGGCATGGAGGCATACAGGTTCTTTGCGGTATCCTGCTGCACATTTTCCCACAGATCTTACAGCTGGACCTGTAGACCCTGCTCACTCGTTGGTTGCCGAAGCTGGCGTGTCTGCTGGTGCCATAAATGCCCGACTGGAGATAAATCTGGTGACCAGGCAGGCCAAGAAATTGTTGTAATCTGACGGAGAGAGTCCTGAGAAACCCTTGCTTTGTGTGGCGAGCATTATCCTACTGAAAAATGTCAGTTGGAAGCCCTGCCATGAGTCAACGCATGTGGCCGTAGGATGTCCTGCACATATCGCAGTGCTGTTAGTGTCCCATACATCACTACTAGGGCTGACCGAGTGTCATGTGATGGCTCCCCTGATCATCACACCAGCAGTTTGGACAGTGTGTCACTCCACAGCAAAGGCAGGGTAGAAGTGCTCACCACAAGGCCTCCATAGTTGAACCTGACCTTTGTCATATCCCAACTGAGCCTGGATTCGTCGCTAAATACGGTTCCAGGTCATAGCAGTCCGGAACCTGTTTGCCATGTGTGTGCGTGCCCTCACTTAGGCTACTTTCACACTTGTGGTAGAGGATTCCAGCAGGCAGTTCTGTCGCCGGCAATCCGGATGCAAACTGATGCATTTGTGAGATGGATCCGGATCCGTCTGACAAATGCATTGCAATTCCGGATCAGTCTTTCCAGTTGTCATCCGGAAAAACGTATCCGGTATTTATTTTTTCACATTTTTAAAGATCTGCGCATGCATGGACTGGATGAACGGATCCGTCAATGCCGACTTCATTATCCTGCACTCATACATTTCAATGGAAATTAATGCAAGTGTTCAGGATTTTTGCCGGAGAGAAAACTGCAGCACACTGCGGTATTTTCTCAGGCCAAAAAACATAAGATGGACTGAACTGATGCATCCTGATAGATACTGAACGGATTGCTCTCCATTCAGAATGCATTAGGATAAAACTGATCAGTTTTTTCTGGTATTGAGCCCCTAGGACGGAACTCTACCGGAAAAAAAAAAACGCTAGTGTGAAAGTACCCTTAACTGCTGCTCCCAGCACCTCCTAACAGCTAGGTCAAAACACCCTAAATGGTGGGAAATTCGTCGAAACAATCATCTTGCTTCCCTCAGTCCAATGATGTGCCCTTTCTCAAAATCCGTCAACTGGGCAGAATGTCTTCAGAGTGTGTCGTAGAGGCATGTCTAGCAGACAATGATCTCTCATCAATAGGTACACTACCCCAAAGTAGCTTCTGAGAGCCTTTTATATACATCAGCATGGAAAGCAGTTTTACACCCTCTTGTGGTAAGACCCAATGTTTAATAAGACCACACCTGTATTCATTTACAAATCTGCCTGATACATGCCAAGTTTTGCTGCAATTCAGCATTTCTATCTGGGTGCATTATTATTATTATTATTTTTTTTAATTTTTTTTATTCATGATTGTGTGTCGGGAAATCCTAATGTATACCTTTGACAGAAGGTTTAATCTTAATCTGAACAGAGCCCTAGTGCAATCAACCATTGTGAGAAACTACCTGTGTTCTTTCCTAGACTATCATAGTGACGTTTACAGTACGCCTCCCTGATGTCTGAGGAGTGATATGATGGCAATGTACGCGAGACCCTCACAAATGCTTTTTCAGACCATAGTTTAAGAAATTGTTCCAAAGAGATGTATACAAATTTTTACTAATAATTTCCCTGAAAACCAGACGGTAAGGCAGGCCTGAGCCCTTGTCCTTGCATAGACATGGTGCAGGAGTGGCTGCAGGATTCTCCTCGATCCCTCTTCTTGGGCTACTTTCACATGGTCAGCATTCGGTCAGTATTTTCCATCAGTATTTGTAAGCCAGTTTCAGTTCAACTTCTGGCTTTGGATTACAGATACTGCTGAAAACTACTGACCGAATACTGACTGTGTGAAAGTGGCCTTAGGCCTCATGCACACGACTGCGCCATGTTTTGCTGTCCGCAAAACACGGTTGCTGGCCGCATGCATTCCCTAATTTGTAGAATGCAACGGGACGTCCATAATAGAAATACCTATTCTTGTTCGAAAATAAAGGTAACTCATAATTTCAAGAATTGTTTCTCAGATAGATGATCTGAGAAATTATGAGTTGCCTTTATTTTCACCTTTTCGCTGAGACAATTTGATTTACGTTTGCGTGTGCACTGAATCCATTCAGTACTTTAAATAGGTTGCAGAACCCTTTCTAGTTGCACGGCACTACTTTATGATGTGCTTTTCCAGTACATTTCCATTACTGGTTCAATCATTATCAGACTGAGCCAGGGCTGTGGAGTCGGAGTCGGAGTCAATTTTGGGTACCTGGAGTCGGAGTCGGCAAAAAATGAACCGACTCCGACTCCTACTAAATTTAAATTGGAATAAAAAAATAAAAAAGCAAGTTTAAATGTCCGAATTCATAAACAGTTATAATTAATGACTTCTCTACTGTAAGAATAAAGGCCAATGCATGCAGTGCCTCATGTAACCGCAAAACAAACACGTTCAGTGATGTGAAGAAGCATGCTTTTCATATGCTTCACTATATGGCACACAATGCACAATTAGGAGTGACAATACTTATACTTTCCATTGTGTTGTGTTCTGATGTTACAGGGAACACAATGCCCATGGTTTACCTCGCCTCTCACTGATAAGGGATTAAGTAAATATGTGTTTTGCAGGACTAGAGACACTTGTATAAGTGAAGGGAATGGAGGGTCAATAGTTCAAGACTGAAGCTGTAAACCATGGATGTCAAACTCATGGCCCTCCAGATGTTGCAAAACTACAACTCCCATCATTCCCTGATAGCTGTAGTATGCCCAGGCATGATGGGAGTTGTAGTTTTGCAACAGCTGGAGGGCCACGAGTTTGACATCCCTGCTGTAAACCATTGGAAAAACTGCTGTCATTCAGCTAAGGCTATAAAACGTGTAAACTCAGAATGTTATCTTAAACTTTAAACATGACTATGGGATTCTTCTAGGGAAATCATGTTTTACAATAAATGCCCCTTCCTGGATCCTCCCACTGCCCTGTCTTCAGCAGAAGATCAGCACACAAAGGAGAAGGCAGCAGCTTCTGCCCAACTACCTCTCTGTGCTAGAAGAGCTTAGAAGAACTTCTTTCTTTCCTTCAAGGAATGTATAAAATACATTCGCATATTAAATACAAAGGAGTCTGTCGGGGAGTCGGAGTCAGAAGTACAAAAAACTGAGGAGTCGGAGCATTTATCTACCGACTCCACAGCCCTGGACTGAGCTGTGAATATCCAGATTTGACATTATGGAAATATCTGCAATTCTCTGAACGGTGATGCTTTGTAGTGAAATAATTGCAGCCACTCATCAAATCCTTGACTTTACAGGTTATGCTCTGTTCACATTTATGTTGATGCTTCCATTGCAAATTCTGTCCGAAATGATGGATATTATGACAGATAATGGGACCTTGGCAGACTGTATTGTAAGTCATTTGGGTCATTCAGGTTTTGTTGGTATTGGTTGTTTGATGGATTCATCAGAGTGATTTGTGGTATAAACAGAAGCCCTGAGGCAGATGTGACCAAGGCCTTATAGGAAGACTATAACTGTTACCCTACTAGTGATAAGCTTGTCCTGTTAATGAAACTGTAAATCTGTCTTGTAGCTGCAAATACGAGCTGTGGCCTTCCTCTGAAAATGTTAAGAAAGACTCCAATGTATACATGTGGAACATACCTGGTACTTATTGTACCACCTCCTGGAGGCTCCGGAAGCTCAGCAACAAGGTCTCTGTTTGGTGGAACCAGTGGCTTGTCATCCCTTAAAAGTAGGTGATCAGTTTACTCCTAGTTTTTCCTTGCTGCGCTCCTTCATTTTTCTTTGTATGGTGATACTATGCAATGCTCCATTTTATGTAACTGTGCAGATATCACAGTTAGATTTGTCATATTGCAAAACATTGGTAATAAGGTTCCACAATCTGGACATGTTACAGATGAAGATGCATCAGTATATGATCAGTAGTACTGATGGGCTGTCTTCTAGGCAGTGAATTGAACTACATGAGACAGTTACTTATGAAAACAGATGCAATATAGATGAAATGCAGATAACACACTGGTGCATTCAATTTACTCTCCATAGACTTTAAAGGGAATCTGTAAACAGGAAATTAATTGTTAAACCAGTCTCAATGCTACGGCTAACTTAGCTGAATGTAAGGATACTTTTCATTTAACAATTGTTTTCTTTATGCTGGAGAAAACACACTTTAATCCATATGCAAATGAGCAGTGAAATGCGCTGAGGGCGGGTCAAAGTCATTCTGTGCGCCCTCGCTCCTCCTGCCTCCTCTGCCAGTCCCTCTCTCTCCATCTTAATTGACCAGACCAGGTTCCTGCATAGTCATCTCACTTGGTCCGGTCTAGTGTTAAGCGAAGCGCGCTTCGGATCCAAGATCCAAAGTCGCTTAGTTCAAAAACGCCACTTGAATGCTGTATAGACTGGTAAGTCAGTTCCGAAGCCGACTTCAGATTGGTGTTTTGAAAAGGTTTTAAAGTTGTACAATCGATGGCCAAAGTTCTCCACTGAAGTCTCGTGAGACTTAACGAATTTCACCTCGGCGCAGCCCAGACATTTAAATTGCTGTATGAAGACTGATCTTGGATCCGAAGCACACTTCGCTCAACACTAGTCCTGTCATTAAAGAAGGAGTTAAAGGAGCAAGGGTGCAGAGAGTACTTTTTCACCAGAATGAAGCAACAGATCACTAAGTGAAAGGTATTATTACATTCAGCTGAGCTAGCCCTACAAGGCATTTTGTCTGGTTTAAACGGTTTCTGTCACCAGATTTAACCCTATTAAGCTAGCTGACATTAGTGATATGCTAATGTCAGCTAAACCTAGTCCTACTTTTATCTAGGCCCCCGTTACGCCAGAAATCTAACTTTTATAATATGCTAATTAGCCTCTGGGAGCGGGGGAGGGGGGTGCTTTTGGGGGCGTTGTTCCTGCTCCTAGAAGCTCAGTTCTCCCACCTTTGTCGCCTCCCTCCAGGTCCTGATTGACAGGGCCAGGCAGCGCTCGCATCCGTCTGCCAGCCAGCCAGCCCTGTGCTCTGGTGAAAGCTCGCGCCGATCAGTATTTGGCGCAGGTGCGGTGAGGAAACTGGCAGCCTGCCAGCGTCTTTCCCTCACCACGCGAGATTTCACCAGAGCACAGGGCTGGCAGACAGTTTCTGGCAGTTTCCTGATGACAGATTGTCTTTTAGTAGACTGATATGAAAGCAGCCTTAAGTTTGTATTACACCAGGCAATTGTCAGACAGATCATCGCTGACAAGCGTTCGTAGGAATGCTGGTTAGCGATGATCTGCCTGTGTAATACTGCTGCCGATTATCAGAACGAGCAAAATCATCACTTGCTGGCAGCAGATTGTGCCGTCTAATGATGATCTGCTGCCGGCAAACAATGATTCAGTATGGGGAGAAGCAATGGCATTAGTGATTGTTCCTCCTCATACTGTGGAGGAGATCGCTCCATGTAATAGCAGCAGTCTCCTACACTAACGAGCAGGCGATTGCCGGGAAAGAACACTCCCTTCTTGACAATCACATGCAAAATCTGCAGGTCTAATACAGCTTTTAGAATGAGGTCTCATCATATATTCCCAACAGGGCAGGTCAGATCATTGACAATAAATGACAAAATGAGCTGTAAAATGTTTCCTAGCTGACATTATTACTGTATAATATCCTGTCGTAAACCTTCTTTACAGCTTTCTGTCCACAAATGGTTTCTTTCTTCGGGGATGAATACCTTGTAAAAATCCAATGACTATTGCAGGGCAGGGTAGAACATTGGAAGCACAATGGCGGTGCTGACAGTGGAGAAATTATAATTAGTTTTAATAAAATTTCTATTAAAGCATTTGCTTTTGTGTATACAGTCTGTTGTGCTGATTACCGTGGTTATCATGCAGATTCATTAAGACCTTGATTCTTTATTTCAGTCCTGGCTTCCAGTCTGGTGTTTAACATTTCTGATGGGCAATTCACTAACCGGGCTGATCTCATTGACGCTGCAGGCAGCTCCCTTGGCCGCGGGGCTCTGGTGACCGGACTTGGTAAGAATTAAAACACACACTGTCGTCGTTGGTGATTTCAAGCAAAGCATACTTTGGAAATGTGGTGCACATTACGAACAATGAATTACAGCGTACATGCAGGGCTGGCTTCTGTTTCCTCTCCCTGTCTAGTGGGGGAAATGTAAACTTATGGTCTGCTACTTTTGTGTTTTTGTAGGTGCTTGTTATGATACCATGAATAATATGATCTGGACCTGCTCCAATGATTACTTTGACCAGTGGTGTAATCCAGGAAACCAGGCGTTCCATGTGGTGTGTCAGAGACTTGGCGTTACCCACATCATTGCTGACCCCAAAGGTAAATTTGTCTTTTTCTGATGAGGTGTGAAATGTCATAACACACCTGACTAAGTAGCGTAAATTATCTGTCCAGAATATTTTGTGGTGGGATAATGTACTTATTGTTACAAAGCCTATTTTTATGAAGCATTCTAACCTAACTACATTTTAAGAAACTTCAGTGTTTTCCAGCACTTTATATAAAAAAAGCCTCCACTCCTGCACTAATGCCACCATGGCCTGTGTTGGTCACTGCATTGCAGCAGCAGTGACGTACAGGACTTGCACATGACAGATGCAGCCAGTCACTGTCCGCAGTAGTTGTATGCTGTACGTAGACATCACTGTGAACAGAGACCGGCAGGGATCACAGGAGTATCGGTGCAGGACCATGATGTAGCAGTGTAAATACCAGTTTTTTTCCTAACATTTGATTCTGGCGCAGTTTGGTGTTTTCTACTTGCTTCCCTGGATGTAAATGATCAGATTTTCCCTGGACAAGCATCGTAGCACATCCAAGTGACATTCCCTCTTGGGGGAGGTTTGTTCTGTAGTGAAAGTTCTCTGTTTAAAAGCTGTTTCTTAGCAGACAGTCTAATCTACCTTTATCATACATGAGTGGAGCATCGGAGCATTTCCTTGCTCTGGTGCTCCCCATTGCCTTTCTCGTCATCATACAGCACAAGGTCTGTTTGTTGACTGCCAGTGACATCACTATGCTAAGCCGGGACTTCCACCTAGCATTGAGCCTGGGGACATGACCGGCACAAACGGGTGGTCTATAGTGTTGCCCTAGGCCCGTTTGTGGCGGTGATGTTATCGAGCTCACTGCTAGGCAGAAGCTTCTACTTAGCATAGTGATGTGAAGCCCGGTACGTCACCGGCAGTCAACAAACAAACCTTGCGATGCAAGGCAAGAGAGAGGATCGGAGCAAGGAAATGCTCTGATGCTCCACTCATATATGATAAAAGAATAATGAAGAGCCCGCTTAAGCCACCAGCAATATTACCATATTTATTGTCATTTATTTGTATCCGCCATTTTAATGCTATATGATATTTTCTGCAGGAGAGGCCGTAACCACAAATGAGGTTATAAACCAATTACTTCATCATGTGGGGGCCATGTGCATTCATCAGCTCAACCTCTTGGCCAACAGCAGCAGTTTACCAATCACAACCTTCCTAGGAAAACAGCATCCAATCGAATCACATCATCTGAGCAGTATATGTGATATCATGGAGAAAGCCATGGTTAATGGAGATAAATGTATCATCCGCTGCATCCTTGTGGTCTTTCAGGTACTTTGTTTTTTCTCTTCGCGTTTTAGAATGAAGTTTGCAAATAGAATCATACTGAAAAATAATAATAACCTAATAAAAGATAATTGGCAATACACATAATGGCATATGTGCAATCTATGTAAATTGGTTTAGAAACAGTTAAAGAGCACCTGTCAGCATGATCAACCTTATTTAACCAGACTCACTGCATGGTAGGGTTTATTATGCTGATAAAATGATATCTTGATTATGTCTGTATATTGCTCTGTTTCATTAATTAATTAGCTATTTAGAGCACTGAGGCGCCAGCCAGAGCCCTTTGAGCACTAGTTTGTCATTCCTCTGCAGCCTTCCTCCTTCTCCCTTTCCCTGAGATATCCAGCCAAGCTAAGGCTGCAGGGGTGTTGTGAAACTGGTGCTCAAAGGGCTCTGGCCGGCCCCTCAGTGAACCAACTACCTAATTGGCATGTTAATATAAATGCAGTTTTCTCGCCCAATTCCTTGGGGGACACAGGAACTCTTGGGTATAGCTAATCTCCATAGGAGGCGTGACACTAAGTAAAAGACTGTTAAGCCCCTCCTCCAGCAGCTATACCCTCAGCCTGGAGAGAGAGACTTCCAGTTTTTTGCTTAGTGTCAAGGAGGCAAGACACTCTCTGCACTGCAGAGCTGTCTTTGCGAAGATTTTTATTTTTATTTTTATTTTTTATTTTATTTTTCATTTGTTTTTTCCACAGGGACAACAGAGTCGCAGTTGACCTCTCTGTTTTCCCGGGGTTGAGCTGCGCCAGGGCCGGTTATCCGCCCTGCTGCCTCCCCCACAGAAGAAAAGGAGGACCAGGGCAGCCCATGCTCCCCTGCATCCCGCCAGCACAGGGTCGCCCACCTGCAAGTCCCTCTCCAGCTGCTGCCACTTCTGTGTCAGTGGCTGAAGGGGCGTCCCAGCTGGATGGACTAGAGGGTGAAGTCGCCGAGTGGTGAGGTGGCTGTACAGCCGTGCCGCTCCCCCCCCTCTCCTCCCCTCCTTTTCTCCTCTTTCTCCGCTCCCTCCTACTCCCCTCCGCTCCGTTCTCGCTCCTGTCCCCGTTAGCTGATCCCTACCGTTTGCGGGCCTCCGTTGCTCCGATTCAGGGGCGGGCCTATCGATCTGTCGGCGCTCTCTGGGCAGGCTGAGCGGCGTCATGGGGGAGGGTTACTACAGAGGCGGCGGCGCGGATCCTCTCCATCGGCTCCTGTCTTCAGAGACCCATTGCGGGTCCGGAGGGCTATTTCATCGGGGTTCGGCGGCGGGCGGCATTTTGTTCGCGCGCGCGAAATGTCTCGGGTCTGACCCCTTAGTGCCTGTGGGACCTTGGTATCATACCTGCACCGCGTGTAAGGCGCCGCTCCCTCAAGGGCAGTCTGACCCACATTGCTCGGCTTGCAAAGACCCATTGCAGGGTCCGCCATCTGTTGTGTCACCCCCTGGCCTCTTGGATCCCCCTGACTGGGCTAGATCCCTGTCCCAGGCTGTGGTTAGTCTCACTAGCGTTGTGGGCCGACTTGCAGATGCGTTGCCATTACCGCAGCCGGATGACTCCCCTGCTGGGCCCTCCGGGTCCGCTGTTTTAGCCGACCCGGCTGAGTCCCTCTCTGCAGGCGATTCCTCCAGAGCCCGTCAACCCCAGAAGCGGCCGAGGGTGGATCACCGGTCATCCTCAGATGCTTCGGTATCCCCCCCAAGGGTGCGTTCTCAGTCGGGTCCTTCCTCCCTACAGGATTTGCCCTCTGAAGGGGAGCTAGTCGATTCCGATTGGGATATGGACTCGGCACTGCCTTCAAAACTAGCCTCTGCCGTGGGCCATCTTATTAGCAATATCCGTGATACTTTTAAGATTCACGATGATCCCCCTGATCCTGAAAAGACCAGTGTTTCCTTTTTTCGCCAAAAACAGGCGTCTGCAGTTTTTCCCCTCCATGCTGACTTTTCGTCAGTGGTTTCTAAGGCCTGGGCCCGTCCTGATGCACGGTTTACCCCGCCAAAAAAGTTGGATGTCTGTTATCCGTTCCCGGCGGATTGCATTTCTAACTGGGCGTCACCCCCTAAGGTCGACCCCCCTGTGGCCCGTCTATCCAAGAGCACAGCTATTCCCGTTGCGGATGGTTCTTCCTTACAATCTACTGAGGATCGCCGTATAGAGGCCCTTACAAAGGGTATCTTTGCGGCCTCCGGTTCCGCTCTTAGGCCGATTTTTGGGCTGGGAAAGCGGTTTCAGAGTGGGCGTCTCAGCTGGATCTGGAGCTTGAATCCGACGTCCCTATTCAAGACCTCCGTGCTCTGGCTCAACTTATCGTTCAGGCCGGTAAGTTTGTCTGTGAAGCATCCCTGGATGCCGGGGCTCTCATCGCCCGTTCGTCTGCCCTGGCCGTTTCGGCTAGAAGGGAGCTTTGGTTAAAGGTTTGGTCGGCGGACGCCGCGTCAAAGCGGTCTCTTACTAGCCTTCCCTTCACTGGTTCTCGTTTGTTCGGGACTCGCTTGGATGAAATCATCTCTGAAGCCACAGGGGGGAAGAGTACTCATCTTCCCCAATCTAAGGCTAGAGGCGCCACTCGTGGTCGTCCCACCTTCTCCCGCTTCAGGTCTTCTCGTAGGGCTTCCGCTCCTCGCACCGCTTCAGGTCCATCCGCTAATCCTGTCCAGGACAGGCGTAAAAAACCCTTTTTTCGGACCCAGCCCTCCTGGCGCAAGTCACAACCTGCTCGCGCTCCCGCGACCAAGCAGGCCCCCGCCTGAAGGTGCGCCCCCACCCACCCGGGGGGGACGTTTCCTCCTGTTCAGGGACTTCTGGCAGGCGCACGTCTCCGACGCCTGGGCCCTCGAGATTGTGTCTTCCGGGTACAAACTCGAGTTTGCGTCCCTTCCCCCAGTTCGGTTCTTTCGTTCCCGGGTTCCCCAGGATCCCCGAGGGGCGGCCTATTTCTTTGCTGCCGTTCACACCCTTCTGGACAAGGGAGTCATCGCCCTGGTTCCTATGGGGGACAGGTTCAAAGGGTTCTATTCGAACCTTTTTGTGGTCCCCAAGAAAGAAGGTTCGGTGCGTCCCATTCTGGATCTAAAACGGCTGAACCGCTTCCTTCGTCTTCAGCGATTCCGGATGGAGTCTCTCAGGTCGGTGGTGGCTTCTCTGGAACAGGGGGAGTTCCTGGCCTCCATCGATATCCAGGACGCCTATCTTCATATTCCAATCGCGCGTTGTCATCAGTGCTTTCTGCGCTTTGCAGTGGGGTCCGACCACTACCAGTTCGTGGCCCTTCCCTTCGGGCTGGCGACGGCCCCTCGTGTTTTCACGAAGGTCCTTGCCCCCGTCCTTGCCTTACTTCGTTCCAGGGGAGTTTTTCTACTTCCGTATCTGGACGATCTCCTAATCAAGGCGCCTTCTCTGTCACAGACTTCCGCCAGTGTGGATCTCTCGCTGCAAACCTTGCGCCGGTTCGGTTGGATTATCAACCTACCCAAATCCTCTCTTGTTCCTTCCCGGCAATTGGTCTTTCTGGGGATGCTGCTGGATACGGATTCAGCGGTGGTTCGGCTTCCGTTGGAGAAGCGCCAGCTCCTTCATCGGTCGGTTCAGAGCCTTCTGTCCCACCGCCGCCCTTCCTTCCGGTTCAGCATGCGGGTCCTGGGACAGATGGTGTCCTGCTTCGAGGCGATTCCTTACGCACAGTTCCACTCCCGCACTTTTCAGACGGCCATTCTGTCCGCCTGGGACAAGTCCCAGGAGAGTCTGGATCGGCATTTTCCTCTTTCCCCCCAGGTTCGTTCCTCTCTCCTCTGGTGGCTGCGGACCCCTCTTCAGGGGAAGTCCTTCCTGCCAATAACTTGGTTGGTGATTACCACCGATGCCAGTCTGCGGGGTTGGGGGGGAGTGTTTCCTCCTCGGTCCGTCCAGGGCACTTGGTCTCCATCGGAGTCCAGACTGCCGATCAACGTTCTGGAGCTGAGGGCCATCCTCCTCTCGCTCCGGCACTGGACTTCGCTGCTTCAGGGTCGCCCGGTTCGGGTCCAATCGGACAATGCCACAGCTGTGGCGTACATAAATCACCAGGGGGGCACTCGCAGCGCGGCGGCGATGAGGGAGGTATCTCTGATCCTTCACTGGGCGGAGGTTCATGTTCCTGCCCTTTCGGCCATTTACATCCCGGGGGTGGACAATTGGGCGGCGGATTTCCTCAGCCGGACGACGATCGACCCGGGGGAGTGGTCTCTGCACCCCGACGTCTTCGAGTCTCTTTGTCTCCGTTGGGGTCGTCCGGACGTGGATCTCATGGCCTCCAGATTCAACCGCAAACTTCCCACCTACGTGGCCAGGGCCAAGGATCCGGACGCTTATGGCGCAGACGCGCTCGTCCTCCCCTGGACGGAGTTTTCGCTCCTCTACGTATTTCCGCCCCTGCCTCTTCTTCCACGGGTCCTTCGGAAGATTGCGGCGGAGGGCACGCCAGCAATCCTGATAGCCCCGGACTGGCCGCGTCGTCCTTGGTACGCCGACCTTATGTTGCTTCTGGCAGACGCTCCCTTGCCTCTGCCTCTCAGAGAAGACCTCCTCTCTCAGGGGCCGATCTTCCACCAGCATTTAGGGTCGCTACGTTTAGCGGCGTGGCTATTGAAACCGCGGTCCTGACGCGGCGGGGGTTTTCGGCTGACGTGGTCCGTACCATGATTCGTGCGCGTAAACCGGCATCGTCCAGGATTTATTACCGTACCTGGCGGGCCTATTTAGCCTTCTGCGAGGCCTTAGGGATTCCTCCTCTGCGGTTTTCCCTTCCTACGGTTTTGTCCTTTTTGCAGTCTGGTCTGGATCTGGGCTTGGGCCTCAGTACCCTGAAGGGTCAGATTTCGGCTCTTTCGGTCTTTTTTCAGCGCCCTCTGGCTCCGCTCGGTCCAGTTAAGACCTTTTTTCAGGGGGTTGCTCACTGTGCTCCCCCGTATCGCCCTTCCGTTCCTGCTTGGGATCTTAACGTTGTGCTGACGGCTCTCCAATCTTCCCCTTTCGAGCCTCTGCGCAAGGTTTCCCCTCGCTTGTTGTCTTGCAAAGTTTTCTTTCTCGTCGCTATCACGTCTCTTCGGCGTGTGTCTGAGTTGGCGGCTCTTTCTTGCGTGGAGCCCTTCTTGGTTTTTCACCAGGACAAGGTGGTTCTCCGCCCAGTTCCGGATTTTCTTCCGAAAGTGGTGTCCGCCTTTCATCTGAATGAAGATATTGTCCTTCCTTCTCTGTGTCCGTCCCCGTCGCATCCTCGGGAACGGGATCTTCACCGTCTGGATGTTGTTCGGGCTCTCAGGATCTACCTGGATGTGACCAGACCCTTTCGACGCTCGGATTCTCTGTTTGTGGTTCCGGAGGGTCCGCGCAGGGGGCTGGCGGCGTCTAAGGTGGTTGTTGCCCGCTTCCTCAAGATGGCTATCGTTGAGGCTTACCGTGCTAGGGGCAGGGATCCGCCCTTTGGTGTTACCGCTCATTCTACGAGAGCGGTCGGGGCTCAGCGTAATCGTGCCTCGGCTGAACAACTGTGCAAGGCGGCCACCTGGTCTTCTTTGCACACGTTCACCAAGTTTTACAGGGTGAACACTTATGCCTCGGCGGATGCTGCTTTGGGCCGCTTGGTCTTGCAGGCGGCGGTGCCTTAATGTTTACGGTGCCTGGTTCGCTTTTGATTGTGGTCCCTCCCTGTTTGTGGACTGCTTTTGAACGTCCCAAGAGTTCCTGTGTCCCCCAAGGAATTGGGCGAGAAAACGAGATTTTTGTATAACTTACCAGTAAAATCTCTTTCTCGCTCTTCCTTGGGGGACACAGCGCCCACCCATTGTTTTTTTGTTGCCCTACGGGTGTTTTTTTCTGACTTGTTGGTATTGGTTTGGTTACTCCTTGCCTTTGTCTTACACTACTTGGGCACATAACTGGAAGTCTCTCTCTCCAGGCTGAGGGTATAGCTGCTGGAGGAGGGGCTTAACAGTCTTTTACTTAGTGTCACGCCTCCTATGGAGATTAGCTATACCCAAGAGTTCCTGTGTCCCCCAAGGAAGAGCGAGAAAGAGATTTTACTGGTAAGTTATACAAAAATCTCGTTTTCTCTAGAACACTGCAATGTACAGATATAAGCATGATCAACCCTACCATGCGATGTGTCTGGTTTGATAGTGTTGATCATGTTTACAGACTCTCTTTAATGGGGTTGTCTGAATTATTTTAACGTTTACTCCAATACTCACCTGTTTCTCCCCTGCTGTATTCAGCTCCAGTCCTCCTCCTGGTGTTTGTATTCAAGGCTGCAGCAGTGATATACAGTTATATGGCATGTGACTGTTGAAGCCAATCGGAGGCCTCAGCAGTCTAGTGCCAAACAGAACAATTTCAGTAATACAGTAAACACACAGTGAGAAGAGAGACGTAGCTGCAGCCTATTGACCTCCACCTTTGGGAGAACAGCTGGGGTAAATGGTCACACTACACCGTACATATCCTCATATACACTCCCAAAAGAGCATGCTCACTTGAAATATCTGATAACCACTGAATACTTACTATGGTGCCTGTGTATTAAAATAGTACAATGTTGTGCTTGCAGGTAGTGTTAAAATTTTTCCTTAACCCTCAAACTGAGAGGAACAGAGATACTATCAGAAGGGCTGGCTTGTTGTTGTGGCAGCTGCTTATGGCACCAAAGGACCAAATCTGCCCTGAAATCCAGAAGGAGGTCTGTCTGGCTATTAGGTAGGTCATCCGGGCTTGATTTACCTGTGCTCCTGTATATACCACCACCTTGTGAATTCCCGTTCTTCTTTCTGGCTACTTCAGTTCCAAGTCCCTTCTGTATCCATTTTCCTTGTGTCTTATGTTTTGGCCTTTGCCCTAAAATGACAGTATTTATATAAAATAGAAATGTTATTTGGGGCAAAATGTTAGTCATTTGGTTACATTGTACCTAAAACAAAAATATCAAAGTAGCAGACAGTACACATTTCTCCTGTCGTAGGCGCAACCCTACATGGCCCTTCTTATGAAATCTAAACAAAAAGTCCATGCAGTTTCCAATCTTGCGCCCTAATAGCTCTATGAGGGTGCATTCATGTTTTTTTAATGAAAATTGCAGCTGGAAAAGCAACTAAATGGCAGAAAAAGCTAATGTGAGTAGACCCTTACAACTCCCATGCAAGCACTAACTAATAATGAGCCAGAGAAGTTACAAGTTGTTTAGTTTTTTGGCCTAAAACCACTAGTACGTTAAAGGGGAAAACAAACCGGTGACAATCATCGGTAGCTGAGCTGTAGTACGACCGCATAGCCACTACACAGTGGATTCAGCTCTCTGCTTCTGGCTCTGTCCACTCTCTTCTTTCCGCTCAGCCAGCCGAGAACAGCTGATCGATGGGAGTGCCAGATGTCAAACCCCCACCAATCTGATACTGGTGTCCCATCTGGAGCCATAAGTCATCAATATTTAATGAGTGGAAAACCTCTTTAACATACTTTGGAGTGATGTAACCTTGTCAGATTGTACTTTGGATACGTCTGTAATATAACATACCATAGGCACTCTCCAACATTGTACTCATGTGGAAAGGGTCCCTAGCAGACGTACTTCCAGTGGAAGGAGCTCCGACAGGACTGTTTACTGACACATTAGCAGTCAGCCCTCTAACGTCCATGGGAGCCTACCAACTCTCCCATGATGGCAGGCAAGACCTTTCAAAGTGGGGCTTATTCCCTTCACCCTTTTAGTGACACGTGCTGATAAGCCAAGTGGTCCGACTGAACAAGCATTCGGCTGACAGCTTTCTAAGGTATATGGCCAGCTTTACTTTAAGTGGCATTTAGTACTGTATCTGTTCAAATCAGAATCCTCCATGAGGTCGTAAGACAAATATCATATTGAGGCCTGACATGACCGAGAATGGCCACCTTTTGAAGGCTAGTAGTGCTCTCTCCGGACAGCGTTGCCTCATTCCTGGCCAGTTGATAATCCGACCGTTTAGAGGGCATGTCTGAGCATCGGGAACATTCCTCACCCCATAGAGAACAACATTGTAGGTCTCTGAGCAATGTAAACAGTCCTTTTATTATCTGCTGAGCCTGTTTAACCTTCACAAGCTGCATATTCTTCTACAGCATTAACCATGAATAATGACAGATTTACTGGTCTCATTTTTGCCTATGCTGTACATGGAGATGTGGTAAATCTATACGACTGCAGTGTATCTCTCAATTAATGGATGTCCTTTGATGTTATGTCATCTTGACCTTGATAATGTATTATATATATAATTTTTTTTTTTTACTGCAGCTTTGGCTTAAACATTTTAAACCCAGGAGAGATGGAAATCAATAACTTACTCAAGCTGATTTTAACAGAAGGTACGAATGCTTTTAAATAGCACAATCAATCTCGCGGCATTTATCTAGATTGTAATATTTTATTGGTTGCGAAAGATAACTGCTTTCTCTTGCCAGACGTGGGATCTTCTCCTCCTATTGCCTGCCTCGTATATACTGTGGCTAAATTACTAAATCTGTACCACCAGTTTTCTAAAACCTTAAGAGAAGGTTCTGAGACTGAGGACCCATCAATTTAGCAAAATCAAATGGGCCCAGGGTCACTCTATCAAGCTCCCTGCACGAGTTTTTGCAGTATATTAAAGGGGTTGTCTCACTACAGTAATTGGCATTTATCATGTAGAGGAAGTTAATACAAGCCACTTACTAATGTATTGTGATTGTCCATATTGCTTCCTTTGCTGGCTGGATTCATCTTTCTATCTCGTTATAGACTGCTCGTTTCCATGGTTACAGACCACCTTGCAATCCATCAGCAGTGGTCGTGCTTGCACAATATAGGAAAAAGCACTGGCCTATGGTCCCGGCCACCAGAGAGGTTGATGCTTTTTTTTCTATAGTGTGCAAGCATGGCCACCACTGATGGATTGCAGGGTGGTTGTAACTATGGAAACAAGCAGTGTATAATGTAATGGAAAAAGGAATCCAGCCAGCAAAGGAAGCAATATGGACAATAACAATACATTAGTTAGTGCCTTGTATTCACTTTCTCTACATAATAAATGCAACTTACTGAAGTGAGACAACCCCTTTAAGTTATAACATGTGACTAGGATGTGCCTTAACTTACTCATTGTTGTGGGCCATAAAGGTTGTATAGCGGTCCTATGCAGAGTTTTTTTATTTTTTTCTGGAGACTGTCACTCTTAACTATGTGCACATACTTCACCTCAGCCACATTAACCTGAATGGGCCTGTTGCAGTTCTTTGCACAATATCTGGTTAGGAGAAATAGAGATAAAATGCTGTACTAGTAATCCGTAATGGTCTCAGCTGCCAAACCCCACCACTAAGTAATTTATCCAAAGCATATACCATTAAAGGGAACCTGTCACCTCAAAACGCATATAAACCACCAGCTATACCTCATAGTAGCCCCCAGTCTGTTAATAATCATATGTTTGATCCGGTAGTCTGATGCTCCATAGATTAAAAAAACTATGTTTTAAGCACCATCAGCGCTATCTTGCCAGTCAGCTTGAAGTCAAGGGGGCAGCGGCTTCCTTGCGTCAAGTCAAGGTAAGCATGCCCCCTAACTGTACCATCTTTTGTTAGATTGACAGCCTGCAGTGCGGCCGGGATCACATAAGTCTCAAGCATGCGCGGTGCACTCCTTGGTAAGGCACGATCCTGTCTCCGGCTGCGCTGTTAGCCGGGTTTCAGCGGCGAACTGCTCATGCGCAAGACTTAAGCTATCCCGGCCGCACTGCAGGCTGTTATCTAACAAAAGAGAGGACGGTTAGGGGGCATGCTTACCTTGACTTGAAGCAAGGAAGCCGCTGCCCCCTTGACTTCAAGCTGACTGGCAAGATAGCGCTGATGTCGCTTAAAACATAGTTTTTTAATCTATGGCGCATCAGACTACCGGATCAAACATATGATTACTAACAGACTGGGGGCTACTATGAGGTATTTCTGGTGGTTTTATATGCGTTTTTGAGGTCACAGGTTCCCTTTAATTTATACACCCTGTAAAGTAAACTGGCACTGGCATTTCAACAACTGTTGCATAAATGAATACTACACGCAAAGATAAGAAACTTTGTAATATATTTTATTAGAGAAAAATGCCTTTTGCTCCACATATGAGCCACTTCTACATCGGCTCCTGGAGTAATAATTCTCAGCTCAGTAAGGTATCAGTTTGCAACCGCTGCCAATAGAAGTAATTGGAGCTGCTTGAGAGAGACAGAGGCACATACACACTCATTCTAAATCTATTATGTTTTCTGTCTCACGCCAGTGCTGGATTCACTGGTACTCTGCTCAGCACCGCAGTATAATGTCAATACTGCTACTTTTAAAGGTGTGTAACAGAGTGGTAGGGGAGAAGGATCTCCTTTTCTCTGTATGATCCCTACAAGGGAGACATTGTAGCAGCTAGTCTCCACCAAATAACTTATAGAAAACTGACAAAATGGAGCCTGCACAGAGGAAAAGAATAAAATTTATATAATGGCCAGATATAGTGTTATTTATTATATATTCTGAAAAGTCACCTGAAAGGAAAATATCGGTTGTTAACTGTTCAATTTTTTATTTTATTTTTCCAGAAAAAGCCCAATAGATCTAGATGGCAAAAATTTAAATGTATTAAGTAAAAAAAAGTGAATTCCAGACTTAAAAAATATAATAATATATGGTAAAATGGCACCACTTAATATCACTTGATTTTTACAGGTGATCGGAATTGTGGGCTTTCCCAACTCCGAGATGTAATTTTGACAAATCTGACTGAACAGCTGCAGAATAACAGGTTTGGGAGTGAAGAAGATGAACATTACAGGTATGTTTTGTAGCTATTACCATTATTCAGTTGCTATTCATTTTAATTGGAAATGTGAGATTTCGCCGCACACAATGGAGATTTAAAATGTTATCTCTAAATCAGATTTTGTTATGAATTAGAACTTTAGAAGGGCTAAAACGCAAATATTAAAGGGAGTCTGTCACCTACATAACATGTTTTAAACTGATTATATAGCTTTGTGGGAGGTAGATCCATAACACTGATGGTGCCCGGGTTTAGTTTTTCAGAGCCTCCAAAGTTCCAAAAACAATGTTTTAAAGATATGCAAATTACCTATCGCAAGTGCCCAGGGTGGAGCTTGTGCTGCTAGTGCCCAGTGCTCCCCGCCTGAGCCCTCATAATCATTCATAATCCAGTCCCCGTGCATTTCAACGCCGGGCCCGTTACTTAACCGGCGCATGCACACTGCATATCAGTATGCCTCTGCCCACAGTGGGCAATGTACTGTGCGTGCCTGGACCCAGCGGTGAAGCACACAAGCGCTGGATTATGAATGGAGACGAGAATAACGCCGCAAGGATACAGGGCTGGCCGGACGATACAGAGGCAAGGAGTCGGGCGCAAGTAAGGCGGGTAGCGCTGGGCACTTGCAAGACACTCTCTGCCCTGGGCACTAGGTAATTTGCATATCTTTAAAACATTGTTTTTGGCACTTTGGAGGCTCTGAAAAACTAAACCCGGGCACCATCAGTGTTATGGATCTACCTCCCACAGAGCTATATAATCAGTTTAAAACATGTTATGTAGGTGACAGACTCCCTACTAAAGGGGTATTATGGTTGTTTTAAGTTACTGCCTTTTCACAGGTTAGGGGATAACTATTAGATTGGTGGGGTTCCTACCCCTGGGACCCCCACTGATAACTGAAACGGGGGCCCCAAACTCCCTGAGTCCCCTTGAAATGAACGGAGCAGTTGATTGCACATGCGTGCGGCTGCTCCATTAATTTCTATAGGAATTGCGGAGATAGTTGAGCTCCGCTATCTTTGCAATTCCTATGGAAATAAATGGAGCGGGCGCATGCATATGCCACTGGCCCCTCCGTTGATTTCAAGGGGGGGGGGGGTACAGGGTACAGGGTCCATGTTCTCGCGATCAGTAGGGTCCCAGCGGTAGGACCCCTACTGTTCTAACAGGTCCCAATGACAGATAGTCTAGTGTTTTGTTTTTGCAGCTGCAGTTTGGGTTTTGCAGACAACAAACATAGTGTAGGTTGGTCGTTATTCCCCTTCTTTTGTCTAACCTACTATTTGCATGTTAGCACAGAGAAGAGGACAAATGACGGCATAAGGGCTCTTTTACACGAGTGGCATCCGCTGCGTGAAAGAGAGCCAAGCCCCGTTCAGGACAACAGAGACACGGAGCATTAACATGATTGATAATTTTACTACAAAATCACAGTGACAATTTTATCTCGCTATGAGTTTGTAGCAAAAAGATCACAGAGAGGCAAAGAGCATTATCAATCATGTTAATGCTCCGTGTCTCTGCTACCGGAACGGGGCTTGGCTCTCTTTCACGCAGCGGATTCCACGCATGGCATCCTCTCGTGTGAAAGAGCCCTAAGGCTAGGTCTGGTCTACACAACGACATTTTGTCGCACCAATGTCGCGCAATAATTTTTAGAATGATAGTCTATGGTGTTGCATTGCGACATACTGCGATGCGACAGTTGCAAAAAATCCATTCGAAATGTATTTTTCTGCGACTGTCGCAGCATGTCGCAGTGCGACACCATAGACTATCATAAAAATTGTCACGCGACAAATGTTGCAGTGTAGTTGTGCCCTAGGTGTCGCGTGACAGATGTCGTTGTGTAGACCTAGCCTAAGACTACAAGATGTTTGCACAGTTGCTTCATTTCTCATTGTAGATTTAAGACAACACAAAAAATAGATGTAAAGGAGGGCTTTGGCGTTAATAATTTAAAGGCAACCTGTCACCTCAAAATTGCATATAAAACCGCCAGCATTACCTTATAATAGCCCTCAGTCTGTTATTAGTGATGTGTTTGATCCAGTAATCTGATGCTCCATACATGACAAAAACGATGTTTTAATCGCCATCAATGCTTATCTTGACTTGAAGCAAGGAGGCCGCTGCCCCCTTGACTTCAGACTGACTGGTGATATAGTGCTGATGGCGATTAAAACATCATTTTTGTCATGTATGGAGCATCAGATTACCGGATCAAACACATCATTAATAAAAGACTGGGGGCTACTATAAGGTAACGCTGGCGGTTTTTTATGCGTTTTTGAGGTGACTGGTTCCCTTTTAAGTACTAATATATAGCTGCAACATTGCTGCATAAAGTTCTTCTGGTTTCTTTTAGGCTAAATGATGAACTATTGCACTATATTTTGAAGATTGTTGTTCGTGAATCTTGTGTTCTGATCACCAAGTGCCAAACTGTGTCTAAAGAAGAATTCCAAAGACTCTTATCAACTGTGCCTGTAAGACCAGTGCCCACTACATAACGTCTTCATACTCTTCTTTATGTTACTTTTTCCTTATTTCTCTGCTGCTTCTCATCATAGCCCCTGCCTTAGAATGCCCATACATGCTGAAAACTCCTTCGCCTGACCGCTGTTCCTTCGGTGCTTCCTCCCCCAAAATACACATTCTTACTCGGCTCAAAAGTGCATTTATCAATGGTGAGAAGGGAGTAGGTTGCTGCCAGACGGTTCTGGCCGTTGCTTATCTCCCACAATAGAATAGGGAATTCTGAAATCCAAAACCCTTCTTGACCCTTCTTTTCACCAACATTAGAGAGTTGGCCATTGCCACAGAAGCCTGTGGATTTTTGCTGGCATTCATCTTATACATGTGTATGACCACCTTAAAGGTATATCTGTAAAGAATAAATGAAGGCAACTGGACTTACTGTAGATTTCTTGAAAACGTTTCACTCGTTCTTCCAACGAGCTTTCTCAATTCTGAGAATTGAAAAGCTCGTTGGAAGAATGAGTGAAACGTTTTCAAGAAATCTACAGTAAGTCCAGTTGCCTTCATTTATTCTTTACAGATATACCATGACCTGGATAAATGAGAACCTTCACAGACACCTTAAAAGGGTTAACCAGCCGTTTATTTATTTTTTTGAAAACCACTGAACATACTTTAGAGTTCACATATTTAAAATGTTTTTGTGTGTTTTAAGGTTGCCTCACCATGTCTGCGCTATCTGATGGCTGTACAAAATCACCTACTTAGTAATACTGTCTTAATCAAACCTGATGAGAGTGATGACAGTGACAGCTCCCTGCAAGGGGAGACATTGAAGGTACAGGTAAACACCATATTTTATTCTAATAATGTTCTTTTTCTGTGTGTCCATGTCACTTGTAGAACACTCCATTGACACCCACCCAGATGTGCTGTATGCTATCACAATGTGAAGTGGTGCACACTGCATGATGGAAAGGTTCCACTGTGATATCAGATTTCTTTTGTTTTCATGGTTATGTGCCAGGTCACGCTGGAGCATCCACTGACAACGTCTTAGAATAAGGAACACATAAAGTCATAGGGGGAGATTTATCAAGACCGGCGCAGAAAACTCCGGTCTTGATAAATCTGCCCTGCTAGGTGATGCTACCTCGTCATTAAATTTGCTGCATCCTCCTGCAGTCCGTGCGCCTAAACAGAAATCTGTTACAACTTAGAGATGCCATAGATTCCTCGCTTCATTTACTCCAGAAAACTAGCGTATATGAAGATAAATTTGTTGGGGTGGCTGGGCAAGCCCCCATCCCGTCCTTGATATGCCCCCTTTATGGAAAGTGGCAAGGTGGGCACAAAATGTAGGAGAGGCAACAATTTTTAAAAAGTTGCAAACACATAGAAATTAACACCACTTTTCAGGCGCAAGGGAGATGATAAATCTTCCCTGTAGCGTAGTTCTGTAGACAGCTTATTGGAATGTGTATTCATTTAGTGATTGAGATCGCTAAGAAACAACTAGAATTTATAAGGTCCCTTGAGAGATTATAGACAATTTTCTTTCAGGACCACCCAAAAGTAGAATATTTTAAGCGGTTCTGAAAGAGCTGCCTACTATAGTTATTTTGTTTTTATTCCTGCGGACAGGCCCCTTCCAGAGACTTGAGGGTTCATTAACACTGAAGATTTCCCTGGGAAATTCTGTTGTTTAGTATTTATGGCATATCTGCAAGTATTCCATAAATTATTGTCATCTTTTCACTGACCATACTCTTGTCTTCGCTGACCATTGTAATCCCCTTGGCGACATCTGTACATATACGGTGGAAGTGAGGGTTTTTAATATGAGAGGGTGAGCGCCATAGCCAGCCGTTGACTGCAATATTACACAGCAGACTCCTGCCGACAGTGTCTGTGATTGGAGTTAACTGTAATCACAAATATTTAACCTCTAAAATGGCGTTGGCACTTGCGACTACAGCATCTCGGTGGTCATTTACAAGGCCTGGACTGACCTAAAGGGGATGACCAAACATGCCCCGGGGGTTGGGGTGGGGGAGTTGAACATGCCCTTTAATAACAAAGAAATTTTACCATTGCAGTCTTTAGCCTAAGCAATCTAATGATTGCATGTTCAAGTCGCCCTGGGGGAAATAAAAATATATATAAAAAAAAACGTAGGGGATCATTTATTAAACAGATATACGCCTATATTATGCATATTTGTTGCGCAGATTGCAGCACAATGGTCCTTTGCGCTGCAATCTGCAACTTTTACCCGCTCACGCCAGGTCTAAAAAAGTGGGCGAGGCGTGGGTGGGGAAGGGGAAGGGGATGGGAAGGCGCCTCTACATAACCGCCAGTGCAGGGCAGAATTTTCACTGATTTTGCAGGTTTATGTGTATCTTGTTTAAATCCATTAGGATGCAGATTTGAATATGGGAGTGTACATTTATGGGTTATGTCCTCAGAGGCATTGGAGGAGAATATTCATATAATGGCTGTGTTGTTTGGTATATCGTCATTACAATACAGATTATTAATTGTACCTTAATTGATTTATCAGCTATTCAGCTGTTCGCCATTATTTCTTGTTACTGAGTATTGTGCTCCTAATATCTGTAATTATTCTGTCTAAGGTTTTTTGGACACGGGCATCTTTTGTGTTGGTATGTCCCCTGAGGAGCCAGTAATCAACTAGGCGAAAAGCGTAGGGACTGATTTAAGGACGTTTTGCATTTTTCATTTTTATGTATTTGCTTTAAATTATTATTATTTTTTTGTTGTACATTATTTGGTGGATTATGTCACCTTAATTGGGGCACTAATTTTGTTTATTATTTTTGGCAACTTATAGTAGTCTAGGTTCATACTAAAGGCCACTATTCCACATTGTTGGAATATATCCCATTGTCAGGGCCAACCTAGGGTTTTTAGAAGGCACGAGACACGGGATCGCCCATATCGGGGTGGCTATTCCGTTAGCAGGTAGGGCGGCAGTGATAGGGACATTATTAGGGATTCTGCCCCACACCCTATACTAATGCTATGTCTACTATTACCCACCTACAACCATATGAGATTGGAATAAAATTTTGCTTTTAGTTTTTGATTTATTTTTTCTTTATTGTACATCTATATGGGTGAATTGATATTAAATAATGAATTAAAGGTTATGTTTTAAAATAATTGTTTCTCAGTGAATCCTAAAACTTTACCACTTTCAAATATAGTTCCCTTGGACGGGTGTATGTCCACTCTGTGATACCTAAAATACCCTTAGTCAGCTTGTAAAAAAACACCCAGCTTCATCGATGAAAAGAGAAATGTATTGCATAATTAGAAAAGACTTTGGTATAAATAACTTTGGTATTGTCATAATTCTAACATCCCCCAGAATAATGTTATTTCTCGCCCAGTTTCCTTGGGGGACACAGAAGACCTTGGGTATAGCTCATCTCCATAGGAGGCGTGACACTAAGTGAAAACTGTTAAGCCCCTCCTCCACAGCTATACCCTCAGCCTGGAGAGAGAGACTGCCAGTTTTTGCTTAGTGTCCAAGGAGGCAAGACACTCCCTGCTACTGCAGGGCTGTTTTCTCCTTTGTTTAATTTTTTGATTTTTACTTTTTTATTTCTTTTTGTTCCAGATCATCAGGGACAACAGAGTCGCACTAGACCTCTCTGTTCTCCCGGGGTTGAGCTGCGCCAGTGCCGGGCTCCCGCACTGCTGCCTCCCCCACAGAAGGCAAGGTGGACCAGGGCAGCCCAGCTCCCCTGCATCCCGCCAGCGCAAGGGTCGCCCGCACGCCAAGTCCCTCGCCAGCGTCCTGCCACTACGGTGCCAGTAGCTGAAGGGGCGACCCTGCTGGAACGGACCGAGGGTGAAGACGGCTGTGGTAAGAGAGAGGCTTCTCCAGCCCTACGTCCCCCTCCCTGGCCATCCTGCGTGCTGGACTCCCATGCTGGTCCCGGCGGACCTACGCTGGCTCCTGGGCTAGCTGTTGCCCAATAATTATATAGCCCCACACCACCACCATACTGGTGGCCGCAGGGCGACAATACAATGCCCCTCCATAGGGGATTGCACAGGGGTGAGCATGGCATTGCTGTGGAGGAATATAGGGCCAGAGACCTGCTCCTAGCTGCCCCTAACACAGGGGTTATGCCGTCCATCCCCCTTGCCGGTCGCAGTTCAGTAGGGGGCCCACGCTAGCTGCCCCTGTCTCTCTCTCCCTCCTTAGGGGAACTACAGATGTCCATTAGGGCAGGGGGTGCAGTGCTGGCTTCCGGGGTCTCCCTCCTTAACGGTGTGCTAGAGCCAAAGGGCCGCTCCAGGCGCTGCCAGACGCAGGGCCTCGCGGCCTGCACGATGCTCCAACAGGCCCCGGCCGACTGCTGATGCTTCCGATCGACCGGGTGCCGCAGACTTTGACCCAGGCTTTGGCCTGCTGCTCCGGACCTCTGTCTCTGCCGGCCCGCGGGTTGGGCACCCGCGGCCGTTTGGTACATGCGACAGCCGGCTCCCTCCAGGTCCCGGCTCACCGTCGTTGCCTCTTGGCCGGCCGGGCGCCGCAAAAATCTAGGCCCCGGCTTCGGGTCCTACTAGGCCGCAACATCCCGGCCTCTGTTGGAGGGGGCGGGAACGTCTCGCGGCGCGAATTCTTCCCGCCCGCACGTCCTCCGCCCCCCAGAGGATCGCAGCGCCGCCCCCCGGGCCGGATCTTTGTTAACCTGTTGGGTGTCGGCTATCTCCAAGGGCCGGCTCCCTTCTGGAGGACCCCCTCTATGTTCTGGTGGGCTTCCTAATAAGCCTATACGAGGCTATGTCTCTCAGTGCCTTGGGAGGACTGTATGGTGGCCCTTTCTTGCCTCAGAGTGGCTATGTTTTAAAAAAAAAAAAAAAAAAAGGGCTTCCATGGCGGAGTTATTAAATAACGGAATGGCTGCGCAGGACGCTGCAGCATGATACAGTGGTGCTGGCTGCATGCTATGCTTCCCTTCCGTAGGCGGCATGTCGCGCTCCCCGGCTGCGGTGCTGACCGGCTGCAAGTCTCCTCTTTAGGCGGACCCTTGCCATCTACCGGGATACGGCGCTAGCCAAGTGTAGGCGCCCCCTCTTCCGCCCGTTCTATGGCAGGACATCACCTTTCCAGTTATGGTGCTGGCCATGGGCATGAACCCCTTCCTGAGTGGAATTCTGCGCTCTCTGGCCGCAGGCTAGCCATGTGCATAACCCCCTTCTATAGGTGGAATACTACTTTCACCGGATCGGTGCTGACCATGGCACGACACCCCCCTTCCTTAGGGGAACGCTGCACTCACTGGTTGTAATGCTGGACAGGTGCATGTCCCCCTTCTGGGGCGGAATAATTGCACTCACCGGATTCAGTGTTGGCCATGGGTACGACCCCCCCCCCCCCCCTCCTTAGGGGAACGCGGCACTCTCACTGGATTCCCTGCCGGCCATGTATGTAACCCCCTTCGGCGGAACGCTGCACTCCCGCTGTGTTCGCTGTCGGCCATGTGTATGAAACCCTTCTATAGGAGGAATTCCGAATTCTCGCCAGATGCGGTGCTGGCCATGTGCACGTCCCCCTTCCATAAGCGGAACACTGCTCTCTTACTGGATTTACTGCCGGCCATGTGCATGACTTCCTTTCGTAAGCGGATGGCTGCACTCTTATTGGTTTGCATTTCTCGCGGTAGGTTGCTGGCCACGTGCCTGAGTGCTTGCACTCTCACCAGATCCGCTGCCGGCTATATGCATGGCCCCCTTCCGTGGGCGGTGTTCCGCACTCGCGCTGGATTGCTGCCGGCGTGGCCATGCCTCTTCTCCTCAGGCGACATTCATGCACCTTTTTACTGACTGGGTGTCATTGTGCCAGCACGTTGCCGGCCAGGTGCATGACCCCCATCCATGGCGGATGCTCGCGCTCTCCTGGGATGCGATGGTAGCCTTGTGCACCCCCCCTCCCCCCTTTTTGTTTGGGTCACTGCATTTTCACCAAATGCGTTGCGGGCCGTGAGCATGGCTCTAGCAGGGGTGCGCTGCTTGCACCCCCTTTGGGAATGGTGCTGGCCTTGTGCTTCATTCCATGGGCGGAAATTTGTACGCTCACGGGATTCACGGCTGTCCGTGTGTATGCTGTACTGGACGTTCCCCTTTCATGGGCGGAGTAGTTGCACTCTCGCGAAATTCGGTGTTGGGTAGATTATTGCACAATCTTTTATTGCTAGGATATCCGGTGCATGCCCCCCCTTTTCAGGGCCTTTCCACTCTTGCCATCGGCAGAGTTGCCAGGTACCTTCCCCCCCTTTTTTTCCGGGCGGACTACTTGCGTTCCTTCGCATGCCGGTACTGGTCTTGTGCATAACTCCCTTTCGGGCTGCACTTTACACTTCCGTGGATACTGTGGGACGCTGTGGCTGTGCGCTCTGTGCGTTGTTTTGGGCCGTGTATGCCTTCTCCTCCCTTGGGTGGGTTGGCCTTCTCGCTACCTGCAGGGTTGCTAGTACGTATGCCTCCCTTCTTCCTGCGACATACTTTTTTTTTTCTCTCTGGGGTGTGTTTGCTTGTCGCAAGCTTGCACTTTCTCTGAGGAGATCGTTCTGTCCACTTGTGAGCCTAAGGTGTTGTTGTCCGACACGCGACAATGGATGCTCAATGTATTCACAGCTGTATATCTTGTATGTACGTAGACGGGCTCTGCTGGCTCGCTACTGCACTGAGCTGAGTGGTACCCATTCTCCGGTGGGGTCCCGTTGTTGTCGGCACCCACCATGTTCGTTGGCCTTTCCACCTGGGGAGTGTTCGGGGTTCCTTGATGCGTACCCATTCGTCATTTAGTGGCATTGTTTCCCTACGCAACCGGTCGGGGTCGAGAGTGTTGTCTACAGTGCCGCTCGACCTCTACGTTGGCTCTGGCGGGACTACGGTTCCCTCGCCTACTACCATTTCCTCTTCTCGGATGCAGTGTGGTGTGGGTCCTTCCTATTGGCGCCCTTTGCGCTCCAGTCTGTTGCTGCCAGGTTCAGACTGCTCCTCTCGGGTAGGTCGCCCAACTCTTCTTGGGTGCTTGATTGTCCAGGTCCTGGGGACCTCCACCTTGGTTTCTTCAGGGTATTCGCCTGCTGCGACGGTGTGCAGGTAGTCTCACAGAGTAGAGGGGATTCGGCTCTTCCTTTCCTCGCCGGCTCGGTTTTTTTTGGCTTCTGCTCTGGGTTTGTCGTTCCAATGTGGCTGCTGCCCCGGCCAGGCCTCAGTGGCTGTTCCGTCGTTGCCCCCCCCCCCCCCTCCTCTGGGGTGAGCATGGTTGTTCGCTTGGATGGTTCCGGTGTTACTTGCGGTCTCGTACCATCTCCCTCGTTCTCGCTGGCGGTGCTAGCGGTTTGCCGGGCCTACCGCGTTTTGTCCTCCCACTGGGTGCAGGTTGCCTTTCCGTTCTGGGTGTATGGTCCTGTGGGACTTACTTTCTCAGTGCCTTGGGAGGACTGCCCTTCGGTCAGGATTGTCCTTGGATCTCCCACACGGGGCTGTGGAACTCCTTTCTTTGGTGGCTACATCGACTTGGACTTGGCCTGTCTGGTTTGGGCATCTGTCGGATGCTGGGCAGACCCTTCGGGTTTCTTCCGTCTGTCCTTCTGCTCCCCCACTCCGGTCGGATACGGGGCTATGTTGTTCGGGGGCCGACAGGACCGTGGTTTCCGATCCTTCGGCCGTGTTACTGGTCTGCGCCTGATCCCATTGGGTTTTCTTCCGCTTACTGGGTGATTCCTGCGAGCACGCTAGTGTTCGCTCCTGGCCGTGTTTTGTCCAGGATCTGTTGTAGGACTTAGGGGTTTTACCGGGGGTTCTGTGGGAAGCTGGGCGTTCCCCCACTCTGCCTTTCTCTCTCCATGGTTCTGTCTTTCTCCAGTCCGACCTGGATCTGGGACTGGGACTCTGTTGCTTGAAGTGTCAAGTGTCAGCGCTGTCCTTCCCCTTTCGGCGTTCCCCGGCCCTCTGGGCCTGTCAGGGCCCTTTTCCGTGGAGCGGCTTTGGGGTTCCCTCGTACTGCCCCTGGGTACCGCCCTGGGCATTGCATACTGGGCTTTTGGCGCTCCAATCTTTCCCTTGGAGCCGTTACAGGAGTTCTCTCTACTCCTTCTGTCCTGTACGGTTATGTTTCCGTAGCCGTCGTGTCTCTGGCGGGTGCCTGGGTGGCGGCCCTTCTTGTTCCGAGCCTTCTCTTTCCTCGGGACAGGGCTGTTCTCCATCCCGTCTCTTCCTTCCTTCTGAAGGTGGTGTTTGTCCTTCTTATCAACGAGGCTTTCGTCCTTTTCCACCCATCCCCGGGTACGGACGCTTTGCCGTTGGGAGGTTGTTGGACCTTGCGGTTGTTTACTTGGAGATCTCCGACTCCGGTCGGCGTTCGGTCTCTTGTGTTTCCAGGAGGTCAGTGCAAAGGTTGATGGCCTCCAGGGTGGCCTCCTCCGCTTTCTCAGTGTGGCTTTTTGCTGTGGTTATCGCACCAATGGCAGGGTTCTGCTTTCGGTGTCACCGTTCATTTCATCAGAGCAGTCGGTGCCTCCTGGGGCGGGGGTGTTAGGTTTCGGCCATTCATTTGTGCAGGGCGGTCACTTCTTCCTTGCACACCTTACCGAGTTCTGCTGGGGGCATACTCGGGCTTCGGCGTATGCTGCCTTGGGCCGCCTGGTCTGCAGGCGGTGTTTTCTTGATGCCTTCGGGTGCTTCGCCTTGGTGCTGTGGTCCCTCCCCTCTTGGACTGCTATTGAACGTCCCAAGGTCTTCTGTGTCCCCCAAGGAAACTGGGCGAGAAAACGAGATTTTTGTATTACTTACCAGTAAAATCTCTTTCTCGCTCTTTCCTTGGGGGACACAGCACCCACCCATTCTTGTTTTTTCTTGCACGGTTTCAGAGTTTGTTTTACCCGTTGGGTAGTTGGCTTGTTGGTTCCACTTTTGGACTTTGCCTTTTCTCACTGCTTGGACACGCAACTGGCAGTCTCTCTCTCCAGGCTGAGGGTATAGCTGTGGAGGAGGGGCTTAACAGTTTTCACTTAGTGTCACGCCTCCTATGGAGATGAGCTATACCCAAGGTCTTCTGTGTCCCCCAAGGAAAGAGCGAGAAAGAGATTTTACTGGTAAGTAATACAAAAATCTCGTTTTTATTATTTCTAACAGTGTTTCCCAACCAGTGTGCCTCCAGCTGTTGCAAAACTACAACTCCCAGCATGCCCGGACAGCCTTTGGTTGTGCGGGCATGCTGGGAGTTGTAGTTTTGCAACAGCTGGAGGCACACTGGTTGGGAAACACTGATTTATAATACCGCAGGATTAGTGCCGTAAAAAAAAGTGCCAGGATTACTGTGATTTTTCAACTCTTTCCGCTCAAAAAATGGTTCTCCAAAAGTGGTGCCATTTAAAACTACAAACCGTCCTGCCAAGCCAAGTCCTCATACGATTATATTAACAGATAAATAAAACATGGAAATGCAGAGGTGAAAAAAAATGAAAAAGGTCGCTATCATTAAGTGCAAACTAGGCTACATCCCTAAGGGAATAAAGCTTAGGGCTCATCATTCACACAGTCCGTGCGTCAGCCAAATCTCCTGGGCCAACCGCAGCTGCTGTGACCTAAACTGTATCATACCGATTTATGATACAGTTAGTTTGTATGAGATTGTGGGGCTTGCAATCACCAAGAGTAGCACAATGTCACAGTAGCGAGTAGCACAATTTCACACATTGTTTGGTAGCTGAAACAGTTTTTTCCACCCTATTCGTTATAAAGGAACTTAAGGACCTGCGCCGTACATGTACAGCGCAGATGTCCGTGATTTAAAGACCAGCGCTGTACATGTACAGCGCTGTGATTGGGCGGGTGCAGGAGATGTGCCTGCCGGATGCTCGGCAGGGGTCCGGCAGTCGCTGATAACCGACTCCTGCTGCATGCTCCGGCATCGGTGATGTGTGGAGGGAGGGAGAGAGCAGCCATCAGGTACCCTCACTGCTGTGACGGGGACCCGATGGCAGGGAAGGCACCCTGATGCCTTCCTTAGGCATCGTGGCTGCCTTCCATGATAACCTGTGAGATCCAGCCCCCTGGATCTCACAGGCAGGAAGGCTGTAAGTGTATTAGAGTGTGTAATACACTTACAGCCAATGCATCACAATACAGAAGTATTGTGATGCATTGTAAAGGGGATCAGACCCCCAAAAGTTGAAGTCCCAGAGTGGGACAAAAAAGATAGTGTAAAAAAAAGTTTTACAAAAAAATGAAAAGATTCAAGTAAAAAAAAAAAAAAAAGAGCATCCTTTTCCCAAAATAAAGTAAAAAATTTTGTGAAAAATAGACATTAGGTTTCGCCGTGTCCGTATCGACTCTATAAAAATATCACATGACCTACCCCCTCAAATGAACACCGTAAAAAAAAAAAAATATATACTTTTTTTTTTCTCCCCGTACATCACTAAAAATGCAACACCAAGCAATTAAAAGGGCATATGCCCCCCCAAAATAGTACCAATCTAACCGTAAAAAGTGTGTCAAAAAAGCAATTTTTTGTCACCTTACATCACAAAAAGTGTAATAGCAAGCGATCAAAAAGTCATATGCACCCCAAAATAGTGCCAATCAAACTGTCATCTCATCCGCAAAAATGATACCCTACCTAAGACAATCGCCCCAAAAATGACACTAAAATGATAGTTTTTTTGTTTCAAAAATGATATCTTTGTGTAAATTTAAATAAATAAAAAAATAGACATATTAGGTATCGCCGCGTCCGTAAGAACCTGCTGTATAAAAATATCACATTACCTAACCTCCCAAGTGAACACCGTAGAAAGAAATAAGATAAAAAAATGTGTCGAAAAAGCTATTTTTTGTCACCTTATATCACAAAAAGTGTAATACCAAGCGAAGTCAAAATCAAAAAGTCATACGCACCCCACAATAGTACCGTCATCTCATACTGAAAAAAATTAGCCCCTACATGAGACAGTTGCCCAAAAAATAAATACGGCTTTCAATATGTGGAGACACTAATAAATCATTATTATTTTTTTCTAATTTGGTATTGTCGCGTCCGTAACAACCTGCTCTATAAAAATACCACATGATCTAACCTGTCAGATGAACATTGTAAATAACAAAAAATAAAAACGGTGCCAAAACAGCAATTTTTTGTTACCTTGCCTCACAAAAAGTGTAATATAGAGCAACCAAAAATCATATGTACCCTAAAATAGTACTAACAAAACTGCCACCTTATCCCGTAGTTTCCAAAATGGAGTCACTTTTTTTGAGTTTCTACTCTAGGGGTGCATCAGGGGGCTTCAAATGGGACATGGTGTCAAAAAACCAGTCCAGCTAAATCTGCCTTCCAAAAACCATATGGCATTCTTTTCCTTCTGCACCCTGCCGTGTGCCGGTACAGCAGTTTACGACCACATATGGGGTGTTTCTGTAAACTACAGAACCAGGGCAATAAATATAGAGTTTTGTATGGCTGTTAACCCTTGCTTTGTTACTGGAAAAAATGCTTAAAATGGAAAATCTGCCAAAAAAGTGAAATTCTGAAATTTCATCTCCATTTTCCATTAATTCTTGTGGAACACCTAAAGGGTTAACACAGTTTGTAAAATCAGTTTTAAATACCTTGAGGGGTGTAGCTTCTAAAATGGGGTAATTTGTGGGTGGTTTCTATTATGCAAGCCTCACAAAGTGACTTCAGACCTGAATTAGTCCTTTAAAAAGTAGGTTTTGGAAATTTTCTTTAAAAAAAATTCAAGATTTGCTTCTAAACTTCTAAGCCTTCTAACATCCCCAAAAAATATTAATAAAATGGCATTCACAAAATGATCCAAACATGAAGTATACATATGGGGAATGCAAAGCAATAACTATTTTTGGAGGTATTACCATCTGTTATAAAAGTAGAGAAATTGAAATTTGGAAATTTGCGAACTTTTCATAAATAAAAATTACATTTTTTCACTCAATCTTACCACTGTCATGAAGTACAGTATGTGACGGTAAGACAATCTCAGAATGGCCTGTACAGGTAAAAGTGTTATCACCACATAAAGTGACACGTCAGCTTTGCAAAAAATGGCCTGGTTCTTAAGGTGAAATATGGCAGGGTTCTTAAGGGATTACGGTAATTGTGCCACTAACAATGGGCCAAAAGGTGTATGAACGTGTTTGTATTCAAGGTCCGTTTTCCCATCCCGTCAATTTCCACTTTTCCATGGACCGACACTGTTTTCTGGATTAGACGGCTTTCACACAGTCAGTGATTTCCATCCATGATTGTGAGCCAAAACCAGAAGTGAAGCCTCCAAAGAGAACAGTTATAATAGACAGATTTGCACATGTTCTGTGTTTTGTACCTGCACGTTGTTTTGGCTCTCAATCACTGATGGAAATCACTGATCAAACACTGACTGTGTGAAAGCAGCGTTAGAGGTACATGTAGGTTTTTATAATCCAAATATGATGGCATGATCATGGCAGTATTCTTCCTTAGAAGCAATGCTTTTAGGGGGAGATGACAGCACACAGATTACCACACTTCCAGTTGCCCCCATGTACTCAGATTTTCCATGTGGACGAGAACGCCCCTGTTTCCGAACATCCTGTTTGTGTAATGGCATTTTTTTGGAGCTTTTAAGGCACCACGCTTAGACGCATGCTTAGCTTCATTTGTATTTCAGATGTATAATAACTAATGTGGGATTTGTTTGGTTTTTGTTTTATTCTCCATCCCCCTCCTTTTATTTAGGAACTTCAGACTAGCATTTTGGGCTTAGCAACACAGATATTAACAGGATGTGATGAAGTCCTTGAAATGCTCCAGCGTGTCACAACTGCTCTAATCAACAGTGATCTTTCAGACCGGGATGTTAGGTTTGTGAATATCTTACATTGTTACCAACAGGTCCATTACTGTAAACTTTGTTTCTTTAATATAAGCTCCGGATTTTATAGATGCTGAATCCTTTCTTTTTAAATTAGTGTTGCTTTCATTTGCTTTCTCATAAAATCTATATCTTTAGAGTTTTTTTTTTTTAGTTTGCACAAGTCTGGCGTATTCATGAGTTGCCCAGCTAACCAACCCTCCTATTTTATGATTTTATGGTTGACCACCCTCTATTGTTTCCTTTGGCTAGCTTTAGAAAGATGTGAATCAGGAAATCCCGTTGCTCTGCCCATGCACCCAAGAACCAAATGACCCCCTTCCTGATGAGCAGTATATATGTGTTGTATATCTATAATTAACATGAGCTAACTAAATTTTGTTTCAGATTAAAGGGTTTAGAGCAGATTACAAAATCCACCATGCTTGGCCATCTCCTTCCTGTTCTTCTAACATCTCTCATGCACCCGAATCTACAGACTTTAACAATGGCAGATGCTCTAATGCCCCAGCTTGTCCAGCTTGTCCTGTATACCAGCCAGGTAACGAATGGAAGTTTGTCTTATGTCTTTATCATGTCATACAGTGGAAATCATGTAGATGGATATTTAAAATGACATGTCTAATCATTTACAAAATAATATTTTAGGGCTAGTTTCATGCTAGTGCTAAAATATTCTGGCAGGCATTAAAGAGCCATCAAATTTATCAACAAACGTGTGGCATTTGATAAAATCAGGCAAATTACACCAACACAAACAAGAAACACTAACTTCAGAATTCCCCTTGCGATCAATCTCTCCCTCTGTGTTTTCTTTGTTTTTAATAAATACTTATATTTCTGTTTTTCTGGTTTCCCTTGTGTGTCGTCAGACTGCTTTACTTCTTAAAACCCAGTGCACGGCTCTGGCAGATATTGGGAACTCTCTAAGCGGAATTTCAGAACAGAAGAGCAAATTATTACCAGACAATAGGTAATTTTTATTCTATTGATAAGTGACTGCTGATAATTTAGAATCATTTTCGGATCTCTTTTTTTTTTTGTGACACATGACCCAATTCTAGCCAAAGGTTGGACATACGCAGGTTTTCTGTCATATGAAGTACAGTTTGTAGCACTCATCCTCATAGATGCTCTGAAGACCTTAAGACTGTATTACACTGGCTGATATGTCTCCCTATAATCGCTGACGAGGATTCACATGAACACTCGTTAGCGATCATCTTGCAGGGTAATACTGCCACTCGTTCATCGGCCAACTCAGAATTTTAAGCATGCTCAAAAATCAGTGCTTGCTGGCGGCAGGTCGTGCTGGCTAATATCGATCTGCCACGGCAAACCACTAGACAGTATGGGGACAAGCGATAGCTCCTCCCCAAGCTGTGGAGAAAATTGCTGCCTGTAATAGCAGTGGTCTCCTCTACTAGCGAGCAGGCGATTGCTGGGAAGGAACACTTCCTTCCCAACAATTAGTTTCTGATCTGTCTGTCTAATACAGGCTTTGGTCTTGCTGACACCATGAGACATCTGCCTGTTAAGGCTCCAATAAAGGTTCCTTAAAATCTCATCCACATGCATAGATGATCTGACAGATTATCAGGAATGAAGCAGACACTCCCGATATCTGTCAGATCATCAGTGGAGATGAGGGCTGCAGTTCCATGCAGCAATCACCTCCTCTGTACGGAGACAAGAGATTGATATAGCGAGTCCCCATAGAAAAACATTATCCCTGCGCATCAGATCGTTGTTTTGACAGAACAATCTGCTGAACAGGAACAATGATTTTCAGTGCCTGGAAAGACACGATCACCGGGTGAACAAGCATTTACCTATTCAACGGATGATTGCCAACACCTTCCGTGATCGGGAACGAGCGTTTATACAATTTGCCTAATAATTGGTCTGTGTAAAAGGAGCTTAAGAGTATGTTCACAAGACATCTTTTTACACCACTCAGAGAGAGAGAGAGAGATATTAAAAACTGGCAGTACTCCAATAGTGAAAAAGTAAAAAACTTTTATTCACCCATGTGGAAAGAAAGCAACGTTTTGGTTCAACAATAGAGTCTCTATCTCTACAGCACAGTATCCATATATATTCCTATATACATCTCTCTTTTTCATCAGAGCCACAAGGTCTTGCAATAAGTGTCAAGATCCCATAGTTTTCCACTTTACGCTGCTGGGTTTTACAGGAAGTTCGGCGGGCATATTGGGAGCAGCTTTAGAGGAGGTTCAGCACCAACTCCTGAAGAGATTTTTTTTGATTTGCATAATGTGTACAGGAGCTGTATAAGGACTTTTTAAAAATTTTATTTGTTGTATGTAGATATTTGTAACGTGAAGACTAAAAAAAAACCATTGATACCCCCATCATGTGGCATCTTATCAATTTCTTTTCTACCTAATATACCTTGTGGGTTTCTGTAGGATGTTGGAAGAGAAGGAGGAGCCAGGCTTCCTGACGGGACTGAAGATTCCTGCACCGTGGGCTGCTGGAAAGACCGTAGAAACAGCGCACCCTGTTAGAGACAACTACAAGTTTAAAGAGAGTGTTCACATACCAGGTGCTCGATGTCTGTATCTCCGTTTTGACAGCAGATGTTCCTCACAATACGATTATGATAAGGTTAGTGAAAAGTTTTTGCACTGTTGTACATGCCTGTTCAGATGTTTTTTCAGATTTACTGCATTGTATACTGATTTTGTTAGCATTATGGTTCACCCTGTGCCTCTTGGATGCTTAGGAATAAGTAGTATTTTATGCAATTTTAATAAATACTGATGAAATGCTCAGTGTCATTTTTTTTATATGGATCAATAAATGTTATATTTTAATACTTTTTTTTTTTTTTTTTGTTTATCTGGGGCAAGCTTAGTGCCCAGGGTGGAATCTTTTGTTTGTGAAACGTATGCAATTTTAAAAGGTATTTTGCTTCTTTATAATTCTGAATAGCTGGTGATCTATGCTGGTCCCAATACTAACAGTCGGAAAGTTGCAGAGTATGGTGGAAATACTTTAGGATATGGAAGTAGAAGTGTCCTGGGAACTGGCTGGCCTAAAGATTTGGTGAAGGTAAGCTTGTAATATCTGTTATTTGTGTTACTAATAATTTCATGCTGCCCTATCCGAGAGCAGGATATGATGGATGGAGAGAAGCAGATCTATGTCATGTATAATACTTCTAGGAGATGATTCTTTTCATCTGCATAATTAATGTTTGTTATGTGTTGTCAGGTAGAGGGCGACACTGTTACCTTCTCTTTTGAGATGAGAAGCGGCCGTGAACACAATACCCCTGATAAAGCAATGTGGGGGTTCTCCTGCACTGTCAGAGCTCAGGTGAGTTTATTAGGATAATGGTAAGATCAGGCATAAAGAAAATCAAAGTAACATAGTACATAAGGCCGAAAAAAGACATTTTTGTCCATCCAGTTTGGCCTGTCATCCTGCAAGTTGATCCAGAGGAAGGCAAAAAAAAAAAACTGTGAGGTAGAAGCCAATTTTCCCCACTGGAGTCAGGAAGGAATTTTTTATTCCCCTAAAATCAGGCAATCGGAATAACTCCCTGGATCAACGACTCCTCTCTATTTGCTATTGCCTGTAATATTATTACGCTCCAGAAATACATCCAGTGCCCTCTTGAATTCCTTTATTGTACTCATCATCACCATCTCCTCAGGCAGAGAGTTCCAACGTCTCACTGCTCTTACCGTAAAGAATCCTCTTCTATGTTTGTGTACAAACCTTCTTTCCTCCAGACGCAGAGGATGTGCCCTTGTCACAGTCCTGGGGATAAATAGCTGATGGGATAGATCTCTGTACTGACACCTGATATATTTATACATAGTAATTAGATCTCCCCTCAGTCGTCTTTTTTCTAAAGTGAATAACCCTAATTTTGATAATCTTTCAGGGTACTGTAGTTGCCCCATTCCAGTTATTACTTTAGATGCCCTCCTCTGGACCTTCTCCAGCTCTGCTATGTTTGCCTTGTTCACAGGAGCCCAGAACTGTACACAGTACTCCATGTGTGGTCTGACTAATGGTTTGTAAAGTGGTAGGACTATGTTCTCATCACGGGCATCTATGCCCCTTTTGATGCAACCCATTATCTTATTGGCCTTGGCAGCAGCTGCCTGACACTGTTTTTGCAGCTTAGTTTGCTGTTTATTAAAATTCCTAGATCCTTTTCCATGTCAGTGTTACCCAGTGTTTTACCATTTAGTATGTGCGGATGACTTGCATTATTCCTTCCCATGTGCATAACTTTACATTTGTCAGTGTTAAACCTCATCTGCCACTTATCTGCCCAAGCCTCCAGTCTATCCAGATCGCTCTGTAGTAGTATACTATCCTCTTCAGTGTTAATTACTTTACACAGTTTAGGGTCATCTGCGAAACTTGATATTTTACTGTGCAAGCCTTCTACAAGATCATTAATAAATATATTGAAGAGAATAGGGCCCAATACTGACCCCTGAGGTACCCCACTAGTGACAGTGACCCAATCTCAGTGTGTACCGTTAATAACCACATACAGACGTTTTCTCCCAGTCCGAGCATTCTTATTTTATATACTAACCTTTTATGTGGTACAGTGTCAAATGCTTTGGAGAAGTCCAGATATGCGACATCTATTGATTCGCCGCTGTCAAGTCTAGAACTTACCTCCTCATAGAAACTGATTAAATTAGTTTGTCTTTTTTTTTTTTTACTGTGATCTGAAGTCACTTGTGTCACTTACGTATGGTGTATTGCTTGAAGTGTTAAAACAATTAAGGATACCATTGGGAATTGTCTCACCAGCAAATAGCATTTATCATGTATACAAAGTTAAAACAAGGCACCTACTAATGTATTGTTATTGTCCATATTGCTTTCCTTGCTCGCTTAATTCATTTTTCCACTGCATTATACATTGGGCGTTTCCACCAATCTGCAGTGGTCCTGCTTGCACATTGTAAGAAAAGTATGAGAAATTCCATTTGCTGAAGTGAAACAACCCTTTTAAAGGGAACCTGGCACCAGCGACCTTGCTATCTGTTTGCATGGACACATAGCTGTGGTTTACCTGATAAAAACACAGTTTTTATTTTGTTGATGTGAGGCTCCTTTCTTGAGTTATAATACTTTTTCTTAATATGTAAATTAGTTATTTGGTGCAATGAGGGCATCATCATTGCTCCACTCTATTTTGTGACCAGACCCTCACTGGCTGCTTTGATTGATGGGGCCAGGCAGTGGGGCTGACCACAGAAATGAAATTTCTGCGGTCAGCCCCATTGCCTGGCCCTATCAATCAAAGCAGCCAGGGAGGGGCTGGCCACAGAAAAGAGTGGAGCAATGATGACGCCCTCATTACACCAAAGGCCTAAGTTGCATATATAAAAAAAGTATTATAGCTCGGGAATGGAGCCTCAGATCAACAAAAGAATCAGGTTAACCACAGTTATGTGTCTATGCAAACAGGTGGATGGGCAGGTCGCCGGTGACAGATTGGCTTTAACCCCTTAACGCCCAGTGCCGTACATGTACGGCGCAACCGGACGTGACTTAACGCCCATACATGTACGGCACGCTGATCGAGTGGGTGCAGGAGCTGCGCGCGCCCGATCAGCGGCGGGGTCCAGCAGTCACTGATAGCCGGACCCCTGCTGTATGCAACAGTGAAAAGACTGATGCCGGCACATTAGCCCTTGATGTGCCGCAGTCAGCGCTGACCACAACACGTGCGATGTCCTTGCGGAGATCTGAGCAGCCATTGGGTCCCCGTGCTGCTGTGACAGGGACGCAATGGCAGGGAAGGCACCCCCGATGCTTTCCTTAGGCATTGTGGCTGCCATCTGTGACAGCCTGTGAGATCCAGCCCCCTGGATCTCACAGGCAAGCAGGCTGAAGTGTATTACAGTGTGTAATACACTTACAGCCAATGCATTACAATACAGAAGTATTGTAAAGGGGATCAGTCCCAGCGTGGGACAAAAAATAAAGTGAAAATAGAAGGAATTTTTTTTTAGTTTTACAGAAAAACTTAACATTTTCAAGTAAAAAAAAAAGCGCCTTTTTCCCAAAAGTAAAAGAAATTGTAAGAAATAAGAAAAAAAAAAAAAAAGAAAAGTACTGACATATTGGGTATCGCTGTGTCCGTATCGACCGGCTGTATAAAAATATCACATGACCTAACCCCTCAGATGAACACCGTCAAAAAAATTAAATAAAAACTCTGCTAAAAAAAAAATCATACCAATCTAGCCGACACCTCTTCCTGCAAAACATTATACCCTACCTAAGACAATCGTCAAAAATTTTTTTTTTTAACTATGACTCTGACTATGGAGACCCTAAAACATGATTTATTTATTTTTGTTTCAAAAATGCTTTTATTGTGTTAAATGTAAAAATTTTTAAAAAAGTAGACATATTAGGTATCGCTGCGTCCGTAACAACCTGCTCTATAAAAATACCACATGACTTAACCTCTCAGGTGAACACCGTCAAAAAACATAAAATAAAAACGGTGTCAAAAAAGCTATTTTTTTGTCACCTTCATCACAAAAAGTGTAATAGCAAAAAGTCATGCACCCCAAAATAGTGCCAATCAAACAGTTATCTCATCCCGCAAAAATGATTGTCTTAAATATACTATCGCCCTATAAATAAACTATGGCTCTCTATGGAGACACTAAAACATGATTTTTTTTTGTTTGTTTTAAAAATGATATTGTTTTGTAAAACTTAAATAAATAAAAAAAAAGTAGACATATTAGGTATTGCCACGTCCATAACGACTTGCTCTATAAAAATACCACATGACTTAACCCCTCAGGTGAACACCGTAAAAAAATTTAAATAAAAATTATGTCAAACAGGGCATTTTTTGTCACCTTACATCACAAAAAGTGTAATACCAAGCGATCAAAAAGTCATATGCACCCTAAAATAGTATCAATCAAACCGTTATCTCATACCGCAAAAAATGAGACCCTACCTAAGACAATCGCCTAAAAAAATAAGGCTCTCTGAATATGCAGACCCTAAAACATTATATATTTTTTTAAATGCTTTATTATTTAAAACTTAAAGAAAAGAAAAAAAATGAAAAAAAGTATACATATTTGGTATTGTCGCGTCCGTAACAACCTGCTCTATAAAAATACCACATGATCTAACCCAGAGGTGGGCAAGCGTTTTGACTCGTGGGCCACAATGGGTTCATATATTGGACCCGGGTCCGGACCAAGAGTATATACATGTTTAATTCAAGGTAGAAAAGCATAAAGAGTTATTGTACAAAACATTTATGCAATGTGCAGTCCTGATCAAAAGTTTAAGACTACTTGAAAAATGGCAAAAAATCATATTTTACATTGTTGGATCTTAACAAGGTTCCAAGTAGAGCTTCAACATGCAACAAGAAGAAATGAGTGAGACAAAACATTTTTTGAGCATTCAATTAATTGAAAATAACTATTTAGCTGAAACGGGCTGTTTTTCAGCTGATCAAAATTTTAGGACCACATGCCTTTTAAAAGGCCAAATCTGTGCAAAGATGTGGATTCATTGTCATTTTCTGTCAGGTAGTCACACGTTGTGATTGCAAAGGCAAAAAAACTCTCCCTTTTTGAACGTGGTTGGGTTGTTGAATTGCATAAGCAGGGTCTCTCACAGCGCGCCATCACTGCTGAGGTGGGACGCAGTAAGACAGTCATTTGGAATTTCTTAAATGATCCTGAGGGTTATGGAACAAAAAAGTCAAGTGGAAGACCCAAAAAAGTTTCATCAGCACTGAGCCGGAGGATCCAATTGGCTGTCCGTCAAGACACTGGACGATCCTCGACCCAAATTAAGGCCCTGACTGGTGCTGACTGCAGCCCCATAACCATCAGACGGCATCTGAGACTGAAGGGCTTCAAAAACAAAAAAGGTCTTTAAAGACCTCGTCTCCTTGAAGGCCACAGAACTGCTTGTTTGGACTTTGCAAGAGAGCACCAAACATAGGACATTCAAAGGTGGAAGAAAGTTTTATTCTCTGATGAGAAAAAATTTAACCTTGATGGTCCTGATGGTTTCCAACGTTACTGGCATGACAAGCAGATCCCACCTGAGATGTTTTCTACGCGCCACAGTGGAGGGGGCGCCATAATGGTCTGGGGTGCTTTTTCCTTTAGTGGAACAATGGAGCTTCAGGAAGAGCAGGGGCGTCAAATGGCCGCTGGCTATGTCCAGATGTTGCAGAGAGCATTCCTCATGATTGAGGGCCCTCGTCTGTATTGTAACGACTGGGTTTTTCAACAGGACAACGCTACAGTACACAATGCCCGCAGGACAAGGGCCTTCTTCCAGGAGAATAACATCACTCTTTTGGCCCATCCTGCGTGTTCCTATGATCTAAATCCAGTTGAGAACCTTTGGGGATGGATGGCAAGGGAAGTTTACAAAAATGGACAACAGTTCCAGACAGTAGATGGCCTTCGTGCGGCCATCTTCACCACTTAGAGAAATGTTCCCACTCACCTCATGGAAACTCTTGCATCAAGCATGCCGAAACAAATTTTTAAAGGGATAAACAATAACGGCGGAGCTACTCATTACTGAGTTCATGTTTGGAAGTTGGATTTTTGTTTTGGGGGGGTTTAGTTTTTTTTGGGTAGGTGTGGTCCTAAACTTTTGATCAGCTGAGAAACAGCCTGTTTCAGTTTATTCGTTGTTTTCATTAAATTTAATGCTCAAAAAATGTTTTGTCTCACTCCCATTTCTTCTTGTTGCATGTTCAAGCTCTACTTGGAACCTTGTTAAGATCCAGCCATGCTAAATATGATTTTTTTGCTATTTTCCCAGTGGTCTTAAACTTTTGATCAGGACTGTATTTCTTTCATAACATAGTATGTATAACTCTGAAACACAATTAGACTGGCTCACAGTATTTTTGCATTTATTACACTTAATAAAAATCACAATTATTTACTATTGTAATTGTAAAATGATAAAATTAATAAAATTAATTGCCCACTAAATGTAAAACATATCCTGATAATATATCAAAGTAGCATAAATATGTGGGTATTTTAGATGCGGAGCTCACGCATATACCCAGCTAACAGGAGTACTCCAAAGGGATAATAGGACCACTTGATTATGCTGTGTGGTGTCAGTCAATAGCACATTGAATCCATACTTTGACAATGTTCAGATAGTTATAAAATAACTTGCCAAGTGCTCAACATACCAATCGGTAAGAAGATATCCACCCTGCGGTCCACGGTATGTTCTTATAATGTCCGTAGGATACTTTGTACTTATTCTCGTAGTGGTATCCGCTAACTACCTCCTGTCACGAGGTAGTATCACCGCTTCTCCTTCTCGGCGTCTCACGTGACCTGACCTATAGGTGGTTCACTTGGTCGGTGATGACATCCACCTGCGCCAGTCGGAGTAGCGGGAGTTCGTGTAGCAGAGCTGTACCGGTACGGGGTTCAATTCCCCTTCACAGGAACTGTTTAGATGGTAGTTGAATCAGTCCTCTTTAGAGAATTAAGTCGCTGCCGTTACCGCATGGATTTTTCTCGGGTGGTTCTAGATAATAGATAGCACGGATCCTTTTTTGCGCTTAGACAGAAATAACTAGATTAGTATCTAGTATCTAGAAATACTAAATTAGTATGTATAACTCACCTTCAATTTTAGTGGGAACAATGTTGTTAGTCTCCCTTTTTTGCTAAGGCATCAAAGTCTGGAATTAGCTTTGTTGTTGCAATTCGCAGAATAGATACTGTGCCAGTATATAGGGCCCCCATAATGTGCCAGTATATAGGGTCCCCATAGTGCCCCCCATATTGTGCCAGTATATAGGGCCCCCATAGTGCTTCCCCTCTTCTCCATAGTGCCCCCCCACATTGTGCCAATATATACGGCACCCATAGTGCTTTCCCTCTTCTCCATAGTGCCCCCCATATTTTGGCAGTATAAAGGGCCCACATAGTGCTTCCCCTCTTCTCCATAGTGGCCCCCCATAGTGCTTCCCCTCTTCTCCATAGTACCAATCCATATTGTGCCAGTATATAGGGCCCCACCCCTCTTCTTGCCACAGTATACTAGAAATAATAAAAACAATAAGCACATATACTTACCTTACCTCTTCCGGCCTGTGTCCCACTCTGTACGGCTCAGGCAGCACGGTGACGTCATCACGCCCCCTGCATCGGCCTCTGATAGGCTACAGGCCTGGTGCCTGTAGCCAATCATTCAGAGGAACGGGCAAGGGAGATGCCTCTCCCCTGCTCCTCTGCACCATTCATCTGTATCGCTGTCCTGAGGACGGCGATACAGATGAATATGGAGATGAGTGCTTCCATAATGGAAGTGCTCATGTCCACTCCTGCTGCCTCCAGACAGCTCTGCGGGCCGGATAAAAATATCCGCCGGGCCGTAGTTTGCCCATCACTGATCTATAACAAAAAATAAACAGTGCCAAAACAGCAATTTTTTGTTACCTTGCCTCACATAAAGTGTAATATAAAGCAACTATAAATCATATGTACCCTAAAATAGTACCAACAAAACTGCCACCTATCTCGTAGTTTCCAAAATGGGGTCACTTTTTTGGAGTTTCTACTCTAGGGGTGCATCAGTGGGTCTTCCAATGTGACATGGCAGCTTAAAATTATCCCAATGAAATCTGCCTTCCAAAAACCATAATGCGTTCCTTTCCTTCTGTGTCCTGCTGCGTGCCCGTACATCGGTTTACGACCACATATGGGGTGTTTCTGTAAACTACCGAATCAGGGCAATAGATATAGTGTTTTGTTTCGCTATTATATTAACCCTTGCTTTGTCAGCAGAAAAAAAATAGATTAAAATGGAAAATCTGCCCAAAAAAGTGAAATTCTGAAATTTCATGTCCATTTTCCATTAATTCTTGTGGAACACCTAAAGGGTTAACAAAGTTTGTAAAACCAGTTTTGATTACCCTGAGGGGTGTAGTTTCTAAAATGGGGTCATTTATGGGTGGTTTCTATTATGTAAGCCTCACAAAGTGACTTCAGACCTGAACTGGTCCTTAAAAAGTGGGTTTTGGAAATGTTTCAAGATTTGCTTCTAAACTTCTAAGCCTTCTAACTTTCCCAAAAAATAAAATGTTATTCACAAAATGATCCAAACATGAGGTAGACATATGGGGAATGTAAAGTAATAGCTATTTTTTGAGTTATTGCTATTATAAAAGTAGAGAAATATACATTTGGAAAATATTTGACTCAATTTTACCACTGGCTTCACATAATTATGAACATTTAAAATCTCATGGGCTTCAGGTGTATGGTAACATTAATTCATCTATATAAAGTGCAAGTGCAAAGATATATCCATGGGGTAGTATAGACAGTGCATATATATGGTGTTATTACTGACCACAGTATAGAAATATCAGAGTATCAATATTGCTGCTACTAATGTTATGCAGCAATTAATCCTACACAGTCAGAACATTATACCATGCTATACCAAAATACCATATAAAGTTAGTATAATGCAGTGCATACTGACCAAAATGTAAACCACACCACCGCCAGACCGTACCCCGACGCGCGTTTCGCCAACAGAAATACATTTTAGTCGCCAGTGATGTTTAAACAAGATTTTTGGAGATCCTGAATCCAAAAATTTAATTGGTGTTGCTGAATTGATTAGTTTTGAAGCAGGCAGTGATTTTAGTAAGTAACAAGGAGAGAACTTCTATCAGGATAACAAGATAGTGGAGGAAAGGTACGACGGCAGACGACGCCGACACATCATGCCAGACTACTACTTGAGCCTCCAACATGATTGTCCTGACGTTAGAGGAAATTGTACAAACAGATTTTTTTTTCATTAATTGTGATTATCTGAATTGGCTTAATTGGTTACTCTGTTATTGTACTGAATATAATTAGATATTTCATGTGTTCTCTTTTGTATTATGTGAGACATTTTCCATGTGATTTGTGAGTATGCTACACATGACCAATGCATTTATTTAGCATTTTTTAGTTTTTAATAGGGCTTCTATTATCTTAAAACTTTGAGCTAACTTAGCAATAAAATTCATTATGTGGAATCAGCATGACATAGTTACAATAAAAATAGTATTGATTAGTTCTGTTTTAAGTCTATCGTCTTAGATTTTGGAACCTTTCAATTAGGGGTGGGCGATATGGCCTAAAATCTATATTGTGATATAATTTTAAGCATGTGCGATATGCGATATATATCGCGATATATTGTTTTCTATATTTGGGTGGGGGTGTTTAAACTTTTTTTTTTTTTTTTTTTACTTTTTATTTAATAACTATTAGCCTCCTTAAGGGCTAGAACCCTTGTCATATTCACCCTATTAGAGATCTATCAGGGTGAATAGGACTTTACACTCTCCCTGCTGCCCTCTGCTTTCTGCACACAGTCCCCTCCCCTGAACAGTGCCATCCACAGATCCTCCTCCCCTAAACAGTGCCATCCACAGATCCCCCTCCCCTAAACAGTGCCATCCACAGATCCCCCTCCCCTAAACAGTGCCATCCACAGATCCCCCTCCCCTAAACAGTGCCATCCACAGATCCCCCTCCCCTAAACAGTGCCATCCACAGATCCCCCTCCCCTAAACAGTGCCATCCACAGATCCCCATTTCCCTAAACAGTGACATACACAGATCTCCCCCCCTCCCCTAAACAGTGACATCCACAGATCCCCCCTCCCCTAAACAGTGACATCCACTGATCCCCCCCCCCCCTCCCCTAAACAGTGACATCCACAGATCCCCCCCCTCCCCGACGCTCACAGGAGAACATTTATAAACTAATCAGTAACTTTAACTTTAATCATTGCTGATCTCTTTACTGGATACCGTACTCTGTCTTAGCTCCGGTAACAGCAGGCAGTGCGGGCGGGCGACGCTCGCTCACTGATGTCACGCGAATGTGCATTACCGCCTGGACGGGGGAGGCAATGCAGCCATGTTCAGTATTGTCATATGTAGGGGCACTGTTTATTTGAGCAGCAGCTAGAACCAAAAGAGCAGAAGAAACAGAATATAGATAGAGGTTAATGAGCAAAATAGGAGCAGTGATTGTAATATAGTGAGTAACAAAAACATTGCAGTGGCCATCCCCTTTAATGAAGGGCCACGTCTGACTTCTGGAATTGAGTTCCTCATGCTGTCAGAGTTGCTGCCGCCATTTATATAATTTAAACAGTTCTTTTTATAACTTTATATAACTACACATCGTACTTCCACACTGTCGCTCATCTTGTCCAGTTACGTGCCTCTGACCTATCTTTCACCTCCTTGTTCCTACCTCATAGATTGTAAGTTCATGTGAACAGGGCCATCCTCTCGTGCATCTTGTGATCTCGGTGCTTCCAATATGCCATCGGTTACACAATCCACCTTCTCTTATTTCATCACCTTCTAATTGCAGGAGTCTTCAGAAGACGTTTCAGGAGGACTACCATTTCTAGTTGACCTTGCGTTAGGATTGTCTGTTCTGGCTTGTTCCATGCTCCGAATATTATACAGTGGCCCAGAGATCACAAAAGAAGAACTGACTTGCCATGATCTTTTAAGGTCAAAGCTTTTACAGAGGCAAGTATCTTCCCTCCAATGCACTCGATTTATTCTGCTCTTGATACCCAGTTGTTATGCTGACCAAAACTCCCAGCCTACTGCTAAACTTTTGCAAGACTTAGGCCTCATGTATACAACCATTGTCTCATGTCCAGTCTGCATTTTTTGTGAATGTCACATGGGCTTGTTCATTTCTGTGGGTCCTTAAAAAATAATTTGGACAGCCATGGATGTCATCTGTGTACTGTTTGCGTCTGTTCCTTAATTTATGGAACATGTCCTATTCTTATCCGTTTGGTGGATAAGAACAGGCAGTTCTATTAGAAAAATGTGGCATGCACGCAGCCAATATTTGTGGATACGTGATTTGTGTACCACAAAATACGTATGGTTGTGAGCCTCATAAAGCAAATTTACATCCGCTGTGTATATTTTGCCATAATCTTGTTCTCCATGTTATATAGTGTTTGTGGGTATGCTGTTTTCTTTTTTTCCTGTCTGTGTTTTTTTCCCATCCCTCTTTTGCTTTTTTTTTTCTTATTATTATTTTTTACATATTGGTGGTGTAGAGCCCACTATAATGTATTTTTGAACTAAGAAACCTTGACAACAGTTAACTAGCGTCTTCAAGCATTCTCATTATCAGGCTGTGATACTATTGCAGGTCATGTCATTGACTGAATTTATCATTAGGGTAATATTTGACGTTTTTCTTGGCGTACTTTGCTCCAAATCTTTCATGTTGCACATTTAAAAATGTGTCTGAAATTAGCATTCCAAATTGGTGCCCAATCTGCAGCTCTCCAGCTGTTGCAAAACTACAACTCCCAGTATGCCTGGACAGCCTACAGCTATTAGTGCATGCTGGAGGTTCTAGATTTGCAACTGGGGGCCACAGGTTAAGCATCCCTGTTCTAAGACATCACCTGCTGGATTGAGTTTGTGAAAAACAAAAGACTTTATGATAAATCTGATGTGAAACAAATTACCATAACTAACCACACCCACATTCCTTCCCACTTTTCAAAGAGTGGTGCAAAAATGTGCACATTTTTGTCCAAAAAAGCCTAATATAGGCAGCCCATTCAGTGTGCTTTTCGTCAGTTAGTTTTACAGTGTGATATCTACCTATTCTTTGTCTTCACTACCTACTCTTTGTCTTTGTCTATTATTAAATTAAAACAATGTAAATTAAAATCTGTTATCTACTCATTAGTCGTGACTGTATGATTTTATATGTTGATTATGTCTTATATGGTTTAATATCTGGGCTTCTCTTTTAAGGTGTCAATGGCAAGTGGAGGCAAATGGGGCATTATCCCCAGCACTGACTCCAAGTCCGTCTCCTCTGCCCCTTACCATAGAAGAAGATCGGGAGTTTACTTATCCCTCCGACATTCTGTTGCCACCATCAGGAAATTACTTTGAGCTGCCTAGAATCAGACTTCCTCCTGGAATAATGATCAAATTGCGGGAAATAGCTGGTCGTGCTCGGCCTCAGTTTAGACCAAGTATAAAGTAAGATTTGACAGCATTTTTTCCACTATTTCTATAGTAGGGTTGTGGTAATACAAAGGGTTATATGTATTTTTAGCAATGTTTGAAAGGGTTTCCATGAGACGTTAACATTGTTAGCTCTCTAAGGTAGGCCCACAGAACCCCTTTAGGCTCCTTCACACACAAATTTGCTTTGGCATTTATTATTGCAAAAAAAAAAAAATGGATACAGCATGCGTTTTATCTTTTTACTATATTCATTTGGATCAGTTTATTGTTTATTGAGGAAGAGGCAGACTTTCTGCGAGATCTTAGGTTGCAGATTGGGAATGTGTGTCTTCCAGTAGAGTTCTGCAGAGATGGGAGAGCTCAGTATCTTGGCCTGGATCAGGTTAGTATATATGACAGAAATGAGACCTATCAATGGATAATTAGAGATACACTTCCTAGACTAAAGCAATTCACAGGAGCATGCCTCCGCTGCAAAAAATAAGTCTTGTAGGATGTTGTAATCCTCTTGTAGTTGGGTAAAGTATTTGATGGGGTGTTATCTATAAAAGGTCTTCTTATCGAGTAATACTATGTGCCGAAAGATCCATAAGGGAATGTAGAGAAGTAATATTTCAAAAGTTGTCATGGATTTAGCGGCCCTCCAAATCTTTAGAGCTTGTTTATGAATAGGCAGGACGTCTGGGGGGGCATTCAATTGAGCTTCCAACAAAAACCACGGGGTTAGAACTCTTTTAAGGGTACTTTCACACTTGCGTTGTTTGATTCCGGCAGGCAGTTCCGTTGCCTGAAATGCAGCAATTTGAATGCCTTACACTAATACATTCCTATGGGAAAAAAAAAAAAAAGCCAGATCTGGCATTCAGCAAGTGTTCCTTATTTTTTTTAGCCGGAGATAAAACCATAGCATGCTGCGGTATTATCTCTGTCCTGAAAAGTCAAAAAGACTAAACTGAAGACATCCTGATGCATCCTGAACGGATTGCTCTCCATTCAGAATGCATTAGGATATACCTGATCAGTTCTTTTCCGGTATTGAGCCCCTAGGACGGAACTCAATGCCGGAAAAGAAAAACGCTAGTGTGAAAGTACCCTAAGTAATAACTTTCTCTCCAGCTTTTACCTTAAGTCACAAGTTGCCTCTTGGACTGTATGCTAGGCCAAACAGCCGGTTTACAGATCAGCAGGGAAACAGAGAAAATAATCTTAAAGAGGTATTCATTAGGATATGCCATCACTTTGATTGTGGAGGTCCAACCTTCATGACCCCGACCATTCTAGACTGCAATGTTGTGGTTTCACTAGAGCACCTTCACTGGTTTCCCTGCACAGTCACAGCCACCTGGCAGTACAGAAAACTGCACTCGGCCCTTTCACTTTAACAAAGCTATATGGCAAGTCTCCTGCACAACAGGTGACCAGTGGCCATAAAGGGGCCACATCACTGAATCAGTGCTGCAGCCCCTTTTTTCTCAGAATTAGAGGGGTCAGACTTTCTCCAATCAAAAGTGATGGCTTATAACTTTATACAGTAGGAAATACCCCTTTAAGACTTCTCTTATATTCCCCTTTTTCCTCGCAGCTTTTTATTCTCACATTTAATGGATTATAAATTGTTTTCGTCACCTAAACATATAAAGCTATTATACACTTCTTCCCATTCAGGGAGATAATCCAGCCAGATGTAATGGAAGAAATGGTAGTCTCCTGTGTCATTAAGCACTTAAATTTGGTTGATGCCCTTCAATCCTTGATAAACTATCAGTATCGAGAGGAGCACCTCGAGGAGTATGACTTGCTGTGTAAAATAATGGGAGAAACGTTCAAGAAACTGAATGCAATGGAAAGACAATTGCAGGTAACTCCAGTTGTATTGTGAAAGTTAATTTAGGAAAGAACATATTACAAGTACTTTAGGTGGATAGTAGTACGATTGGCATGTAAAGGTCTGGTTGGCTGGTGTACAAAGCATAACCAGAAAAGCCTCGTCAGTGGAGTTGTCAGGCAGCACGTACATCTCATTTGCCTAAGATAGAGATATAGATATATATATATATATATATATATATATATCTATATCTCTATGTAGAGAATCGGACAGCACTCCAAGACTTGAAAAAAAGTAGAAATCTTTATTCACCCATGTGAAAAATAATTGCAACGTTTCAGCTCACAACTGAGCCTTTCTCAAGCAAAGAAACACAAGCCTGTGCATGTCTTATACAGCTTTTTCAAAAATCAGATAACCAATGAATTTTACAAATCAAGACATGTGACTATTCAACATGTGAAGGTAATTCACCTCATTAGATCATGTGAACAATTACTTATGCAAAGTATCCTACTGCTGGATACATAGAGGTGTGTCCATTGGTGTTGCATCCAGACTTGTAACATTCAAATAATGTATATAACAAAGCGCATATGTGCATAAATAAAGTGCATAAAGGTACAAGAAAGATAAATCATATATTGATGTTTAAAATCATACACCACGGAGACTGAGGGAAAACAGTGAAGGTTTGACCATGTCCGACAAAACCGCATGTTCATGTGAATACTGGCCAAAAGCAGCACTGTTAACTAATACTACCAATACCACAAAATGTCAAAGACAGACCTCCGCCTACACTGTGCGCTCGCAACTAAGCTCCAATACATCACCAGCAACCAGATTTCATAATGTTGCCGTGTAGGAGCTATTGCACGCGCATAATGTGACATTATTTCAAGGCATCGTCTTTGTAGTCAGGCGCTTAACACTGTATATACTTCACTGTCTGGGTCCATCAGAGAGGGATCCAACCTCCCGGGTGGATCAACCCCTCCAAAGTTATGGTCAGGTAGGGGGGACACGACATGCGAATGTAGTGTACCCCGAACCGTCTCATTGTTTCGGTCCATAGACAGTGTAATGGGGATCTCCCATAAAAATCACTTAATGGCAGAGATTAATTTTGACACAGCGTGGATACAGTAACAGAGGCAAACAGTCATCTAAAAACATCCTGGATTATATTCCACATTTAACCCTTTAGGTTTTAGGCTATCTAGAGTGTATATCCACCACATTTCTTTATTTTTCAATATTTTTAATCGATTGCCCCCTCTCCTGGGGGGAGGTACATGGTCCACAATCCAGCATATTAATTCACGTTCTGTGTGTTTCTGTTCAGAAAAATGCTTCGGTACTGGTAGATCATGTCGTTTTTGGCGTATTGAAAATCTATGGTTATTTAACCTGGTTTTCAAATCAGTGGAGGTTTCTCCCACATATAAAATTTTACATGGGCAGGTTAACACATAAATTACAAAATTAGAATTGCATGTCAAATGAAAATTGATAGGATAAGTTTTACCAGTGGCAGGGTGTATGAAGCTGCGTCCCTTGCCTATATATTTGCAATTTACGCAACTTAAACACGGGAAGCTGCCCAATCCATATTTTGACAATTTCATTTGACGTGCTCGCTGCCTTGAACCACAATCTGCTCTCACCAATTGATCTTTCAGACTGCTAGCTCTCCGGTACGAAAACAGGGGAGGCAGTCTGAATTCTTGAATATCACTAAAGGTATTACCCAGTATACTCCAATGTTTTTTAATAATCTTACTGATAGCTGCACTTTCCTCCGTGTGTGTGGAGATGAAAGGAATCCGACGTTGGGGATTTTCTTTATCTTTCCTCACTAAGGTCAACTTTCTATCCATCTCCAGGGCCTTATGTTTGTGTGTATGTAGCAGCTTTGGCGGATAGCCCCTGTCTTCAAACTTCCTTGACATATCCTCAAGGGCCTCCGTCAAATTGCTATCCTCTGATGTTATCCTACGTAACCGCAAAAATTGCGAGTATGGTAAATGCCTAACCATATTTTTCGGATGATTGCTATCATACCTTTAATATGGTGTTCTTGTTCGTAGGCTTGGTGTATAGTTTAGTGAGGAATTTTTCCCCAGACCAGACAACCGTGGTATCAAGGAACTGTACCTCAGTATGTGAAAAAATCAATGTGAATTGAAGGTCACTATTTATGCTGTTTAAATACATATGAAAGTCAACTAATTCCTTCTCCGTGCCAGTCCAAATGAGGAAGACGTCATCGATATAACGCCACCACCGCAGAACATGTCTGAAGTGGTGTGAAACATAGATGACGTCTTCCTCAAATTTTCGCATAAAAATATTCGCGAACGTTGGGGCCACATTCGACCCCATCGCCACTCCCCTTTAATTGCTTATAAAAGGAATCTTGAAACAGAAAATAATTCCAATGTAGAACAATACGCAAGAGAGATAAAATGAAATGAATGGCTGATTCAGTCATTGAGGAGAGTTCTAACATACATTCAACAGCCGTTATACCCAATGTGTGGTCAATTGAGGTGTAGAGGGAGACTACATCAAAAGATGCAAGAATATATGTCTGCTCTCTATCCACCTCAATTGCATTAAGTTTGCACAAAAAATCGGTCGTGTCTTGAATGTATGAGACTGCCCCTGTCGCAAAGTTGCGAAGTACCTTATCCAAGAAGATGGCGATGTTGCTGAATATTGACTCAGAGCCAGATACTATCGGCCGGCCAGGGGGATCCACCAGAGATTTGTGGACCTTGGGGAGCACATACATCACTGGTGTGACTGGATGTGTCACCACAAGGTACTCACAAAGATCCACCCCCGCCGCCAATGCATCGGTAACACACTGTCCAATAATCCTAGCAATATCAAATTTTGGGTCATAATTGATCGGCAAATACACATTTGTGTCACTGAGCTGACGTTCTATTTCCGCAATGTATTTATGTTTATCAAGGATGACTACCCCCCCCCCACCCTTATCGGCAGGTTTAATTACCAAATGGGGATCATTCCTTAATTGATCTAGGGCGGCTATTTCAAATTTCGTCATATTGCGACGGGTAAATCTATGAGTGACAGATAATTTCAGAGCGGACAAATCCTTTTTAACCACATTCATAAAGGCCTCCAACGCAGGGTTATCAACCACTGGTGTGAAGGCACTTTTCCCTGGCAGACTGAGTCTCCTCATGCAAAACTCGCTCGCTGGAGGGGAGTCAGTCTGCACTTTATTATGAAACCATATTTTTAATTTTATAGATCTAAAAAAAACACACAAATCCGTCTCAAGATTAAACCAGTTAACATGTGCATTTGGACAATATGATAATCCCTTGGAAAGTACACTCACTTGAAACGGTGTGAGTAGCTTGGAGGATAAATTAATGACAGTCATTTCTTCCTTTGCTGCGGTTTGCTCTGTGGTCGTAGCTTGCTGTTCCGGGTTTTTATGCCGTCTGTATCTGCGTCCTCCTGGATCGCCATCTTCTTGGATAAGGTACTTCGCAACTTTGCGACAGGGGCAGTCTCATACATTCAAGACACGACCGATTTTTTGTGCAAACTTAATGCAATTGAGGTGGATAGAGAGCAGACATATATTCTTGCATCTTTTGATGTAGTCTCCCTCTACACCTCAATTGACCACACATTGGGTATAACGGCTGTTGAATGTATGTTAGAACTCTCCTCAATGACTGAATCAGCCATTCATTTCATTTTATCTCTCTTGCGTATTGTTCTACATTGGAATTATTTTCTGTTTCAAGATTCCTTTTATAAGCAATTAAGGGGAGTGGCGATGGGGTCGAATGTGGCCCCAATGTTCGCGAATATTTTTATGCGAAAATTTGAGGAAGACGTCATCTATGTTTCACACCACTTCAGACATGTTCTGCGGTGGTGGCGTTATATCGATGACGTCTTCCTCATTTGGACTGGCACGGAGAAGGAATTAGTTGACTTTCATATGTATTTAAACAGCATAAATAGTGACCTTCAATTCACATTGATTTTTTTCACATACTGAGGTACAGTTCCTTGATACCACGGTTGTCTGGTCTGGGGAAAAATTCCTCACTAAACTATACACCAAGCCTACGAACAAGAACACCATATTAAGGTATGATAGCAATCATCCGAAAAATATGGTTAGGCATTTACCATACTCGCAATTTTTGCGGGTACGTAGGATAACATCAGAGGATAGCAATTTGACGGAGGCCCTTGAGGATATGTCAAGGAAGTTTGAAGACAGGGGCTATCCGCCAAAGCTGCTACATACACACAAACATAAGGCCCTGGAGATGGATAGAAAGTTGACCTTAGTGAGGAAAGATAAAGAAAATCCCCAACGTCGGATTCCTTTCATCTCCACACACACGGAGGAAAGTGCAGCTATCAGTAAGATTATTAAAAAACATTGGAGTATACTGGGTAATACCTTTAGTGATATTCAAGAATTCAGACTGCCTCCCCTGTTTTCGTACCGGAGAGCTAGCAGTCTGAAAGATCAATTGGTGAGAGCAGATTGTGGTTCAAGGCAGCGAGCACGTCAAATGAAATTGTCAAAATATGGATTGGGCAGCTTCCCGTGTTTAAGTTGCGTAAATTGCAAATATATAGGCAAGGGACGCAGCTTCATACACCCTGCCACTGGTAAAACTTATCCTATCAATTTTCATTTGACATGCAATTCTAATTTTGTAATTTATGTGTTAACCTGCCCATGTAAAATTTTATATGTGGGAGAAACCTCCACTGATTTGAAAACCAGGTTAAATAACCATAGATTTTCAATACGCCAAAAACGACATGATCTACCAGTACCGAAGCATTTTTCTGAACAGAAACACACAGAACGTGAATTAATATGCTGGATTGTGGACCATGTACCTCCCCCCAGGAGAGGGGGCAATCGATTAAAAATATTGAAAAATAAAGAAATGTGCTGGATATACACTCTAGATAGCCTAAAACCTAAAGGGTTAAATGTGGAATATAATCCAGGATGTTTTTAGATGACTGTTTGCCTCTGTTACTGTATCCACGCTGTGTCAAAATTAATCTCTGCCATTAAGTGATTTTTATGGGAGATCCCCATTACACTGTCTATGGACCGAAACAATGAGACGGTTCGGGGTACACTACATTCGCATGTCGTGTCCCCCCTACCTGACCATAACTTTGGAGGGGTTGATCCACCCGGGAGGTTGGATCCCTCTCTGATGGACCCAGACAGTGAAGTATACACAGTGTTAAGCGCCTGACTACAAAGACGATGCCTTGAAATAATGTCACATTATGCGCGTGCAATAGCTCCTACACGGCAACATTATGAAATCTGGTTGCTGGTGATGTATTGGAGCTTAGTTGCGAGCGCACAGTGTAGGCGGAGGTCTGTCTTTGACATTTTGTGGTATTGGTAGTATTAGTTAACAGTGCTGCTTTTGGCCAGTATTCACATGAACATGCGGTTTTGTCGGACATGGTCAAACCTTCACTGTTTTCCCTCAGTCTCCGTGGTGTATGATTTTAAACATCAATATATGATTTATCTTTCTTGTACCTTTATGCACTTTATTTATGCACATATGCGCTTTGTTATATACATTATTTGAATGTTACAAGTCTGGATGCAACACCAATGGACACACCTCTATGTATCCAGCAGTAGGATACTTTGCATAAGTAATTGTTCACATGATCTAATGAGGTGAATTACCTTCACATGTTGAATAGTCACATGTCTTGATTTGTAAAATTCATTGGTTATCTGATTTTTGAAAAAGCTGTATAAGACATGCACAGGCTTGTGTTTCTTTGCTTGAGAAAGGCTCAGTTGTGAGCTGAAACGTTGCAATTATTTTTCACATGGGTGAATAAAGATTTCTACTTTTTTTCAAGTCTTGGAGTGCTGTCCGATTCTCTACATATATAAGAAGGTGAAAGCTCATTCCTTTGGACACAGCACCTGAGCCAACAGACTGGTGCCGCCAAATCCCTTTTTCTGTTATACGTGTATGTATATATATATATATATATATATATATATATATATATATAATATAATATAATATAATAGAGAGAGAGATTGTCACTGAACTGAAGGCACAGAAGAGGCAAGGATGCTTTGCCTTTTTGTGTCCCTTATGGAATGACTTACGGTACATTTTATAGGTTTCATTAGAGTTCTTTTAGCAGCATGGACATGGATTCCTAGACGTTTTCGCACTTTACTATTTTAGTTTTTTCCCATTGCACTCTGTTTGCACTGGGAGCTCTTCAAGTTTATTCTCTTTTGACAGATATGTATACTTTATGTACCTAACACCAATTTAACAAAATTCAGTACAAAATAAGATCACTGCAAAGTGAAAATGCGTACAATGTGTATTTTGGCATGCACTTGTGAAGCATGCCATAGGTATGTGCAGTGATATACTGTACTACAGTACTGTGCAGAAGTTTTAACCGGTGTGGAAAAAATGCAGTAAGAAAGCTTTTAAAAACAGAAGTGTTAATAGTTTAATAGCAAAATGCAAATTGAATAAACAAAAGAGAAATCTAAATCAAATCAGTATTTGGTGTGGCCAGCCTCTGCCTTCAAAACAGCATCAGTTCTTGGTACGCCTGCACACAGTTTTTGAAGGAACTCGGCAGGGAGGTTGTTCCAAACATCTTGAAGAACTAGCCACAGATCCGTTGTGGATGTAGGATTGCTCAAGTGTTGCCGAACTGGAGCAATAATGGCACAGTGAAGTGGAGGATGCATCCAATGGAAAACTAGAGAACAATGCGCCGTTCTTTTATGACTACCAGTTTTACAAAGTTCGTTTTAAAGGGAACCTGTCACCTGGTTTTTGGGTATAGAGCTGAGGACATGGGCTGCTAGATGGCCGCTAGCACATCCGCAAAAAAAAAATAATATAAATATGTGTGTGTGTGTGTAAATGAACCTTAGATGAGTCCTGTCTCCTCCATGCTTCAGAGATGAGCCCAACCACGCCCACTGTGAAGGAGCCCAGCACCACCCCGCATCCTCCGAATCTCCTCCTTGCAAGCTAGCACATGCACAGTTCGTACCCTGAGGCTGATGCCAGCACAGGGAAGGAACACTATGCTGACCCTGCGCATGCGCTACCTCACGCATCGCAATATTACGGCGCTCTAGCTTTGTGACGTCGGGGAGCAAGGAGGAGATTCGGAGGATGCGGGGCGGTGCTGGGCTTCTTCAGTGGGCGTGGTTGGGCACCAGAAACCTTAGTAATAGCCCCTTGGGCACCTTACTTGCCTCATTTACATATATATATAAAATAGTTTTTTGGACACAATAAAAGCACACGGAGCTATGGGGACTGGGTATTGCTGACGTGCTAGTGGCCATCTAGCAGCCCATGTCCTCATCTCTATTCCCAAAATCCAGGTGACAGGTTCCCTTTAAGTTCAGGGCTCTGTGGGAGCCATATCATCACCTCCAGGACGCCTTGTTCTTCCTTACACTGAAGATAGTTCTTATTGACATTGGCTCTATGTTTGGGGTTGTTGTCCTGCTGCAGAATACATTTGGAGCTAATCAGACTCCTCTCTGATGGTACTGCATGGTGGATAAGTATCTCTCACACCATTAGTCCTGAAACAATGTAATTAAGAACTGTGACTTAGATAAGAATCAGATAGTAGTAGCATAACAAGTATAAGAAGTTGGTCAGTGCTCATTTTGCTTTCATTTTCACAGATCTTTTAGAGGGGGTAGTGAACAGATGATGGTTATTGCGATTGTTCATTCAAACCCCTTCTTTCATGGAGTACATTGTTTGTTGGCAGCATATCCCCTGTTAACACTAGGCACGTGCTGCTGACAAACGATTGATTTTATGCACACAGAAACAAGAAGCGAGCATTTGCCCTTTTTGTTAGCTGATCCGCTAGGCTTGTCCACACAGGGCAATTATTGGAAACGAACATTTGTGCAAACGTTTTTTTGCCCAATCATCAGCCTGTATTAAAGGGCCTTATTAGTATTTGCTTATCATTGTTGTCATAGTTATCTTTGTAATTATTAGATTTATTATCCATGTGGATTATATATAACTTTATTCCAGCGAGAACAATGATTCCCTCTACATTGTTGTACTGTTTAAAGAGGACCTGTCACCACAAAATGCAGTGTAACCTGCAGGAGAAGCTGAGCAGGTTGATATATAGGGGCACAGTTATTGAGACCATATTTTTTGACACTGGCCTTAATAAAGCCCCTGCGCTAGCAGTGGATCCACCGAAGCTATGCAGAGGAGTCGGCCTGTCCATAACTTCGGCACATCCAGCGCCGGTGTAACGTTACATTACCCTACTTCATGAGATTTCCCTACCTCGTAACTTCCGATCGCACCGGAAATGACGTGAGGAGGCGTGCCGGGGTTGTGCCGATATGCGCAAAACGACGGTTTAGGGAAATCTCACAGCAGAGTTCAGCTGGACACCGGGACACTGCGAATGCGCCAGAGAGCCTCAGTAGGGAAAAATTACGGCCCAGTGTGCAAGCGTGGCTAACTACAGAACATCCATCCGATCTCCGCGCCTGCGCAGTGTGGGGGTAGGGAGATCTGATGGCCATTTTTTCTATTAAATAAATAAATATCGGATGGATGTTCTTTAGTTAGCCGCACTTGCGCATTGGGCCGTAATTTTTCCCTACTGAGCTCTCCGGCGCATGCGCAGTGTCCTGGTGTCCAGCTGAACTCCGCTGTGAGATTTCCCTAAACCATCGTTTCTCGTGCATGGCATTGGGGGACACAGCACCATGGGTATACGTCCAACTACCACTAGCAGTTGGACGTATACCCATGGTGCTGTGTCCCCCAATGCCTACTACGAGAAAAGGATTTTATGGCGAGTACAAAAAATCAACTTTTTGCGCATGCGCAGATCGGCACAACTCCGGCACGCCTCCTCACGTCATTTGCTGTGCGACCGGGCGTTACGAGGTAGGGAAATCTCACAAAGTAGGGTAATGTAACGTTACATCGGTTCTAAATGTAAGACGGCTTCCGAGCTGTCTTACATTAAGACCATTTTCTATGCCTAAAACAGGAGTAGAAAATTGATAAATGAGAAATGTCAGCCCGCCCACAATCAGACCTGGTGTGAGCAGGAAAAACCGTTGCTCTTCCATCTGCGCCTGAAATACACCTAATTTAGGCGTATTTCAGATTAGTAAATGACCCCCATAGTTTTGTGGGAAAAGATTCAGGAAAACTTGTAATTTATACATTTATGCAGCAATGTGAACAGAAAACAATAAAAATGATGTCTCTTGGAAGGCAGGGAAGGAAAAGTGAAATGGAAAAAATAATTAGGCTGTGTTTCGAAAGGGAAATAAATCTTTGACCATCCATTTTTTGACAGAGTGTTGCCGAACTGGAGCAGAAATGGCACAGTGAAGTGGAGGATGCATCCAATGGAAAACTAGAGAACAATGCTCCGTTCTTTTATGACTACCATTTTAATGAGGTAAGCAAACTCCTATAACACCTCCTGTATACTGAGCCTAATTTCATGTGGATTTCTCTGACATCAGAACGATCACTTCTTAATTCCGGTTTTATGCTATGTCCTTAGAGCAAAGTAAAAGAATTAGAGCTGTTGTGTTCGATGAAAGAAATTCTTTTTGATGGAAGTGATCCTGAGAATATGGTTTTATCTCTCAGGTAGGTAGATGAAGCCAGGAACCACAGGGGCAGTTCATCATGTGTTAGAATTTTTAAAAAATAAAAGTCCCCTTAATGATCCATATTGACTGTATTATTACTGTATGGGTGATATACACAGGGGTGTTGTGTGCACATGAGTTGTGTCGGTGTTGTCCCATCCATATCATGTAAATGACTTCGAGCAGGGGCATACACAGATCTCATAAGGCCCCATAGCAAAACTTTGCATGGCCCCCTGCCCTACCCAGTTTCCAAATAGGAATGCGACAATTACTCCCAGGCAACGCAAAGAGCAACACTTCAGATTCCTGACATATATGGTTTGTTAAGCAGAGTAAATTTTAATTTAAAGAAAATTGTTTTGGAAAAAAAATATATATACCTATCACCTATCCACCTCAACTTCTATGTCAGAAAAGGTGGAATAGGTGCTTCCTAAAAATGGCACACCTTCTTAACATCTTTATTAATGTATTTACACCAGACAACTAACATCCTGCTTCCCATCTATTACAAAGCAGTCTGCCTACAGGCACCACTAGGGGGAGCTCAATGCATAGGAATTTATACAGTTACTATTTACTGAAATGGAAGCTGAAATGATGCCTTTGCATTCAGCTCCCCCTAGTGGTGACTACATGAAAATGCAGTGTTTACTTGTTGGAAAGAGGAGTTCAGCGCCGAGCTCTGTAGCCGGTAGAAAGTACACCACTTACCTAGTAGATCATTACTTGGAGTAATAGGCTGCATCTGCACGGTTCTGGTCTGTTATAAGTATACATTTTGAAAACCATGCAACTTATATATCCAATATTATTTTTTTCGCCAGAGAGAGATTTTTCCAAGAGGTGAATTCTAGCACTCACAAATCCTCACATGCTATGGCAAAAACTAAAATTTTAGTGAGGAGTTTGATGAATCGAGCAGAGTTACTTCTGCATGTTACCATAGCCGCACAATCTGGCATCACTAGAAGTATATCTGGCACACCTACCGAGCCGCCAGGTATGTAAAAAATAATAATATATATATATCGCATAAATAGAATTTGGAATTTGTTGTACCATTTCTTTGTAATTGTATGCGGTTGGCATATTTCAGCCTGCAAATCTGTATCTGAGGCCAAGGCGATATCCCATGCAATGTGCCAGCCAGTCTTCCTGCGAAGCATGTCTGCACCCTCTGATCTGGAAATGATCGGCAGTAGTGACCTGGAGTTTACTAGATCAAATTCAAGGTAGGCATCATATGGAACATGGGTTTCTCTTTATTATGGCCTAACATCATGGTTTTTACAGCTAGCCACACACATGGTGTACTATTTCAGTCAACATATGTTAAATGGGTTGTGCAGTGGAGTCAAACTGATGAGCTATCCTCAAGAGTCCGACTCCCAGCGCCGATCAGCTATTTGAAGGTGTTGTGGCGCTCATGTGAACGTTGCTTTGTCTTAAGTTTACCTGCGTGCTGTCTTTTTTGCAGCGGCAGTGCAGTGTACAGATGCAGCATAACTAAAAGGAACTCTTAACAAGTTGAATAAACAATGGCAAAAAAAAAAAATATATATCTCTTCAAGGCTTTCAATGGCTTTTGCCAGGAAATATCATTATGACATGTGTTATCACTGTTCCTTTCAGTTCTTCTACATCCGCAATTACAACTGCTCGTCCCATTAACTTGAATGGTATAGGGCAGTTGTAATTAACCTGCGCCACTGTTACAAAGGAGTTTACATGCAGGTAAACGTTGAAGAGGAAGCAGAACTCGTACAAGTGCCACACCTATTCAAGCAACTTATAAGTGTGGGTACCGGCAGTCAGACTCCCTATGATCTTGTATGACCTGAGGATAGGTCATCAGTATTACACCACTACACAACCCCTTTAAATATTGGTGACCTATTCTCAGGATAGTCAGTCATTATCGGATGGATGGGGGTCTGGCTTCCCACACCCCTGCCGATCAGCTGTCTGAAGGTTAAAGCGAGCGCTGGAACCTCTTCATACTATACCCAGAACATTGTTGTATGTTGTATAGTGACTGTGCTCAGTATTGAAGCTCAATCCTGTTCATTTGAATGGAACAGAACTGCACAAAGGCCATCTGACTAATGGATGTGGCTTTACAGACCTAAGAAGCCCCAGTGGTCATCCAGTCCTGAAGCCTCTTTATAAAGCTTATCAGTAGATTCTTTTGTAACCCCCCCCACAGATCAGATATTAAGGACCTATGCTGAAGATTATTTCAACCCTGGAAACCCCGTTTAGAAAAGAATTAAAGTAAAATGAGTGGTTGATGTATACGTTTTTTTTCCTGAATTCTGGTCCTTTAATGAACATTTACAGCTTTCCAATGTGTTGCTGTTTTCCAGGAGAAGGAATGCAGCGAGTCACAGAAGCAGCTCTTTTACACTTCTGCAGTCTCTGGCTATTGAAGATAACAGAGATAAGCCCACCTACAGCGTCTTGTTAGGTCAACTCTTTGCATTTATTGGGACTAATCCCGATCAAGCTGTAAGTCCATATTGTAGACCTACTTATGTTTTGTAGGTCTGTATTTGCATGATACGTGACCAATATTCTGTTTAGTCACATGGAAATTTGAAACCTCTAATGATTGTATGAATTCTTTGCATTCCCACATATTAAGGTATCCAGCAGTAGCTTTTTACTTGCTGCTCAGACAAGATGGCGCCGTGGGAATACACGTAAACAAGCCCTAGTGCACATGAGAGAGTTGCTAACTGCTGCGGTTCGTGTCGGAGGAGTAACGCATCTGGTTGGACCCGTTACAATGGTGTTGCAAGGAGGACCAAGGCAAGACTATTTTTCTGCTTTATTATACTTGAATTATACTTGGTATGGGCAGTTAGTAAATGCATTTCTGCAGTAGTGCAAGATAATGCACCTGGGGCGTAAAAACCCAAGAGCATAATATAAAATCAGTGATACAGTCCTAACCTCGGTCTCTGAGGAAAGGGATTTAGGGGCCATTATTTCAGAAGACTTAAAGGTAGGCAGACAATGTCATAGAGCAGCGGGAAGTGCTAGCAGAATGCTTGGGTGTATAAGGAGAGGCATTAGCAGTAGAAAGAGGGAGGTGCTCGTGCCGCTCAACAGAGCACTAGTGACACCTCATTTGGAGTATTGTGCGCGGTACTGGAGACCATATCTCCAGAAGGATATTGATACTTTGGAGAGAGTTCAGAGAAGAGCTACTAAACTAGTACATGGATTGCAGGATAAAACTTACCAGGAAAGATTAAAGGACCTTAACATGTATAGCTTGGAAGAAAGACGAGACAGAGGAGATATGATAGCGCTTCATGCCGCCGCATACCATGGATCCCTCTCAGCCGCAGAACACAGCCGTGTGCATTCAGCCTTAATGAAATAAGGAACATCTGGGTGGAGAGAAGTTGAGAAGAGCACCTTTTTGTTTTTTATTTTTCTTGCCGTAGGGTGGTCCTTGATTCTCTCTAGAAATTGAATTTGAACAGTGAATAAGTGGGATAGTCTAAATAGTGGTTCCAAGAAATAGAGCCACCATGCCCACTATAATACTTAGTTTTGCGCTCAATATTTGTTAACTTGTAGCTGTTTTGTAATGGTTGTTTTCTTCACAGAATTGAAGAGCTTACATGTGGTGGAATGGTGGAACAAGTTCAAGAAGCCTTTGGGGAGACCATGACTTCAGTGGTTTCACTGTGTGCCCGTTATCCTATTGCCTGTGCAAACAGCATAGGTCTGTTGTGCACCATACCTTACACACGGTAAGCTTGTACACAGACGTGTGCAGAGTAAAAGGTTAAGCAGATAAACCAACCTTGTTAAATAGCCCTTGCTTTTATAAATATCACATATTCTACATTGTACATTAGAGGCACATAACAGAGACTGTGCTTGAGGCAGAGAGGGCGGCATAAAAGTTATGACTGATTCCCTTTAAAATTAAAAAATGTCGAATAACTTTACAAATACATTTACTTTATTTTTGTTTTACTAATTCTAAATCATAGACTATGGGGCACATCTATTAAGACCAGCATTTTATTAGCCGTTGCACCGCAATCTGCGCCTGAAATATGCCTAATATATACAATTTGAATGCTAAAATCATATAAAAACATTTACGGTAACTGTATTTGAGTTAAGGGGTTGTCCTAGCTACAGATATTTTTGACCTATCCACGGGACCGGTGATTAATATCACTTCGGCATGGGTCAGGCTTGCAGCCCCCCTGCAGATCGTCTGTTTGGAGGGGCTTTGAAGCCCACTGTGGAGGGTAGATACAGCTCTTCGCTTGAATGTGACGAACAGCTGTAATTACCATGACCATTTATAAGGAGTGATAGAAATGTAGCAAAGCTTGAGTTTGGAAGTTTATCCTGATACAATCAGTGGTTTTTATATGGACTCAGAGGTATAGCTATGTGTAGAGGTGAAGGGTACCACACATAATTGGGATAAATATACACCCCTTTAAAACTATTGTGTTGTGATGTTTCCACCATGTCCTGATTCATTTTTGGCCTTTTAAGTCCAAATTCTCACAGGCACTCTCCACAAGCCTTCCCATGCCACATCTACAATGTAGACAGTGTACAGGTAAACGCTGAAGACGATCGAGTCCTTGCATAATCACCGTGACCCCTTCACACAACTGCTCATTGGGAATGCAGTGAGCCTGACCCATGCCAGTCTGATATTGATCACCCATCCTGTGGATAGGTCATCTAATACCTGTAGCTAGGACAACCCCTTTAAGGGGTTTTATTTGTTAAAGTCGTTTTTTATGTATTTTTAGTAGAATATATATTTTTATATTCAGCGCTAACTAGAAATACTTGCATCTGATAAAAATGACAGCTCTATGTTCTTAGAAAACTAAATTCTCTTTTGTGGATTTGTCCTGAAGGAGTGAAGAAAAGTGCTTGGTACGCAGTGGATTGGTGCAGCTCATGGACAGATTATGCAGTTTAAGCAACCAAACTGAGTCAAGCTCCAGTGAAAAACAGACGAAGAAGCAGAAAGTGGCAACCATGGCATGGGCAGCATTCCAGGTTCTAGCCAACAGATGTGTAGAGTGGGAGAAGGAAGAAGGTTAGCGCTGTTTTCCAGCTGTTACATGTATAGATGTGTGTGTATGTACAGAAGTTGGAGCTGTCCTAGTCCTGTTTGTGTTGTAATATATGCTCTTGCTTGTCTACTGTAGCTTGCTCCTTGGATTTGCTTGTGCTTATTTGATTGAAGATGAAAACACATTAACATCAGGGGAGGTTTGCATGATGGATTTTACAGTGGAATGTTGGTGCTGACAGAAAAGAGCTGCATGGGAGGCAGAAAGGACACATGCCTTGGTGGGTTTTCAGTGGGACCGTGTCCTTTTTGCCTCCCATGCATCTCAAAAGGGGACTTACAATCGCAGAGCTGTGGCTTGTAGTGACATGTCCCTACTGGGTGCAACCGTGTCCTTAAGGGCTCATTCACACCACCGTATGAATGGGTCCGTATCCGTTCCGCAGTTTTGCGGAACGGGTGCAGACCTATTCATTTCCATGGGGCCGTAAAAGATGCGTACATCACACCGTGTAGAATAGGCATTTCTATATTAGGCCGTCTGTTCTGCAAATTGCGAACGCACACAGGCGTTACAGAATTTGTGGATCTTAAAAAAACAACGCGGTCGTCTGAATGAGCCCTAAGCCACAGGAACACGATCCTCACCTCTGCCTTCCATTGAAATGAGTGGGAAAGGAGGTAGCCACCAGCGCGTTATGGTCGAAATTTTGGCGTGACAAATTCTTCTGTAAAATCTGTTAAAGGGGTTGTCCGGGATTGGGGACATTGTTGTAATGGTACAACAAGCACATAAATATTACATACCGTATATACTCGAGTATAAGACGAGTTTTTTGGCACATATTTTTGTGCTCAAAAAGCCTCCTCGTCTTATACTCGAGTCTAGGTCTGTATTATGGCAACTTACATTGCCATAATACAGACCATGACATGTTGGGGGCCGGAGAAGCTGTTACTTACCTTTACAGCTGCTCCGGTCAGCTCCCAGCACGTCCGCGCGGCACCTCTGTTAAGCTCCCAGTTTAAATCTCGCGAGATTTACACTGGGAGCAGACCGCGAGATTTACACCGGCAGTAAATACCGGGCCCTGCACAGCCTCCCCTCCCCCTGGACATCCCCCCCTCCCCCTGGACAGCCCCCCCCCCCCCTCCCTGGCCAAGTATGAAGTAGGGAGGGGGGTAACAAAAAAAAATAAAAAAAACAACCTGATAAATATAAAAAAAAAAAAAAAAATGCCCAGTTGATGGGAGTCTCTCCCACTCATCCTCTGCAGCCTCTGTGGGTGTTCCAATGACTGTTGATATCTCCGCTCTTCTTCTTTTCTCCTGCACGCCGGCCGTAACGCAGCGCATGCAGTAACACTGCGTGTATAGTATGAGCCCCAACACAGGCTGCTCTATGCAAACATAGTTGGCATTCTTTTTCAAAGTCTTTTTTTTTTTATCCTGTTAGGAAATTTACCAGTAGCTGCTGCATTTCCCACCCTAGTCTTATACTCGAGTCAATAATTTTTCCTATTTTTTGGGGGGTAAAATTAGGGGCCTCGGCTTATATTCGGGTCGGCTTATACTCGAGTATATACGGTACATTCCTGTCCTACCTTTGCCAGAGTTTTCTGATGCCCTGTATTTCTTTCATAAATTCTCAGCCGGAAGTTCAGATTTTCTAAGATTCAGTGACGTACTGACTCCTTACTGGTGTGCCAAGCCTCTTCTTCCTCTTAGCAAGGAGCCCGGTGACATCACCAGCACACAGCTTCGTTCTGCAGCTAGCAAGGAGGCTGTCAGTAGGAGGTAAATGTCAGCTAAACCACGCCCCTCTGTGACATCACCGGGCACAGAGGGCGTTAGTCTGGGAAGAAGGAGGCAGTATTTGGAGGAGGGACGTCGCCTCACTAAGGAACGCCCCCCTCTGCCGATGACGTCACCGGCCATAGAGGAGTGTTATTAGGAGTAGAAGGAGGTTCTATTGGAGGCAGCAAACTATGCTATTTAGCATAAGGCACGCCCCCCATGGTAATTTGCAATGAATGGGATATGCTACAGTATGGGTGCTAACCACGCCTCCCATGTCCCTACATGCCAGTCAGATCGCTCCCTGACACTATTGTCTTTTATGCAATGCTAGCAGAGAGCAGATACATGGGACCCATAAGGCAGTGTGGCCGGAAAGGACATAGCACAGGAGCTGCTATGTAAACAATACTGACAGCACTATTAGGGACTCATAGGAGCAAAGGGGATGAAAGAAAAATACACAGAGCATCAGAGTGACTTTACTGCGTAATGTCAAGGTGATTATTAACGTTTTTAAAAATTACTTTCATCCCGGACAACCCCTTTAAGTGAACTTCCCCCGTGTGTTTTTGTATATATGTATATAACATACTTGTCTGATTATATATTATTTATATGATTTACATTTCCTACTTACTAACGTGGATGTTATTCACCTTTTTTAATCTTTGTTGCTGGCACCGTTTCAAGGAGGATCTACAGAGGCTGTACATTCGGGTTTGGCTCGACAGGTGTCCACTCTCCTCACCAACCATTTGGCACGAGCCACTGAATGCTGTGGTAACCAGGCTGCTGGGAATGATGCACTTCAGGATGTTCTCAGCCTTCTTAATGATCTGTCTAGGTAATCGATAGGAACCTCTAAAGATTGATCTTCATATTGACATTACATTTAAAGCCTCTAAGTGTTGAGGAAGTGTCAGTTTGCCATCAACTCAGCCCTTCCCAAAGGGAGCAAAATTGTGAACCAAGGTAGCAGGCATCTTACTGTAGCATGTTTGTTACACATGCATATCCATACAGAAAACCAGTGATTGTATACATTCAACTCTGTGTACACAAGGCATCCATGGAATTGCTGTGTGGAAGAGGATTATAGCACGTCTCAAGGTTGACACGACATACATTCCGTTTTTTTTTTTTTTTTTTTTGTTAAGTGAAGCATTGAAAGTAAATTGATCTATAGACACACATGATGGTGCTTTTAATTACATACAATAGAAACTGGATTAGTAAATATGAGGACAGACAACTGCAGTCTTAAAGAGGTTCAGTCTGCACCCTCTGGTTTAGTAAACAATTGTATTAAAAATATAATCACTTTGGATCATCTTTACTTAGAGCTCAACATTGTGCCGTTCCTCTACTATTCCTTCTAGAAACGTATGAATAAATAGACAGCTCGGTGTGACTGTGCCCTCTCTGACACTATCCTGTCAGTGCAGACAGTGGCAGAATGTGTAGAGACATGCTCCTTTGACAAAGGGAATGATAACTCTCAGTTCTCGGTTTATTTTATACATTTCTAGGAGGATTAAGACATGAGCGGTAACAAGTTCCAGAATTTTTTTTACTTTATGGGAATTACAATTATTTACTAAAACAGACTTGTCAAGAGATCTGCCGGGTCGTCTTTGAGGTACAGACACTTATGTCAAGTTCATTCTGCTGGTCCCCAAATCACCAGATCAGGACTTGTGAAAGTAATATAAACTGTAAGCAGGTTACATACAGGCGACTTGATGGTATGATTGTCACTTGATCTAGTAATGTTAGATCCCATTAGTGTACGTGCTTCTCTGATTAAAAGCCCATCAAGATGAAGTCAGTTGAATTGAGAGACTAAGTGAAACAGCAGGATGTGTGTGCGCTCCATTGATTCCATGCACTAATTGTAACTACTTAATTACACAGGAGTCAAATAGGAAAAGCAATATTGAGCCAGCCCGCTTGTGTCTCCAAGCTTCTCTCTCTGCTGCTGGATCAGCGCCCATCTCCAAAACTTGTCCTTATAATACTCCAGCTATGCCGCGCAGCTCTGCCCCTCATGAGCGTGGAAGATTGTGGCAATGTGGAGCTTCCACCGTGGAGCTACTCTGTACCATCTCTTAACAGCGAGCAGGAAGATCCAAGTGACCCAGCCTCAAAGATTGCATCACTGTTATTGGCAAAACTGGCTGATTATGTGGTACCAGGTACTTTCCGAACATATGCAGCAAGTGAAGTCCTGGGGGTTATGTGTTACAACAAAGGAGGAGCCCAGGATAACCAAATTCAACGACTGTACAAAATGATTGCAGCAGAGATTAGTATAAATGCTTTACTTAAAGGGTCATCCGTTAATTAATATTGATGACGTATCCTCAGGATAGGTCATCAATATCAGATCGACGAGGGGTCCGACACCCGGTACCCAAGAGGCCGGCGTTCCGTGAACGCCACAGCCTCTTCCTAGACCATGTGACATCACCGTACATTGGTCACATGGCCTTGCAGCTGAACCCCATTGAAGTGAACTGGGCTGAGCTGCAGTACCAAGCACAGACGCTGTACTGTGTACAGCATTGTGCTTGGAAATCTGCAGAGAGCCATCAGCGCTCCCCAGAGCTATGGGGAGTATGGTGGCTCCCTGAAACAGCCGATCCATTCCTGGATAACCCTTTAATGGTGAGCTGTTATTACTACCACTTCTGACATCCTCCTCTCTTGCAGGTTGTCAGACGGTTCTCTCCCCGACTGCCTCTGAACCAGACAGCAGTCTATCTAAAAGCAGCCCTAAAGGCTCTCAGAAGGGCGATAAAGATACTGGGGAGGAGAGTGAAGCTGTGGACGGCAAACTATCGATTTTTATTCACAAACGAGAAGATCAGTCTTCCCATGAAGTCCTGCAACCTTTGCTAAGGTAATAAGCAGAGTGCAAAGAAGAAAATACTTAGCAGTTATATTTTTTCCTTCCAGTATAGCTGTGGTGTAAAAGCGGATAATGACTACTTTTGTAATAGCTGAAAGATGCTAGCTTCGTTGCAATGAATTGTGCTCCGGTGTGTTAGGAAAAAGGAGGTGGTGAGGGTAACCAAACATGTGTACTCCTGTAGAGCATCATGGACGTTCAGGAGCCATATCTTATGCAGTATTCTGGTTCGGTACAGTGCACTATTTATTTTCTATGATGTCTTAAAACTGTTGCCCTGTTTGCTCTCTATTTATCACTTCATACATCTACCCATGAAAAGTTTTATTCTCTGACCTAAAAAGTACCTGATGTAAACTGTAGTGAAGGAGTTATAACCTCCTTTCTGATTTTCAGCTGTGTCCTCTGATCAACACTCTGACTATCCAAATAACACAGCATCTTATGTGGGGGCAGGAAGCCAGTTTCTCTGTTTATTCCTATGGAAGCCTCATTGTCATTCTCTCAGGAATGAATAGAGAAGTAACTTCCTGTCCAGTGTCAGTTGGAGGATAGTGTTGGTCACATGACACAGCTGAGGATCAGAAGGGAGGTTACAACTCACAAATACAGTCACTGGTAAGAATATTACCTTTACTACAGTTTACATCATGGACCAGAGAATAAAGATTTTTGTGGGAGTGCTTCTTTAAAGGCAATCTGTCACCAGTTTTATGCTGCTAAAAGCCCCAGTGCATGCCAAGAAGTCTTGATATTCATAAGCTCCCACCTCTCCCTGCCCCACTGCAGCTGATTGACTTTTGACTCAAATCAGCAGCATTTGGGTGGGCATAAATATCCGGACACTTCGGCATGCACTGGACCTGTTCAGTACAAGATTTTAGCAAAACAGCCCGACAATTAAAGAAATTGACCCATTGTTTTGCTTAGGGTGGTCTGTCACTAGTTTACGCTGCCCTTAGGACACCATAAAACTGACGACCATAAAACAACTGGGGCCACATCCCCTGACGAAGCCACGTATGTGGCGAAACATGTCGGGAGGGGTGTTTTAGTGTAGTGTTTTAGACAGTATCAGTGCGGAGCCTAGGGCATGTTATTAGCGACATAGATAGCTACAGTGATATAGATAGCAACCAGTGATAATACAAATAATTACCCAATACCTCACTGATTTCTGAAAATTTTAACGGTGTTTTCTTTATGTGTGTATGTCTTCAAACGAACCCAATAAAGATAAGATTTTAAATATCAGTTTGGGACCCCTAAAGGGATTACTGGTCTTATTGACCATTTGTGTATTATAATTAATATCCCGAGGGTCTCTAAATAGGGACTTAGAATATTATTACTACTGGGCGCACCATAAGGGCATCGATTATTATTGTGGGAGATATAGAGGGCTTTATTATTACGGAGGCAATATAGAAGCCATTATTACTACTGTAACAATATAGAGAGGCTATATTATTACTGGGATTATATAGAGAGCCATATCACCAGTGATGGCCAGTTCGCAGTGTGGAGTGTCCAATAATTTTTCGTTTGTAAGCGATATGGTATAGAGAATAATGACTGTTAATCTTTTTCCACATATCCGATGTAGGCAATCCCTTAATCCTTTAGATGCAAATATATGCATTCATTCTTGAACAAATCATAAACATATTAGATGACAATGAAAACAGCAAAACATACGTTATTGAACTGCAGAATTCATGAGTCTACACTTATTTATCTCCATGGATATAGTTTAAAGGGGTTTTCCAAGAGGTAGAAAAATTTAGCCAAAAGCAGGGAATGGGATGAAATAAATGGGGGGGACGACGACTTATACTCACCTCTACAATCCCCTGCTGCTCTGGGACCACCCCACCCTCAGTCTTGCTTACGGTAATTCCTGCAGCATTCACGTCCCTGACATCATTTACTTGACTGCTGCAGCTAATAACTGGACTCGGCAGCCATGGGCCATACTTGCCAGTGTTACTGGATGCAGCTGTCACGTGAATGATGTGTGGCACACGGTTGTAAGCGTTTTGCATCCCTTTCCCTTGCTGCTAAGAGCCATATCACCAGTGATGGCCATACTGTCTGTAGTACATCCTGCTGTTACGTGGTAAGGAGAAGTCATTGGACCATAAAGGACCCCTGAACCCAATGCAGTGGCAATCTCCGTTCCTCTGTAGTTATCCTTCTGATGATCACTTTTTCTTCTGTTTTATAGTAGCTCAGAGGGCCGTCCATTTCGACTTGGCACTGGTGCAAACATGGAAAAAGTGGTGAAAATGGATCGTGATATGACAAAGGTTAGTATTTTTTTTTAATTAAGTTTGTACATTTCAAATTCTTATATTTCTGTTAAAAACAAAATTATTTGTTTGGATGGGATGAGTCATGTGTCCAAGTGAATATCATAAGACCTCAAGAATTTATGTATATTTTCTTATTTGCAGTATCTAGGGTGGTACTGATAAAGGGGGCATATGATGAAACACCGGCTAAATGTGTCAGACTTCCAATAATAGGTTTATTACATATGTTTAAAAAAATGTTGTGCCATATATATTATTACCATGGATCCTGTCTTGTGATTTCACTCTGCAGAGTGGCTGCTGTGAAGTGATCACTGAAGAATCAGCTGCTGCGCTGCGCAAAGCAACTAAATGGGCTCAGTCTGGTTTAATAGTGAGCATCGGGCCACCAGTGGAAACTGTTAGTCCAGAAACTGCAAGCACCCTTTCTACTGGAGACAAAAAGAAAACTGCCCAGACATCTGTCTGTAGAGAGAGAAATTCTGATCTTGCCAGGTATAGTTACATATAAACTTCATCAAATTGATATTGAATGATAGCATGATATCACGATAACTGCCAGTCAGCAGAAAATGGTCTAAATTGGACTTTTCTAACATCAGATATTTCTAGTATATTGAGAATTTTAGATACTATCTGTTCCTACCCTACAGCACAACACATATTTTTTTTAGTTTTCTAACTTTATTAATTTGCAATCTTACTGTTACTTTATTTTTGCTCTTAGAACTGATCCTGTGCGCCCTTTCATCAGTGGACACGTAGCCAACAGCATGGCTGCTGAGGTCATTGCTTTACTTCATAGTTTGCTCATGGCCCCAGAGTCTAATGCAGCTCAGATATGGACAACAACAGCAGAAAAGGTGAAGTCTTCTGTATTGTGTTGTCTTTGTATTATCTCACTGTTGTGTGGGTTTCCAGAGAGTTTATGGCATTTTCTTGACTTGTTGACCATTGATAATTTTACATTTTGCAATTACCCATTAAAGGGGTTATCCCATTATTGATGTAAAAAATAAAAAAATCCAATATCATATAGCACATGACTCTACCAAACGTACATGTCTACTAACAAACGTAGAACCAGCCCAGTACTTCCCAGAGATCTCCCAATTCATTGCTGTGCTAGATTTAGTCTAAACTTTCAGCTCAGGGGGCATGTCCTTTCTACTGCATCTGGTGGCAGTTAAAGGATGGAACTGAGCATGTGCTTCTGTCTCGGTGAGCAAGACATTAGAAAAAGAGCAAACAGCAGGTGACGCTACAGATTTCAGTGAATAACTCGCAATTAACATTAAAGAGGACCTTTCACCGATTATGACACTGTGAACTAAGAATACAGACACGGAGAGCGGCACCCGGGGATCTCACTGCACTTACTATTATCCCTGGGCGCCGCTCCGTTCTCCTGCTATGCCCTCCGGTATCTCCGGTCACAAATTTTTAGTAGGCAGAGATTTCAGTCACTAAGTTATGGTAGGCGGAGTCTGCCCTTGTTCTGCTCTAGCACTGGCCAATCGCAGCGCAGAGCTCACAGCCTGGGATGTTATTTTCTCCCAGGCTGTGAGCTCTGCAATGCGATTGGCCAGCGCTACAGAAGAACAAGGGCAGACTCCGCCTACCATAACTTTGTGACCGGAGATGCCGGAGGGCATAGCGGGAGAACGGAGCGGCGCCCAGGGATAATAGTAAGTGCAGTGAGATCCCCGGGCGCCGCTCTCCATGTCTGTATTCTTAGTTCACAGTGTCAGGATCCGTGAAAGGTCCTCTTTAAGTTACCAAAGTATTCAGACCCAGGTTCTGGTTTAAAAAATACTGAATATTTTTCATGGGACAACCCCTTTAAAGGGATTCTGTCACCTCCCCTAAGGCAAAAAACGATTTAAAAGCAGCCATGCAGCACAGCTTACCTGGATTAGGCTGTGCTGTTCAATCTTGAAATCCGTCCAGCAGTTAGTTCAAAAAACGAGTTTGATCAATGAGGAAATGCGTCCTGAAGGTGCCCAGAGGGGCGTTTTTTTCTTCTGAGAGAGCCCAGTCCCGCCCCTTTTTCAGTGCCCAGCCCGCCTTCCTTTTACTTCCTAACCGCCGCCCCCAGCCTGCCACAGCCTCTCCTGCCTCTCCTCCCCCTCCCTCTTGCCGAACGAAGTCTCGCACAGGCGCAGTACCCACTGAGGGCTGCGCCTGTGCGATCATCAGGAGACTGAGGGCGGCAGCTTCATCTTCGTCACTGGGCATGCGCCGAGCCCAGTGACGTCCGATGCTCGCTCTTCCCTCAGTCAGCAGGGAAGAGCGAGCATCGGACGTCACTGGGCTCGGCGCATGCCCAGTGACGAAGATGAAGCTGCCGCCCTCAGTCTCCTGATGATCGCACAGGCGCAGCCCTCAGTGGGTACTGCGCCTGTGCGAGACTTCGTTCGGCAAGAGGGAGGGGGAGGAGAGGCAGGAGAGGCTGTGGCAGGCTGGGGGCGGCGGTTAGGAAGTAAAAGGAAGGCGGGCTGGGCACTGAAAAAGGGGCGGGACTGGGCTCTCTCAGAAGAAAAAAACGCCCCTCTGGGCACCTTCAGGACGCATTTCCTCATTGATCAAACTCGTTTTTTGAACTAACTGCTGGACGGATTTCAAGATTGAACAGCACAGCCTAATCCAGGTAAGCTGTGCTGCATGGCTGCTTTTAAATCGTTTTTTGCCTTAGGGGAGGTGACAGAATCCCTTTAAGCTTTATGAGTACACTTTGTTTTATTTGAAAACATGGACTGATGTTTTTTTGCCCTTTGTCTTATGTAGGTTCTATCCCGTGCTCTTATGCATATTCCACAGCTGGGAAAATATGCTGAGAGCATATTGGAGAATGGGAGTGGTAGTGGCAGGAAACTGGCCAAACTGCAAAGCATAGCAAGACAAGCTGTTGCTGCACTCTGTGCCCTAGGAGGGTTCAAGGAGACTATTAAAATAGGTTCTGAGGTCCAGGTAATGCGTTGTTATACATAATCTATTCAAAAATATATTTCATACATTATTAATGCCATGTACAAGAAGAGGAAATATATTGGAACAGCTCCTTGTTAAAGGGGTTTTCCGTCTTAGGAGCAGACAACCCCAATGGTTGTATCCTGTGACTGCTTTAAAAAAAAAAAAAAACCTTGCCTGTCTCTGGTCCCACCGTTCTGTACCGCCGCCCAAAGTGGCTTGGTCCCGTGACTTGTGGCCAATTACTAGCTTTAGCGGTCATGTGCTTCTAGGCCATACTGCCCCATATTTTTAAGGCTAAGACCATTTTTTTTTTTTTTTATATTAAATAATAAATATCAGTGTAAGGTTACTTGCTTCATTCATCCATAGATGCAGCTGGGGCCTAGAAATATTGCAAAGTCTATTTCAGCAGGCCAACCATCTAGTGTTCATGGGGGCCTTCAGGATCTCCCTTTACAGCAGATTTTTGGGAAAAGAAGTGTCAGACATGTCAGATTTCATCATGCCCGTTTCTTTTAATAGACATAAGTGGCTGCTAGATGTGTCTGGCAGGAACTTATTCCCCTGTCTGTGTTGAGATCACATGCATGCGCAAAAGAAATAGCTGTCGGCTATATCTATTATCTAATGTGTTTGACTACTCTTAGACAACCGTTTGTGGCCAGTGGTGGCAACCAAAATTATCTTTCATCTCTTTAAATACCTGTATAATGTCTCAGGTACTAGGTTCAGAAAATTTCAAATGGGAATTCAACCTCAGGGATGTTCAACCTGCAACCCTCCAGCGGTTGCAAAACTACAACTCCCAGCATGCCCCAATAGCTGTAGGCTGTCCAAGCATGCTGGGAGTTGTAGTTTTGCAACAGCAGGAGGGCTGCAGGTTGGGCATCCCTGGCTTAGGGTATTTTCACACTTGCGGCAGGACGGATCCGACAGGCTGTTCACCATGTCGGATCCGTCCTGCGGCTATTTCGCCGTGCCGCCGGACCACCGCTCCGTCCCCATTGACTATTATAGGGACGGGGGCGGAGCTCCGGCGCAGCACGGAGAAAGGGCGCCGGACTAAAATTACTGCATGTCAGGCTTTTTAGTCCGGCGGCTTTCTCCGTGCACCGCCGTGCTGCGGCGGAGCTCCGCCCCCGTTCCCATTATAGTCAGGACGGATCCGACATGGTGAACAGCCTGTCGGATCCGTCCTGCCGCAAGTGTGAAAGTAGCCTTACCCTGGGTTCACACCTGAGCGTTCGCGATGGAGCGCTCTGTATGCGCGATTGTACCGGCGGTTACAATCGCGCATACAGAGACAAGCGAACGCCCATTGTCACAAAAAGCCCCAAAGAAGCTCAAGAACTTTTTGGAGTGTCGGGCGTTTTACAGCGCGATCGTACGTGCTGTAAAACGCCAAGGTGAGAACCATTCCCATAGGGAAGCATTGGTTTCTCCTTGAGCGTTTTACAGCGCGTAGGAACGCGCTGTTAAACGCTCAGGTGTGAACCCAGGGTCATAGAATGTGTTCAAGCAATAGATCATAAAAGGTTAAAAAGAAAAGCCCTTTAAAAGCAACTAGTCATTATCATGTCTTCAGATTCAAGTTAATTGAATTATTTCCTGAATCAATGAATGTGATGCATGACATGTGATTGATATATCTACATTTAGGGTTAATGGTGTGAAGTGATTCAGAGTTTTATCATCTCTTTGCTCCAACAGGTACTTGGTAATGGTATATCTGGGAGTGTTGGAGTGGTTGTATCTATAAATGAACAAGAAGGTATAGCTACTGTGAAATTTCCACCCCTAGATTTTAGAAAATCTTCCAAAGCCTCTGATACCCTGACTATCCCGTTGTTTAGACTCTTTGTCCCGCGCTCAGAGGTAAGAATTTGCATTGAATGCAGTATAAAGCTAATGTCTACATTTGTAAAAGTCTGTACTGTATTGTCCACATCTTTACTTTAGCTTCTTGTAGGCTGGGGCTACATGGCGATTCCTGCTGTGAGTGGTGCCCATTCATTTCTCTGGATGCACTGCCACACTGTGACATTTGCAAAGATTGCCGTGTTGCCCCAGCCTTAAACTCATATTCAGAAGTCTTTTATAATGTGTTAACAGTCAGCTCACATGACATGTCTAGGAAGTTATCTGACCTAGGTTGCATTTTATAATGTTTTTGTGACTGTTATTTTGTATCATGATATATTTATTAATTGTTAGTATAATGTAGTAAATCATAATCTGCATGGATTGGTGTACAACCTCAGTAAACTCTAAAACCCTAACCCTAGAACAGTGGCACAAACTGTATTTAAGATATTGTATCTAACATTATATAGGTTGAGGGAGATGGCCAAGTTAAATAAAAACCCCTCATCAGTGGTAAATGTGATAAAATGACAAAAGAAGTCATGCCTACCCCTCTTTTACCCTGCCGCTTCCAGCATTGTTCTCCGGCATCTGCGGTGCTGATGTCATTTTCCCAGCTGCAGCGGGGATATCTTGTACACACCACATCACAATGCAGCTAATAACTGGCCTCAGTAGTACAGGTCCTTCTCAAAAAATTAGCATATTGTGATAAAGTTCATTATTTTCTGTAATGTACTGATAAACATTAGACTTTCATATATTTTAGATTCATTACATACAACTGCAGTAGTTCAAGCCTTTTATTGTTTTAATATTGATGATTTTGGCATACAACTCATGAAAACCCCAATTCCTATCTCAAAAAATTAGCATATCATGAAAAGGTTCTCTAAACGAGCTATTAACCTGAATCATCTGAATCAACTAATTAACTCTAAACACCTGCAAAAGATTCCTGAGGCTTTTAAAAACTCCCAGCCTGGTTCATTACTCAAAACCGCAATCATGGGTAAGACTGCCGACCTGACTGCTGTCCAGAAGGCCATCATTGACACCCTCAAGCAAGAGGGTAAGACACAGAAAGAAATTTCTGAACGAATAGGCTGTTCCCAGAGTGCTGTATCAAGGCACCTCAGTGGGAAGTCTGTGGGAAGGAAAAAGTGTGGCAGAAAACGCTGCACAACGAGAAGAGGTGACCGGACCCTGAGGCAGATTGTGGAGAAGGACCGATTCCAGACCTTGGGGGACCTGCGGAAGCAGTGGACTGAGTCTGGAGTAGAAACATCCAGAGCCACCGTGTACAGGCGTGTGCAGGAAATGGGCTACAGGTGCCGCATTCCCCAGGTCAAGCCACTTTTGAACCAGAAACAGCGGCAGAAGTGCCTGACCTGGGCTACAGAGAAGCAGCACTGGACTGTTGCATGTCATTCGGAAATCAAGGTGCCAGAGTCTGGAGGAAGACTGGGGAGATGGAAATGCCAAAATGCCTGAAGTCCAGTGTCAGGTACCCACAGTCAGTGATGGTCTGGGGTGCCATGTCAGCTGCTGGTGTTGGTCCACTGTGTTTTATCAAGGGCAGGGTCAATGCAGCTAGCTATCAGGAGATTTTGGAGCACTTCATGCTTCCATCTGCTGAAAAGCTTTATGGAGATGAAGATTTCATTTTTCAGCACGACCTGGCACCTGCTCACAGTGCCAAAACCACTGGTAAATGGTTTACTGACCATGGTATTACTGTGCTCAATTGGCCTGCCAACTCTCCTGACCTGAACCCCATAGAGAATCTGTGGGATATTGGGAAGAGAAAGTTAAGAGACGTAAGACCCAACACTCTGGATGAGCTTAAGGCCGCTATCGAAGCATCCTGGGCCTCCATAACACCTCAGCAGTGCCACAGGCTGATTGCCTCCATGCCACGCCGCATTGAAGCAGTCATTTCTGCAAAAGGATTCCCGACCAAGTATTGAGTGCATAACTGAACATCATTATTTGAAGGTTGACTTTTTTTGTATTAAAAACACTTTTCTTTTATTGGTCGGATGAAATGAGGAGATTTTTGTGAAACTCACCTGTAAAATCTTTTTCTCGTCTTTTCCATTGGGGGACACAGACCATGGGTATAGCTTAGAGGTATTAGTAGGAGGGACACTATGCAAATGAAAGAGCTCCTCCTCCTCGGGCTATACCCCCAGACTCCACCAGGAGGAACTCAGGCGTTGCACAAGCAGTAGGAGAAGGAGCAAGAAAAAATCATGGAAACCATCGGACCAAGCCATAAGGTCCAACCAGAAACAGAAAAACTGAACTAAAGACCCCTCCTGCAACAGGAATAATGGGTGGGAGCTGTGTCCCCCAATGGAAAAGACGAGAAAAAGATTTTACAGGTGAGTTTCACAAAAATCTCCTTTTCTCGTGCTTTTTTCCATTGGGGGACACAGACCATGGGACGTCCAAAAGCAGTCCATGGGGTGGGAAAAAATACCAGCACCGCCAGGAGGAACGCCCCAACGGTCAAACAGGAACCACAGCCTGCAAAACCCTGCGGCCAAAGCCGCATCAGCCGAAGCCAGTGAATGCAACTGACAAAAATTTGCAAAGGTATGCAAGGACGACCAGGTGGCCGCCGTACACAGCTGAGACGCAGAGGCACGACTGCGTCTTGCCCAGGAAGCCCCCTCCGCCCCAATGGAGAGAACGGCAATTCTAGCCGGGGGAACTCCACCACAAGCGTGACAAGCCGCGGAAATAGCCAAGCAGATCCAGAGCGCCAAGAACGGCGGACGGAAGCAGTAGCCGCGAGACACACCTCCAGGACCCGTACAACATCCAGGGAATGCAGAGTGCATTCCTTGGGGTTAGCCGGAGAAGGACAAAAGGAAGGCAGGACAAGATCCTCATCAAGGCGGAAGGGAGAGACCACCCTGGGCAAAAAGAAGGGGACTGGACGGAGCACAACTTAATCCTGGTGGAAAACCAGAAAGGCTCCTGACAGGAAAGAGCGGCCAGCTCCGACACCAGTCTGACTTAAAAGCTCGTGATGGGACGTGAACTCACAGCCACTGCATAATAGCCCAGAACTTTAATCACTACGCTATGTAGCTGTATCAGAAGCTATGGTCACAAGGAAGTCCAGATGAGAACAGTCAGAGAGACCCTCCTCAAAGGCTCGAAGGGGGCCGACTGCAGAGCGCGCAGAACCAAATTGAGATCCCAAGGAGACAAAGGGGGAACATACGGGGAACCGAATGCGCCACCCCCGAAGAAAGGTCACCACCGGACCCTTAAGAGCAAGGGACCTCTGACGGCCCGCGCCGAAACCTGACCTTACAGGGAACTAAGCGACAGTCCCTGCACAAGCCCAGACTGAAGAAAAGACAGTACCATCAAGATGGAAAACCGAAGGGGAGGGAACCCCGAACCCTCAAAAAAGGATAGGAAGGCCATCCAGGTACGATAGTAAATCCGGGAGGAAGAAGACTTCCCCGGACTGATCATGGTCCTAACCACTGAATCCGAGAACCCCATCTTTATCAGGATGGCGGTTTCAACAGTCACGCCGGTAAACGAAGAGACCGCAAATTCCGGTGGAAGAACGGGCCCTGAGACAGTAGGTCCTGTCCGTCGGGAAGAGGCCATGGGGCGTCCGCCAGCAACCGAGCCACGTCCGAAAAAACCACGCGCGGCGAGGCCACTCTGGGGTGATGAGAACGGTCAGAGTCCCTTCCGCCTCGAACTGGCGTAGACCCTTTGGTAGGAGAGGAAAACAGAGGAGGCTGAAGTCCTGCCACGGAGACACCTGCGCATCCATCCGTACGCCTCCGGATCTCGGGCGCGAGCCAGGACCACTGGGATCTTGTTGTTGAACCCGGACGCCATTAAGTCCACATCCGGACGGTCCCATCTGTGGCAGATTTCCTCGAACCCTTCTGGATGCAGAGACCACCCGCTTGGATCCACCGTGTTGTGGCTTAGAAAGTCCGCTGTCCAGTTGTCCACTCCTGGAATGCAAACTGCTGACAACACCGGAACGTGCGTCTCCGCCCACGTCGGAATTCTCTTCACCTCCTGCATCACCATCCGGCTGCGGGTCCCGCCCTGATGGTCGATATAGGCCACGGCCGCGGCATTGCCCGTTTGAACCCGCACTGGGAGGCCCGCAAGGAGATAGGTCCAATAGGAGAGAGAGAGCGGAAAAAATCGCCCTCAGTTCCAGAAAGTTGATTGGAAGGCGAGACTCTGCCGCCGACCAAATTCCTTGAACCGTGCGAGACTGGAAAACGCCCCCCCAACCCAGGATGCTGGCATCGGTGGCGGCGATCGTCCAGGAGAATGCGAGAAAGGAACTCCCCGACCTCAGGTTCTTTGGGAACAGCCACCAAGGGAGAGCTGCCCGAACCCGCTGAAAGGTAAAGGATCTCCTGTTGCGCCAGGCGAGTGTGAAACTGGGCATATGGAAGGCCTCGAAAGAGGCTACCATAAGACCCAGGACCTGCAAGTATTCCCGAATGGAGAGGCACGGGGAGCGCAGCAGATGCGACACTGCCCCCTGGACCTGGGAGGACTTGAAGGCTGGTAGAATACTTAGGCAGCCGAGGTGTCCAAAATCACCCTCCGGAAGGAGAGCCTCTGGGACGGGAAGAGGCAGGAGTTTGGGAAAGTTACCAGCCAGCCGAACCGTTCCAGGGTCTGAACAGTGATCCGGACGCTGTCCGTGGTCTGCGGTAGAGAGGGGGGCCTCTATCCGGATATCGTCCCGATAGGGCAGCAAAGGAATGCCCCTGGTACGAAGAAGCGCCATGAGCGGTCCAGGACCGTGGCAAGGACCCGCGGGGTGGTCGCCAACCCGAAGGAAGGGCGACAAACTGACAGTGTCGACCCATAATGGCGAAGCGCAGGAATCGATGGTGGGATTCCGCAATCGGGACATGTGATAGGCCTAGGAGCAGCAGGGCGGGCTGACTGGGCCCTCTAGTGCCGGGAAGGCTGGTGCAAAGGAAGGGCTCTTTGCGGGCGACCTGAGACCCCCGGCGGAGGAAGCAGGCGACGGCCTACCAGATGAGAAACGGCAAAAGGCATGCAGAGATGAACTCGTCCAGCTGATCCCCATAAGGTCTGGAAACCCCAAAGGGGAGATTAGCAAGGGAACGCTTGGTGGAGGCGTCAGCATCCCACACCTTCAATCAAATCTCTTCGCGCTGAGTGACAGAGATGGCCAACCTGCGGGCAAAGAGGGAAACAATGTCCCTAGAAGCTTCGCAAAGAATCTTAGAAGCCTGAGACATCTGGAGAACCAACTCCAGTGTGTTAGTAGCCGCATCTCGTACCGCCAGTTCCTGGTGGTGGTGTTGTAACCACACCGAGAGAGCACTGGCTACCCCTGCTGAGTGAAAGGTAGGTCACAGGGACGCGCTGCCAGCGAAAAAAGGACCTGGAAGAGAGTCTATGCGTCTGTCTACAGCATCCTGGAAAGAGGAACTGACTAAGACAGGAAGGGCCACATAATTGGCTAATCCGGCCACCGGAGGATCCACCTTAGGGGGAGGAGACACCTCTCCTCGCCGTCAGCAGGGAAAGGAAAGTATATTCATGCGCTGGGTGGTCGAGAACCTTATTAAGACCACCCCAGGCCCTGGACATGACCGCGGAAAAATCCCTCATGGACCGGGAACATGGTAGTCTCCGACTGCCTGGACGGAAAAAGGGGGAACTCCTGACCAGTGGAAGGAGGAGAATCCCCTTGGAGAATAAAGGTGTCTCGGACAGTCACCACTAACTCAGCCACCCTGGTGGAGAGCTTAGGCGAGGGGTCCCGCTCCATGACCTAATCAGAGCCGGAAATTCTCCTTCAGACTTGCGCTCCCTAAGGGAGGGGAGAGTCGCCCGAACGCGCCTCTAGACGAGGGGGGGGGGGGAGAGCCAGAGCCATCCGAGGAGGGATGCTGCTGCTCACGCTCCCTGTTAGTAGTCGGGCGTCTTCTGTGGAAAACCACTTAGAGAGGTGGTTGGCGTCACAGGATTTGAAAATGCCCTATAGTCCAAAAAGGACCTGGCTCGTCCGAGCCGGATAATTCTCCTTCGGATTACTCTCCCTAGGGAGGGGGAAGAGCAGTCCGCAAGCGCCACCGGCGAGGTGAGGGGGGTGGAGAGACGGAGACATCCGAGGTGGGATGCTGCCGCTCACGCTGCCTCTTCGTAGTCAGTCACCCACTGTGGGGACCACTGAGAGAGATGGAGTCGTTAGCGCCACAGGATTAAAGGACATGGTTGCCTTGGCGACTAAGACCAATTTAGCGGCCGCGCTGGACATGGCAGATGCCCAAGCGGGGACCGCAGGCCCCCAGGGACGTGGAGGAGGGGGGTAAGGCAGGGATGCAGGTAATACTTATCTGCTCCTGCAGAACTTCTCCTGCAGAACTTCTCCCTCGACTCCAGGACCAGCAGGGATGCACCTCATCAGGCTTCTGACTCCTTGTCCAGGAGTGCAGTGTTCTGGTGGAGGGTGGCAGCAGGAGACCCAGTAGCTGGTGGGATACCGGAGCTGCAGGTCGAGCCCGGATCCACTTGTCTTCTTTGGGGGGCAATGGAGGCAGCCAGGCAGCGTCCAAGGACGGCAGCGGGCATTCCACGGGGGACCAGGAAGGCGCCATGCCGACCTGTGTCCCCATCTAGAATAATATAAACAATTTTTGAAGGCTGAAAGGGGCTTTGAACTCAGAAAGCCTGGACATGGGGCAGCAGCAGCAGTACCACTGAGCTACCAGCTTGCCTGGCACAAAACGGAGTAGAGTGATGAGGAGCTGCACGGCCATGAGCAAACAGAGTCTCCGGTGTAAGGAGAGTCAGAGCGGCATGCCGAGGCTCCGCCTCCCCGAACGCGTCATTATGGCGCGAAAAAAGCGCGCGAAAAATAAGCGCGCGCGCGAAAATATGCGCGAAAATAAGCGCACGCGCGCGGAAATAAGCGCGCGCGTGATTTAAACAAACACCACGTGGAGGAGCGGCCTGCCGGCGGGCGCTGAGGGAGCGCAGCAGCCAAGGCCCGACGAGAGAAGCGCTGAAGCCCACAGTTTAAGGGGGAAGAGATGCCAGTACTCCAGTGCCAAAATGAAGAAAGTGCCCCATCAGGATCCTTCTTCAAGTTCACCCAGGTAGCCACAGACAAATAGACACAGAGGGAGGGGGAGGGATTGGGCAACACTTATCTGCTCAGCATGCTCCCTCGATGTCCAGACCAGCAGGGATGCGCCTCTTCAGACTTCTGACTCCAATCCAGGAGAACAGTGCTCTGGAGGAGGGTAGGCAGCAGGCGTCCCAGCAGCTGGTGGGATGCCGGAGCTAACAGGTCGAGCCCGGATCCACTTATCTTCTTGGGGGGAAATGGAGGCAGCCAGGCAACGTCCCAAAGACGGCGGCGGGCACTCCACGGGGGACCAGGAAGGCGCCATGCCGACCTGTGTCCCCATCTAGAATAAAAATAACAAAAAGGAGTAGAATCAGAGAGTGTCAACCTCCTTCACCAGACACTAAGCAAAGACTGAGTTCCTCCTGGTGGAGTCTGGGGGTATAGCCCGAGGAGGAGGAGCTCTTTCATTTGCATAGTGTCCCTCCTACTAATACCTCTAAGCTATACCCATGGTCTGTGTCCCCCAATGGAAAAAAGCACGAGAAATGCTAATTTTTTTAGATGGGAAATTTGGGTTTTCATGAGCTGTATGCCAAAATCATCAATATTAAAACAATAAAAGGCTTGAACTACTTCAGTTGGTGTGTAATGAATCTAAAATATATGAAAGTCTAATGTTTATCAGTACATTACAGAAAATAATGAACTTTATCACAATATGCTAATTTTTTTAGAAGGACCTGTATACTAGTGTGACCGCTGAACCAGTGGGTGATGGGGTGTGTGACGTCACTGCTGCAGCCAGGAAAACGAGCACTGTCCGAGAGGACTAGAACGCGATGCTGGAAGTGACTCGTCAGTATAACTTGCGTTTACGGCTGCTGACTGGATTTTTCTTTAGCTCGGACAACCCTTATAATCACTTTGTCTCTTAGAAGCCACATGCTTTATTGGACACATATTTGTGGCTCCTGTCTCCCCTCCCCAAGATAAAAGTTTCAAGGATTCGTGTATACACTTCTGAAATGCCACACATCTGCAATGATGGTAGAGGTCAAGTGGACACACATGCTCATTCTTGCTTCTCCCCCTGTTTCTTCAGGTGTGTGGAGGGATTCTTGGTGTGGTAAGCCAGCTGCTTCTGAAGCTACTATGTCTTCTTTACTTCTTGATGCTGAGCAAATGTAATTACAGTAAATACTGTCTATCTTCTCACTTGCTTAGCATCTCCTCTGGGAAGCACCTGGCTCACATAAGGAATCCCTTACACAGCTGAAGTGTCCAACCACGTATATTTAGGGCAACTTCTCATGAGCGTATTCAGTCTGTGACAAAAGTATTTCCCGGACTGAACGCTGGTCCTGTGACGCAAACTCACAGCATTATAATTATTTGTGATTCCTGACCAACCTCAGCTGTACTGACTTGTACTCGCATAGTGCTGTCAGTACAATTCATTACATCCAAGGTCAAGCAGGAACACACAGCATTATAAATCATTATAATGCTGTGAGTTTGTGTCACGGGACCAGCGTTCTGTCTGGGAAATACTTTTGTCACACGGAGCATATTCCACAGACTGAATAAGCTCGTGTGGAGTTGCCCTTACGAAGGTGGACACAAAAAGGCTATTCAATAGGAACAGTGGGTGGCGCTGTACTAACATTATTCCTGGAATATTTGGGAATAAAGTGTAAATACAGTTTAGAATAATAGGCTGGAATTATTAATAGACAGTTTTCTTTATGGAACAGCCCCTTTAGAGCCAAGATGTATTACATACCGTATGTTAAGGCAGTTACCTAGCCACCGCTGGACCGTAGTGTACCGCTATATACTGTAAATGTTCACCTGCTTCTTTACACCTTTCTACAGTAATGTATTTTGTTGTTGTACTAAACAGTTTATAAGTTGAGTGGGTTTCTTAATATTGTAAAGAATCTATGACTTTAGCAAAAATAAGATGTGTCTCAAGTTTGCCTGAATAAACCAAATATATGTAGAGTGCCTGCTTCTCTGCACGGCGGCAGAGCACATCCACAGTTTATTCAGGCAAGAGCGATACAACTCATTTTTCCATAAAATGGTGACGAACTATCATGTCTGCTTTCTCTGCATGTTCGTGGATGCGTCTTCCAGCCCAGCACATGACAGTCCACCCTTTTATTGATATCTTCTTGTAAGATTCCTATATTTATAGTGAAGATTAAACAGAAATGAAAACTCCATTTAATGACGTCCCTCATTTCTTAGAAACTAACTGCTTGAATTTAACTTTTTACCGCACCAATATCCACCCCCATCAGGCATTGCCTCTTCATAAACTGTCAATTACTGAGAAGGTAGTGCAGGCAGTCCAGTCCATGTTACTCCCCCAGGAAGGATGCCTGTCTATTCACACCTCACTTCCTGCAACAGGAGATGCCTCAACTCCCGTTATGGCAGTGGTTCGGCTTCTTGCAGAGATTAGGACAAGGTAAGAAGCTGCATTTATGCTAAGCAGTCATACAGTATTAGTATTCTATGTACTGTTTAGCTAAACTGATGTCCTTAACCCCTTCAGGACCCTGCCATTTTTCACCTTATGGACCAGGTCATTTTTTGCAAATCTGATATGTGTCACTTTATGTAGTGATAACTTTAAAACGCTTTTACTTATCCGAGCCATTCTGAGAATGTTTTCTCGTCACATATTGTACTACAGTGGTAAATTTCTCTGCTTATAAAACAAATAGTAATACCTCCAAATATAGTTGTTACTTTACATTCCCCAGTCTACTTCATGTTTTGGATCATTTTGTAAATGACATTTTCTTTTTTTGGGACGTTAGAAAGCTTAGAAGTTTAGAACCAATTTTTAAGGACCAGTTCAGGTCTGAAGTCACTTTGTGAGGCTTACATAATAGAAACCACCCATAAATGGCCCCATTTTAGAAACTACACCCCTCAAGGTATTCAAAACTGATTTTACTAACTTTGTTAACCCTTCAGGTGTTCCACAAGAATTAAAGGAAAATGGAGATCAAATTTCCGAATTTCACTTTTTTGGCAGATTTTCAATTTTAATCCATTTTTCCAGTAACAAAGCAAGGGTTAACAGCCAAGCAAAACTCAATATTAATTGCCCTGATTCTGTAGTTTACAGAAACACCCCATATGTGGTCGTCAACTGCTGTACGGGCACACGGTAGGGTGCCGAAGGAAAGGAATGCCATATGGTTTTTGGAAGGCAGATTTCACTGGGATAATTTGAAGTTGCCATGTACATTTGAAGCCCCCTGATGCACCCCTAGAGTAGAAACTCCAAAAAAGTGACCCCATTTTGGAAACTGTGGGATAAGATGGCAGTTTTGTTGGTGCTATTTTAGGGTACATATGATTTTTGGTTGCTCTGTTACACTTTTTGTGAGGTAAGGTAACAATACCTGTTTTGACACCGGTTTTATTTTTTGTTTTTTACAGTGTTCATCTGACAGGGTAGATCATGTTGTATTTTTATAGAGCAGGTTGTTATGGACGTGACAATACCAAACTTTTTTTGGTTGGTTGTTTCAGTTTTACATAAACATTTTTTTAGCGTCTGCATATTCTGAAAGCCATAGTTTTTTTTTGGGGCGACTGTGTTATGTAGGAGCAAATTATTTTTTGGGTATGAGATGATGGTTTGATTGGTACTATTTTAGGGTGCATATGACTTTTTGATCGCTTGGTATTACAGTTTTTGTGATATAAGGTGACAAAAAATTGCTTTTTTTTTTTACACAGTTTTTTTGGGAGGGGGGGGCGCGCATACACCTTTTTGATCGCTTTGTTAAGGTGACAAAAAGATGGATGTTTAAGTACAGTTTTTATTAGATTATTTTTTTTTCTACGGCGTTCAGGTGAGGGGGTGGGTCATGTGATATTTTTATAGAGCCGGACGTTACGGACGCGGCAATATCCAATATGTCTGTTTTTCTTCTTACAATTTTATGAGTTTTATGAAATTTTAATTAATAAATTTATTTTTTTTTCACTTGAAACTATATTTTTATTTTTTTTTATTATGAAAAACACTTTTTTTTTTTACTGTTTACTTTTTCCCACTCTGGGACTTCAACTTCTGGGGTCTGATCCCCTCTGCATTGCATTACAATACATCCTGTATTGTAATACATTGCATGTCAGCTTATATGCTGATAGCCTGCCTGTGAGACCCAACCTAAGAGTTGGATCTCACTGGCATCCGCAGGAGGCAAGCCCCGATGCCTATGGAAGGAATCGGGCTGCCATCGGGTCCCCACCATTGCAGCAGACTTCCCGTTCCTTCTCTCCCTGGCCTGCGTGCTCCTCTGCGCTCCCTCTCTGAAAACATCCAGATTGATGTCATCTGCAGCCTATCACTGGCTGCAGCGGTAACCAGCAACCTTTACATCATGACAAATGGTCACGTGACACAAGGGGATCTGGTCACTACCATAGCCAGTGATTGTCTGAAGGTGCTGTCAAACGGATCATCCCCTCCCATTTCTTGAACAACCCCTGTAAGTATGTTTTAGTAGATTATTTTTTTTCTTTTCTTGTATTATGTATTGCTCTTTTACTTGATGAAATTTTTTTACACCGTTACAATATCTGTCATTTCTCCAGACATATCTGTTTTAGATCATTCTTTATAAGATAACAATTCTGGAGCATCTTGTTTTAGATCTGTGTTGTGCAGTTCCTCATTTATTCCTCGTAGAATTATCATGAATGTATTGATAACTTGGTGTTACTAGTTGGGGGTCACACCTCTTTGACAAGAAGCATAACAACACCCAGTTATCAGTTAATTCATTAGTATTCAGGAGGAATAGTAAAGGTACAGCACAATACAGAGCTTTAAGGCCTCATGCACACGGCCGTTGTTTTGGTCCGCATCCGAGCCGCCATTTTGTCGGATCAGATGCGGACCCATTCACTTCAATGGGGCCGCAAAAGATGCAGACAGCATTCCATGTGCTGTCCGCATTCGTTGCTCTGTTCCGTGGCCCCGCTAAAAAAATATAACATGTCCTATTCTTGTCCGCGCTTTGCGGACAAGGATAGGCATTTATATTGAAGGCTGTCCGTGCAGTTCTGCAAATCGCGGAACGCGCACGGACGCCATCCATGTTTTGCGGATCCGCGATTTGCGGACAGCAAAACACACCACGGTCGTGTGCATGAGGCCTACGACCGAGGCTGCAGAATTGTTCTTTCATAGAGGTATACAAATGTTTACTAAGACAGACATGTCAGGAGAGGTAAGTTCTAATCGTGATGTGCGGTGTGGTGGTGTCATTCTGTTATATTTTTAGTAGTGTTACAGCTTTTAGGTGATCATTGTTTCTTCTGTTCCCTTAGAGCTTGTCTGGTCATGGCCCAGCTGTTAGAGGACAGTTCATTTTGTGAAGAGTTCATACAGCAGTGCCCTGCCGCTGTGGAAGTACTTAATTTAGTAGCCCAGGAATGTAGTCCCAGTAAGTTTGCAGCCTTGACCAAGCTAACATTCTGAGATTAGAATATTTTTATTGGCTGTTTAGTCTCAGACATGATGTATTGTCCTATTTTGACATCCCGCTCTGACAGGTATCATGTCAGACAGCTATCTCCCACTTGTTTTGGCAGAGCATGTATGTGTTCTGAAAAACTGCTAGACTTCCATCTCCTAATCAAAGGGAATGGGCATGTTTAAATCTGACAAGCCTGACCCTCCTTTCCCATGACATCTGGGAGAGTGGTGTGACCCCCAGACACATACACAGATGGTTTGCAGGTCCTGCCTAAATCTGTTAATGTAGTACAGCCCTATCCAAATGAATGGGGCCAGATGCGGCTGCTTGTCTGTGCAGGGGAAAAAACTGTAAAGGTGCCACGGTGCTTCCGCCGCTTCATTCGCAGGATGGGGGGTGATACCAGAGGTCTGGCGACCACTGATCACAAAATGATTGCATATCCTAGCAATAGTACGTCACTTTATGACATAAGATTACCACAACGTACCTATTCAATATTGATTGTCCTACATTAAAGAATTGTCTGGCCTAGAGACCACAAGCGAAGTGGTCGGAACTGATGCCCAATTTCCACACCTCTGCACCGTTCCTAGTTGCTTTTGGTCCCCACTGTACTATCATATGACTTCTGTGGCAATCACGGGGCTCAGCAGTCACATGTGCTAGAATGGCAAGTCGCTGCTAGTGGCATTTTGTTCTTGTATATGTGACTGCTAAGGTCAGTGGCTGCTGCGGCATAGAAATAGTGAGGCCACCAGTTACCACCATTGAGGTTGTGAGCTCCTAGGCTGGACAGTCCTATGTTCCGCAAACATAGCGACTTGTACAATAAAATGAATGTATTATTTAAACCGCTCTGTGCAAGCCTTAAGAACATACTATGGTGAATTGGCTTTTTTCCCTATTCCCCTCAAGCAAATTTATGAAATGATATAGAATAAATTGTATGCACCCCAAGATGGTACTTATGAAAACGACAATGCATCCTGAAAAACAAGCGCCCAGTCAGTCCCGAAAAAGTCACTGGAAACATTAAAAGATGTTTTACTGTACAGAAGAATTAACACTTAAAAACTATACATGTTTGGTATCGCCACATTTTTGCCAAACCATAGAATAAATTGAATAGTTTTTTTTTTTTTACTGTGTAGTAACAGCTGAAAAAGTATACAAAAGCATTAACGGAATTGGTAATTTTATGTTGGACCTCCTTCCTCCCCCAAAAACAATAAATCTAATCAATCTATTATATGCATCCCAAAATGATTGCTTTGGAAAATATAAGACATCTGTCAAAAAACAAGCCCTCATGTAGCTATATGGTCATAAAATTAAAAAGATGTGGCTCTTGGCATCAGTAAAGGAAATAAATAATAAAGCTGTTTTGTACACTGTCAGGTGAACGTTTATCTGTGGTGGAAGTACAGTGTGAAAGACTGAGGATGTTGTATCGGGATTGTGCTCGACCTCCCCCACCACCTCTTCAGACGGAGCGTAGACTGGTAAGGATTTTACATTGTTGTTTTTTAGTGCTTATGTAAAGTACATACTTCTTGGTAATGCCATGTTTTCTGTAACAGCCTAAAGAGATCACATGGTGCCCATCCCGTGTGTTCCCACCGGTGCGGGCCTGCATGTTTTCATCACATCTGACAGCTGTGACTTTTCTGGCTGACCCGAGTGCAGGAGGAGGTTTACCTCGAGGTACCTTCATCTATGCAACTTCACCTGTACCAATACAAGTAAGGATTTTGTACTATGTTTTTTATGGTCATCTAATTGTAATTTCAACCGAACTTCCAGTTATAATCAGTATGAGCTAATTGATTGTTGCCGTCAAAACCATAGTAATGGTTGGTTTATATAATTTTAATTTGCATTTTTTATGGTTTCAAGTCTTAATTTTAAAAGAAACAAAATGCTATTAACACAAGCACTGCATAGTACATGATAACACCCAGAAACCTGTGTTGAAGCATCATTGTTACATTTGAAAGTTGCATACATTTGTTTTACCAGGCTCCATCTTTTTATTGGGAGATTGAAATTGTATCTTATGGAGACATAGACGATGACACTGGTCCGATTGTCTCATTTGGATTTGCAACAGAAGCAGAAAAGCGGGATGGGGCATGGACTAACCCTGTGGGTACATGTCTATTTCACAAGTAAGTGTTTTATAAAAACATGCCTGGTACTGTTCCTTAGTTTGAATTCTGCATAGTTGTTAAAGGGCTTTTTTTCAATTTTTTTATACTGATCGTGGGGGTCCAACACTTGGGACCCCCACGATCAGCTGTTTAAGGGTGCATTCACACGACCGTATAAATGGATCCGCATCCGTTCTGCAAATTTGCATAACTGGTGCGGACCCATTCATTTCAATTGGGCCTCAAAAGATGCGGACAGCACACAGTGTGCTGTCCGCATCCGTTGTTCCGTTCCGTGGCCCCTCAAAAAAGATAGCGCATGTCCTATTTTTGTCGGACAAGCTTAGGCATTCTCTATATAGCGCTGGCCATGTGCGGTCTGCAAATTGTGGACCGCAAAACACTTACTGTCGTGTGAATGCACTCTAAGAAGGCGGTTTTCCTGTGAGCGCTACTGCCTTCTAGCAGCTTAACAGTAATGTTATGTTCATTGGCCACATGACCTAAGCTCCTTCAGTCCCATTCAAGTGAATGGGGCTGAGCTGCGATACTAAGCACAGCCGCTGTACAATATACATTGCTGTGCTTGGTAAGCTGCGAGAAGGCAGGACACTCAGCAGAGCACTGTGGTCTTCTCATAAAGCTGATCAGCGGGGGTCCAACGCCAATCAGATACTGTTGACCTAACCAGAGGATAGATCATCAGTATAAAAAAGTTGGAAAGCCCTTTCAACTTTAAGATTACCGTATACAAGTATGATAATAGTGCGCTAGCGTTTGTATAATTGCAGTTTTAAAAAATATGACCTTACCAGTTTTCCATCCATTTTTATAGCAATGGGCGAGCTGTGCACTACAATGGTTCGAGTCTTTTGCAGTGGAAGAGCGTGCGGTTAGATGTAGCTCTGTCCCCTGGTATGGATTTAATTTTTTTTTAAAAGATGCGTCAGTTTGTAATTGTGCTCCTTTAATTGCTGGAGAATCGCCAATATGATAATGAGCATGCTTAGATTACATTTATAAAGTTGTTGTCTTTTTTTGTGTTTTTAGGGGACGTTGCTGGCATTGGTTGGGAGAGAACAGAAGGCACACCACCACCCCCAGGACAGCCTGCAAAGGGCAGAGTTTATTTTACCTACTGTGGCCAAAGGCTCGGACCCTATTTGGAGGACGTTTCTGGAGGAATGTGGCCAGTTGTACACATTCAGAAAAAGGTAAATTATTTTGTCTAGAATTCTGGAAGGAGATAATTAGTAGATCTTATGTTGCTGGTTGGACACAAATAATGAATTCTTAAAATGAAAGTTTCTTTTTGTGGGAACACACTAAAGGTCTGTTTAAAGGGACACTACCATCTTTTTTTTTTATTATTCCATATTAGCAGCCTATATGTGAAAATTCAGTTGTGGTTGTTTTTTTTGTTTAGTTTTTTCTTTGTTTTTTTTTATCTTTAACTTTCTCATTTGCTTGGAATTTTAGCACAGCAAATGGCCTCTCTTGACTTTCTTAGTCAGACCTTGCACTGCAGCCGGAGAGGAGGTGCACGAGAGACTCAATTAAGGCATCACACATTACACTGTTAAGTGCATTGCTTTTCTGTAGGCATCTTTTATATAGGCATATCAAGAGAACAGTAGAGCATACTGTCATTCCAGTTCCACTGATTTACTATTTTACTAGCAGAGAACATCTTTCCCCTTACAACAACAGCAGTAAACTAAACAATGGATTACCTATCTATATAGGAGTTTTATCTCTCTGTGCTTCTACAAAATCTAGTGTTTAAAAATAGTTTTTTTATGGGAACAAAACCATCCATACCCCCGTCCCAATCCCCCCCTTGTCCTCTCCAAGCTCCTGTCTTCTCATCTCCTGCATTTTGCACCTTTGGTGTGTCACTACTGTCCCCAGCAAGCCCGTTTCCTCGTGCAGCTGTGTTGCGGCACCACTGTCCCCAGCAAGCCCGAGACCTCCAGTTCCCCCATTCTGCGCCTGTTGCTGGCCACATTTTCCGTTGCAGCAAACCTCACTTCCAGTCGGCTGGTGGCATCTACCTTAGGCCCCAGCGTCCTTCTCTGCTAGGCCGCGGTGGTCCCTGTGGCGTTTTCGTGCTTTCTAGGCCCCTCCCAGCTGGGGGAGGGCCTTCCACAGCTCCCAACCATCAGCCAGAGCGCCAAGACCTCCCTCCTGGATTGGTTTTGGCCTTGTTTTTTTCCCTCCATCTCCATTTTGGCTCCTCCCCCTTTCCCCAGCTCTTAGTTTTATTTAACATCAATAAAAAATAAATAAAAAATACACATTTGTACATAATGATCAAGATCCTGCCAGTCATTTACATGGACAGAAACCCGATGCAATGACATTACAGATAATACAGAGATTTTGTTAGATAACAAATTTAACTTTCACCCAGGGAAATGATTACACCACCTTACTCTCGCTGTATTTTATTAAACAGTTCACAAAGGATGTCATATCCACATAAGATAACAATAAGTTGAGCACTAGATCCTCATTAAAATGTAGCTTAAACGAAGATAAACGTCCCATTAAGGACAGTTGTCCTCTCAGACAATTCCTAGTCAGTGCCAGCGAAGCTAAGCTTCCAGATTTAATCCAGCTCTGCCATATTGACCAGAATTTGTTTGGGCATTTTCTTTTGACATATACCCCTCTTTCAAGACGTAGAATCATATTCATCCTATTTATATATTCCTGCTTGCTAGCAGGCCTATTTCTTATCCAATGCTTAGTGATCAACTTTTCCCAGCTCTTGGATGAAGACACGTGTTCTGGCCTGCTCCTGGGACTCTCGGCTCTACAAACGGGTAGGCTCTGCCCTGGGTGGTACCCCTCCCCTCCTATGTCCCTCCTGCAGGCTATTAGCTAATTTTGTTAGGTGATGTCCAGTTCACTCATCTTCCAGGGGCTCTCTTTTTTGACACCCTGCACATCCAGGTTTAGGAATCCTTCAGTACTCAAGGAGGCTTTTCCTATAGCTGCCCCAAAAGGGAGCATAAGTTTTTCTCCTCTCATCAAGACTTTGAGTCAACTATCGAAAAGGAGTGGGCGGTTCCGGATAAGCGTAACCCTAAACATGTCTGGATCTCATGTACCCCTTCCCAGCAGAGGTCATAAAAACTTGGCCGTTCCTCCCCGGCAGTAGACCCCCCCAGTCTTATGATTGTCCAAGCACACCAAGCCCTCCCCTTGCCAACGTTGCCTCTTTAAAAGCTTGAGTCTTTTGCTAAATTTGCCTTTGTAGCTGCCGGTTCAGCCTTCCGCTCAATCTTTGCCTCCTCGTGGGTCAGCAGGCTTAACACTGACTGGGCAGATCAACTTAGGCAGGACCTACTTGCCAGTACTTCCCGGGAAGAATTGTCAGAGTTAGCATGCCAGATTGTTCAGGCTAGCGAGTATATCTGTCACGCCTCCCTTGATGTGGTCAGGATGGTGGTGAGAGTATCAGCTATGTCTGTGGCCATTCGTAGGACTCTTTGGCTGAAAGACTGGGCAGTAGATCAGTCGTCAAAGAAGTACCTTACGGCTCTTCCTTTCCAGGGTAACCCCTTGTTTAGATCCCCCGTGGACCAAAGCATCTTGGATGCCACAAGGGGGAATAGCACCTTGCTTCCCCAGAGAAAGCCTTCACAGTCGAGATCTTACTGAGGACCTAGATTGCGCTTTTGCTTCTTTTGCGGCAGTTCCAGCCTAGGCTTTTCCTCTAGAAAACAAGCCCAGGAAACCAAGAAGAGGCCGTCATTTAAACCGCGACCGGCTTGGCGCCCAAGAGCCCAGACTGCCCAGACCGATTCCAGTAAGCACACTTTAGCATGATGTGCCACACCCCCCTGAGGGGGCGGTGGTCTACAGTCCTTAAGGGATGCTTGGTTTCCTCACGTTTCTAACGCATGGGTCCACAAAGTAATCGAATTTGGTTACAAGATAGAGGTCGGGTCCACTCCCCCCAATCGATTCTTCAGGCCGGTTCCTCCAAACAACCCATCTCAAGCTTCCAAACTTTTGTCCACAATCTGGGACCACCTGGCTCAGGGAGTAATCGTCCCAGTTCCACCAGAGGAATGTAATCAGGGTTTTTATTTATGTCTTTTTGCTGTTTCAAAGAGGGATGGTTCCACAAGGCCGATACTAGATTTCGAGCCTCAACCAGTTTGTCAAAGTTTGCCACTTCAGTAGACATCAAAGATACTTTTCTCCACGTGCCCATCGTGGTCACTCACCAGAGATTTCTGCACTTCCACATACTGGAGGATCAATACAAGTTTTTGGCCCTGCCCCTCGATCTGGTGACAGCTTCCAGGGTCTTCACAAAGATTCTCGCACCAGTCAGGGCCATTTTTCATGCCAGGGAGATAAAAGCTATCCCTTACCTGGACGATATCTTAATCAAGGCACCCACCTTGGTCCGCTTCAGTTGGATTTTTAACCACAAGAAATCATCTCTCCATCCATCCACATCCATCACCTTCCTGGGGATGACTTTGGACATACAGACAGCAAAGATCCCTCTTCCCCTTTAGAAACAGCTATGTCTCAGGAAAGCGGTTAAGACACTTCTGCCACATCACCCAATCCATATTCGCAAGTATGAACTCTCATGGTGGTGTCAATGGAAGCTGTGCTTTTCACACAGTTCCACACGTCCTCTACAGAGGGGGATCATCCATTCTTGGGACAAAACCGTTACCTACCTTCTCTCAGCGACAGCTCACCACTCACTCCATTGATAGCTCCACCCCCAGCCTGTCCAAGGGCAGGTCCTTCCTTCCTCTCAATTGGTTAAACAACGCTTCCTTCCTTCCTTCCAGGCTAAACAACGCTTTGTGGCCTGATCCCGGGACACGCAAGCGGTAGTGATGGACGCCCTTGTGATTCCCTGGTACGGGTTCAACTGCAACGTTGCCTTCCCCCCTCCCAGGGTCCTCAAGAATCTCAAAGAAGGAGGACTCATGGTAATCATCATCGCTCCGGATTTGTCTACGCTAATCTGGTAGCTCTGCTAGCGGACGCCATATGGTCAAAATTTCCCAGAGGGGATCTTCTCTCACAAGGTCCGATCTTCCACCCGCATTCTGACCAACTTCGTTTGACGGCGTGGTGACCAACTTAAGTGGGTTTTGAGATCCGGTGATCTGAACCATAATAAGAGCTAGGAAGCCAACCTCCTCCAAGATATACTGTTGCACTTGGAGGTCTTTCTTTCTCTGGTGTCAGGGCCACCACTTTCATCCTCTTTGTTTTTTCCATTCCTCACATTCTCGCCTTTCTCCTGGAACGCCTCGATTTGGGGTTGGCCCTAAGCTCACTTAAAGGCCAGCTGTTGGTCCTTTCCATCTTGTTTCCTTGGCTCCTATCTAAGCAGTTCTTACCTTTTTGTCCGGGGAATTATACGACTGGTACCCCAATACCGTCAGCCTACCCCTCCATGGGACCTCAATTTTAGTTCTGGATGCTATGCAGCTGTCCCCCTTTAAACCCCTACAAGAGATCGCTCTCCACCTTCTCTCTTGGAAAGTCGCTTTTCTTGTAGCCATCACGTCGATATGGTGAGTGTCTGAGCTCACTGCGCTCTCTGCTAAGCCCCCATTTTTGCTTCTGCATCAGGAGTTAGTCTCCTTGTTCAGATGAATATAGTCCTCCCTTCCTTCTGTCTAACTCCGGCCCATCCCAAGGAGAAAGTAATTCACACCTTGGATATGGTCCGGCACTCCAACTAATGTTTTTTTCTCCTACTGCTTCCATACAAACTGATTAGCTGAGGCTACTTTCACACTAGCGTTGTTTGAATCCGGCGTTCAATTCCGACACCGGAACTGCCCGCCGGATCCGGAAAAACGTGTGACAACTGATTCCATTTAAATCCTGATCAGGCTTTCGATCACAATGGAAAAATGCATTGGAAAAAACGGATCCGCCATTTATGGACTTTAACTTTTTTTTTTTCCTATTTTTCGGGTTTAACATGCAAAAGCCGGATCCGTTTTGACTGAACACACGGCGCCGGATCTGGCGTTAATGCAAGTCAATGGGAAAAAAGCCTGATCAGGCGTTCAGTCAAAGTGTTCAGGATTTTTGGCCGGAGGTAAAAATACTGCATGCTACGTTTTTCTGAAAAGCCTGATCAGTCAAAAAGACTGAACAGAACACATCCTGAGGGACGGACTCTCCATTCAGAATGCATTAGGATAAAACTGATCAGTTATTTTCCGGATTTGAGCCCCTAGGACGGAACTCAGCACCGGAAAAGAAAAACGCTAGTGTGAAAGTAGCCTTAGTGTCTGCAGGAGGGGTATAGCTGGTGGTAGAAGTTAAATTTTTTTTCTTAGTGTCTCCTAGTGGCAGCAGCTATACCCAAGGTCTTTGCTGTCCCCCCAATGAATGCAATTAGAAAGCGTTTTTACCGTGAGTAACAAAAAATCCAATCTTCTATTTTTTCACAGAATACAAAGATTCGGGCAAATTTTGGATCACAGCAGTTTGCTTTTGCTGAGGGGCAGGCTCATCGCAATGCTGCTGATTTATGCATTGACTTGGCAGAAGAAATCAGTGCAAATTTTGAAGCATTACCATTTGCTATGGCATCTGACAGTGACAATGATGCGGGAACCAGCATAGCATCTGACCCAGGAAATCATGGCCCACCTTGCCACATTGCTGCAGTAGCTACTATTTTGCAACGTAAGTACTATTTCTGTTCTCTAGAGGATCCACTCTTTTCTGGTATATCCTATGTTACTCTGTTCTCTTTTTATATCCATCTTTCACTTCTTTCAGAGTATGACTGCGATGCTTCCTGCAGATATAAGGTGGAATTGAGCTATGAAAACTTTATTACATCTGGTCCTGATCCACATCCTCCTCCTATTGCAGATGATGAAAGTGATGACGATGATGATGATGACATACCACGGGTCAGATATTTTAAAAACAATTTGAATAATAAAAATTACATTAACAGGAACCTACTTTCCTGGAGGAGATTTACTAAAATAAGTTCTGGGGCAGTCTGCGCCTGGTGTATATGCTTTGCATTATATGCAATCCATCTCCCTTTTACAAATCAGGTTTTATAAGTGCATTTGCTGAATCAGTGCCATTCGCTGGTGATCTGCTATTTATGACACTGACAGTGCTACATGGAGGGACATAATGTTCATGGAGACTTGACGTCACCTTACTGTAGCAGCTAATCATTGCCCCCTGACGATTTCTTGTATCGAGGCAGTGTCTCGGTCCCAGGCAGCAGTTGGCCACGGCAGTTTCACACGCTGTCACTATGGATTACAAGTCATCACATAGCTTTATCAATGAGTGTTATTTCTATTTTAAACATTTATGGTATGTCAACACAAGCAAGAATGGGTAGCGTAACCCCTGTCCACTAATTCACAGTGGCAGCTCTCCCTTATAATTCACTGGAGAGGTGGTGGCATGCTGGTTCTTTCTGTAAATCCTAAAATAAATGATCTTGTAGTCTGCACTTAAAATGGAGCAGAATGGTGACACGAAAGGAAAAAAAAAATCTAGTTAGAAAAGATATTCAATAAGTATGGAATTGTAGCCCAGTGTCATTGCAATGCTGAATAGTTTTATATTCCGCCCCCCCCAAACTCATTGTGATTCTCTCTCTGTATTGTAAAGGAGGATCACTATGCCCTACTGGTGAAAGCATGGGAGACCAAGGTATTTCCAACCATTCGTAGACGTTTTCGTAATGAGGCTGAGAGAAAATCAGGCCTGGACCAGATTAAGGGAGCTTTGCAGCTTGGTATGAAATTTGATATTTGGCTTTTTTTTATTTTTTTGCATACTAATTTTTGGGTGAAATTTATTTGTGCAAAAACAGTTCCCTATGTTTGCTAATTGTGTATATTACTGGTGTCAAACAAACTTGATATTGTATGTTACGTATCGCAACAAAAGGTCATACTAATACAGTGACAAGTAAAGATACCAGTTCCAAGCACACTACAAACACACAGTGCTATGACATTCATGAATAGAACCACTGTTTCCTTTAATATAGTGATCTTTTTATTTTCTCATCTCCCAGCGCCCCCGCCATCCCCTCCCAACACCACCACCAATGCAGTCCCAAAAGTGTGACATATTTTATTGCTTGTTTTTTTTCAGAAGTATCATGTCATTTTTATTTTTTATTTAAGGAATGGTGGATATAGCAAGGCAAACAGTGGAGTTTTTGTATGAGGAGAATGGTGGAATCCCTAGAGATTTATATCTTCCAACCATTGAAGACATCAAGGATGAAGCAAACAAATTCACTATTGACAAAGTTCGGAAAGGTATAAATCAAAGAATGTAAAAAAAATCAAATTAAAATTATGAAAAATGTCACATGCATCATTTTAGCTGTACATTTTCCAATTACCTTCCTAACCCTCCTCCATCAATGTACAGATTGAAGTGGTAGGTAAGTATGCAGTTGCAATATGGATATTCTTTAAAGGGGTAGTGGCGTATCACAAAGTGATTTTTCTAGGCTGTCAATCAATTTATAATCTTTGAGGTCTGACCACTCAGATTTCTACTGATCCTGTGAATGAAGAGGCTGCAGCATTACAGTCTCTTCACTGTTTTTGCTTTTCCAGCCAGCCATCTGTTCGGCCCCCTTCACCTGAACATTGTGAGGGGGAATCGGCGCTAGGACCTTTCATTCTCAGGATCGTGGGGGTCATAAAAGTAATGACATATTATAATGATGTGCCATCTTTTTCTGAGAGGGAATTATGCCTTTTAAGAAGCAGGATGTGAGGTGGTGTGGCTAGATAATGACAGAGTGAGAAGCTGTATTCTGGAGCTCCTGCACTACCCAGATTATTATAGTTAATTAAGGCAACCCATATTCCGTGAATCAGGGCCATGGTTTGCAAGAGGAAGACTACTACCCCTGGAGTAGACTCTGAGCGTGACTTGGCGAAGATAGACATGCTGTCCAAGACGGCGCCAAACCAAGCTTTCTCAAACACCAGCTCCTCAGTGGATGCCCAGGCAGCAAATTTGCTGGCTTCACAGGAGAGCACTGTACTCCATCCAGTCTCCTCCGGGTCCCCCAGCTTTCATATAGGGCTCGCAACATTTCCCAGCCTCTCTGGTGGTGAGTGTGCACTCTTCTCCTGAATGGCCCTTAGCTCAACACAGTGCGGCCCCGTCGACATATTGGGCCTCCTCCTCACATGGCTCTTTGCCTGCTCACCCACCCTTGAAGGCGAAGGGTCAGGACAGGAGTGAGGAAGATTGTGACTGGAAAGCTCATATGAGAGCCACCCCTACCAGATTAGGAATGGATGCTCTGTTCCAGCATTTAGAGCCCTCACAAAAAAGGATATTAAGGCCTTACAAAAGGATATTCACCATTTTGGGGGCAGAGTTTCTGAATTAGGACACCCAAGAGAAGCTGCATGATTCTCTAAGGCACACTCCTAAATAATACAGGCTCATTTGTCTCAAATATCCAGAACCACCTGGATGATATAGAAAATAAAGACAGGAGAAAAAAAATCATCATATTAGATGCCTCTGAGGAAGTTGAGGCATCTCATTTGGAAACTGAGGCTCAAACTTTCTTTGGTACTTTACTTCAATACCTTCCTGATAAAAAGATTGAGATTGATCGAGCCATCTCACCCAGCATGCCCCAGAGATGTAATCTGTAGGATCCATTTCTCGCCCATATTCATTGGGGGACACAGAGACCTTGGGTATAGCTATGTCCTCTAGGAGGCGTTGACACTAGATAAAGCTGTTAGCTCCTCCCCTGATAGCTATACCCCCTCCAGCCTGGAGAGAGAGCTTCAGTTTTCTCTAGTGTCAATAGGAGGCAAGACCTCCCTGCTCTGCAGGGATCTCCTGAAGATTTTATTTTTTTCCTTCCTTTTCAGATGGGACAACAGTGGTCGCCTCGCCTCCCTGTTCTCCCGGGGTCGAGTTGCGCCAGTGCCGATTCCGCACTGCTGCCTCCCCCACAGAAGACAAAGTGGACCAGGGCAGCCTCGCTCCCCTGCATCCCGCCAGCCAAGGGGTCACCTAGGTCCGCCAAAGAGAAGACCCTCCCGCCATACCAGACGCCTGCCACTCCGGTGCCAGCTGCTGAGGAGGTGACCCTGCTGGAAAAGGTGACCTTGAGGGTCCACTTCGGGAGGGTGAAGAGAAGAGGATGAGAGAGGTGAGTACATGGGACTAGGTGAGTATGAAGACCTCTTCCCCCTCCCTCCATCTTTGACAGTCTGGGTCGCCCTATGGTTAACGGCCAGGGGGCTTTAATCAACTATGACAAGACCCCTAAAAGAGAGAAGGGGTTAATCCGGCGGGCGCCATGCGACACGCGGTCCCCCTTTCACTTGCCCTCTAGGCCGACTGTTTCCGGCTCTTAGAGGGTTAATGTATCTTCTCCCCGGGCACCTCCGGCGAAAGACTGGGCGCAGTCCGTCTCCACTGGCTGCAGTATCCTTTAATTTACTCTTTCGGGAGCAGGCGTCACGCACGCAGCTCCGAAAGGGTTAACGCCCCTGGCTGTTCGCGGACATCTGACCCCTTGCGGTAGTCTCGCGCCGAGGGGCACTTACTTAACATGGACCTCCGGCTGTCACGATTCCGGCCGCGGGGTGAACATCCCGGTCCTCCGGGCGCCGCTGCAAATTTAGGCCCCGGCTTCTCTTGGGGCCTATAGACTTCCTTTCCCTGTTGTCATCCCGGCCGCGGTGCGGCTTCTCAGGCGGGATGTGTGTCGCGCTCCGCTCCGGGTCCCTCCACCCTCCGGCTGACTTCAGTACAGAGGGGGAGGGTCCGGGGTGGCTGTGCATCGGTACTTTAGGCCCTGGTTTCGCGACCTGCTAGGCCGCGACTCAGAGGGGGAGGGTGGTGGGCTGGCGTGAATTCTTCCCGCCTAGCTGCCGCTGCCCCGCCCCCATCAGCACCGCCCCTGGACCTAATGTCGTTATTGGTTAACCCTTTCCGGCCAGCCACTTCTGTTGGGCCAGCTCCGGATTATCAGGGGTTGGATGGCCTGGGAAAAATAAAATTGCTTATTGCACTGTTAACCCCTTCCTGCCTCTTATCCACTTGAGGCTAGGCAGACCAGTTTAAAAAAAAAAAAAAAAGAGGTTAAATGAAGCTGGAAATAAATGTCTACCTCCATTCAGGCCCTACTCCCCTCAGTCATGTCCACTCTGACTGTGCGGCACAAAAATGGGCCCGTGTCCTGCCCCGGACATGTGACGACCTCTCTTACCGTAGTTTCCCACTCCGCCCTCTGGGCCGTTTGGTTGATAATCCTCCATATATAGTCCATATATAGTGCTTGCATCTGCTTTAATAAGTGCATTATTATCTTGTTTCTGTGGTTTTCTTCAATAATATGGCCAGGGACATCCGCAAATTTGTATCATATCGTGCAGGATGTTTTTATCTTAGTTTTTTCTGTGAATTTTTTTTGTTTATGTAGTGTTTGCTTGAGGGAGTGGCACCTTCAAGTGTGAATGCGCACCTAGTATCTTGGGAGTAGCATTCCTCTGCACTTTTGCCCCCCTCCTCTATCCAATGAGCGCCTTAATTAGGTGGTACATATGGCTGTGCTTGCTCCTCCTCCCATTGGTTGCTTGATGCACATGGAGGTTACTAGGAGCAGCACACCATATGTGCGGTGTCTGCGCTCCTGAACATAGAAGCCCAATGGCTTAGGTAGGTTTAGCGTAGGACCCGCCTGACCTGAGACCACCTTGACGCTTGGTGGCGGGCTTAGATGTGTTTTGATCAAAATATATTGACTAAGTGTCTCAGACATTATCATATCAGGGTGAGGACTTAGTCCATATATAGTGCTTGCATCTGCTTTAATAAGTGCATTATTATCTTGTTTCTGTGGTTTTCTTCAATAATATGGCCAGGGACATCCGCAAATTTGTATCATATCGTGCAGGATGTTTTTATCTTAGTTTTTTCTGTGAATTTTTTTTGTTGATAATCCTCCACCTGCGTAGTCCAGTGGAGGACCTCTGACAGTTCCCAACCCACCCTCAGGGGAAGCTTGGTTGATTCTTTCCACCGGTGCAATGCAGTTGAGGACCGCTGCAGTTACCAATCCACCCTCCGGGGTCATTGGTCATGATTCTCCACCTGCTCAATACAGCGGAGAGCCTCTGGAACTCCCATTCCACCCTCCGGGGTCGTTTGGTTGATAATTCTCCACCTGTTCAATACAGTGGAGAGCCTCCGCAATTCCCAATTTACCCTCCGGGGTCGTTTGGTTGGTAGTTCTCCACCTGTTCGATACAGCGGAGAGCCTCCACAATTCCTAATCCACCCTCCGGGGTTGTTTGGTTGATAATTCTCCGCCTGCTCAATACAGCGGAGAACCTCTGGAATTCCCATTCCACCCTCTGGGGTCGTTTGGTTGATAACTCTCCACCTTCGCAACTCACAGGAGGACAGCTGAAGTATTCCCGTAATTCTCCACCTGCGCAATTCAGTTAAGGATCTCTGCGGGATCCCAATCCGTCCTCCGGTGCCGTTTGGTCGATATTCTCTACCTGAGCCATACTGTGGAGAACCTCTGGAATTCCCAATCCACCCATGGGGTCGTTTGGTTGATAATTCCCCACCTGCGCGATTCCAGTGGGGGGAAAAGACTGGAAATTCCCAATCCACCCTCTAGGGTTGTTGGGTTGATAATTTTCCGCGGGTTCCTTTTGTATACGGGACCTCTGTTCCCAATCCACCCCCAGGTAGTTTGGTTGATAAGCCCCAACTGCGCAGTCCGCGACTGCTAGGGGCGATTTTCTAATGCATATACCTGCGCGCAAGCGGACCACAGCAGGTCGTCTTCTCCTCGATATCTCCACACCCCCTCCCTTCCTCCCAGGGTCACGCTCGGGTGCACCCTCTCTCACGGGAGTGGGTCCGCTCGAAGGGGGGGGTGAGGAGAATCACTGATTCGGGCCTTGACGTGAATCCGAATCAATCTCCTTAGGTTGTGTCTACGGTGGCCAGTGGCACTTGTCGTGGGCATTACCCCCTTCCTTAGGCGGTATAGTTGCACCACTACGATACGGTGTTCACCTTTATACTTTGTCCCCTGCCATGGGTGGACTAGGTACAATAACACTATTTTCAGTGCATTCCCCCTTCTGTAGGTGGCGGAATTGTACCTCCACTGGGTTCTGTACCTGCCGTGTTCATTAGCTCCTTCCATTGGTGGAGCGATTCCATTCTCACTGGTCACAAGGGGTACTGTATCCATTACCTCCTGTCTCGGGTGCTAATTGCTCTCCCATAGGGTACAGGATTGCCATATGCACTAGTTTTCACCGTGGATATTAACCCCCCTTCTGGTGGGGTGTCTGCCTGTGGCACCAGTTTGGATACGGTCCGACTGTCGCACTATCCTTCCTTAGGCGGAGTGTTGCGCGTCATTGTTCTTACTACTTGCCTTACCCTCTTTCGCTAGTGATCACTAGCGGGGGAGTATCTGTACATCTTCAGATTCTGCAATTCAACGGCGCCACGGCTCTAGGTGCCTGCGCTTATTTCATTGGGGGCGTGGCGACAGTCGGTACTTGACGGTGCTCGGTACACTTACTCTAGTACTATATGAGTTCCGCCAGTGCATACGTGGCTATTCCTCATTGTGTTCCTTGGAGCTGGTTTTGGGCAGGATTATAACTCCTGCCCAAACCCACTTGTGTCCTAGGGGCTCCCATCTCTATGGGTTTCCATTGTCCCAATCGGGAACGGTGTTGTCCGCATCAGTAGTGGTGCGTACACCATTGCACATATCTGGTTTGCGTGCCGACGGGCCAAGTGTTACACTGACTCCTTACTCTCTTCCACCATTCCTGATGTGGGAAGTGTTTGGGTTGGCACTCTGGTTTAGCTTTGCAGCCTATTCAGCCTGTGCGGGTACTAGCGTTCGCAGTCGCTACAGTGGGGCATTCTATCAGGTAGGGGTTCTACCCTGACGCTTGCTGGGCAGTTGTTCCTGTTCAGCGCCCTTCCCGGGTGGAGCGTTTAAAGTTAGCTCTCCTTCCCTGGGGCGGTATGGTACCGTGGCTTCTACCGGATTCCTCTACGGTATGGGGGTCCTGTAGTAGCCATTGCGTAATCTGGCTCCTTCGTCAGTTGACGGATTCTTCTGTCTCCGTATTCGGTGGCGTACGCTGCATAGGCTCCTCCTTGGCGGGGTATGGCATCCCTGCTTCATCCGGTGGCTACTTCTGTATACTGCTAGTCTCGGATGGGGAACGGACTTCGTCCTTCCCCCTTCTCTTTCCGTTCTTCCTTCTCTGGCTCGGGGTTCACGGCCATTCCGCAAACCTTGGTGGTTCCTCTGTTGCTACTCCCCCTCATCTATGTGATGCAGGGTTTTTGGTTCTGTGGTTTTTTCTTTTTCTTTCGGTCTCGTTCCGGACCGACTGTTGGCCTGTGGCGTTCCTGTATTCCTCCTTCTACAGGTGACTCCTACCGTTGGTCCTGGGCGCGCTACCGGTGTGTACCTCTACCTCTCGATACTTGACTGGTGTCGGCATGTCTGTCCGATGTAGTCATGCCTTTTCGCTACGCATTCCGTGACTAGACTATGAGACTCCCCACGCCAGAATGTGCGGGGGTGCTGTCGCGTCTGTTGATGGAGTTTTGTTCCTGGAACGGGACACCCCTTCTCTTCTTCCTCCTTAAGGCAGAAGTTTTTCTCTAATCTTGGTTTGGTTGTTTGCTTCCGTCAAGCGGTTTTGCTACACCGTCGATACACGGTCGCTAACGGAGTTCTTCCGTCAATGATTCTCATATCGTCACTACCTTTGACTATCCAATGTGTTGATTCCTGACTTGCGGTTGGGCATGCCTCATTCAGGCAGCTTCTCAGTCTCCCGTCACACCTGGTCGGCTCGGGGGGACATTGGTGGACCACTTCCGTTTCCGTGGAGCGCTTCCCCTTAGCAGGGGTGGATCCGGGGTTTTTTGCTTGGGCTTTGGTTCTTAGCTGGGTAGGTTCGGCACTGTGTGGCCTTCCAGCGTCCTCTGACCCACCCAGGGTCCTCAATTCCTTCCTACTGGGAATAGCCGTACGGTTCCTCCATGCCGTCCTCCTTTTACCGCCTTGGGATCAGACCTTGGTCTTTTTAGCACTCCGGAATTCTCCCCTTGAACCTGTCCTGGTTTTGCCAGGGGTAGGAGCTTCCCTGGGGCCGTTCTTCCTTTCTCCCGACGGTGATCTCTGATTTTCATCTCAATGAAGAATCTGGCCTTCTATCACTGCGTACCTCCCCTTCACACCCTCAGGAACAGGTGTTGGGTCGTTTGGCCGTTGTCAGGGCTCTGACTGTTTATTTGTCAGCCTCCAGTTCCTTCCGGCGTACGTGCTCGCCTTGGTTTTGTCTTTCCGGAGGGTCCTCGCATAACATTGGCGGCCTCCAGGGTGTCAATTGCACGTCTGCATTTGTTTGAACTTCTGTCCCCGGGGCAGGGTTCCACCCTTCAGTGTTGCGGCTCCTTTCACCAGAGGGGTTAGCGCTCTTGGGCTCGGATGGTTCAAGGTTCAGCCGCAGTTGTGCGGGGCGGCTACTGCCCTCCTCCGCTCATTCACAAATATTTGCCAAGTGCATACTTATGCATCGGCGGGCACCGCCTCTGGAAGCTTGGTCTTGCAGGCAGCAGTTTTCTGTTGCCTGCAGGGGCGATGGCTCCATGGGTCTGTGTTTTCTTTCCCCCCCCTTGTGGACTGCTCTTGGACGTCCCAAGGTCTCTGTGTCCCCCAATGAATATGGGCGAGAAAAGGAGATTTTTGTATAACTTACCAGTAAAATCTCTTTCTCGCTCTTCATTGGGGGACACAGCACCCACCCAGTATTGTTGTTTGGTCACAGTTGTGGCAGTTGATGGTTTGAGCCTGTTGGGTCCTTGCCATGGTTGGTGTTCTGTGTTTTTTCTTAGCTTGCTTCTCCTACTGCTTCTCACAAACTGAAGCTCTCTCTCCAGGCTGGAGGGGGTATAGCTACCAGGGGAGGAGCTAACAGCTTTATCTAGTGTCAACGCCTCCTAGAGGACATAGCTATACCCAAGGTCTCTGTGTCCCCCAATGAAGAGCGAGAAAGAGATTTTACTGGTAAGTTATACAAAAATCTCCTTTTTTTTTAAAGAGAAGGACGCTATCCTGACTAAAGTAGGATGGTCTGATGCTTTAACATGCCAAGGAGGTCCTCTACTGATTCTAAGAGATCTGGCTAGATGGACTATTCTTCTCTGGGAATCTCTAAAACCGCTCCTGACTGTCCTCCAGGATAAAAACATAATGGCGTGTAAGGATGGATGGAAAATCTGCGGTTTTCAAGTCTCTGGGAGACTTGTCAAAATTCCTAGGAATTCCTTTGAGCTTCCACCAGTGAGTCTGCCGGATTCTCCCATTTATCTATCCATCAATATCTACACCTACATAGCAGAAGGTGGGACCCAAGCTTCAGCAGACCTCCAGGAAGAAGAGAACTTCTGCTTCTTGATCCCTGTTAGGTCGGCTAGAAGACATTTCTGCTTTTCTAGTTTACTATTAAATTACAGTACCTTACTCAGTTGACGTAGTGTTTTATAGTATGCCTTTAGTTAACTTTCTTTTTTTCATTTTTTTTGTCTTGTTTTGTTTTTCATAGTTTGACAGTTGCCTAGTATATTACTATTGGACCTCTTCAGGTCTTTTTGATTTATGGGGAGTGCCAGGTAGCTACCTTTGCCATTGGTCTCCTCTTTTCCTCTATAGGGATGTTGGCACTTGTTGATGTCGTTAGTCACTTACTAGTACTAGCTTGTATAATGTCGATGTGTGTTCAGTATGCTTTGTCTTGTCTCTCATGCCCCCTTCCTCCTTTCCTTTTTGTCATTTAATGTCAGGGGTCTGAATAAGGCTACATGCACACAAACGTTGTTTGTTTCCGTGTTTTTTCCTTTTTTTTTGCGGATAGGATGCGGACCCATTCATTTCAATGGGTCCACAAAAAATACGGACAGCACACCGTGTGCTGTCTGCAAAAGTATGTCCGCTCCGTAGCCCCGCAAAAAAAAATAGAACATGTCCTATTCTCGTTTTAGGCATTGTTACAATTGATACGCAAAGAAAAACGGATGGCATGTGGATGTCATCCTTTTTTTTTTTTTTTTTTTTTTTTTTTTCGGATCTGCAATTTGTGGACCGCAAAACACATACGGTCATGTGCATGTAGCCTACTAAACCTGAAAAGCGGAGTCAGATTTTATATCATCTTCACAAACAGAGTGTTGTTGGCCATGTTATATGGGACTCATTTCAGGGTCTCCTCAGTGCCCAACTGTTGCTCCTCATATTTCCCCAGTTGGTATCACTGTCCACATCCTGACCGTAAGAGATTGGACTGGGTTGAGGCTCTCAATCAGATCATGTGGGTGGAGGAACTTAGAGCAGAAGATGCACAATCCCAAAGCGTGTTTATCAAGCAATGATCTCCATGGTCTGACTTTAGATCCTCCCCTGAGTATACTCTGTGAGTGGAAAAGGGTTCACATTCGAGAAGCTAATAGGCTGCAGACCTTTGACTTATCCTTGATAGTTTGACAGTGTGGAACTAACGCTTGAGTTTTCTTTCTAAGAGGCTAATCGCTAATGGGATTTGTTGTCTTTTTCAATCCCTTCCCCGTCAATCCTTCTCGTTTCTTTACCTTGTTGTTTCGTCTTACCCTTAATAAAATGTCTGCATCAGTCTTAGATTATTAATCTCTGGCTTTTGTGATTGCTGGATTTTGTATACTTGACATATTTTTTTATATTGTATGTGCAGATTGTTATAATCAAATCCTTTTGACCTAAGAAGCTGGATATGGAGGTTACCTAATAAATTTGGAAAAAAAAAGTATATGTTGTCTTTCCTAGTTCTGTGGCACTAGGAAGAATTGTTTAAGCTAGTAGTCAATGGGATTAATCGGATCTTTGGCCAGTATATAGTACGTGATATGCAGTACTTTAATCCAATAATGCTAGGTCTACATGGTGACGTGTCGCAGAAAAGTCGGGCAACTTTTTTATAATGCTAGTCAATGGTGTCGTGCTGCGACTGTGACTCGACCGTCACAAAAAAATCCATCAAAGTTGGATTTATGTGCGATTGTTGCGTCGCTGTGCTACACCATTGATTATCATTGCAAAAAAAATGTTGCGCGACACATATCGCAGTGTAGTTGTACCCTTTTTGTCGCCTGACACGTGTGTAGCCCTAGCCTAAAGCTACTTATCAATAAATCTATACAGACCACCCTGAAGGTCTAAACTTTCTTCTTCTTGATATTTACTATTAAAGTGCCATTCGTTCCAGGCACTGTACATATGATAAGGGGTGTACATACATAGTAAAAAAGCAAGTACAATAATAAGCTTTAGGGTACTTTTACACTTGCGTTGTTTGAGTCCGGCAGGCAGTTCCGTTGCCTGATCAGGCAAACTGTATGCAAACGGATGTCATTTTTTTCAGTCTGAAAAATGCCTGATCAGTCAGAAATATGCATTTCAATACCGGAACAGTTTTTCCAGTGTCATCAGGCAAAACTGATCCGTTTTTTTCTTCTTTTCATTTTTAAAGGTCTAGCGCATGCGCAGACCGGAGGGACGGATCCAGCATTCCGGTATTTTGAATGCCAGATCCGGCACTAATACATTCCTATGGAAAAAAATGGCATTCAGGCAAGTCTTCAGTTTTTTTCGCCGGAGATAAAACCGTAGCATGCTACAGTTTTCTCTTTTGCCTGATAGTTAAAAAGACTGAACTGAAGACATCCTGATGCATCCTGAACGGATTGCTCACCATTCAGAATGCATGGGGATATGCCTGGTCAGTTCTTTTCCGGTATAGAGACCCTGTGACGGAACTCTATGCCGGAAAAGAAAAACGCTAATGTAAAAGTAGCCTTAGCAAGACCAGTTACAAATTGGTGCAGAAGGAGATCCTTGGGACTCAAGTATCCTTTTTATTTGTATATTGTTCTATTATCACTGAATGGTCATTGTGCCTTTAGGGCTCACCGTGGTCATCAGATCACCTGACAGCAACAACGTTGCCGGCACCGCTGTGGGAACTGCGCTACCAAAATTTGCCATCAGGGGTATGCTGAAGACCTTCTCCCTGCATGGAGTGGTTCTGGATGTGGATTCGGTGAGGAAATGTTGTTTTGTATTAATATTATTAATATGTTTGAGCTTGAAGTGGGCAGTGTTTTTTTTTTTTTTTTTTTTTTTTTTTTTTTTTTGTAATTTTTTTTATTGTAACAGAGGAAAATTTATCCAGCATGAGTCAAGCCACTTGATATTTTACAGGAACACTTATGTCATCAAGACTAGTAATATTCACTATCATGAGGATAGCTCATCAGTATTAGATCAAGGCTTGCCTGCCGGAAACTGCTGTTTGATGAAGGTGGCAGATGACAATGTGATACTGAGGACCTTTCCAGAGTATAGGTCATCAGTATTTACAGTATTATTATCTGGTGCCTGGAAAATCCCTTTAATGCAGCTTTTGTATGTATTAAAGCCAGTTATTTAAGAGTGATATATTTTGAACTCTGATCCCTTTTAACCACTTCAACCCCGCTAGCTGAAACCCCCTTATTACAGGCCACTTTTTACACTTCTGCACTACACTACTTTCACCGTTTATTGCTCGGACATGCAACTTACCACCCAAATGAATTTTACCTCCTTTTCTTCTCACTAATAGAGCTTTCATTTGGTGGTATTTCATTGCTGCTGACATTTTTACTTTTTTTGTTATTAATCGAAATTTAAAGATTTTTTAGCAAAAAAATGATATTTTTCACTTTCAGTTGTAAAACTTTGCAAAAAAAACGACATCCATATATAAATTTTTCGCTAAATTTATTGTTATACATGTCTTTGATAAAAAAAAAATGTTTGGGTCAAAAAAAATGGTTTGGGTAAAAGTTAGAGCGTTTACAAACTATGGTACAAAAATGTGAATTTCCGCTTTTTGAAGCAGCTCTGACTTTCTGAGCACCTGTCATGTTTCCTGAGGTTCTACAATGCCCAGACAGTACAAACACCCCACAAATGACCCCATTTCGGAAAGTAGACACCCTAAGGTATTCACTGATGGGCATAGTGAGTTCATAGAACTTTTAATTTTTTGTCACAAGTTAGCGGAAAATTATGATTTTTTATTTTTTTTTTTTCTTACAAAGTCTCATGTTCCACTAACTTGTGACAAAAAATAAAAACTTCCATGAACTCACTATGCCCATCACAAAATACCTTGGGGTGTCTTCTTTCCAAAATGGGGTCACTTGTGGGGTAGTTATACTGCCCTGGCATTCTAGGGGCCCAAATGCAAGAGAAGAAGTTTACAATCAAAATCAGTAAAAAATGACCGGTGAAATCCGAAAGGTGCACTTTGGAATGTGTGCCCCTTTGCCCACCTAGGCTGCAAAAAAGTGTCACACATCTGGTATCGCCGTACTCAGGAGAAGTTGGGGAATGTGTTTTGGGGTGTCATTTTACATATACCCATGCTGGGTGAGAGAAATATTTTGGCAAAAGACAACTTTTCCCATTTTTTTATACAAAGTTGGCATTTGACCATGATATTTCTCTCACCCAGCATGGGTATATGTAAAATGACACCCCAAAACACATTGCCCAACTTCTTCCGAGTACGGCGATACCAGAAGTGTGACACTTTTCTGCAGCCTAGGTGGGCAAAGGGGCACACATTCCAAAGAGCACCTTTAGGATTTCACCGGCCATTTTTTACACATTTTGATTTCAAACTACTTACCACACATTAGGGCCCCTAGAATGCCAGGGCAGTATAACTACCCCACAAGTGAACCCATTTTGGAAAGAAGACACCCCAAGGTATTCCGTGAGGGGCATGGCGAGTTCCTAGAATTTTTAATTTTTTGTCACAAGTTAGTGGAATATGAGACTTTGTTAGAAAAAAAAAAAATCATCATTTTCCGCTAACTTGTGACAAAAAATAAAAAATTCTAGGAACTCGCCATGCCCCTCATGGAATACCTTGGGGTGTCTTCTTTCCAAAATGGGGTCACTTGTGGGGTAGTTATACTGCCCTGGCATTCTAGGGGCCCTAATGTGTGGTAAGTAGTTTGAAATCAAAATGTGTAAAAAATGACCTGTAAAATCCTAAAGGTGCTCTTTGGAATGTGTGCCCCTTTGCCCACCTAGGCGGCAAAAAAGTGTCACACATGTGGTATCGCCGTACTCGGGAGAAGTTGGGGAATGTGTTTTGGGGTGTCATTTTACATATACCCATGCTGGGTGAGAGAAATATCTTGGCAAAAGACAACTTTTCCCATTTTTTTTTATACAAAGTTGGCATTTGACCAAGATATTTATCTCGCCCAGCATGGGTATATGTAAAATGACACCCCAAAACACATTCCCCAACTTCTCCTGAGTACGGCGATACCACATGTGTGACACTTTTTTGCAGCCTAGATGCGCAAAGGGGCCCAAATTCCTTTTAGGAGGGCATTTTTAGACATTTGGATCCCAGACTTCTTCTCACGCTTTAGGGCCCCTAAAAAGCCAGGGCAGTATAAATACCCCACATGACCCCATTTTGGAAAGAAGACACCCCAAGGTATTCAATGAGGGGCATGGCGAGTTCATAGAAATTTCTTTTTTGGGCACAAGTTAGCGGAAATAGATTTTTTTATTTTTTTTATTTTTTTACTCACAAAGTCTCCCTTTCCGCTAACTTGGGACAAAAATGTAAATCTTTCATGGACTCAATATGTCCCTCACGGAATACCTTGGGGTGTCTTCTTTCCGAAATGGGGTCACATGAGGGGTATTTATACTGCCCTGGCATTTTAGTTCTGGAATATAAATGTCAAAAAAATGTTACGCATTTGGATTCCGTGAGGGGTATGGTGAGTTCATGTGAGATTTTATTTTTTGACACAAGTTAGTGGAATATGAGACTTTGTAAGAAAAAAAAAAAAAAAAAACTATTTCCGCTAACTTGGGCCCAAAAAATCATCTGAATGGAGCCTTACAGGGGGGGTGATCAATGACAGGGGGCTGATCACCCCCCTGTCATTGATCACCCCCCTGTAAGGCTCCAATCAAACCCATATGATTTTTACGGATCCACGGATACATGGATCGGATCTGCAAAACACATACGGACGTCTGAATGGAGCCTTACAGGGGGGTGATCAATGACAGGGAAGTGATCAGGAAGTCTATATGCGTGATCACCCCCTTGTCATTGATCACCCCCCTGTAAGGCTCCATTCAGACGTCCGTATGTGTTTTGTGGATCCGATCCATGTATCCGTGGATCCGTAAAAATCATACAGACCTCTGAATGGAGCCTTACAGGGGGGTGATCAATGACAGGGGGTGATCAGGGAGTCTATATGGGGTGATCAGTGGTTCATAAAGGGTTAATAAGTGACGGGGGGGGGGGGGGTGTAGTGTAGTGTGGTGTTTGGTGCTACTTTTCTGACCTACCTGAGTCCTCTGGTGGTCGATCCAAACAAAAGGGACCACCAGAGGACCAGGTAGCAGGTATATTAGACGCTGTTATCAAAACAGCGTCTAATATACCTGTTAGGGGTTAAAAAAAAATCACATCTCCAGCCTGCCAGCGAGCGATCGCCGCTGGCAGGCTGGAGATCCACTCGCTTGCCTTCCGTTCCTGTGAGCGCGCGCGCCTGTGTGCGCACGTTCACAGGAAATCTTGGCTATCGCGAGATGACGCACGGATGCGTCCAGGAGGAGTAAATCAACCACCTCCCGGACGCATCCGTGCGTTAGGCGGTCGGGAGGTGGTTAAATGTGTAGCAGCTGCTTCCCCATGCTGAAAACCCATTGGCATGTCATATATCCTCCTTCATGCTTCTGAGAATCAATTGGGCCAAGTTCACACTTCAGTTAATTTGGTCATTTATTTCTGTAATTTGTCAGTTATTGTGAGCCAAAACCAGGTGTGGGTCAAAAACACAGAATAGGTGCAAATCTTTCCATTATACCTCATCTCTGTGTAGGCTTCACTACTGGTTTTAGCTCACATTAACTGATGGAAATAACTGACCAAATAACCGAAGTGTGAACTAAGCCTCCAAAGTCAACACTCTCTAAGACCATTAAGACTCATTGCACATTAAGATTTTCTGATGGTTTGCACAATGGGACACTTTAAATTTAAAGGGGTTGTCCGGGTTCAGAGCTGAACCCGGACATACCCTTATTTTCACCCCGGCAGCCCTCCTGAGCCTGGCATCGGAGCATCTCATGCTCCGATGCGCTCCCGTGCCCTGCGCTAGATTGCGCAGGGCACAGGCTCTTGTGTTTTCAATAACACACTGCCGGGCGGTAACTTCCGCCCAGCAGTGTGTTCGGTGACGTCACCGGCTCTGAGGGGCGGGCTTTAGCTCTGCCCTAGCCGTTTTACTGGCTAGGGCAGAGCCAAATCCCGCCCATCAGTGCCGGTGACGTCACCGGGGCTGCCTGTCAGCCCCATAGAGAGCCCCGGTACTGTCACCGGAACTCAGAAAAATGCCTTTGCCCTTTGCAATTTAGCGCAGGGCAAAGGAGAGCATCGGAGCATGAACTGCTCCGATGCTCATGTCAGGGGGGCTGCCGGGGTGAAAATGGAGGGATGTCCAGGTTCAGCTCTGAACCTGGACAACCCCTTTTAAGAGACATTATTTACTGTACTATTCCTAAAAGTAATAGTGTTACCTAAAACCATGCCAGATATTTATTAATATGTTTTAGAAAGATATATATATATTATAATATTAATTTATTATTATATATATATTTTATTTGATGTATATTATCTTACTCCTAGTAGCTATGGTTTGCACTTTGTGTTCTAGTAGGATTTTATGTTTGTATGCCTTTAGGTAAATGAATTGGTGCAAGTAGAGACATATCTCCGGAGTGAAGGGGTCTTAGTCAGATACTGGTATCCTATAGACATGCTGGAGCGTCCACCTGTGGGATACAGAAGAATGGCCACCAATGGTTTAGTGACTTTAGATAGCACAAACATCCAAATTCACAGGTAAGGAGTCCATTTATCACAAACTTAAAGGCTTAATTGAGTGACTGATGGGAGTATGATTGTTACAGAGGATGGCTTCTTTGAAGAAAATACATTTGCATATAGAGTAAGTTCAAATACAACTCAACAGTGGCGATTTACGTTACCATAAAATAAAAATGTTCTTTCTTGACCAGGGAGTTACTAAGATGTGAATCTGCACTTGCCAGACTTTACTGCCGCATTGCGTTACTCAATATTTTTGCACCTAAGTCTCCACACACCTTTACACGCTTGTTCCATATTCCTGCTATTCGGGACATCACACTGGAGCATCTGCAGCTGCTATCAAATCAACTTCTAACTCCTCCTCTTCCTGGTAAATATGTACCTTTGTTTAATTCAGTAATTGATTTTTTTTTTTTAGGTCATCACATTACTTTTGTATACATTTAAAATGTGTTTACTGTTCATTTGACAGATGGCACCATTAGCTCCTGCTCTATCCTAATAGCACAGTCCTTGCAACATTGCATCCATTCTCAGAATTGCACAACCACAGACCTCTTCTACCAGGGCAATGCTCAAGCTATTAGAGAATGGCTTGGGGTGGCCATCACTAGAGCTCTACATCAAGGCGAAGAAAGTCTTCTGGACCTTACCAAGCAGATCTGTTCATTCCTGCAGGTTGGTGTGCCCGTGATCCCTGTCCTTTTTAAGACCTTGTAATATAATAATATATATTATTTTTTTTTAGATAATACCCTCTTTAGGGTACTTTCACACTTGCATTTTTCTTTTCCGGCATAGAGTTCCATCACAGGGGCTCTATACCGGAAAAGAACTGATCAGTTTTATCTCCATGCATTCTGAATGGAGAGTAATCCCTTCAGTTTGCATCAGGATGTCTTCAGTTCAGTCGTTTTGACTAATCAGGCAAAAGAGAAAACCACAGCATGCTACGGTTTTATCTCTGGCGAAAAAAACTGAAGACATGCCTGAATGCCGGATCCGGCATTTTTTCCCATAGGAATGTATTAGTGCCGCATCCGTCCTTCCGATCTGCGCATGCGCAGACTGAAAAAAGGTGAAAAAAATAAATGCCGGATCCGTTTTGCCGGATGACACAAGAAATACGGATCTGGCATTTCAATGCATTTTTTCGACTGATCAGGCATTTTTAAGACTGATCAGGATCCTGATCAGTCTTACTAATGCCATCAGTTAGCATACATTTTGCCTGATCCGGCAGGCAGTTCGGCGGAACGGCTTGCCGGATCTCTCTGCCGCAAGTGTGAAAGTAGGCTTAGGGCTGTTTCACACAAGCGGATGCCGAGCATGACATCCGCTGCATGAAAGACAGCCAAGACCTGATGCGGACAGCAGAAGCACGGAGCAATAACATGATTCATAATGCTCCGTGCCTCTCTGTGATCTCTTTACTACGAAATCACAGTGAGATAAAGTTGTCACTGTGATTTCGTAGTAAAGAGATCACAGAGAGGCACAGAGCATTATCAATCATGTTAATGCTCCGTGCTTCTGCTGTCCGCATCGGGTCTTGGCTGTCATTCACAGAGCGGATGTCACGCTCGGCATCCGCTCGTGTGAAACAGCCCTTAGTGTGGTAACGTTTGCTATTGCAGCACTTTAGAAGTGCGAGCTGTGTTTTTCAGCTTTATTATTGGGTTTTTCTTTTTAGAATGCTCCAGAGCAGTTTCCATCAGAAGAATTCACAGTCACGGAATCCAAAGTCAGTATGGATGTTAATTTTCCCGGAGCAGCATTTGTTGTGGTATCTTGTACGGAAAGCCAGTCTGGCTTCCGTAAAGAGTAAGTGATCCAAGCAACCAGTGTCCATCCTAAAGAAAATAACATTTTTATTTTTAACATATTGAAAGAATTTTTGATGATCGTTTTAATTTTCCATGTTAATATCTATATTTAAGCAAAACCCATAAAATCCTGCAAAGGAAAGGAGGAGGCGTCCGAACAGGTTCCTGGCCAAGGTGGCAAAACTTACGAGCCAAACGAGGAACAGTGTCCTGTTCTAGTTCGTTTGAGTCCCTGCCCCTGGGTTTGTCACCTGACGATGGGGTTAGTTGCGCGGGTGGTGTTTGCGCAACCAGCTGACCTATTAGGCTGAGGGTGGACTGAGAGAGCTTAGATAGGTTAGCCACAGCAAAAGGCAAGGCAGGAGCCCATTCTGGTTCCATTCTATCCAGGGTAGTGGGGCAAATGCTCAGGTGGTGGAGGAGCTGCGGACGGTCTCGGCACACAGAGCACAGGGGGTCTGGTTGACCGCAGGAGAACTTGAGATCACCTTTGGTACAGGTGTAATGAGTGGGGGCAGATGCCGGAAATGGGCCACTTAAAGCTTCAGACATGGTTGAGCAGTGACGGAGCCTACTAGCTAGCCTTAGGACCAGAGGAGACAGTAGAAAAAAAAAGTAAAGACACTGTGGATGAAGTGATAGGAGGAGAAAAGAAACACCCCCTCACTGAAGCCCAGGAAAAAACTGACGCTCCTCCCATCGGGGGGGGGGGACGCATCCTGGCTGAAAAAGTGACCGTACCTAGAAATGAGAAAAGTAAAGTAACAAATTTAAATAAAAAATGGCACGACAATACTCTGCTTCCAATGACACTAAGCTAAAAACTGGTTAGCTCTCCCCAGACTGAAAGGGGTATAGCTGGTAGGAGGAGCTAACACTTTTCTAGCTTAGTATCGCCTCCTAGTGGCAGCAGCTATACCCAAGGTCCTTAGTCCCCCAATGATACGAGCGAGAAAAAAGGATGTGTGTTTATATTTGGTTTAAAGTGCCAGAAAAAATGTTGGTGACACATTTTCTTTTAAGGCAAAAGCTTCTTGCCTAAATGTCAAGGGGGGGTCGGTCAGGGGTCAGTTAGAGTGATGAGGCTGTTAAACCTGTATTACACAGGCTGATCGCTAACGAGCGTTCATATGAAAAATCGGCAGGTGTAATATAGCCTTTAGATGTACACGTTCCTAACCCTTTTGTTCTCAAGAAAGATACTCCCCTCTCCCCATTCAGAACACAGACATCCTCAGCCAAGTGTGAATATGGATGGGCCGGGGGGGATCCAGAGAAATAGCTTGCTCATCTGATATCTATGTTAAATCTACAGTCAGCTTTAGTGTCTTGTTGACATATTCTTGAGATGTTAGTGGGGAGCATGTGTTGAGATAAATTACTAGAATTCTGTTGACATTTGGTTGATGTGACTGCACTATTATTGCCTAAATGTATTTTCTCATTTGGTTCTAGCTCTTCTTTGTATAAAGCTCCATGGGCTCGCATTCTGCTCTATGGCCTTGGTCATAAAGTGAAGAGAAATGGACAACTGAATTTAATTGAATCCGTGTGTTACCCACGAGATGCCTCTCCCAGCAATACAGGCCTCACACCACCGCCAACCACTAACCAATACCCAACGGCAATCATTCCTACTGACAAGGTCCACGTCAAGCTAGGTATATTGTACCTCTTAAATATTTCTTATGTTCGCCTCAGATTAGTTTTTTTTTTTTTATTCAAACCTGTTAAATACCAAACCATATTTCTGTTATATATTTACTTACAGTATCTTACTGAAGTTTTCTCGTTAATGTCATTGGGGGGACACAGCACCATGGGTATATGCCCAGCTACCACTAGGAGGCGACACTAGATATGAAAAAGGTTGGCTATACCCTCTTCACAGCCACTAGGCTAATCAGTTTTAGTCTAGTGTCTGTAGGAGGCAGACATGATCTGCTGTTTTTTGCAGGTCTTGCTGCTTTTCATTTTTGTATTTTTTATTTTTTCCTTTCTTCTGCAGGTCTCGGCCTGCTGCAGGATTGGGCTCCATCGTGGATTACCACTTTAGTTGCACCCCCTGCGGGCGTGTACTTGAAGTACCTACGGCGGTCACCCAGTCCCCCAGTACTGCATCCGCAGTGGCATGCTGGCAATCCCATGTAAGTGTTGAGTTTGCCGAAGGGGTGACCCTGTGGCGCCTAAAGATGCCGGACGGTAAATATTACCCCCTGCGTCTCTGCCCCAGGGGGTCCCCCGGCCCCTCCCTCTCGTTTCTCGGCCTTTTTCTTGGCCCCTTCCTGCTCCTCTCAGCTTATGGGAGGGGTTCTCTTCCCCTCCTATCCCAGCCAAGCGCGGGCTTTACTCTGTGGGGGGAGGTTTTCACTTAACCTCTTTTTCAAAAGAAAGAGCCTCCATCTTGCCAGCAACTGCTGCAGCACCTCTTCTGGGACACTGCACCTGGGGTCCGGTAGGACAGCCTTTGGCTGGCTGTTTTTCTTTTTTCAGGCTCCAATAAGCCCCCATGTCGTCTTCCAGAGAGGACTCTCATTCCCAGCCCCTGCTCCTTGTCGCCATGTTATATACGTGCTCCCGTTGTGATAAAAAGTTGCCATGCGGTCAGCCTTCCCTGTTTCTGCGCAGTACCTTGCTCCCAGGCGCTTTATGTCTCCCTGACCACCCCTTCCGTGTCGGTCTTTCCTGAATGGGCCTCTTCCCTGTCCCAAGCCATAGGGAACCTTGTCAAACTCTCCCAATCCATGGTGGAGTTGCTGGACCACTTGCCTGCCCAAATTGCAGCCGCCTCTGCCCCTCCCAGAGACTCCTCCGCGGGACGGGGCACACTCACATTCAGACACCAGGTCCCGCAAACGACCTCGGGTTGTCACAACTATGTTTCGCTCCTCGGGTCACCCCCAGGACAGGTCTGAGGCTGGTGACGTATTCTCCCCTGCTGCATCTTCTGCCGCCTCGGGGGACACCTCTGCACCGATTCTGACTCATAACAGAGTATTAGGCGGTCTTCCATCATACAGAATCTCTCTGGGTGGTCAAAAACAAATGTCCACTGAGCACAGTGAGCTCCAGGGTTGGTATCCCCTTTAATGGATTTTCAGATAGCACTCCCCAGGCTGCACAGGATATTATCCACACAGGTAAGTCAGCTTGCCGCCTCTCCAGTATGTGGTGTTTTACCCGTCTCCGTGTTTAGCATGCCAGCACACCTATATGGGGTCCCAGGTACGTACACCTTCACAGGGGGTACTCGTACCACTGCCAAATGATGTATCTGGAAGACTTTCCTTGTTCCAAGGTATCTCCTTTACAGCTGGCGTAATTTCTCTATTCCAGGGGCTATATTCAAAACACTCTCCTAGTCAGAGAGTGTTCCAGGCCACCGTTTTACTTCTCCAGACGCTGTAGCCAATACACCATCCTGGGGCTAGCGTGCACCACGCAACATATTACAGGGGGAGCCCTGGTTCACCATATTACTCATTAATAACGTACGGTACCTGTATCCTCTCCAGAGGCTGTAGCCATTATACCCGTTTGGTCCTATACCTGTTTGGTCCTAGTGTGCACCACAGGCGAAGTATACATACTATGTTCAGTCGCTGTAGCCATGGCACCTGTCTGGCTCTAGTGTGCACCATGCAGCCACCTTGCTTCCTTTTTTAAGTGGAGTACCTGCTGTACCATCTCCAGATGCTGTAGCCATCACATCTGTCTGTTTTTTAGTCTGCACTATACAACATATTACTCCCTTATTAGGTGGAGTACCTGTACCATCTCCAGATGCTGTAGCCATCACATCTGTCTGGTTTTTATTCTGCACTACACAACGTATTACTCCCTTATTGGGTAGAGTACCTGTACCATCTCCAGATGCTGTAGCCTTTACAGCTGTCTGGTTTTTAGTCTGCATTACATAGCCGTTTTACTCGCCATTACACATGTCGGGTTCTAGTATGCAGTCATTCTACTCATTTATCAGGCGCAGTACCTATGCCATTTCCAGATGCTGTAGCTATGTCTCCACTCATTGTCGTGTGCACTATGCAATCACATTACTCCCATTCAGGCGGAGTATTTATAGTATCTCTAAGTCCTGTGCCCTATTGGTACAATCTGTGGCCCATACGGCTCCTGTATTACTGGGTGTATTTTCCTGGCTCTAATGTGTGCTAGGCAATCATGGGTCCTCTCTTCATGCTGAGTGATGGTACCATTTCACAGTGATGTATTGTTCGTTTTTCGGAGACTCGATCCTAGAGGCTTGCTCTTTTCCCATGGTTTACTCTCTACCCTGGCCTTTACAGGAGGTTGGACACAGACAGGCCATGTTTTTGGTCTGAGACGAGTTTTTTCCTTGCTGGGTCCTCTTTCTGGTCGGGTTCCTTTGCTTCCAGGCCTTATAGAAGCGCTTTCCTTTTGCTGAGGGGCTGTCCACAGTGTCTTTTAGCTTGTTTCCAGGAAGTTTTCTCCTTGGTTAAGGACTGCTCTGTCCTTTTTCCAGGCATTTTCTCTCCTTCCAGGTACCCGCATAGTCTAATTTTCTTGTTGGGTCTGTCCTCTTATGGATTCTCCTCCTGGAGCATTCTTCCATATGCAGAGCACTAGGTCGTTATCAACAGACGTTGCTGTGCTACTCGAGCCCTGGTTCTTCCAGATCCTTCCTTAGGCTCTTTAGTGCGCACTTGTTCAACTCTTGGTTCTTGCGCAGGACATCTGCCTTACTCCCTATCCCACCTCGGGTGGAGCCGGTTGTATCACCGGGTTCTCCAGCACCTGTGCATCCAACTTTTTGCATGAGATTTCCTTCCCACCCTCGGGAACTGCTTTGGGACATCCCATGGTGCTGTGTCCCCCAATGACATTAACGAGAAAATTGGATTTTTGTACTTGCTGTAAAATCCCTTTCTCTTTCAATTCATTGGGGGACACAGATCCCACCCTTTGTTTTCACTTCTTTTCCTGTCACCGGACTGCTGTTCTCGTTTCCTTCCCCGGTCCAGGACATGTTGGTTCTTCACTTTTGTTTCTCTCTCCTACCGGTATTGGCACAAACTGATTAGACTAGTGGCTGTGGATAGGGTACAGCCCACCTGGGCGGAGCCAACCTTTTTGATATCTAGTGTCACCTCCTAGTGGTAGCTGGGCATATACCCATGGTGCTGTGTCCCCCAATGTATTGAACGAGAAAAGGATTTTACAGTAAGTGCAAAAATCTAATTTTCACTCAGGGCAGAACTGATGAGGTTTATGTGTATAAGTTAACAAAATGCTTTCATTGAATCTTTTATTGTAAAGTGTTTTTGGAATTCCTTATATAGGTGTATCTCCAGCGCCAGGAGCCGTGGTGTTAATTCATTCCCTTCCCCTGGAATTTCCACTTGCCATGGCTTTTACTGAGCAGCTCTTATCATGGAAGCTTGAAGATGTGGATGAGAAATCAGAAGATGAACTTGATACTATCCCATCGTCTGTCCTCCTGCAAGTAGTGGAATTTTTATGTAAGGAGAACGCTCCATGATGGTTCCATGAGTTTTGTTCCTTTGTGTAATTGTAACTGTGATTTCTGCAACACTAGACTTCATAAGCTTTGTGAGCCTAGCTTAAAGGAACACTTCCTTCAGAAAGGTGTTTTTTTTTTTTTTTTGTTTTTTTACAGAATACTCAGAATTTTTGCCTGTTTTTCTTTTTCATTTCAGCAGCTATGTAGCATTGACATTTAAATACAAAGTTTTGTCCTTCTGTGCCACTCAACATGATAAATGATAAAACTGCCTATAGATAGGAGCCTAAAGATGTCACAAAAAAGGCACTGCTCTTATCAGTGTAATGTGTGATGTCTAATTAAGTCACTCATCTCCTTTCCCTCTAAGGTCACAGTGAATGGTCTGACTGAGAAAATCAAGTGAGACTGTTTGCTGTGCTAAATGTCAAAACAAAGGAGGAAGTTAGAGCCAAGACAGGAAGGAGAATATGTGGAGTGACTTCAAAAAATGATTTCCAGGAAACCATCTACCATTTTTTGTAAAAATTAAATGAATTCATTTAATATTCACATATACAGTTGCAAGAAAAAGTATGTGAACCCTTTGGAATGATATGGATTTCTGCACAAATTGGTCATAAAATGTGATATGATCTTCATCTATGTCACAACAATAGACAATAACACTCTGCTTAAACTATTAACACACAAATAATTAAATGTTACCATGTTTTTATGGAACACACCATGTAAACATTCACAGTGCAGGTGGAAAGAGTATGTGAACCCCTAGACTAATGACATTTACAAGCTAATTGGAGTGAGGTGTCAGCCAATTGGAGTCCAATCAATGCGATGAGATTAGAGGTGTTGGTTATAGCTGCCCTGCCCTATAAAAAACACACACCAGTTCTGGGTTTGCTTTTCACAAGAAGCATTGCCTGATGTGAATGATGCCTCGCACAAAAGAGCTCTCAGAAGACCTACGATTAAGAATTGTTGACTTGCATAAAGCTGGAAAGGGTTATAAAAGTATCTCCAAAAGCCTTGCTGATCATCAGTCCACGGTAAGACAAATTGTCTATAAATGGAGAAAGTTCAGCACTACTGCTACTCTCCCTAGAAGTGGCCGTCCTGTAAAGATGACTGTAAGAGCACAGTGCAGACTGCTCAATGAGGTGAAGAGGAATCCTAGAGTGTCAGCTGAAGACTTACAAAAGTCTCTGGCATATGCTAACATCCCTGTTAGCGAATCTACGATACATAAAACACTAAACAAGAATGGATTTTATGGGAGAATACTACAGAGGAAGCCACTGCTGTCCAAAAAAAACATTGCTGCACGTTTACAGTTTGTACAAGAGCACCTGGATGTTCCACAGCAGTACTGACAAAATATTCTGTGGACAGATGAAACCAAAGTTGAGTTGTTTGGAAGAAACACACAACACTATGTGTGGAGAAAAAGAGGCACAGCACACCAACATCAAAACCTCATCCCAACTGTGAAGTATGGTGGTGGGGGCATCATGGTTTGGGGCTGCTTTGCTGCGTCAGGGCCTGGACTGATTGCCATCATCGAAGGAAAAATGAATTTCCAAGTTTATCAAGACATTTTGCAGGAGAACTTAAGGCCATCTGTCCACCAGCTGAAGCTCAACAGAAGATGGGTGTTGCAACAGGACAACGACCCAAAGCATAGAAGTAAATCAACAACAGAATGGCTTAAACAGAAGAAAATACGCCTTCTGGAGTGGCCCAGTCAGAGTCCTGACCTCAACCCGATTGAGGTGCTGTGGCATGACCTCAAGAAAGCGATTCATTCCAGACATCCCAAGAATATTGCTGAAATGAAACAGTTCTGTAAAGAGTAATGGTCAACCATGTTATAAGGGAAAATAATAATGATCTGGTCTTCATCCCCATCGTCTCCTAGCAACCGTGCGTGAAAATCGCACCGCTTCCGCACTTGCTTGCGGATGCTTGCGATTTTCACGCAGCCCCATTCACTTCTATGGGGCATGCGTTGCGTGAAAAAGACGCAGAATATAGAACATGCTGCGATTTTCATGCAACGCACAAGTGATGCGTGAAAACCAACGCTCATGTGCACAGCCCCATAGAATTGAATGGATTCAGTGTAGGTGCAATGCGTTCACCTCACGCATTGCACCCACGCGGAAATCTCGCCCATGTGAAAGGGGCCTTATTAGTTTAAGCACTCTGATTGTCTATTGTTGTGACTTATATGAAGTTTAGATCACATTTTATGACCAATTTGTGCAGAAATCCATCTCATTCCAAAGGGTTCACATACTTTTTCTTGCAACTGTAGGTTGTTAAAGGATTTGCTCCATCTCGGACATTGATGGCATATTGCTATATTCAGAAGTCCCATAGCTGTGAATGGAGAGTGCTCGACGCAAGCATAGCCACCTCTCTATTTACCGCTATGTGACTGCCAGTAATAGCTGAGCCAGAGCTCGGATGTTTTTAGAACTAACATAGCAATGAACGGAAGGTGGCTGCTCACTGTTCAATTCGAGCATCTTGTTCTGGATATTGGTGCGGGTCCCACGTTTAGCATCTGCACCTGTCTGACATTAATGGTATATCCTAACAATATGCCAACAATGTCCTAGATGGGGAAAACTCCTTTAATATGTGATTTAAAAAAAATAAAAAATTATGGTAGTGTCCCTTTAGGAAAATGAGACTTAAAAATATTTTGAGTCTTGGAACTATATTCTTTAAGATGATATGTCATATAACATTACTCATGCTGTATATTTTGCAATTAAACTTGTGCTATGGTTAATATTCTGTGTGTCTATATATTTAGGAAATAAGAGGAGGTCTGTAAAATTAGTTTAAAGGGCTTCTGTCACCCCACTAAACTCTTTCTTTTTTTTTTTTTCTGTGTACTTATAATCCCTATCCTGCGATATTGCTATACATTGTTATTAATAATTTTCGTTCAGTAGATTTGTCAAAAAACATACTTTTATGATATGCTAATTACCTGTCTACCAGCAAGTAGGGCGTCTACTTGCTGGTAGCAGCCGCAGAAAACCGCCCCCTCCTCCTGTTGATTGACAGGGCCAGCCGCGATCTCCTCCTCCGGCTGGCCCTGTCAGCATTTCGAAAATCTCGCCCCTGTGTTGATTCGGCGCAGGCGCTCTGAGATAAGGAGACTCGCCTCCTCAGCACTCCCTCAGTGCGCCTGCGCCGATGACGTCACGGAAAGAGAAGACGTCATCGGCGCAGGCACACTGAGGGAGTGCTGAGGAGGCCAGCCTCAGCGCCTGCGCCGAATCAACACAGGGGCGAGATTTTTGAAATGCTGACAGGGCCAACCGGAGGAGGAGATCGCGGCTGGCCCTGTCAATCAACAGGAGGAGGAGGAGGCAGTTTTCTGCGGCTGCTACCAGCAAGTATACGCCCTACTTGCTGGTAGACAGGTAATTAGCATATCATAAAAGTAAGTTTTTTGACATCTACTGAACGAAAATTATTAATAACATAATGTATAGCAATATCGCAGGATAGGGATTATAAGTACACACAAAAAATAAATGAGTTTAGTGGGGTGACAGAAGCCCTTTAATAACGAGGCATGGTAACCTTACTTTTGGCAATATTTAGGTACATATTCCACATGGTAACAGTAGAAATGATTCAATTTTTATTTATTTTTTTAGGTAATTTGATGTGGACAACAGACTTGGCTCCGATTGTAAAGGAGTTATTGTTCCACTTGCTGGCTGAACTGCTTCGTAAAATTCACCACCTAGAGCAAAAGAAGAATCCTGCAGGCTTGTCATCCTCAATTGCTCTTCAGCTTAATCCATGTCTAGCAATGCTTATGGCTCTGCAAACAGAGTTGCGTAAGTTGTATGATGAGGAGACCCAAAACTGGACTTCCGGAAATGCATGTGGAGGCTCTGTGCCTGGGGTTACTGAGCATGGACGTTTCTCCACCTATTTCCATGCTTTAATGGAGGCTTGCCTGGCTGTGGCTGAAGTTACTCTTCCTATTAATATGAGTGCTGCAGTAAGTGTGATGACCACAACAACTGCAACAAACCTTAGTGACTCGTCGTCATCATCATCATCTTCTCCTGGGCAAACACCGCAAAGTCCAAGCCTGCTTTCAAAGCGGAAGAAAGTTAAGATCAAACGTGAAAAAACAGCATCTGCAAAGCGCACATCTTCACGAGGTGTTGAGAATGACCCTGCTTTGCTTAGTATGGGTGGAGGTAAGCCAGAAGATATGTTGTGGTTTCACAGGGCTTTAACTCTGCTAATGATTCTCAGACACCTAACTAATAAAGATCCACAAGGCTTGGGTGTTACAAACGATGCCATAGCAGATGCCAGCCAGGCACTTGTTGGACCCACAGCACATAGCCGCTTGCTTGTCATTTCTGGAATTCCAACTCACCTCGAAGAATCTGTTGTCAGAGGTGCCATTCGAAAAGCATGCAATGCCCATGGTGGGGTTTTTAAAGATGAGATCTATATCCCCCTTCAAGATGTAGAAACAACAAAAAACAAAGAGGGAACTGAAGGAGCTGAATGCAAAACTGAGGCCGACAAAACTCCTGGAGTTCCAGTAACGGACAACATGGATATTAGTAGTTCCAGCAGTGTGACACCTGCTGTTAGTGTCAGCGCTTCTGCTTCCACAAGTCAGGCTTCCTTGTGTAGCTCTCAGGGAGTTTCACAAGCTACCAGTGAAGCATCCATGGAGCAGTTTGTGCCGGAGATTGCCGTACCTCAAGGTCTTTTGGAGCCAAGTGTAGTGTCCAGCCAGGAGAGTCTGGACCTATCCATTTGCAGCACAGGAAGTATGGGCAGCTTGGGAAGTCTTATCGAACAACTTGATAATGTAGAAACCACCTGTTTACCGGATGTTACAGGTTTACTGGACAACCAGCCTCCAGTGTCCAAGCCCATCAAAGGTTTTGCAGTTGTGGAGGTAATTTTCTGTCTGTGACCTATCCTTTGTATCCAGTGTTTTATATAGAGAATAACTTTTCATTGTTTTAAATATTATCTAGTGTTACCTGTTACACCTGTTTCAGGCCTACACCTATTTCATCCACTCTACACACTACTGCCCCCTGCTTTTCCAGAATTCCTAAAACATGATAAAAAGGTGGGGTAGTTCTTAACCCCTTAAGGACACAGCCTTTTTACACCTTAAGGACCAGGCCATTTTTTGCAAATCTGACCAGAGTCACTTTAAGTGCTGATAACTTTAAAACGCTTTGACTTATCCAGGCCATTCTGAGATTGTTTTTTCGTCACATATTGTACTTCATGACACTGGTAAAATGAAGTCAAAAAAATTATTTTTTTTGCACCAAAAAATACCTAATTTAACAAATATTTGGAAAAATTTGCAAATTTCAAAGTTTCAGTTTCTCTACTTCTGTAATACATAGTAATACCCCCAAAAATTGTGAAGACTTTACATTCCCCATATGTCTACTTCATGTTTGAATTATTTTGGGAATGATATTTTATTTTTTGGGGATGTTATAAGGCTTAGAAGTTTAGAAGCAAATCTTGAAATTTTTCAGAAATTTACAAAAACTCAATTTTTAGGGACCAGTTCAGGTCTCAAGTCACTTTGCGAGGCTTACATAATAGAAACCACCCAAAAATGACCCCATCTAAGAAACTACACCCCTCAAGGTATTCAAAACTGATTTTGAATACGTTGTTAACCCTTTAGATGTTGCACAAGAGTTATTGGCAAATGGGGAGGAAATTTGAGAATTTTATTTTTTTGTCTAATTTTTCATTTTAACCCATTTTTTCCACTAATAAAGCAAGGGTTAACAGCCAAACAAGACTGTATCTTTATTGCCCTGACTCTGCCGTTTACAGAAACACCCAATATGTGGCCGTAAACTACTGTACGGCCACACAGCGGGGCTTAGAGTGAAAGGTGCGCCGTTTGGTTTTTGGAAGGCTGATTTTTATGGACTGGTTTATTTACACCATGTCCCATTTGAAGCCCCCTGATGCACCCCTAGAGCAGAAACTCCCTAAAAGTGACCCCATCTAAGAAACTACACCCCTTAAGGTATTCAAAACTGATTTTACATACGTCGTTAACCCTTTAGGTGTTGCACAAGAGTTATTGGCAAAAGGCGATGAAATTTGAGAATTACATTTTTTTGCCTAATTTTCCATTTTAACCCATTATTTCCACTAACAAAGCAAGGGTTAACAGCCAAACAAGACTGTATCTTTATTGCCCTGACTCTGCTGTTTACAGAAACACCCCATATGTGGTCGTAAACTACTGTACGGCCACACAGCGGGGCGTAGAGTGAAAGGAGCGCTGTTTGTTTTTTGGAGGGCTGATTTTTATGGACCGGTTTTTTTACACCAAGTCCCATTTGAAGCCCCCCTGATGCACCCCCAGATTATAAACTCCATAAAAGTGACCCCATCTAAGAAACTACACCCCTCAAGGTATTCAAAACTGATTTTACAAACTTTGTTAGCCCTTTAGGTGTTGCACAAGATTTAATGGAAAATAGAGATACAATTTCAAAATTTCACTTTTTTGGTAGATTTTCCATTTGAATTTTTTTTTTCCAGTTACAAAGCAAGGGTTAACAGCCAAACAAAACTCCTTATTTATGGCCCTGATTCTGTAGTTTACAGAAACACCCCATATGTGGTCGTAAACCGCTGTACGGGCACACGGCAGGGCACAGAAGGAAAGGAATGCCATACGGTTTTTGGAAGGCAGATTTTGTTGGACTGGTTTTTTGACACCATGTCCCATTTGAAGCCCCCCTGATGCACCCCTAGAGTAGAAACTCCAAAAAAGTGACCCCATTTTAGAAACTACGGGATAGGGTGGCAGTTTTGTTGGTACTAGTTTAGGGTACATATGATTTTTGGTTGCTCTATATTACACTTTTTGTGCGGCAAGGTAACAAGAAATAGCTTTTGGCAGCGTTTTTTTTTTTTTTTGTTATTTACAACATTCATCTGACAGGTTAGATCATGTGGTAATTTTATAGAGCAGGTTGTCACGGACGCGGCGATACCTAATATGTATACAATTTTTTTTATTTATGTACGTTTTACACAATGATTTCATTTTTAAAACAAAAAAAATGTTTTAGTGTCTCCATAGTCTAAGAGCCATCGTTTTTTCAGTTTTTGGGCGATTATCTTAAGTAGGGTCTCATTTTTTGCGGGATGAGATGACGGTTTGATTTGCACTATTTTGGGGTACATATGACTTTTTGATCGCTTGCTATTACACTTTTTGTGACGTAAGATGACAAAAAATGGCTTTTTTTACACCATTTTTATTTTTTTACGGTGGTCACCTGAGGGGTTAGGTCATGTGATATTTTTATAGAGCCGGTCGATACGGACGCGGCGATACCTAATATGTATACTTTTTTTTTATTTATGTAAGTTTTACACAATGATTTCATTTTTGAAACCAAAAAAATGATGTTTTAGTGTTTCCATAGTCTAAGAGCCATAGTTTTTTCAGTTTTTGGGCGATTATCTTAAGTAGGGTCTCATTTTTTGCGGGATGAGATGACGGTTTGATTGTTACAATTTTGGCGTACATGCGAATTTTTTGATCACTTTTATTACCTTTTTTTGGGAAGTTAGGTGGACAAAATTTCAATTTCATCATAGTTTTTTATTTTTTATTTTTATGGCGTTCACCGTTCGGGTAAAGTAACATGACCGTTTTATAGATCAGGTCGTTACGGACGCGGCGATACCAAACATGTGTAGGGAATTTTATTTTTTTAATTTTTAATCAGTGATAAATGTGTTTTTTGATTTTTACTTTTTTTTCACTTTTTTTTTGACCCAGACCCACTTGGTTCTTGAAGATCCAGTGGGTCTGATGTCAGTATAATACAGTACTGTACTCTATATAGGGCTCTGTACTGTATTTTACTTACACTGAACAGATCTATGCTTTCAGCACAGATCTGTTCAGCTCCATGGACAGCAGGACGCCTGAGCAGGCGTCCTGTTGCCATGGGAACCTTCCCCGTCTGCTCAGAACTGCGCAGACGGGGAAGGGTGAGCACGGGGTGTCGGGGGGCTGTCTGGGGGCTCTCTCCCTCTCCATCGGGGGGCTGCAAAGGCACTGCAGCCCCCCGATCGGAGAGGGAGGGAGCTCCCTCTTACTGTTAACTTTTTCCATACAGTGGTCCGTACGGACCGCTGTATGGAAAGGGTTAAACGGCTGACATCGCATCACCGATGTCAGCCGTTTATACCAGGGTGCCAGCAATGTGCTGGCACCCTGGTATACCCACTCTACACCAACGATTATTCATTGGGAGGCGGGCGGGGGATCGCGATCCCGCCTGCCGCACCGCCCGCCTCCCGCACCGCCCGCAACACCCCCCCTACACCTCCCACCGGGCTAAAATCATTCAGCGGTGCAGGGGGGGGGGGGGTGATAAATATATATTTTCGCCACACTAAAGTTTCTGATCGCCGCGGTCATCGCGAAACTGCAGAAAGCGCAACAAACCGCAGGTCTGAATTGACCTGCGGTTTGTTGCGATCGCGGACATGGGGGGGTCACGGGACCCCCCCGCGCATTTAGCCGAGGTGCCTGCTCAATGATTTGAGCAGGCACCTTGCTCCGATCACAGCCGGCCGCACGGCAGTGATCGGAACAACACATGACGTACCGGTATGTCATGTGTCCTTAAGGACTCGGGAAACATGCCGTACCGATACGTCATGTGTCCTTAAGGGGTTAAAACATACAGTTGCAGATACAATTGTATATGATGCTTTTTCTAAACCCTATTTTACATGGTTTATATTTTAATGAACAGTACAGATGTGCCTGTAGAATTTTCTTCCGATTTTTTATTTTTTAATTCTCTTTAACAGGTGCGCTCTCGGGCGAAAATTGAAAAAATTCGAGCGAGTTTGTTTAACAGCAGTGATCTTATTGGTTTATCCAGCCTGGATGGTGAAGATGAGCTCATGGAGATGTCAACTGAAGAAATCCTTACAGTCTCTACTGTAAACCAGAGTTTATTTGATACCCAAGGAATTCCAGGTTTAGGAGATTATTTCACTGATAAGTCCTTGAAAGGTGAGCTGAACTCTATCAGTGAACCAGTTCTCTTCTGTTGTGTTTTACTACTTTATCTCATAAATACTACGGTAATATTTTTTTTTAAGAGGACAGATTGGGTTAAGAATAAAAAAATAGCATTACTTACCTCTCGGGTCCCTTGCTGCTATAGTGCAGATACTGCTCCAGTCTCCACTTTTCTATACTTCTTGGCTTTACACACAGGAAATGTCTGGAAATGACTGCTCAGCCATTCAACGGCAGTGGTAAGCCACCTCAACCAGTGGTTTACTGACCGGGCATTTCGAGCCATTTCCGGTGTCTCAAATCAGAACCGTGAAGTAAAGAGCAGAGACGACCGGAACGGCATCAAAATGGCAGGGGGGGTAACTCGGGGGTCATCATTTTAGGGTGTTCTCATCATAGGCGTGCGCAGCCTATTGCATTAGGGTGTGCACCCTAAGCACAAACACACACCCCGCGCACGTGTGTGTGTGTATGTATGTGTGTATGTGTGTATATATATATATATATATATATTAGAAAAAAATCGGACAGCACTCCAAACGGTTTCTTCAGTAAAACAGGTAGTGTTTATTCACCCATACGGTGGCAGCAAAAAAGCGACGTTTCGGCTCTACATGAGCCTTTCTCAAGCAATGACAAAAAGTGCAGAGCAGACATATATCAGTGAATCAATTATACAACAACATGATTAGTGCTTAATAAAAAACTGTACAAAAGAATATACATACAGACTCCAAAGAGTCATCATAGTGATTATGAATAAAGTGCCTAGTGCTAACATTGCAGAAAGTGCATAATAGGGCTGACTATCTTATACTATTACAAAAAGTCCATAAACCTTGTCAGCTGTTCATTACACATCCATGATTATTCATGATACATTAATTGTGCACATATGTGCCGGGGGTATAATGATGAGATGATACCTGAGAAAGTTATATATATGAAACCGGACAGCACTCCAGATAAAAATAAGTGGTTTATTCACCCATGTGGTGTAGGCAACGTTTCAGCTCATACAAAGAGCCTTTTTCAAGCAGCCTTTGTATGATCTGAAACGTTGCCTAAACTTTTCTTTAGAGTTTAAAGCAGTTTCAGCACTATAATAACATAATTTACTTACAAAAGAAGCTATTCAGTCGTCTGCTGTGCTGTCCTCTGCTTGCTTCCACGGATCTTCCCCTCCTTTCAGTCTCTCCATAGTGCGCAGGTGCACTGTTATGGGGGATCTGTGGATGACAGTGTTATGGGGGATCTGTGGGTGACACAGTGTTATGGGGGATCTGTGGGTGACACAGTGTTATGGGGGATCTGTGGGTGACAGTGTTATGGGGGATCTGTGGGTGACACATTGTTATGGGGGATCTGTGGGTGACACACTGTTATGGGGGGCCTGTGGGTGACATTATACAGGGGGTAATATAACTACAGGGTATCAGGGTACACTATACAGGGGTAATATAACTGAGGAGGGCTATCAAGGACATTATACAGGGGTAATATAAGTTATATTACCTCTGTATAATGTCCCCTGATACCCCTTAGTTATAGTACCCCCTGTATAATAATGTACACTGATACCCCTTAGTTATTACCCCGCCCTGTATAATTTAACCTGATACCCCTCAGTTATATTATATAACTGAGGGGTATTGGGGTACATTATACAGGGGATAATATAACTAAGTGGTATCTATCAGGGTACATTATACAGGGGTAATATAAGTGAGCAGGGCTATCAGGGACATAATACAGGGGTGAGGGGTAAGATAAGTTATATTACCCCTGTAAAATGTCTGATAGTAGCCTAGCCCTCCTCAGTTATATTGCCCCTCATGTACCCTGATACCCCTAGTTATATTACCCCCTGTATAATTTACCCTGATATCCCTCAGATATATTATATAACTGAGTGATATCAGGGTAATACAGGCGACAACAGAGGATTCGTAGCACTGTGGGACAGGGGGGGGTACATAACATACTTCTTTTTTTATATGCCCTCACCTCATCAGCTAGCAGGCGGCCAGGCGCACAGGGTACTCAGAATGGATGCGGCGTGACGTGACGTCAACTCATCCCGCGCCGCACAGCACGCACTCCCTCTCTGCCTCCGCCGGGTCCGGGACTCCGTCCCCCTATTTGAATACTAGCCACCGCCTGCCGGCAGCCCACAGCCAGGTATTGTAAATGAATTGACAGTGCGGCGGGCAGCGGCAGCCAGCAAAACAGACAAGGGGAATCAGCTGGGGGGCAGTGCGCACGGAGGTGACGAACCTATTAGGGTGTGCCCAGGCACACCCGGCACACCCTGTGCGCACGCCTATGGTTCTCAGTCTTTCAGCGACAACTAGAATTATCGCATAGTAAATTTTAGTATTATCGCATAGAATTATCGTATAGTAGCATACTACGAGGTAACCAGAGCGATAAGTACCTTTTAGAGGAATTTCTTTAAAACATTTTCTCACGCTCTCAAATGCCTCATGCACATGGCCATATTTACAGTGAATCGGGCGCGGACCCATTTGTTTCTTTAGGGCTGCAAAAAAAATGCTTACTGCCGTGCAGCCAAGTGAAAAGGCTGGTCAGGAAAGTGTGGGACGCACACAGCCAGCGTTTGTGTTGCGGACCGCAAAAACAGATCTGGCCGTGTGCGTGAGGCCAAAGAGAGATGGAAAAAGGATCTCTGACCAATAGAGGCGGATAAATGGCAGGAAATACTATAATCAATACAGAAGGTATCTTTTGAGTTTATGGCACTAACTGTCCCCTCCATTTTAGCAGAGTTTACTTCTAAATTTAATCTGGTTATAAGACTAGATAAATATGTTTCTCGCTCATATAATTGGGGGACACAGGACCGTGGGTATAGCTTGCTGCTGCCACTAGGAGGCGACACTAGGCTGAAAACTGTTAACTCCTCCCCTGCAGGCTTTACCCCCTCCAGCCTGGAGAGAGCATATCAGTTTTTAGCTTAGTGTCGTAGGAGGCAGACCTCCCTGCTTAGCAGGGTGGCTCTAATTTTTTCTATATTTTTAAAGGTTTCCTGGATGGGGCACAGATTCACATGGCGTTTGTGTCTCCCTGGGAGGCTGGCCGGTGTCACTTGTTCCACAGCCCTGCCTCCCCCAAGAAGACAAAGCGGACCAGGGCAGCCTCGCTCCCCTGCCTTCCCGCCAGCAAGAGGGCAACCTACTCTCCAGCCCTTCTCTGCCCGGACCCCTGCTGCCTTCTGCCAGCGGTCGTGGTGGTGGCCCTGCTGGTACATGATTAAAGGGCGACGACCACAGATGAAGACAGGTGAGTATAAACCCTCCCTCCCGGTCTCCCATCCCTGCTTGTAGGGGGTAGCAAGGTATCCTACCCACCTGTTGCCCATCTTGGCTCCCCACATTCGGTACAGCAAGGGTTAATCCCGCCCGTTACAGCCATGGGGGGTGTCTCCCTCCTTAATCCCCTCCGGTTCTAGGGGCCGCGGCTCCCTTTCAGTGCGGGCGCATATCGCCGCATGCGGCGCTCTTCCAGTGCAGGCGCATATATATTGCAGCAGCCACTTCCCACATTCGGCCGCCATTCATTTACATACATCCCCCGCTAATGACGGCTCCATGCGCCGCACATTGAGAGCATCGGAGCGGGGGGCGTGGCTTCCTCTACGGCGGCCCGATCTGCTGTCCTTCTAAGAGTTGGAGGGGGCGGAGCTTATTCTCCAGCCGCGACAATGCTTCCTCCTTCCTGTCGAGCTGCAGGGTGAGACACAGCCCCTCCAGCATAGAGACCTGTGCCACAATGTCTGATTTGGCCAATACTCCCCCTCAGGCACCCTGCAGGACCACCTACTGTGCCCGCACTTTATGCTCGGTGAAGTTCCCTCGTGGTCTGTCACTACCACTATGCTCTGCATGTCATGCGCCTGCACAGAGCCATCCTCCTATTCTACAGCAGCACACAGAAGTGCAGGACCATCCTGGCTATGGGGAACCCGACTGGGCAAGGTCCTAAAATCTCCCATTTCACCCTTTCTTTGCTGGGTCATTTGGTTGAGAAATCGCCACCAGTGCAATCCACACCATCGCAAGGTGTACAAACCAGAACCGAACTCCCAGTAAGCATCCCAGAGCAGGCCACAGTTTCTCCTCTGATGCCTCAACATCTCCTCCCCCTCCCGGCTCCTAATCACCTCTTAGGTGATGCAATGTCTGAGGGTGAGATTGGGGATTCAGATACGGAAATGGACCTGGAGCACTCTTCTTAGATTGCATCCATGGTGATAGCCTGATATCCGCTATACGTGACACCTTCCGGGTTCAGGAGGAACTCCCAGCCTCCAGGGGGTGTCATTTCTGCATTCAAGGCAGACACCTAAGTCTTTCCTATTACACAATGACTTTTCTTTAGTTGTCGCAAAAGCTTGGGACCAGCCTGGTCTACGCTTCATTGTTCCTAAGCGATTGGACCTACTCTATCATTTTCCAGGCGATTACGTGGAAAAATGGGCTTCTCCTCCGAGGGTGGACCCACCCACCGGTCACTCGCCTGGCTAAGAACACGGCTATCCCAGTGGCGGGTGGCTCATCTCTCCAGGACCCAGTAGACCGTTGCATAGAATCGCTCTCCAAGTCTATCTTTGCGGCTAGTGGTTCGGCCTTGCGACCAATTTTTGCATGGGTAGCCAAGCCGGTCTTGTAGTGGGCCCTCCGTTTGAACGTAGCGTCCGACATTCTCCCTGCTGAGCTCCAGTCCTTAGCACTCCAAATTTCTCAGGCAGGGAAGTATCTCTGCGAAGTGGCTATGGATGCTAGGACGATGGTCGCCCGTTCCTCAGCTCTCGCGATATCTATCCGCCAAGAGTTATGGCTCAAGGTTTGGGCGGCAGATTCATCCTTTTAAAGGCTCGCTTTTGAGACTCCCCTTTGCTGGACGAGATTATTTTGGAAGCAACGGGTGGGAAAAGCACCCATCTGCCCCAACCCAAGGCGAAGCGTTTCTTTCGTCCTAGAGTTTCCTCCTCCCGTTACCAGTCCTTTTGCCGGTTCTCGGGCACCTGTCCAGCACCCACCTCAACAGCGGGACAGTCCACCGACGAAAGGGCCCGTCCTTGAGCCCGCGGACGCCAGGGCTGCTGGGGCTTATGCCACCTCAGCAACTAAAAACAGCATTCAGCATGAAGGTGTGTTCCCGCCCTCACGGGTGGGGGGGGGGTCTCTTCCTTTTTTAGGAGATTTGGCGGACCCATATTTCGGACGCATGGGCACTCGAGGTCGTCACCTCGGGTTACAAGATAGAGTTCAAGTCTATCCCGCCCAACCGTTTTTTCCTCTCTCAGCCTCCCAGGGATCCAGTTCGAGCTGCGGCATTCTTTCATGCAGTTCAATCCCTTCTCTCACGGGGGGTGATGACGTCAGTGCCCTTAGAGGAAAGGTTTACAGGTTTTTATTCCAACCTGTTCGCGGTCCCCAAAAAAGAGGGCAATGTTCGCCTAGTGCTGGACCTCAAGATAGTGAACCGCTTCCTTCGTATTCAGCGTTTCAGGATGGAGTCCCTTCGTTCCGTGGTTGCTTCATTGGTACGGAATTTATGGTGTCCATAGACATCCAGGATGCCTACCTACACGTTCCCATCGCATACGTTCACCAACGTTTTCTTCAGTTTGCCATTCATTCCATTACCAATTTGTCGCCCTACCATTCGGCCTGGCGACAGCTCCGCGAGTATTCACAAAGGTACTCGCTCCCCTTCTGGGCCTTCTGCGATCCAGGGGCATCTTAATCAAGGCTCCTACGGCGTTTCAATGCGAGGAAAGTCTTCAGATCACTGTGAGCACTCTATCCCGCTTCGGATGGATAGTCAATCTGTGGAAGTCCTTCCTGTCTCCAGCCACTCAGGTCAGGTTCCTGGGCATGACGTTAGATTCAGGTGTAGCCATGGTACGCCTGCCACTGAACAAGACACTGGATATTCAGAGGTCGGTGCATCTGCTACTCCAGCGCCGCAGTACATCTATCCGCAATTGTATGCGGGTGCTGGGCCTGATGGTAGCCTCTTTCGAGGCAATCCCTTTCGCCCAATTCCACACCAGGTACTTTCAGCGGGCCATTTTGTCATCATGGGACAAATCCCTGGACTCTCTGGATCTCATGATTCGTCTATCTCGGCAAGTGCGCTCGGCACTCAGTTGGTGGATCGTGACTGCGCACCTGTCTTCGGGGAAATCCTTTCTCCCAGTAAGGGTACTTTCACACTTGCGGCAGGACGGATCCGACAGGCTGTTCACCCTGTCGGATCCGTCCTTCCGCTATTTTGCCGTGCCGCCGGACCGCCGCTCCGTCCCTATTGACTATAATGGGGACGGGGCGGAGCTTCTGTGCAGTTCGCTGTCAGAGGCCGCCAGACTAAAAAGTCGATCATGCAGGACTTTTAGTCCGGTGGACCTTTGCCGCGCACTGCCGTGCTGCGCCGGAGCTCCGCCCCCGTCCCCATTATAGTCAATGGAGACGGAGCGGCGGCACGGCGAAATAGTGGAAGGAAAGATCCGACAGGGTGAACAGCCTGTCGGATCCGTCCTACCGCAAGTGTGAAAGTACCCTTACATGGACTGTCATTACATCAGACGCCAGCCTCCACGGACGGACCAGGGTGTTTGTTCTCTATCAGAGTCCAAACTGCCCATCAACATCCTGGAACTCCGGGCCATCTACCTCTCCCTTCACCATTTCACTCCCCTCTTGCAGGGTCATCTGGTCAGAGTACAGTCGGTCAATGCCACGGTGGTCGCCTATATCAACCACCAAGGAGGGACTCGCAGCCGTGCGGTGATGCAGGAGTCTGCGAAGATTCTACAGTGGGCGGGAGCCCGTGTTTGGTGATTTCGGCAGTCTATATTCCGGGAGTGGACAATTAGACCGCAGACTTTCTCAGCTAGACGATGGTGGACCCGGGGGAGTAGTCTCTCCATCAGGAGGTGTTGGAGGCTCTCTGTCTCCGGTGGGGACGTCCGGAAGTGGAATTGATGGCGTCCAGGCTCATTCACAAGCTCCTGTGCTTCTTGTCTTGCGCAAGAGACCCGGTGGCGTACAACGTGGATGCTCTCGTGGCACCATGGGACAGCTTCTCGTTCCTTTACATGTTCCCACCCTTACCACTCCTGCCTCAGATCCTGCGCAGAATCAGGATGGAGGGCATCCAGGCAATCCTGATCGCCCCAGACTGGCCTCGACGGAGCTCATTCTCCTTCTGGGGGATGCACTGTGGCCGCTTCCACTCAGGGCCGACCTACTCTCCCAGGGCCCAGTCTTCCATCAGAAGGTGAGTTCACAGAGATTTTACAGGTGAGTTCACAAAAATCTTGTTTTATCAGTTGTGAGGAGCCTTACCAAAATTTTAGTAGCTGTGGTCTCCATGGTGTGATACCTCTGGCCTTGACCTACGCACGCCTCTTATAGGCCACACACTGTGAGCACGTAATCTGGTCATTTGAGGCTTGGAATATGCGTAGTTGGTGGTTTCCCTCTCTACAGTCCAGTGCTATGTCTATGTGTATTGTCATTTATTGATGTTTGTATGATGTCTGATTAAAAAAAAAAATAATTAATAGCAAGGGCATTGGTGAGGTAAGCAATGATTTTTTTTTTTTAAACCATTTTGCCACTTAAAAGGGGCTGTCTCACCTCCTATTGCTAGGATATACCTCCAGTGTCAGATAGGTGTGGGTCTCACCTCAGAGACCCACACCTGTCTCTAGAACGGAGCCACCAAAGTGAACGCGGCAGGCCTCCATTCTGACATTGGTGGCATATTTTAGCCATATGCTACCAATGTATGAGGTGAAACAATCCATTTAAGGGAAATTTATCCCATTGGAACACGCCACCTTGTCTTCATAATTACAGCACCATAAATTTAACAACAGTAAAAAGCAACTTAAAGGGAATCTGTCACCAACCTGACCGGTTTTAAACCGATCACATAGTTCAGTGGGACACAAAGACCTAAAACAAAGGTAACATCTGTGTAGTTTTTCAGATCATCCAAATCGGCCAAAAAGTCGTTTTTTTAATATGCTAATGAGCCGTCGCAAGTGCCCAGGGGCGGAGAGTTTGCTGAAAGTGCCCAAGTTCCTCTGCCTCACTCACGCCTAACTCTGCCCCTCAGTATGCTCAGGCCAGCCCTGTGGCTCTGTGACTTCATATATCCCTATAGGCCTATATATCCCTGGGGTCATTTGGGGGTATTTATACTATCCTGGCATTCTAGCACCTCAAGAAACATGACAGGTGCTCAGAAAGTCGGAGCTGCTTCAAAATGCAGAAATTCACATTTTTGTGAATAACGCTATAACTTTTGCGCAAACCAATAAATATACACTTATTTGATTTTTATCAAAGACATGTAGCACAATAAATTCTGACACAAACTTGTATAGAAATGCAATTATATTTGAACAATTTAACCAGAGAAAGTTCAAAATTGAGAAAATTGCGGTCTAGTTTGATTAATATCAGAAAAAGGAAAAATCTCAGCAGCAATCAATTACCACCAAAAGAAAGCTGTATTTGTGAGAAGAAAAGGAGGTAAAATTAATTTGGGTGCCAAGTTGCATGACCGAGCAATAAACCGTTAAAGTTGTGGAGTGCAGATTTGTAAAAAAGGGCCTGGTCAGTAGGGGGGTATAAACCTGTGGTCCTTAAGTGGTTAAAAGTTTGTCGCATTTAACATGTTTTTTTTCTTTGGAATTCAAAAACTCAGATTTTAGAAAGTGAAGTTGTATAATGGCTTGTCTTTTATGTGTGTATTGCATTTACAGTGCCATGTTAATTTAATTTATTTTTCTCGTACTTTTTTCCATTGGGGGACACAGACCATGGGTATAGCTTAGAGGTATTAGTAGGAGGGACACTATGCAAATGAAAGAGCTCCTCCTCCTCGGGCTATACCCCCCGACTCCACCAGGAGGAACTCAGTCTTTGCTTAGTGTCTGGTGAAGGAGGTTGACACTCTCTGATTCTACTCCTTTTTGTTATTTTTATTCTAGATGGGGACACAGGTCGGCATGGCGCCTTCCTGGTCCCCCGTGGAGTGCCCGCCGCCGTCTTTGGGACGTTGCCTGGCTGCCTCCATTTCCCCCCAAGAAGATAAGTGGATCCGGGCTCGACCTGTTAGCTCCGGCATCCCACCAGCTGCTGGGACGCCTGCTGCCTACCCTCCTCCAGAGCACTGTTCTCCTGGATTGGAGTCAGAAGTCTGAAGAGGCGCATCCCTGCTGGTCTGGACATCGAGGGAGCATGCTGAGCAGATAAGTATTGCCCAGTCCCTCCCCCTCCCTCTGTGTCTGTTTGTCTGTGGCTACCTGGGTGAGCTTGAAGAAGGATCCTGATGGGGCACTTTCTTCATTTTGGCACTCAGGCATCTCTTCCCCCTTAAACTGTGGGCTTCAGCGCTTCTCTTGTCGGGCCTTGGCTGCTGCGCTCTCTCAGCGCCCGCCGGCAGGCCGCTCCTCCACGTGGTGTTTTTTTAAATCGCGCGCGCGCTCATTTTCGCGCACGCGCATATTTTCGTGCGCGCGCTTATTTTCGTGCGCGCTTGTTTTGCGCGCTTTTTTCGTGCGTTTTTTTCGCGCCATAATGACGCGTTCGGGGGGGCGGAGCCTCGGCATGCCGCTCTGACTCTCCTTACACCGGAGACTCTGTTTGCTCACGGCCGTGCAGCTCCTCATCACTCTACTCCGTTTTGTGCCAGGCAAGCTGGTAGCTCAGTGGTAATGCTGCTTCTGCCCCATGTCCAGGCTTTCTGAGTTCAAAGCCCCTTTCAGCCTTCAAAAATTGTTTACATTATTCTAGATGGGGACACAGGTCGGCATGGCGCCTTCCTGGTCCCCCGTGGAATGCCCGCCGCCGTCCTTGGACGCTGCCCTGCTGCCTCCATTGCCCCCCAAAGAAGACAAGTGGATCCGGGCTCGACCTGCAGCTCCGGTATCCCACCAGCTACTGGGTCTCCTGCTGCCACCCTCCACCAGAACACTGCACTCCTGGACAAGGAGTCAGACGCCTGAAGAGGTGCATCCCTGCTGGTCCTGGAGTCGAGGGAGAAGATCTGCAGGAGCAGATAAGTATTACCTGCATCCCTGCCTTACCCCCCTCCTCCACCCCTCCTCCACGTTCCTGGGAGCCTGCGGTCCCCGCTTGGGCATCTGCCATGTCCAGCGCGGCCGCTAAATTGGTCTTAGTCGCCAAGGCAACCATGTCCTTTAATCCTGTGGCGCTACCGATTCCATCTCTCTCAGTGGTCCCCACAGTGGGTGACTGACTACGAAGAGGCAGCGTGTGCGGCAGCATCCCACCTCGGATGTCTCCGTCTCTCCACCCCCCTCACCTCGCAGGTGGCGCTTGCGGACTGCTCTTCCCCCTCCCTAGGGAGAGTAATCCGAAGGGGAATTATCCGGCTTGGACGAGCCAGGTCCTTTTTGGACTATAGGGCATTTTCAAATCCTGTGACGCCAACCACCTCTCTAAGTGGTTTTCCACAGAAGACGCCCGACTACTAACAGGGAGCGTGAGCAGCAGCATCCCTCCTCGGATGGCTCCGGCTCTCCCCCCCCCCCCCCCCTCTCGTCTAGAGGCGCGTTCGGGCGACTCTCCCCTCCCTTAGGGAGCGCAAGTCTGAAGGAGAATTTCCGGCTCTGATTAGGTCATGGAGCGGGACCCCTCGCCTAAGCTCTCCACCAGGGTGGCTGACTTAGTGGCGACTGTCCGAGACACCTTTATTCTCCAAGGGGATTCTCCTCCTTCCACTGGTCAGGAGTTCCCCCTTTTTCCGTCCAGGCAGTCGGAGACTACCATGTTCCCGGTCCATGAGGGATTTTTCCGCGGTCATGTCCAGGGCCTGGGGTAGTCTTAGTAAGGTTCTCGACCACCCAGCGCATGAATATACTTTCCTTTCCCTGCTGACGGCGAGGAGAGGTGTCTCCTCCCCCTAAGGTGGATCCTCCGGTGGCCGGATTAGCCAATTATATGGCCCTTCCTGTCTTAGTCAGTTCCTCTTTCCAGGATGCTGTAGACAGACGCATAGACTCTCTTCCAGGTCCTTTTTTCGCTGGCAGCGCGTCCCTGTGACCTACCTTTCACTCAGCAGGGGTAGCCAGTGCTCTCTCGGTGTGGTTACAGCACCACCACCAGGAACTGGCGGTACGAGATGCGACTACTAACACACTGGAGTTGGTTCTCCAGATGTCTCAGGCTTCTAAGATTCTTTGCGAAGCTTCTAGGGACATTGATTCCCTCTTTGCCCGCTGGTTGGCCATCTCTGTCACTCAGCGCGAAGAGATCTGATTGAAGGTGTGGGACGCTGACGCCTCCACCAAGCGTTCCCTTGCTAAACTCCCCTTTGGGGTTTCCAGACCTTATGGGGATTAGCTGGACGAGTTAATCTCTGCATGCCTTTTGCCGTTTCTCATCTGGTAGGCCGTCGCCTGCTTCCTCCGCCGGGGGTCTCAGGTCGCCCGCAAAGAGGCCTTCCTTTGCACCAGCCTTCCCGGCACTAGAGGGCCCAGTCAGCCCGCCCTGCTGCTCCTAGGCCTATCACATGTCCCGATTGCGGAATCCCACCATCGATTCCTGCGCTTCGCCATTATGGGTCGACACTGTCAGTTTGTCGCCCTTCCTTCGGGTTGGCGACCACCCCGCGGGTCCTTGCCACGGTCCTGGACCGCTCATGGCGCTTCTTCGTACCAGGGGCATTCCTTTGCTGCCCTATCGGGACGATATCCGGATAGAGGCCCCCCTCTCTACTGCAGACCAAGGACAGCGTCCGGATCACTGTTCAGACTCTGGAACGGTTCGGCTGGCTGGTAACTTTCCCAAACTCCTGCCTCTTCCCGTCCCAGAGGCTCTCCTTCCGGAGGATGATTTTGGACACCTCGGCTGCCAAAGTATTCTACCAGCCTTCAAGTCCTCCCAGATCCAGGGGGCAGTGTCGCATCTGCTGCGCTCCCCGTGCCTCTCCATTCGGGAATACTTGCAGGTCCTGGGTCTTATGGTAGCCTCTTTCGAGGCCTTCCATATGCCCAGTTTCACACTCGCCTGGCGCAACAGGAGATCCTTTACCTTTCAGCGGGTTCGGGCAGCTCTCCCTTGGTGGCTGTTCCCGATGAACCTGAGGTCGGGGATTTCCTTTCTCGCATTCTCCTGGACGATCGCCACCACCGATGCCAGCATCCTGGGTTGGGGGGGCGTTTTCCAGTCTCGCACGGTTCAAGGGATTTGGTCGGCGGCAGAGTCTCGCCTTCCAATCAACTTTCTGGAACTGAGGGGGATTTTTTCCGCTCTCTCTCTCCTATTGGACCTCTCTCCTTGCGGGCCTCCCAGTGCGGGTTCAAACGGGCAATGCCGCGGCCGTGGCCTATATCGACCATCAGGGCGGGACCCGCAGCCGGATGGTGATGCAGGAGGTGAAGAGAATTCTGACGTGGGCGGAGACGCACGTTCCGGTGTTGTCAGCAGTTTGCATTCCAGGAGTGGACAACTGGACAGCGGACTTTCTAAGCCACAACAAGGTGGATCCAAGCGAGTGGTCTCTGCATCCAGAAGGGTTCGAAGAAATCTGCCACAGATGGGACCGTCCGGATGTGGACTTAATGGCGTCCGGGTTCAACAACAAGATCCCAGTGGTCCTGGCTCGCGCCCGAGATCCGGAGGCGTACGGATGGATGCGCAGGTGTCTCCGTGGCAGGACTTCAGCCTCCTCTGTTTTCCTCTCCTACCAAAGGGTCTACGCCAGTTCGAGGCGGAAGGGAATCCGACCGTTCTCATCACCCCGGAGTGGCCTCGCCGCGCGTGGTTTTTCGGACGTGGCTCGGTTGCTGGCGGACGCCCCATGGCCTCTTCCCGACAGACAGGACCTACTGTCTCGGGGCCCGTTCTTCCACCGGAATTTACGGTCTCTTCGTTTACCGGCGTGACTGTTGAAACCGCCATCCTGATGAAGATGGGGTTCTCGGATTCAGTGGTTAGGACCATGATCAGTCCGGGGAAGTCTTCTTCCTCCCGGATTTACTATCGTACCTGGATGGCCTTCCTGTCCTTTTGTGAGGGTTCGGGGTTCCCTCCCCTTCGGTTTTCCATCTTGATGGTACTGTTTTTTCTTCAGTCTGGGCTTGTGCAGGGACTGTCGCTTAGTTCCCTGTAAGGTCAGGTTTCGGCGCGGGCCGTCGGGGGTCCCTTGCTCTTAAGGGTCCGGTGGTGACCTTTCTTCGGGGGTGGCGCATTCGGTTCCCCGTATGTTCCCCCTTTGTCTCCTTGGGATCTCAATTTGGTTCTGCGCGCTCTGCAGTCGGCCCCCTTTGAGCCTTTGAGGAGGGTCTCTCTGACTGTTCTCATCTGGACTTCCTTGTGACCATAGCTTCTGATACAGCTACATAGCGTAGTGATTAAAGTTCTGGGCTATTATGCAGTGGCTGTGAGTTCACATCCCATCACGAGCTTTTAAGTCAGACTGGTGTCGAAGCTGGCCGCTCTTTCCTGTCAGGAGCCTTTCTGGTTTTCCACCAGGATTAAGTTGTGCTCCGTCCAGTCCCCTTCTTTTTGCCCAGGGTGGTCTCTCCCTTCCACCTTGATGAGGATCTTGTCCTGCCTTCCTTTTGTCCTTCTCCGGCTAACCCCAAGGAACGCACTCTGCATTCCCTGGATGTTGTACGGGTCCTGAAGGTGTATCTCGCGGCTACTGCTTCTGTCCGCCGTTCTTGGCGCTCTGGATCTGCTTGGCTATTTCCGCGGCTTGTCGCGCTTGTGGTGGAGTTCCCCCGGCTAGGATTGCCGCTCGCTCCACTAGGGCGGTGGGGGCTTCCTGGGCAAGACGCAATCGTGCCTCTGCGTCTCAGCTGTGTACGGCGGCCACCTGGTCGTCCTTGCATACCTTTGCAAATTTTGCATTCACTGGCTTCGGCTGATGCGGCTTTGGCCGCAGGGTTTTGCAGGCTGTGGTTCCTGTTTGACCGGTGGGCGTTCCTTCTGGCGGTGCTGATATTTTTTCCCACCCCATGGACTGCTTTTGGACGTCCCATGGTCTGTGTCCCCCAATGGAAAAAAGTACGAGAAAAGGAGATTTTTGTGAAACTCACCTGTAAAATCTTTTTCTCGTCTTTTCCATTGGGGGACACAGCTCCCACCCATTATTCCTGTTGCAGGAGGGGTCTTTAGTTCGGTTTTTCTGTTTCTGGTTGGACCTTATGGCTTGGTCCGATGGTTTCCATGATTTTTTCTTGCTCCTTCTCCTACTGCTTGTGCAACGCCTGAGTTCCTCCTGGTGGAGTCGGGGGGTATAGCCCGAGGAGGAGGAGCTCTTTCATTTGCATAGTGTCCCTCCTACTAATACCTCTAAGCTATACCCATGGTCTGTGTCCCCCAATGGAAAAGACGAGAAAAAGATTTTACAGGTGAGTTTCACAAAAATCTCCTTTTTTCTTTAATTTTTATTTAAGGGGATAAGCTAGTCCCAGACGCCAGAGATGTTCTCACAGAGATATTCAAGAGCTGCATTCATGCTGAGCAGATGTTAAGCCTAACTCCTACTAAGTATATCAAAGTGTCAGATATTTTCCTCAGCAAGGAGCAAATCAACTCACAGACTCCAGGAAATTTGCTCCATACCTTCTTCACAAATGTTCGCCCCCCTAAGAAAGTTTTGGAAGATCAGCTGACACAGGTAATCTTTCCTAAAAATGACACCATAGTTCAGTACAGTAGTGCCCACTGTCTATTTTACTATACGAGTGCTGGAGTATATGAGCAAAAATGCAAATGCTGTAAATTATCATATTTTTTTGGACTAGAAGAGGTTGTGATTAAAAAGGAAATGGCCCACTGTTTGCCTTGCATCTTACTGAATCCACAGTTTTTCTTATAGTGATAACATGAAATTTTAAAATTAACGTTCTAAAAATTATTTCTATGATGCCATGGGATCCAGTCAATCTAATTATTTTGATAGTAAAATGCCCAAAAAATGTATTTTGCTTAGCAGATGTTTTATACTTCTTAATTGCTTTCCACGTTTTGTTAAAGATTCTACGTAAATATGGCGTTTCAAAACCAAAGTTTGACAAAAACAAATATAGTAAAACTGGAAAGGAGCAGCACCCGGTAAAAGTTGTGAGCACAAAGAGGCCAGTGGGAAAGCCTTCTACTAAAGACAAAGCTGTCCTAAATAGTGTTCGGTGAGTATTCTCTAATGGTTCCATCCTGACCAGAGACTTGGGTGTGCATCACCAAGAAAAATATATAGCGTTCATTATGCACTAAAAATGACCTGACATTCTTATTCTGCGGCTCAATACGAACGTGGCAATACCAAACTTGAACAGTTTTTTTTTGTTTTACTACTTTTAAAAAAAATGAAAACCTTTAGAAAAATCTAAATTTTCTTTGCATTGCTATATTCTGACAGCCAGAACTTTTTTATATTGCTGCCTACAGAGCTATATAAGGGCTGTTTTTTGGCGTAACGAATTGTCGTTTTCATTAATGCCTTTTTTGTAGTATATACAACGTTTTGATCACCTTTATTCAATTTTTGGGGGGACAAAATAACAAAAATAATAGTAAATCGTGTGTTTTTTTATTTTTGTTCTGTTACTGCATTCATCGCACAAGAATTAAAAAAAAAATATTTTAATAGTTCAGACATTTCTGGACGCGGTGATACCCAATATGTTTATTTTTTTATTGTTTAAGCATTTTTATATGTATAATTGGGAAAGGGGGGTGATTCAAACTTTTAATATATTAGTGTTTTTTTACTTTTTATTTTATTTAACTTTTTTTTTACAACAATTATCCCCCATAGGGGCCTTGTACATGGGATCTTTTGATCCCCTCTCCTATTCACCATATTAGAGATCTATTACGGTGAATAGGATTTTTACACTCTCCATTCAGCGCTGTGCCTCGTGCATAGCTCAGTATGGAGAAAGCCATGGCAGGCCTGGATCGCTTCAGCAGCGATTTCACTGCGGGGGCTCCGATCGGAAGGAAGATGGAGCTGCATCACCTCACAGGTTCCGCAATCAGCCTTGATCGCGGCACCTGAGGGGTTAAATGGTAGGGGCTTCGCGATTGCCGCTTCCTGTCAGTGCGGCCGGATGCCGGCTGTATCATACAGCCGGCAGATCGCGTTCATGGAGCGGGCTCACTGCAGAGGCCTGCTCCATAAATCCCCTGTCACGCAATAACATACCTATACATCATAATGCGTGAAGGGGTTAAAAGGAAACTACCAGAAGTTAATATAATAGCCCTTTAATGTGGATATGGAGCTGTGCCCCATCCTGGCTGTTCTGAATAGCTTTTTAAATCTTAAAAATAGTCAAAAATATTTATGATGTCACCTGTGTTCTTGAAGGGCATCGCTACAGTGCCTCTGCTATCTCGATTTCGGCAATGCAGGCTGCTGTAAAATGGTACCTGTACTTTGCCGAACGAGAGTCCTATACAAATTTGAAGGGGGCAATTTATGTAATAATTATATATTAGCAAATGATTGCAGTGTTCTAATAAGTGACTTAAAGTGACCTCATGCTAGAGCTTCATATTTTGTTATTGATGCTGAAATACAGTCATGTGAAAAAATTAGGACACCCTTTGAAAGCATGTGGTTTTTTGTAACATTTTTAATAAAAGGTTATTTCATCTCCGTTTCAACAATACAGAGAGATTAAAGTAATCCAACTAAACAAAGAAAACTGAAGAAAAGTCTTTTCAAGATCTTCTGTAAATGTCATTCTACAAAAATGCCTATTCTAACTGAGGAAAAAGATAGGACACCCTCACATGTATTCCCTCTTAAATTGGCTCAGATCTCACACGGGTATATCACACCAGGTGCACATAATTAGTAGATCGTTACTCTGCATGTTGAATGAGGCTTGCCCTATTTAAACCTCAGACATTTAGTTTGGTGTGCTCCTGACTGTTGAAGTGAGAGTGAGCACCATGGTGAGAGCAAAAGAGCTGTCAGAGGACTTCAGAAAAAAGATTGTAGCAGCCTATGAGTCTGGGAAGGGATTTAAAAAGATCTCAAAAGATTTTGAAATCAGCCATTCCACTGTCCGGAAGATAGTCTACAAGTGGAGGGCTTTCAAAACAACTGCCAACATGCCCAGGACTGGTCGCCCCAGCAAGTTCACCCCAAGAGCAGACCGCAAGATGCTAAAAGAGGTCTCCAAAAACCCTAAAGTGTCATCTCGAGAACTACAGCAGGCTCTGGCTACTGTTGATGTAGAAGTACATGCCTCTACAATCAGAAAGAGACTGTACAAGTTTAACTTGCATGGGAGGTGTGCAAGGAGGAAACCTTTGCTTTCCAAGAGAAACATCGAGGCCAGACTGACATTTGCCAGAGATAAAGTTGACAAAGACCAGGACTTCTGGAATAATGTTCTTTGGACAGATGAGTCCAAAATTGAATTATTTGGACACAACAGCAGAGGACATGTTTGGCGTAAACCAAACACAGCATTCCAAGAAAAGAACCTCATACCAACTGTGAAGCATGGAGGTGGAAGTGTCATGGTTTGGGGCTGCTTTGCTGCAGCAGGACCTGGTCAGCTCACCATCATAGAATCCACGATGAATTCTACTGTGTATCAGAAGGTGCTTGAAGAACATGTGAGACCATCAGTTAGAAAATTAAAGCTGAAGCGGAACTGGACCATGCAACATGACAATGACCCAAAACATACTAGTAAATCAACCAAAGATTGGCTGAAAAAGAAGAAATGGAGAGTCCTGGAATGGCCAAGTCAAAGTCCAGATTTGAATCCCATTGAGATGCTGTGGGGTGACTTGAAAAGGGCTGTACATGCAAGAAACCCCTCAAACATCTCACAGCTGAAAAAGTTCTGCATTGAGGAGTGGGGTAAAATTTCCTCAGACCGATGTCGAAGACTGGTAGATGGCTACAAGAACCGTCTCACTGCAGTTATTTCAGCCAAAGGAGGTAACACTCGCTATTAGGGGCAAGGGTGTCCTATCTTTTTCCTCAGTTAGAATAGGCATTTTTGTAGAATGACATTTACAGAAGATCTTGAAAAGACTTTTCTTCAGTTTTCTTTGTTTAGTTGGATTACTTTAATCTCTCTGTATTGTTGAAACGGAGATGAAATAACCTTTTATTAAAAATGTTACAAAAAACCACATGCTTTCAAAGGGTGTCCTAATTTTTTCACATGACTGTACATATATATATATATATATATATATTCCTTTACAGAACTGCCCTAAGTGAAAAGAAACCAACTGTGAAACCCAGATCTCCTGAGAAGAGTCGGCCCGATGAAAAGGACCCTGATAAATCTCCAATTAAGAAACAAGAAAGTATGTTGCTTTTTTCTGGCTGTGTCTGTGTATATTCTGCATGGTGTTAGTCATAGAATCCATGTGTATTTGTGCTGCTCAGTTGCAGAGGAGAAATTTTTAACACTAGATGGATTTCAGAAGTTTGTGGTTGACAAAGCAAAGCAAGACATTAGAAGCATCTGGAGAGCCATTTTGTCCTGTGGCTATGACCTTCACTATGAAAGGTATTATTCACCATTAACCTTATTTCTGAAAACATTTTAAATACCTTTTTTTGTAGGAGGATCTCACTAGATTTTGCTGGTTAAGCAGATTCATCATCGCTGTTGAGAGTAATTTGTCTTTGTGTTTAGGTGTGCTTGCATCGATACACGACATGCTCAGAAATCCAGTAGGAAATGGACCCTGGAAATGGATGTGGCTGTGGTTCAGTATATCAACCGGCTTTGCCGTCACCTTGCAATAACACCAGCTCGGCTACACCCACATGAGGTCTATTTGGATATGTCTGATACAGCTGACCCCAGAGTGTCTTGTCTGCTGAGTAGGTGGCTTCTTATCTAATATATAAAGCTGAGTGTGTGTGTGTGTGTGTGTGTGTATGTCCGCTAAAGGAATCCGCACCGTCGCATTTACAATCACGAAATTTGGCACACAGGTACATCAGGTGTCCGGGAAGGTTTTAGAGCAGGTCTCGGCTCTCTAGGACGTACCGTTCCTGAGATATTACCCAAAAATGCATCAGCCAATAGAAGCTTGCTCACATGACCCTTATCAGCCAATAGAAGCTTGCAGGTCCTTCAGCCTCCACATACAGTTTTACTCCAGGTTTCCATAACAACCCAGCCATTTATCTTCACTGCTGTAGATGAGTTTTAAAGGAAATCTGTCACCAGGATAATCACTATTAAGGTAGAGCCATGGCCTAATAGCACTTAGTGCCTTATTTCCAGATATGCCTTTGTTCCAGCAATAGATGTTTTTATCCTCTGAAATTCCAGTTTATTTGGTATGCAAATGATCCAGTAAGGTGCCCAGAAAGGAGCCCAGACACGCCCCCTGCCACAATGTGTCCACCCTCAAAAGACTTAAAACCCACCCCCAGGTCCTGCCAAGCCACACCCCTGATCCGGTTAGGCCACACACCCTCCCACTCCTTAGCCGAAGGGGATTGAAAAAATGAAGGTAAAAATCAACTTCTGTCAGCTGCAGGGGTGGAACGGAGGGCGGCTTTCTCCCTGCAGCTCACACTCACTTAGGCTCCATTCAGACTTTCTTTGTGCATTGCGAATCCGCAATACACCAAGCTGGCACCCCCATAGAAATGCCTATTCTTGCCCGCAATTGCGAACAAGAATAGGACATGCTCTATTTTTTTCCGGAGCTGCAGACCGGAAGATCGGGCCCGCGCTCCGGAAATGCGGATGCGGACAGCACATTGTGTGCTGTCCACATCTCATCTGGCCCCATAGAAAATGAATGGGTCCACACCTGTTCCGCATAATTGCGGAATGGATGCGGACCCATTCTACAGACGTGAGAATGGACCCTTAGAGTGAGCTGTTCAAAAGGACATGCCACTGATCCGGTTAGGCCACGCCCCCTCCCACTCCTCAGCTGACTGAGATTGAAAAAATAAAGTTAGAAATCAACTTCTTGGTCCCGCTAAGCCACGCCCATATCTGGTTAGGCCCCCCCACTAAGCCGACAGGGATTTAAAAAATGAAGGTAAAAATCAACTTCTGTCAGCTGTAGAGGTGGGAGGGAGGGTGACTTTTTCCCTGCAGATTACACTCAGACAGTACAGTGCTGCTGTCTTAGAGTGAGCTGTTCAAAAGGACACCCCCCCCCCCCCCCTTCCCCGATCCAGTAAAGGCCACTGTTAAGGGGGCGGGCCCCTGTGGGAGTCATTGTCAAGGGGGTGATATGCTGTGAAAGTCACTGTTAAAGCGGAAGGCTGCTGTAAAGGTCAAAGTTAAGGGGTGGGCTGCTGTGGAGATCCAAAGTTAAGGGGGTGGGCTGCTGTGGAGGTCCAATTTTAAGGGACTGGGCACTGTGGGGGGTCAGTGTTAAGGGGTGGGGAGCTGTGGAGGTCACTGTTCTAGTGGATAGTGTTGATATCTTTTAACGACACATACAAACATTAAATGAAATAGATGAAATATACCCGAGCGAAGCCGGGTCCTTCAGCTACTTCATATATATATTAAATTATGAAGGATGCTTCCAGATCATGTAAGGGCTCCTTGCATATGTATGGAGAGGTGTCCTGTTTCAGGGGTATTCTCATCCTAAGGCCTCATGCACACAACAGTTTTTTTTCACGGTCCGCAAAAACGGGGTCCGTGGGTCCGTGATCCGTGACCGTTTTTTCGTCCGTGGGTCTTCCTTGATTTTTGGAGGATCCACGGACATGAAGAAAAAGTCGTTTTGGTGTCCGCCTGGCCGTGCGGAGCCAAACGGATCCGTCCTGAATTACAATGCAAGTCAATGGGGATGGATCCGTTTGATGTTGACACAATATGGTGCCATTTCAAACGGATCCGTCCCCATTGACTTTACATTGAAAGTCTGGAGTTCTTTTATACCATCGGATTGAAGTTTTCTCCAATCCGATGGTATATTGTAACTTATAGCGTCCCCATCACCATGGGAACGCCTCTATGTTAGAATATACTGTCGGATATGAGCTACTTCGTGAACCTCAGATCCGACAGTATATTCTAACACAGAGGCGTTCCCATGGTGATGGGGACGCTTCAGGTTAGAATACACTACAAACTTTGTACAAGACTGCCCCCTGCTGCCTGGCAGCACCCGATCTCTTACAGGGGGATATGATAGCACAATTAACCCCTTCAGGTGCGGCACCTAAAGGGGTTAATTGTGCTATCATATTCCCCTGTAAGAGATCAGGGCTGCCAGGCAGCAGGGGGCAGACCCCCCCCCCCCCCTCCCCAGTTTGAATATCGTTAGTGGCACAGTGTGCGCCCACCATCGCCCCCCCCCCTCCCTCCCTCTATTGTAATAAATCGTTGGTGGCACAGTGTGCCCCCACCATCGCCCCCCCCTCCCTCCCTCTATTGTATTAAATCGTTGGTGGCACAGTGTGCCAACCACCATCGCCCCCCCCCCCTCCCTCTATAGCAGTAACATTGGTGGCAGTGTGCGGCCTCCCATTCCCCCCCCCCCCCATCATTGGTGGCAGCGGAGTTCCGATCGGAGTCCCAGTTTAATCGCTGGGGCTCCGATCGGTAACCATGGCAACCGGGACGCTACTGCAGCCCTGGTTGCCATGGTTACTTAGCAATAGTACAACAGTAGAAGATTCATACTTACCTGCTTGCTGCTGCGATGTCTGTGACCGGCCGGGAGCTCCTCCTACTGGTAAGTGAAAGGTCTGTGCGGCGCATTGCTAAAGAACTGTCACTTACCAGTAGGAGGAGCTCCCGGCCGGACACAGACATCGCAGCAGCAAGCAGGTAAGTATGAATCTTCTACTGTTGTACTATTGCTAAGTAACCATGGCAACCAGGGCTGCAGTAGCTTCCTGGTTGCCATGGTTACCGATCGGAGCCCCAGCGATTAAACTGGGACTCCGATCGGAACTCCACTGCCACCAATGATGGGGGGGGGGGGGGGGGAATGGGATACCGCACACTGCCACCAATGTTACTGCTATAGAGGGAGGGGGGGGCGATGGTGGTTGGCACACTGTGCCACCAACGATTTAATACAATAGAGGGAGGGAGGGGGGCCGATGGTGGTTGGCACACTGTGCCACCAACGATTTAATACAATAGAGGGAGGGAGGGGGGGCGATGGTGGGGGCACACTGTGCCACCAACGATTTATTACAATAGAGGGAGGGAGGGGGGGGGCGATGGTGGGCGCACACTGTGCCACCAACGATATTCAAACTGGGGAGGGGGGAGGGGTCTGCCCCCTGCTGCCTGGCAGCCCTGATCTCTTACAGGGGAATATGATAGTACAATTAACCCCTTTAGGTGCCGCACCTGAAGGGGTTAATTGTGCTATCATATCCCCCTGTAAGAGATCGGGTGCTGCCAGGCAGCAGGGGGCAGTCTTGTACAAAGTTTGCAGTGTATTCTAACTAGAAGCGTCCCCATCACCATGGGAACGCTTCTGTGTTAGAATATACTGTCGGAAATGAGTTTTCACGAAGTGAAAACTTAGATCAGAAAAAGCTTTTATGCAGACGGATCTTCGGATCCGTCTGTATGAAAGCAACCTACGGCCACGGATCACGGACACGGATGCCAATCTTGTGTGCATCCGTGTTCTTTCACGGACCCATTGACTTGAATGGGTCCGTGAACCGTTGTCCGTCAAAAAAATAGGACAGGTCATATTTTTTTGACGGACAGGATACACGGATCACGGCCTCGGCTGCAAAACGGTGCATTTTCCGATTTTTCCACGGACCCATTGAAAGTCAATGGGTCCACGGAAAACGGCACAACGGCCACGGATGCACACAACGGTCGTGTGCATGAGGCCTAAACATGACATATCCACAGTCTCTGTTGAATTTAACACTGAAATTTTTTCTGTAGTCTTCAGTGGAGTTGACTATGCAGCCACCTCTCCGTTAAACTTTATGCATTCCCCCATTCTACCAATAGATGAAGGTTCCCAGAGGTGTACATTTTTTGCATATTCTGTATTGATGTTTTAAATGAGAAAACCCCTTTAACAGTACAAAGTTTAATAGATACAAACCCAATACGTTTTATGGGGGGAAATGCATGTAATCTAAATTTGTTTGCAAATTTCTTGTACTGCTCAGATGTCCCCATTGAGAGTCTACGGCTTCGGTTTGCTCTTCTTCAGTCACTAAACACTACTTTAGAAACCTTCTTCCTGCCTCTTGTGGAGTTACGGCAGGCAGACATGTACATGCACAGTATTGCTGCTTTACTGCAACAAGCAAAAGGTGAGAAAATGTTTAAAGTGAACTATAATTTAAAGTATTTGTCTTCCTTTTTATGGGGGACCATTGTTCTAGGGTCTGCTGTGCCTCTAAAGGCTCCACATGTGTAGGTTGTTTTTATGAAGGCAGGCTGCCTCTTAGTTTTAAAGCAGTTGCGCTCCTCTTTGTCACCTGAAGATAAAAGTATCTGATGTATTTTGCTTAAGTGACTATTTTATTGTTATTTTCTTAAAGAAAATAAAATAATAGATGCATAGGTATTTCCCATTGCTGTTGACACTCTTTGGGTTGTTTAATAAGACTGTTCACTAACTAGATTTAAATAAATGAAGTAAGATTATGTAGGACGACTCTTGTCATTTTAATCCCTCTACACTACTTTGATTACTGTGCAAGCAATGAAGTTCATTGTGTGTGTCTTCCAGGGATAGTGTGTGCTAATGACTTTGTATACTTCGTCTGTAGGACTGATCTTCTATGATACAAAAGTAACTGTGATGAATCGGGTGCTAAATGCAACTGTGCAGAGAACCGCTGACCATGCAGCTCCTGAGATCAGCCTTGATCCCCTGGAAATTGTAGGAGGTAAAGAATTATCCTGTTAAGCTTTATGTTGTGTAAGGCCCACCGAACATGTAGTAACTCTAGGGCTTGTCGAGTACATATACTGACAACCTTCTAGTCCCAAAGAAAATGAAATTTTGATGTTTAAAGCGTTCTATAACGTATACATTTTCTATACTTTTTATTTTTTTTGGTATATATATTTGCAAAAAGGGTTTGATAATATTAGTCCCAGTGCATTTTGGTGTCATTCAAAAGCTTCTGTTTGAGTACTTTAGGTTAAATGTAACATGTAATAAGTAATGGGCTACTAATTAAATAATCACACACCTCCCATTATTTCAGAAGACAAAACTAAAACACCCAGAAAATGTTTACCTATAAGGTTGTCCTACACCCCTCAATTAGAACATTGTCTTGGGATCCAAAAATTGGACTGTTCAACTAAATGCTGAACATTGGGATATACGTAATATGAACGCAGACTGCATTGTTGTAGCAATTGAATAAAGTGTTGCTTATGTACTTTTGCCACAGCCTCAAAAACGTAATTGCTTCTCTTGTGTAGGTGAAATTCGTGGCTCCGAGAACTCTTATTTCTGTCAAGCAGCTCGACAGTTGGCATGTATACCTTCCTCCCAGCTCTGTGTCAAACTAGCTAGCGGAGGTGATCCAACCTATGCCTTCAATATTCGCTTCACTGGGGAAGAGGTGCATGGAACAAGTGAGTGACAGAGAGGGGCCTTTCTAGTTTTCACAAGGAGAGAAATGTCCAGCAAGAGTTCTTGATAAAAATACGTAGAAATGTACTTAAATCTTCATAAAATCCGTAATACACAAACCAGAAGCCCACAGTCTGGTCTGAATAGTGTTGAGCGAACTTGTGTTTTAAAGGGAACCAGTCACCGGGATTTTGGGTATAGAGCTGAGGACATGGGTTGCTAAATGGCCGCTAGCACATCCGCAATGCCCAGTCCCCATAGCTCTGTGTGCTTTTATTGTTTCAAAAAACCAATTTGATACATATGCAAATTAACCTGAGATGAGTCCTGTCCCTGAATCATCTCGCCTACAGGACTCATCTCAGGTTAATTTGCATATGTATCAAATAGGTTTTTTGAAACAATAAAAGCACACAGAGCTATGGGGACTGGGTATTGCGGATGTGCTAGTGGCCAACTAGCAACCCATGTCCTCAGCTCTATGCACAAAATCCTGGTGACAGGTTCCCTTTAAGTTCAGCATCTAAAGTTCAGGTTATCGAAGAATCGCGTTATGGATTCCGCTACCACGGACCATAACGGAATTTAGAATCCATAAGGCGATTCTTCGATAACCTGAACTTTAGACGCCGAACTGAAAACACAAGTTCGCTCAACACTAATTCTGAATCCTTATTCATGACTTAGAGGTCATATATATAATGAATCCTTTAGGTCATGAATAAGGATTCAGAATCTGAAACGCGTAGACCTGACTCTGGGGTTGGATTGCTTTCCCAAGAGTCCGAGCAGTTTGGAGACAGGCGGTGAGCTGATCAAAATAGTCGTTACTGACGAGTACACTGGCCACGATTTGGTTCTCTTTCTAGGGTTTTTCTAGAACCTTTGTTGAGTATTTTCATATAAATGTGCAAATGAAATAACCCAAGTAACAATTACCTCATACAAATAGTTTTTCAGTCCAAAAAAATTCACTGGACCCTCAAATACACATTCAGATTTTTTTTTTTTTATCTGTATTTCTCATAATAAGGGTACGTTCACACTAGCAGCCGGACGGATTTGACAGGCTGTTCACCCTGTCTAATCCGTCCTGCCGCTATTTCACCGTGCCGTCGGACTGCCGCTCTGTCCCCATTGACTATAATGGTGATGGGACGGAGCTCAGGCGCAGCACGGCGAGAGGCCGCCGGACTAAAAAGTCGGACATGCAGTAATTTTAGTCCATCCGCCCCGTCCTCATTATAGTCAATGGGGACGAAGCGGAAGTCTGGCGGCACGGCGAAATAGCGGCAGGACGGATCTGACAGGGTGAACAGCCTGTCGGATCTGTCCTGCCGCTAGTGTGAAAGTAGCCTTAGGCATACAATAAACCAGATAAAATATGTTTTGTGTAATGCAGGACTTTGTTTTTTAGGTGGATCCTTCCGGCATTTCCTCTGGCAAGTGTGTAAAGAACTGCAGAGCTCCTCCTTGTCCCTTCTACTGCTGTGTCCTAGCTCTGCTGTTAATAAGAATAAGGTAAGACCTCAGTGAGATGGCTTTGTGACCATTACCACCAGCAGTGACCATTACCACCAGCAGTTAGATGGAAAAAGGAGCGTAAACAGTATATTAGGTTAGAACACCCAATCTGACTGCTTTCTGCTTGTACTGGGAACTTTTGTTAGTTTACTAAGACCTGTGTTTTCTAATGTAGGAACCAGGTAAGGGCATCAACCATTAGCATCATATAATGCTGTTCCGGATAGTACCACGAAAGATAAAACGGCAATTATGTGTTTATAAGGGAAGTGAGAGCAAGCCTGCACACCCAAGCTAAAGTTAATAAAAGAGTTGCACAGAGGATCCATTACACAGCAATCATGTCTGAGTCTTTGATTCGTAGGCTGGCCAACTTCCCTTGACACAGGGGAAATCCATTAACTAATTTGAATCTCACAGACAAGCAAGGTGTAGTCCCCTAGTTTGGGACTTGTCCTAAATTGCAGCGACATCAGAGTCCTACCTTCAAGAAAAAAGGTACACATACTGGGGAAGATTTACTAATCAAAATGGCCGTATTTTGTGCAGAAATAATAGGTGTACATGCTTAACACCACTTTTATGCACTTTTTCGAACTCGTTCAATAAGATATGTGGCTTAAGATACACCAATAATTTGCCAAGATTTTAGGTTTAAAGTAAGCCAACTTAATAGGTAGTGTAAATGTAGATTAGACATTCAAAATTTGCACCAGATTTATCATTCAGCATCACCAAATTTGATAAATCTTGCTAATGTTTATACTGTCTAGTCTAATTTTACACTGGCTAGAATGTAGACAGTATTGGTAGTATTATCTGCCCCACTATTAGGCCTCTTACACACGACCGTATGCCCTCCGAGACATACGGTCCGTGAGCAGGACATATGTCCCAGGGCAGCATTGATCGTGCGCACAGGAGTACACAGCATCATAGATTACAGTGATGCTGTGCATGTCGGGCCACCCGAGCCACATGAGTGCGGGACAGTAGCCCAGTGGGCGGCTCGAAGCGCACAGCAGCATTGTAATCTATGATGCTGTGTGCTCCTGTGTGCATGAAAAATGCTGCTACGGGACATGTATGTCTCGGAGGGCATGCTGATCGTGTGCAAGATGCCTTAGTATTAGTAGTATTATCTACTCCACTGGCATAATGATTTCTGTAATATATATTTTTTTCTGTCCATTGCCTTTACTGTTTTGTAATGCTTGTGTTTTACAGGGGAAATACCTTCTTACTCCCAGCCCAATAACCTATGCAGAGGAGCAGTTGCTTCATTTCTTTGGTCAGCTCCTGGGTATCGCTATCCGAGCAGACGTGCCCCTTCCGCTTGATCTCTTGCCTTGCTTTTGGAAAATGCTCGTAGGAGAACCACTGGATCCTGAAACTGATCTTTATGAAGCAGATATTCTAACCCACAACTACATCAAAAAGTTTGAAAATGTAAATGTTCCACATGTTCCTTTTAGGGTTGCCTGTTTTTTTGTACCATGTTCATTTTTGCCTTGTCCTTGTATATATATATCTTACACACACACATTGTAAAATATATACATGCCGTTAGAGTTGTGACTCATCCACAAGTAATTTACTCTACAGCAAACACATTATCTGTATTGGTCAATCACACCTCACTGGGTTGGGCACCTCCCAGGAGAAATTCCCTGTCTGAAGGTACAGATTGTTTCCTATGCTGCAAGTTGGAACCATAAGTTGTAAGCAAGCAATTACATTTAAAGGGAGTCTGTCACCTCCATATGGCCATATACAGTGCTTACATGGCTCTGTAGCACACCTATACAGGATTGTAACGGTACCTTTGTTCTTTTCTTTAGACTTGCACAAGCATTAAACGAAGTTTAATTCATATGCAAATGAGCACTCGCAAGTGCCCAGGGGCGGCGTACAGTGTGTAGTTGCCCCGGCTGCTCTGCCTTCTTTTCACTTTACTCCTCCCCAGTCTCTGCCTTTGCCCGCCCTCCAAGTCTGGACCTATCGATGAGGCAAGAGACTTGGAGGGCGGGCAGAGGCTGGGGAGGAGTAAAGTGAAAAGAAGGCAGAGCAGCCTGGGCACCTACACACTGAACTCCTCCCCTGGGCACTTGCGAGTGCTCATTTGCATATGAATTAAATGTTTTTCCTGCTGGTGCAAGTCTAAAGAAAAGAACAAAGGTACCGTTACAATCCTGTATAGGTGTGCTACAGAGCCATGTAAGCACTGTATATGGCCATATGGAGGTGACAGACTCCCTTTAATGCTGCAGAATACCATGATGTTCTGAAGTATTGTGTGCTTCCAGCTTTGTAGCAATACTTTGGTTTCACTTTTGTATGAGTCATGCAAATAACTGGCATGCTGTGACGTAAGGTGTATTGAACACTGCTGGGATTAACTAGAATGTATCTGCACAACAGGCCATCACGTAATAGCAGTGCATTTGTGGCCAGTCTCACACACCATGTTGTATGTTTGGATATGGTCATTTACTCATACCTTTTTTTTGCACCCTTAGAAATTGATCCTTCTGTAATTGTGCTTGTAATCTGTAGAGTGACTTTTTTTCCCCAATATCTTTCACTTGTCTGTTTTCATAGTTAAATGATGAGGCTGAACTGGAATCTCTCTGTGCTGAAATGGCGTCACAGCATCTTCCTACCGATAGTCCAGACTCCCCCAACAAACCAAGCTGCAAATTTACCTATCCAACAATGACAGGGGAGGAGGTGGAACTGTGCACAAATGGAAGACACATTCCTGTTATGTGAGTACCTGAGGAAAGATCACTAAATCCAAATCATTCATATAATATACCCAATGATTTGACTATAAGTTTCTGATCTGAAGCACAGAATTCTATATTTAAGCTGCTTTTTTTTCACATCTGTTTTCCACATGAGAAGTTACGTACAATTGATTGTACAGTAGAGTGCAGAGAATTGATTAACCTGTTGGGGACACATGACGTACCGGTACGTCATGATGTCCTGGGACTTACAGAACCTGCGGTTTGCAGAGTTTACAGGTGGTTGCGGCGTGCATTGTAAAGGATTAGAACCCCAAAAGTTGAAGTCCCGAAGTGGGACAAAAAAAAAAGTGAAAAAAAAATTTGTTGAAAAAATTTAGTTTCAAGTAAAAATAAATAAAAATGTCATTTTCCCCAAATAAAGTTAAAAAAAAATTGGTAAAAAATAGGGGGAGGGGGAAAGGCTCTATAAAAATATCACATGACCTAACCCCTCAAATGAACAACGTAAAAAATAAAAACTGTGCTAAATAAACCATTTTTTGTCACCTTACATCACAAAAAGTGTAATAGCAAGCGATCAAAAAGTCATGTGCACCCCAAAATAGTGCCAATCAAACCGTCATCTCATCGCGCAAAAAATGAGACCCTACCTAACATAATTGCCCAAAAACTGAAAACACTATGGCTCTCAGACTATGGAAACACTTAGGCCTTTTTCACACTTGCGTTGTTAGGATCCGGTGTACACTTCCGTTGCCGGAAGTGCCTGCCGGATCCGTAACACCACTAGTGAACTGAAAGCATTTGAAGACTAATCAGTCTTCAAAATGCGTTCAGTGTTACTGTGGCAGCCAGGACGCTATTAAAGTCCTGGTTGCCATAGTAGTAGTGGGGAGCAGTATAATTACCGCCCGTGCGGCTCCCGGGGCGCTCCAGAATGACGTCAGAGCGCCCCATGCGCATGGATCACGTGATCCATGCGCGTGGGGCGCCCTGACGTCACTCTGAAGCGCCCCGGGAGCCGCACTGACGGTAAGTATACTGCTCCCCCACTCCCCACTACATTTTACCATGGCAAACAGGACTTTAGCGTCCTGGCAGCCATGGTAACCATTCAGAAAAAGCTAGACGTCGGACCCGGTAATGCGCCGAAACGACGTTAACTTAAGGCCGGATCCGGAATAATGCCTTTCAATGGGCATTAAATCCGGATCCGGCCTTGCGGCAAGTGTTCAGGGTTTTTGGCCGGAGCAAAAAGCGCAGCATGCTGCGGTATTTTCTCCGGCCAAAAAACGTTCCGGTCCTGAACTGAAGACATCCTGATGCATCCTGAACGGATTTCTCTCCATTCAGAATGCACTGGGATTTTTCCAGCATAGAGCCCCGACAACGTAACTCTATGCCGGAAAAGAAATACGCAAGTGTGAAAGAGCCCTAAAACATGATTTTTCTTTTTGTTTAAAAAATGAAATCATTGTATAAAACTTACATAAATAAAAAAAAGGATACATATTAGGTATAGCCGTGTCTGTAATAACTTGCTCTATAAAATATCACATGACCTAAACCCTCAGGTGAATACCGTAAAAAAATAAAAACTGTGTCACGGAAGGGTATCGCCGCATCCGTGACAACCTGCTCTATAAAAATACCACATGATCTAACCAGTCAGATGAATGTTGTAAATAACAAAAAATAAAAACGGTACCAAAACAGCTATTTCTTGTTACCTTGCCTCACAAAAAGTGTAATATAGAGCAACCAAAAATCATATGTACCCTAAAATAGTAGCAACAAAACTGCAACCCTATCCCGTAGTTTCTAAAATGGGGTCACTTTTTTGGGCGTTTATACTCTAGGGGTGCATTAGGGGGGCTTCTAATGGGACATGGTGTAAAAAAAAACAGTCCAGCAAAATCTGCCTTCCAAAAACCGTATGGCATTCCTTTCCTTCTGCGCCTTGCCGTGTGCCTGTACAGCGGGGGTTACGACCACATATGGGGCGTTTCTGAATTTTGTATCTCTATTTTCCATTAATTCTTGTGGAACACTTAAAGGGTTAACAAAGTTTGTAAAATCCGTTTTGAATACCTTGAGGGGTGTAGTGTCTAGAATGGGGTAATTTTTGGGTGGTTTCTATTATGTAAGCCTCACAAAGTGACTTCAGACCTGAACTGGTCCTTAAAAAGTGGGTTTTTTGAAAATTTCTGAAAAATTTCAAGATTTGCTTCTAAACTTCTAAGCCTTGTAACATCCCCAAAAACTAAAATGTCATTCCCAAAATGATCCAAACATGAAGTAGACATACGGCAAATATAAAGTAATAACTATTTGTTTAGTTATTACTATGTATTATAGAAGTAGAGAAATAGAAATTCGAAAAAATTTTGGGCAAATTTGGCATTTTTTTTTATAAATAAAAATGTATTTTTTTTACTCCATTTTACCAGTGTCATAATGTACAATATGTGACGAAAAAACAATCTCAGAATGGCCTGGATAAGTCAAGGCGTTTTAAAGTTATCACCACATAAAGTAACACTGGTTAGATTTGCAAAAAATGGCCTGGTCCTTAAGGTGAAAATGAGCCCGGTCCTTAAGGAGTTAAGTACATGTATGGGGAAACTTTATTTCTGGTTTCCTGCTACATGTAAGGAACAGCATTGACAGTAGTCATACTGTATTAATAATCCTGCCACTGAGTGTCCATTCTTTCTGGGTAGATGAATAGAGTTTTCTGGCCAGATTTGGTATCATTTGCAGAGCCAGAGTCCCTGGCTATAAATCAGCCTGCTTATGTAGTTGGTGCATTTTGGTAAGGCTACTTTCACACTCGCGTTTTGGCTTTCTGTTTGTGAGATCCGTTCAGGGCTCTCACAAGCGGTCCAAAACGGATCAGTTTGCATTCTAATGCATTCTGAATCTAAAAGGATCTGCGCAGAATGCATCAGTTCAGTCTCCATTCCGCTTTGGAGACTGCTTGCTCTGTGAACTCTTCCTAAATATTGCAGCAGCTTATAACAAGCACTCATACCAAATTGTGATCATCTTGCAAGAAGAGTCCAAGGCACTGGCCAAATGAAGTATAGGATGATTTATTTAGAGCACATACAGCTTGAGAGGTGTTGAAATGTTGCTGCTTTTGGCTGAATTGGCTGCTGTCTCTGCATCAAGGTGAAACACCTTGCAAAAGCAAAATGGTATGACATTTTTAATAAAGACTGTAACAATGAAATAAAATCAGTGCAAAGGTATCAATATCCTTCAAGTCTTTCATCCCCCATAATATTTATGACATGAATTTAATGTTTAGGGTGGAAAAACAAATTTTAGGGGACATTTGAAAAATACCTGGCTACTAAACCATTATTGCCTATGACTTTGTCTTCCAGCTGGGAGAACAAGGATATATACGCATCAGGAATCCGAAGCCTCCGCATGCGTGAGCTAAAGAACCCGGACTGTATGACCGCTGTACGTGCTGGGTTGGGCTCAATCATTCCCCTACAGCTTCTAACCAGCCTGACAGCCCTGGAGATGGAGCTTAGAACATGTGGACTGCCATTTATCAATTTGGAGTTTTTAAAGGTACAAGTCTTACAAACTTAGAGGCAAGCTTAGAGCACACATTTATTTTATGGTATCCCTCAATGCACCATTCCTTTGTCCTGTTCTAGGCTCACACCATGTATCAAGTGGGTCTTATGGAGACTGACCAGCACATAGAGTTTTTCTGGTGTGCATTGGAGATGTTTACTCAGGAAGAACTTTGTAAGTTCATAAAATTTGCCTGCAATCAGGAGCGCATTCCCTTCACATGTCCTTGTAAGGATGGAGGGCCTGATACTGCACATGTTCCACCTTACCCCATGAAGATTGCACCACCTGATGGAGCTACAGGTAAAAACAGACAAGTGACTGTGCCTGAAAATTTGTGTAGTGTTGTGGAGTATGTAAAATATAATCTTTAAAGGGATTATCCAGCTTTTCTAATATGGATCCTATAATCAGCGACTGTTCTAAGTATTGCAGCCTTGTTCCATTCACTTGATTGGGACAATGCTGTGATACTGAGAACACCTACATGAGCGACAAGACCTATTTAAACAGCTGATTGCAGGGGAGCCAAGGGTTAGGCTACACACGATGGTAAAAAAAAATGGACACCCTGTCAGTTTTTCATCGTACTTTTTCAACCATTTGTGCATCCATATTCTGGCTGAAAAACAACCATTAAGGCTTCATGCACACGTATTTTGTTCAGTTGCTGTTCCGTTTTTTTTGCGGATGGGATGCGGACCCAGTATGTCCGTTCCGTAGCCCCACAAAAAAAAATAGAACATGTCCTATTCTTGTCCGTTTTAGGCATTGTTACAATGGATCCGCAAAAAAAAAAAAAAAAACGGATGTCATGCGTTTTTTTTTTTTTTTTTTTTTGCGGACTGCAAAACACGGCCGTGTGCATGTAGCCTAAAACAAATGATTTTCACTGGGTTTTTTTAAGTTAAAACCCCAAATCCCGGCAGTTTCCTCATTATATATACAATGCCTTGAAAAAAGTATTCGTACCCCTTGAACTTTTCCAAATTTTTTCCTGTTATACCCACAAACTTATATGGATTTTATGTGGTAGACCAACACAAAGTAGCAATAATGTGTTAAGTGATAAAAAAAATTTGGCCCATTCTTTGCAATGTGAACAGTAATTTTCAAGTCTTGTCACAGATTCTCAATGGGATTTAGGTCTGTATTTGGGGCCAATCTAACACATGAATATGGTTTGATCTAAACTATTGCGCTATAGCTCTGGCTGCATGTTTAGGGTCATTGTCCTGCTGGAAGGTGAACCTCTGCCCCAGTCTCAAGTCCTCTACCAGGATTTTCCTCCAGGATTGCCCTGTATTTAGCTCCATCCATCTTCCTACTAACTATAGTTCCCTGTCCCTGCTGAAAAAGTATCCCTAACGCATGATGCTGCCACCACCATGTTTAACAATGGGGTTGGTGTGTTCAGGGTGAGGTGCAGTGTTGGTGGTCTCGCTTGTATCATTGGGGGACACAGAAGACCATGGGGTATAGCTGGTGCCACTAGGAGGCAACACTAAGCAAAAAAGTGTGAGCTCCTCCTTAGCTATACCCCCCCCAGGTTCGGGCTACAGGCGGGCTCTAACCACCTGTTTCCCCACACTTGAGGGGGGAGTCGGGTGGGTCCTCAAGCCTGCTGCTCGTTCCACTGGAAGACAAGGGGGAACAGTGGATCTCAAATCCACTGTTACCCGCCAGCTACAGTGTCGCCTTATCTGCTACTGGAAGTCCCCCCCTGTTACCGATGTAGCCGCCCTCCCCAAGGGTCAACACACTGACTAAGGTGACAGCGGAATCGGGGTGGGCAGAAACCGTCTGGGAAAGTATATTACCTACCTCCCCTGCTGGCTCCCATGTGCCTGAGCCCCCCCTTCTCCTGTGTTCTCTAACTAAATATAGGAATATAAGTTTTTCTTAAAACCTTGGCCCTTTCCCAGTAACTGGTGACTCACCAGCCCTCAGTCCCACCTCCAGTCCCTAGCCCCTCTCACTTTCCTCCAGGCCCTGCAGTGCATTCCCGGCAGTCAAATGTCTCCCTTGGTGGCCACTGCTTTTCTCCTCTGGGCATCGGTACGCCTGTTCCCGGCCTCCCTTGTTTCCCATTGGCACTCCCACTCCCTCCCCTCTCCCTGCATTGCCGTCCCAACCGGAAGTTCGTCTGGTTGGCCCCGCCCGTACATGAGGTCCCTGCTCTGCGGCCTACTAGGCTGCATCTTCCAGAGTTTTTTTGGGGGCAGGAACTGTATTTTCAGAGTGCGAAAATTTCACGCCCATGTCTTCGCCACACCAGCTGCCCTATGAGCCCTGCCCCCTACCTACTACTTAACCCCTTCCTTGCCTCAGAACTTTGTGGCTGGGGGAAAATAAGTACTGGGTTCTATGCTGAGTGGTTACTGTACTGGTCATTAGTGCAGAAGGCCATGGGTTCACATACCCTAGTTCTGTTTTTATTAGGGCTGTATGGCGGGGTAATTGCACTTCCACTGGATACTATACATCCTGTAGCATTACCCTCCTTCCATAGGCGGAGAAGTTGCACTACCACTGGATCCTGTACTTCCGTAGTAGGAGTATTTGCACTTACACTGGGTACTGTACATTCTGTAGCATTAGTACAGACTATCGCATTACCCTCCTTACTATACAGAGTAATTGCATTTCCACCGAATACCATATGTCCTGCCGCATTACCCCCTCCGCAGGCGGAGTAACTGCACTAATACTGGATATCATCCGTCCTGTCGGATTTCCACCTTCTTTAGGTGGATTAGTTGTACCACAATTGCATACTGTAGATCCTGTAGCCTTACCCTCCTTCCATTGGCGGAGTAGTTGCACAACCAGTAGTACTTGCACTACCACTGGAAACTGTCCATCTTGTTGGTTTCCCCTCTTTCCGTAGGCGGAGTAATGGCTTGAACATTGACTACCGTGAATACTCTCAATTCTTCCTTGTCACATTGCATCCCGTTCCATGGGTGGCCTATTTACTAGACACGGTACCTACAATCGCCTTCTCCCCCATCCTAGGTGGTCTTTTGGCACTACTTCTGGATACTGTGACTACTTTACACTGTCCCGTTCCCTAGGTAGTCATTGTATGGATTGGTGTCGGGCGCCTACGTGGCAGCCTCTGTCTTCCAGGTAGGCCTGTGGCTCACTGATCAGGTGTCTGGCTCTCATGCAGTATCCTAGGGTTCGAAACCTACTAATGGACAAGACATAAAAGTCCTTGGAATTTTTTTAACAGGGTGTTTGCACACCACATACCTTTCCTTGTTCCTTGAGTCCCTGTGAGGAGCATTCTAATTTTGACTGTCATTGGCACACTCAGCTTCCACACTCCTTCAGTAGGTGGAACGTCTGCATTGATTGCCATATTTTCTTCCTTCTCAGGTAAAGTATTGCGCTAGCACCAGTTCATGGTGCCTACTACTGTTTGACCTCAATTTAAGTTGGAATCTCTTCTGGCCCTAGAGGCCATAGTTGCTGGTATGGCCTCCCACCTATGAGGCAGTCTTTGTGTTGGCCATAGATATTATGGCTACTCCTGTTCCGTGGCTACTACTGTGTGACCCCTTCCCAGGGGAAGTATTTGCGTTCATCCTTCAAATGGCGACAGTCACTGCGTTCTGGCTTACGTGACGCATTGGCGGGGGGCACTGCATCTATGGTTTTTACCTCATGCCCTTCCTCTATGTGGAGTATCGGCCCTGGCATTTCGTTGGTATCTACACAGCATTCCTTCTTCTAGGGGGTGCAACCTTCTTGCTAGTTGTAGTTGTGCCTACATTTCCTTCTCCCACATGTGGAACTGGGCTCATGTTCTGCCCTCACTGGGTGCGATAGATCCAGCAGGCATTTTATGTATTGTGTACCTGATGCATTACCCTGACAGGTACTTTTATTCCTTATGGTGCTGTCAAATGCCCATACCAAGCCATGCTACTGGTGATGGGTTTGCTCACTTCTGGTGGGCATTAGTACGGTTTTCTGTAACTGGTATAACCTACCGATTTCTATAGCGCTGGCTTAGCGCCTTGTTCCCTTTACATGTAGTGCATCTACATGCACTGCTACGGTGACAACATCAGCATTACCTCCTTGTGGAGTTTACATATGCACTTATTCAGTTTGCATATGTGAGTTGTCTGCATTGCTCTCCTCCCTGGGTCCAGCGGTCATACTGTAATTGTTGTCACCCCTAAGTGCTGGTTCTCTACTGAGCTGCACCAGCCTCTTCTACTTCTCCCCTTCCGCAGGGCGAGTAGTTGCACTTTCCCCAGATACGGTTTCTGCCTGCTCGGCCAGTTTCCATAGCCATTGGGTTCTCGTATGCCCCCTTTCTGCTGTGGAGTGCCTGCGCTGGTGGTATTGGTTCTGTTACCAGTTTTTTTCTGGGACTTTGTGGCGTTCGGTGTCCACACTCTCTTCCTGGCATAGTTTTTATATCATCTCTGGTTCCTGTCTGCCCGTTTTGTACATTCCTCTGATAACCCCACTCTCCTTCTTTAGGCGGAGTTGTCCCACAGTGGCGGTCGATAGTGTCGGATGGGTTTACACAACATTCATATTTATGTCCTTTTGGCCTAGGTGTTTTTTTCTTTAGCTTCTGGTTAGGTCTGCCAATTCAGGCAGCCTTCCATGCTTCCATGGAGTATCAGACTGCTTCTCTTCTCTCTTGTTATTGACTTTAAGGTCCTCCTCTACATGCCTCTGCTTACCACATTGTCATTCTCCTTGGGAAATACTCTTATAAAGAAAACCCCTTGGCCGTAGGTCTGAAGCGGACGTTTTTGATCCCGGAGCGCACACTTTTCCTACCAGGTTACTCCCTATTTTTTTGTTGGGGTTTTGGGTCGATTCCACTGCCTTGTTCCCATTGGGTTTTTTCACTCCCTCAAGAATCTTTTCTTGTGAGCCATTTTCATGCCTGACATCCAGGTTCTCTAGCCTTAACTTGTTCGGCATGGTTCCGCTGGAGTGTTCTTCTCTTCTGCAGCCTGGTATGGAGTTGGGATTTTTGCCTTCTGGCACCCCTACTTCTTCCCCCATGGTTGTCACATCTGCAGTTCTCTGGCCCTTGATAGCCAGACCAAACGCCATTTTCAGTTCGTCTTCTTCCAATCAGTATTCCACTGAGTGGTTTCTTTTTGCACTGCTCCTTCGCACGCTGCCCATTACCATCTTTCATAGAATTCCCCTCTTTTTTTTTTCTTCTCAGGCCATGTTGTGACTGTTGATAACTCTAGGGTGTTTTTTTCCTGGGGTTTTGATCCTTGGGTTTCACTTCCTAGAAGTATTCTGGATCCAGGCTATGTTTCTCTCTCCTGTATCTTCCGCAGTCGCTCCGTTTGTTCTGGTGACTGACTTGCCTTCATTCTTGTCCATCTTGTGGATATTCTGTGTGCTCTCCACTTCTTCTGAAGTCTCCTAAGCTGTGGCTTATATTCCCTGGGCTGTTCTTACTTCTGCCTAGCCAGAGCCTCTGCGTATTCAGCCTCTCTCTGGCTGGCCTTCCTGGGAATAGTTTTTCCTGTCCCTTTTCGGGGTTCTTTGGGTGTCCTTCCCCCGCATTTCTGCGGGGACTTATGACTGGCCTTGGATTCGTTCTGTTTTTGTTCCCTCTCCATAGTATTGCTCTTTAACGTCCCATGGTCTTCTGTGTCCCCCAATGATACGAGCGAGAAAATAGGATTTTTTTTTTGCCACACACAGCGTTTTGCATTTTGGCCAAAAAGTTCAACTTTGGTCTCATCTGACCAGAGCACCACCTTCCACATGTTTGCTGTGTCACCTACATGGCTTGTGGCAAACTGCAAACGGGACTTCTTATAGCTTGCTTTCAAAACTAGCTTTGCTCTTGCCATTTTTCAATAAAGGCCAGATTTGTAGAGTACACCCACTAGTGTTGGGCGAAGCGAGCTTCGGACGCTTCATCCGAAGTCGCTTCATTCAAGACTTCGGAATAATACTGTAAGGACATCTGTCTCCGTACAGTATTAGAATGTATGGGCTCCGATGAGCCGAAGTAAGTTATTCGCAAAGTCGCTCGTGACTTCGTTGAATAACTTCAGTAGTTGATTTTTAAAGCGGAAAACCACTTAAAAACTTGAAACCGAACTCTGCTTCAGTTCTGATATTAGAAAGCTGGATAACTACTTAACTATCAGCACACAGCACAGACCATCACATACTTCCACTACTGTTGGCTAACCTTGAAAAATGCATTTTGCAGGTTCACCAGACTCCAGGTACATCCGTGTGGAGACCTGCATGTTCATGATAAAGCTCCCACAGTACTCTTCCCTTGACATCATGCAGGAGAAACTGCGGCATGCCATTCATTATCGAGAAGACCCACTCAGTGGTTGAACCTGGAAGGAGAGACCAGACTGTTTATATGGGAGCTCTTACAGCTCAAAAGCTTGCCCCATGGACAGAACACTAAGGAAACAAGATAGCTAAACTTTTTGTTTTGTTCTGCCCAAACCTGCACACTTACCTTTGTATTTGTGAAGTCTCTGGTGGGGTTTTTGCCTTGTTTGTGAATTGTTTGTAGAATAATTTTAGTACCGATGATGTGAGCAGACAACTTGATTTACACCTCAAATACAGAAGAGTCTCAGAGCTCTGGATGTTTGGGACATAATAAAAAAAAAATGGCTATTTTATACATTGACTGGAGGAAGATGAACAAAGGTTATCTGTATATAAGAATACATAAGGTAATATAATTTAATGATAAATTATTTCCAGGGTACAGGAATGTAACACACTGGATATAGAGCTGTGAAAAAAAAATATTTTTTTTAATTTTGTTATTTTGCTAAATGATATTTAAGTTCTAATAGGCACTGGATACTGCTGGCTGTGAACAGCCCCATGCTAAGGTGAATTTACCATTTTAATATGCTCAGTATATAGGGGCTCGTGCTGCACAGGAATTTTCTTTCATTGAAAAGTTGTTCTTTTTTATTTTAAACTATTGGTTTTATTTGAAGTTTGCTAGTTCATTTTTAGACTGTTGTGGGTCCAGCTGATGGTGAACACTGGAGAACTTGAATCTGTGGCCTTATGCTGGTGAGAATTGGAAGGTGATGGAGCACATGCAGAGATATACACAATGCAATGTATTTAATAAGGGCTTGGACCATATGCAGCACAGAGAAAGGGTAGATTACTATTTTGTGTGGGTGGTTTTTGCAGTTAGTTTTGCCCATCCAGCTTTGTGATTATGGTATAAGCACAGGACTTTCTAATTGTCAATGGAAATGTGCTACTTTTCTGACGGGCTTCCCCCTACACCAGTAGGTTGACAGTTAGTGTTTATATAGTACAGAACATGAGAGCCATGGTCGTCAGAAACAATAATGGCATTGTCAACTGGAAACTGTCACTCATCCTATGACTTACAATTAAAATTTCGGACTTGTTTCCAGTAAATGAGTAAAACATATAGTAACACTACTAGACTGAATGCAGCTTTATAGCGCTAACCCTTATGTCTGGAGTGACTACCTTATTTTCAGGTATATGTATTATGTGAGAATGCACCAAGAAGATGTATTATTGGGTAGATGCAGACTACCTAGTTTGATAATCCATGTCCAACCTATGTTCACTAAATATTGGTTCATACAATCCCTTGCTACCTTGAGATAATATTGACTAACAATGAAAGGTGATGGCACAGATTTAGGCAGTCAGTGCCTTATTGCACCTCAAGCTTTGGACTAGAAAAGGTGAATTCTTTCTCAATGAGAGCCCCCTCATACTAACTCCGAACGTGTTTCTCTATGCAGGGATCCTTTATCTATGCAGAGACACCAAGCAGAAAACTGTAACATTATACTTGTCCTGGTATGATGCTGCCATTATTCAACTTACAAGGCATCCATAGAAGCAGTCTTGTTTAGAAATGGCCCATATCATCACTAGGGCTGCCACTGCCTCATGAGATGTACTTGTTACATGGTCACATAATTGTTAGTGTAGGGAAAGAACATGGCCATTCTAGAGCCATAATCTAAGAAGACAGACGGTAGAGCTTCCTTATTTGATATATGGGGGCACAATCTGATGACACCATAGACAGACCTTTATTTTAGATGTTTACTGGAAGCCCTGTCCAGTTTCCACATCTGTAAAAATTACTCAAATGACTATAGTATTGTGTCTTACAAGCTGGAAGAACAATATAGAGATGCACATTTTTGTTGGCAATTCCTACTTGAGAAAGGTAAATGTGAAAGCTTTATTCTAGAAATTAGATGGGGGTAGCAGCCAGAACTGCTGCTTTTCTCCAGCATTTAAGCCCCCAATGAACCCCACCAGTCTTGCCAGTTAGATGGCCTTATTATGTTGGCACCGTGGGTGGGGAGTGTCCCACCTGACATCGAAACACTTTAGCAGTGGGTTTAAGTGAACCATATCTACTTTTTGAGCCCTAAAAGTGTGCTGTACAGTTGATGTATATTTATTATTGCAGTTATCTATGGTTGCATTTAACAAATCCTTTTAACTCATTGCCATTCCCCTTGTCTGTACCGTTATTTAAAACACTGCTGTGTAAACGAAGCATACTAAGCAAGAAAAGTGTCATGAGAATAAAAAAACAAAACAAAACTGAGTTTGAATGTCCTCCTGCTAGACTTGTTTCTTATTTCATACACTACATGCTAGAGATTAGGAAAAAGATATATGGGTGACATGCAAAAACTTGCACTTTGACATTTATGAAAAAAATATGTACAAACTTTATTGACCTGTATTAATCCATGGAATCCCTTTTGGCTATCAAATCAAATAAAGTGAGTGAGGATTACACATAGCCACCATCACCAAACTAGGTTGTTAGTAGGAAACTGAAGATGGTAAACTGGTGACTCTCAAGAGGGTGCATGGAACACTGGTACGAGCTAATGCCTAATCCCAGGCCATGTACATGTGGCCAGTAGCCTTAAATACAAGGGGGGTCATTTATCAAACTGGTGTAAAGTAGAACTGGCTTAGTTGCCAATAGCAACCAATCAGACTCCTTTCATTTTCCAAAGGAGCTGTTCAAAATGAAAGGTGGAATCTGATTGGTTGCTATGGGCAACTAAGCCAGTTCTGCTTTACACCAGTTTGATAAATGACAATCGAGGTGTTTCGTCCAGGCAATTGTCTAACTGAATGTGATATGTGCATTCCCTTATGTCCTACCAGCAGCACAGATGGGGTTAACCACCCCCGTGGACTGGTAGGACCGGCGGAATTATTAATGAGCCCAAGTAAATCATTCAATTAAATACCCCCTATAAAGCGTGGCTAGCCGGACATGTGAACAGACGCGCATCTGCTGAGCTCCTGCACACCCTCTGCAATTTATCAGGCATAATACACGGTTTGCCCCGGAAACTGCCTTCCCGAAACATCCAGGACCCCTCCGGTAGCTGCTAGAATCCACACACAGCGGCCATGACCAAAGGAAAGGAGGTGAGAGGAGTGGATAAAGATATCCAAGATGGCGCCGGAGCAGCAACTCGCAGACGCTCAGACCACGTGAGGCTGCGGTTAAGTTGGGTAAATATGCCTGTTCCGCGACAGCTTCTACCACAAAGAGGTATGAATATCCTAATGTTGAATATTCTTTGTAGCCTCAGTATAGAAGTATTGGGCGGGGAAGAGGGGGAAGGGAAGGGGTATCCAATATATGTAAAGGGCTATGATCACCCGGGGTATTGATTAAGCTGGATCTGTTAGCAGTTGTAAAGCAGGAGTTGAGGCACTGTATTTTACCCAGCCTTCCCAGATCTTGAAGAATTTAGCGTAGGTTCTTAATTCCCAAGCTGAAAGTTCTTCCATGTGGAAAATATGATTAAGGCCTCATGCACACGACCGTTGTGTGCATCCGTTCCGTTGTCTGTGATTTTCTGTTGAAAACTCGGAAAATGCACCGTTTGTCGTCCGTGATCCGTGTTTCCTGTCCGTCAAAAAAATATGACCTGTCTGTGACCGGCCGGGCGCTCCTCCTTCTGGTAAGTGACAGGTCTGTGCTATAAGCAATGCGCCGCACAGACCTTTCACTTACCAGTAGGAGGAGCGCCCGTCCGGTCACAGACAGCGCAGGTAAGTATAATGCTTCTAAAATTGCTAAGTAACCATGGCAGCCAGAACTGCAGTAGCGTCCTGGTTGCCATGGTTACCGATCGGAGCCCCAGCAATTTAAACTGGGATTCCGATCGGAACTCTGCTGCCACAATTGATTTGGGGGGGAGGCCGCACTGGCCACCAATGAATTTAATACAGGGGAGGGGGGCCGCACTGGCCACCAATGAATTTAATACAGGGGGGAGGGGGGCCGCACTGGCCACCAATGAATTTAATACAGGGGGGGGGGGGGGGCGCACTGGCCACCAATGAATTTAATACAGGGGAGGGAGGGGGGTACGCACTGGCCACCAATGAATTTAAAACTGGGGAGGAAGGGGTGTCTGCCAGCACCTGACCTGGCAGCACCTGATCTCTTACAGGGGGCTATGATATGCACAATTAACCCCTCAGGTGCGGCAGCAGGGGGCAGTCATGTCCACAGTTCTTAGTATATTCTTACTTGAAGCGTCCCCATCACCATGGGAACGCCTCTGTGTTAGGCTACTTTCACACTTGCATTCGCAATTCCGCTCGTGAGCTCCGTTTGAAGGAGCTCACGAGCGGACGCGAACGCCTCCGTCCAGCCCTGATGCAGTCTGAATGGATGCGGATCCGCTCAGACTGCATCAGTCTGGCGGCGTTCAGCCTCCGCCCCGCTCGCCTCCGCACGGACAGGCGGACAGCTGAACGCTGCTTGCAGCGTTCAGCTGTCCGCCTGGCCGTGCGGAGGCGTGTGGATCCGTTCAGACTTACAATGTAAGTCAATGGGAACGGATCCGCTTGAAGATGAGCCCATATGGCTCAATCTTCAAGCGGATCCGTCCCCCATTGACTTTACATTGAAAGTCTGAACGGATCCGCTCAGGCTACTTGCGAACTTAGAAAATTTTCTAAGTTATTAATGCAGACGGATCCGTACTGAACGGAGCCTCAGTCTGCATTAATATGATCGGATCCGTTCAGAACGGATCCGATCAAGCGCAAGTGTGAAAGTAGCCTTAGAATATACTGTCGGATCTGAGTTTTCACGATGTAACTCAAATCCGATGGTATATTCTCACATAGAGACGTTCCCATGGTGATGGGGACGCTTCAAGTTAAAATATACCATCGGATTGGAGAAAACTCCAATAGGGACTCCTGACTCTACATTGAAAGTCAATGGGGGACGGATCCGTTTGCAATTGCACCATATTGTGTCAACACCAAATTAATCCGTCCCCATTGACTTGCATTGTAAGTCAGGACGGATCCGTTTGGCTCCGCACGGCCAGGCGGACACCAAAACGACTTTTTTTTTTTAACTTCATGTCTGGTGATCCTCCAAAAATCACGGAAGAAAAAACGGACACGGAACAACAGAACCCCGTTTTTGCGGACCGTGAAAAAATACTGTTGTGTGCATGAGGCCTAACTTTGTGTAACCATTGTGAAAGGGTGGGGGAGCTCGGTTGGTTCCAGTGCTGAGGTATTATTTGGTTTTGCTGCAGCTGTAAGATGTTGGAAAAGTAATCTTTTCTCTGATGGCACATTCTCTAGGCGGATATTACGGTAAGTAGGATAGAGGCCAAAGATGGATCCTGTGTCAAGGCACATATCTCTTTGACTGAGTTAAGCACGTTTTTCCAGAATGGTTTTATCACTGGGCACTCCCATTGCAGATTTTCTAACCCCTTTATTAGCGGTTGAATGCGCACACAGAGTTCCTACTCGCCCATTATTTCCGGGCGCACCACCAAGACCTGTGCTCATGAAAATACTCCATTACAGAGACCGGGATATTATCCTTAGGAAAGCCAGAGAGATGCCAGAACTTTCCATCAATGGACACAAGGTGTCACTATTTCCTGACTATTCCTTAGAGGTGCAGAAAAGAAGAGCCAGATTTCTTGATGTGAAGAGAAGGCTGAGAGCTCTCAATGTCACCTATTCTATGATATTTCCAGCAAAACTAAGAGTGGCTGCGCTGGGTACCACCAGTTTTTTTGAAGACTCAAAAGAAGCAATGAAATGGCTGGACAGACATGAAAGACAACTAAGGGAAGAAAGGTGACAAGACTGGTCTGCATGGTCAAGTGCAAGTATTTTAATTGCATACAAGACAAGGGGATGCGTGTGAGCGTGCCTGCGCCTTATTAGAAAATGCTTAGGACATATGTTATGATAAGCTATATAAATTAAGGATGTACCCATGATATTCAGATGTGAGGGGAGCAGTGTGTGTAATAGATTGGCTTTGCCACCAACTCAGAGCCGAGGTTGTGTGGGGGAGACTAGGCACGATCTAGTATTCTATCAGAGTATATATTTGCTGTCTAGTGTTATCACTGTTTTGTTCCTCTTTGTTCTATATACGCTACCTATTCTTTTTAGGTGGATTAACTCACCAGGTTTTACTGACTCCGTCATCAGGTGCTCTTTGCTCCCGCAGACCTAGGATTAGGTGAACTGGCGGGAACCTGTCGGGGCAGTCAGTGTTTTCAACTTCGGTTCCTGATTGCCGTGGAAGAGGCTTTTGTTTTGTTTGGGGGAGGGAAAAATTGGGGCTAAATTCATAAGACTGTAAGAATGCTAACCAAGGGAGTATGCAATCCAACTAGGGCCCACAATGTAATCAACACGCATATTTTAAAGGTGTCCTTGTATGGGAGGAGAAAATTAATTGCATACACTATATCCCAGGATTGATATGGCTAATTTAGTTGGTTTTTGAGCTGGAATGTTAGAGGTATTAAAGAAGCTAATAAGAGAAGGCATTAAGGCCTATCAGCCCTTGGTATTCTGCCTACAGGAAACGCATCTATTAGCAGAGCAGGTTCATTTACTTACTCCCAAATGGGCGGGACAGTGCTTTCATGCCACTTATTCCACATATGCAAGAGGAGTGAGTATCCTTATCCATAGGAGTGTAGTATTTGAATGTATAACACAACAGTTGGATGAGGAGAGGTGCTACATCGGTCTGTATGGAAATCTGTACACAATTCCCTGTGTTATAATTGGGATCTATATTCCTCCACCATACTCGCTACTAATAGTTAGGAATGTGATCTCCTTTCTGCCGGATATACCTGCGATACTGTTGGGGGATTTCAACAATGTAATATCTCCAGCGTTAGAATGAACAGATCTGGACATCTGTTAGAGAGGGAAAGCACCCCGTTTGGGTGGATTCTATGTGAAGCCTCCTTGATAGCTCTCTGGAGAGTGAGAAACCCACAGGGAAAACTATTCTTGCCACTCCACTACATATGGAACATTGTCTAGAATAGATTTAATATTGGGTAATGCTATGATGAGCCACCTCATTCGGGAGATCAGATATCTTCCGCGACAGATATCTGATCACTCCCCTGTGCTTGCTGCTGCTGAATTCTCGTCTTCTAGCCTGAGAGGGGACAAAATATGGAAGTTCAATCCATTCTTGTTACATGTGCTTGCAGATGTGACTGCATTGGTGAACAATTAAAGGAGTTCTTTACGTATAATTTGCCGACAGATAGACTAGTGGTGTGGGACATGATGAAAGCTTTTCTTAGAGGAGTGTTAACAGCGGAGGTGAATAAAAAACAAAAATGAATGAAACCAGGGCCACAGTTCATAAAAACTGCTAATGGAAGTGGAGATGGCAGAAGCTAGGTATGTAGAACACTCCACAGTTGAGTCTGAAAGGCAATGGTCAGAAGCACAGCACAGATTGAATGAGCGTTTACTACTAAATGCAAAAAATAAATGCTTTTTTCAGAGACAATCATATTATGAATAGGGGGAAAAGGCGGGTAGAGTATTGGCACTGGTGGCTAGAGCTCAACAGCAACCAACCTATGTAGCTTCCCTACGCAATTTCAGAGGAGAGTTATGTAATACACCAGAACAGATACTAGAAAATTATGCATTTATTTTACTCCTTTCTGTATGGTTCCAAAATCTGTGCTTCAGAAGCAGAGATTAATGACTTTCTTGATCCGTTAAAACGACCAACTCTAACTGTAGAACAGAGGTCTATGATGGACGCTCCTATCACTATAAAAGAAATGGAAGTAGCAGTGGGGGATATGACCAATAATATAAGGCCCCTGGAGGAGATGGACTGCCTGTAGAAATGTATAAAACTTTTGCTTCCATACTTTTGCCACAATTATTGGAAGTGTATAAGGAGGCTCATAAGTTGGGCAGATTGCCCACTTCCATGAATGAAGCGATCATAGTGGTGATTCCGAAGCCGGGTGGGGATTTTCTGGAGGCGGAGTCCTACAGGCCCATCTCTTTGCTGCAAGTGGATGTAAAGATACTGGTGAAAGTACTAGCGAACCGCTTAAATTCAGTGATGGCATCTCTTATACATACTGACCAAGCAGGCTTCATGCCTAACATGTCAACGGCAGTGAACATTAGGAGATTGTATTTGAACATTCAGGTGGGTCTGTTCACACCTTGAATGCAGCGGTCATGTCTCTTGACGCAACAAAGCATTCGACATTGTGGAATGGCGATCTTTATGGAAAGTTCTTAAAGTATAGGGGTTTGGGCCAGAGTTTATCAAGTGGATACAAATATTGTACCAGTCCTACAGCAAAAATAAGGGTTAATGGGAAACTTTCAGAATCTTTTACATTGCATTGAGGGGCTAGGCAGGGATGCCCTCTATCGCTCTTATTGTTCGATATAGCAATAGAACCTCTGGCAGAAGCACTCAGGAAAGCGATTGGGGTGAAAGGATTGCAATTGACTGAAAAGGTGGCTTTATATGCGGATGATCTGTTACTTTTCTTGGACGAATGGGGCTCCTCTCTTCCAGAAGCTATGTCCATAATAAATGGTTTTGGCAGACTGTCTGGCTTAGGCAATAGAACTGGCTTCGTCCAGTTTATGACATTATCGGAAAATGTAATAGATATACCAGGCTTACAAATAGTGTCCTCCTTCAAATATCTTGGTATTAATAATATATTACAAAGAAAAAAATATGGGGAATTCAGCCCGCACAACCCCTAGCAGGTGCAGATTGCTATGGCGAAATACAGATACAAACGCAAAAACACAAAATGCAATCGCACTCTACAACCAGCACTCTGCCCTGCCTTTATGCTGGATGTTGAATAAGGCATTGGTGTACATTTTGGCCAAAGCGTAATAAGCCACTCACCACGTCAAGGTCGCCTTCATGAGTGGTCCCTAACACTAGTTCCTACCTTTTATGGGCCATGACAGCCACACAAAGTGCATGCTGTACCTGCGCTCCCTGGACTTTGTGTGGCTGTCATGGCCCATAAAAGGTAGGAACTAGTGTTAGGGACCACTCGTTAAGGCGACCTTGACGTTGTGAGTGGCTTATTACGCTTTGGCCAAAATGTACACCAATGCCTTATTCAACATCCAGCATAAAGGCAGGGCAGAGTGCTGGTTGCAGAGTGCGATTGCATTTTGTGTTTTTGCGTTTGTATCTGTATTTCGCCATAGCAATCTGCACCTGCTAGGGGTTGTGCGGGCTGAATCCCCCATATTTTTTTCTTTGCAGTCTATATTGGAGGCGTGGCGATCTCCATGCAGTCATGCACACCTGACCAGTTAGTATGCCCTGGAGGCTGGTTTTAAAGTCAGTATAAAACTGAGTCTGCTTATATAGCACCTACCAGTAGCCATTAGGCTCCAGGAGAAGTACACTCACCTAAAGAATTATTAGGAACACCTGTTCTATTTCTCATTAATGCGATTATCTGGTCAACCAATCACATGGCAGTTGCTTCAATGCATGTAGGGTTGTGGTCCTGGTCAAGACAATCTCCTAAACTCCAAACTGAATGTCAGAATGGGAAAGAAAGGTGGGCTACAACAGCAGAAGACCCCACCGGGTACCACTTATCTCCACTACAAATAGGAAAAAAAAGAGGCTACAATTTGCACAAGCTCACCAAAATTGAACTGTTGAAGACAGTTGCCTGGTCTGATGAGTCTCGATTTCTGTTGAGACATTCCAATGGTAGAATCCGAATTTGGCGTAAACAGAATGAGAACATGTATCCATCATGCCTTATTACCACTGTGCAGGCTGGTGGTGGTGGTGTAATGGTGTGAGGGATGTTTTCTGGGCACACTTTAGGCCCCTTAGTGCCAATTGGCCATCGTTTAAATGCCACGGGCTACCTGAGCATCGTTTCTGACCATGTCCATCCCTTCATGACCACCATGTACCCATCCTCTGATGGCTACTTCCAGCAGGATAATGCACCATGTCACAAAGCTCGAATCATTTCAAATTGGTTTCTTGAACATGACAATTAGTTCACTGTACTAAAATGGCCCCTACAGTCACCAGATCTCAACTCAATAGAGCATCTTTGGGATGTGGTGGAACGGGAGCTTCGTGCCCTGGATGTGCATCCCTCAAATCTCCATCAACTGCAAGATGCTATCCTATCAATATGGGCCAACATTTCTAAAGAATGCTATCAGCACCTTGTTGAATCAATGCCACATAGAATTAAGGCAGTTCTGAAGGCAAAAGGGTGTCCAACACCGTATTAGTATGGTGTTCCTAATAATTCTTTAGGTGAGTGTATATAGTGGGCTCAGCATGCATGTTGGTACTTGCATCCCTGGATCCGATGAAAGCTGTAATGGCACCGGACGGGGTTAAAAGCAGAGTGTGCTTGGCGTGCATGCTGTACCTGCGCTCCCTGGACTTTGTGTGGCTGTCATGGCCCATAAAAGGTAGGAACTAGTGTTAGGGACCACTCATGAAGGCGACCTTGACATGGTGAATGGCTTATTACGCTTTGGCCAAAATGTACACTAATGCCTTATTCAACATCCAGCATAAAGGCAGGGCAGAGTGCTGGTTGCAGAGTGCGATTGCATTTTGTAAAATCAGAGGTAGTCAGACGCACAAGTTTGTGTGACCACCAACCGGGGTGCCCACAGTCGAGTAGTATCACCCCACTACTCTAAAAAGTATGACAGCAATCAATAGAAGACTGGGCACACCTCAAGATATTAAGACACTAGATTTAATCGATTAAAACAGTTCAAAATAATAACATTAAAATAACAGTCAAGGACAATATCTGTAAAATTCATAATAAATATTGGCATTAGAATAACACTCACAAAACAGTATCTGTGAATACAGAGTAAATATTATGACAATGTAAACCTGTCAGTACGCTGAGGATCCTAATAAGTAGCAGATAAATTCATAAATCGGCTGATTGTATGCGCAGTAGCCCAGCCGATCTTACAAAATTTCAAAGACACTCAGTCACTGATAGTGAAACCGGGATCCTTAACAATAGCAGCACGGCATCAGACACAAGGCAACAACTAACGAGGTAACTGTAAATTCATATCCCTTGTTGGCAGGGTAGTTGTAAATCTGTAGCGCTAGCAAGCAGCTTGGTACCACCTTGATAGCGCCTGCAGTGAGGATGTTATTTGCAACACCCGACCAGCACAACACAGTTTGAACTGCTTTTTGAACTGTTTTTTGAGTGTTGTGCTGGTCGGGTGTTGCAAATAACATCCTCACTGCAGGCGCTATCAAGGTGGTACCAAGCCGCTTGCTAGCGCTACAGATTTACAACTAACCTGCCAACAAGGGATATGAATTTACAGTTACCTCGTTAGTTGTTGCCTTGTGTCTGATGCCGTGCTGCTATTGTTAAGGATCCCGGTTTCACTATCAGTGACTGAGTGTCTTTGAAATTTTGTAAGATCGGCTGGGCTACTGCGCATACAATCAGCCGATTTATGAATTTATCTGCTACTTATTAGGATCCTCAGCGTACTGACAGGTTTACATTGTCATAATATTTACTCTGTATTCACAGATACTGTTTTTTGAGTGTTATTCTAATGCCAATATTTATTACGAATTTTACAGATCTTGTCCTTGACTGTTATTTTAATGTTATTATTTTGAACTGTTTTAAATCGATTAAATCTAGTGTCTTAATATCTTGAGGTGTGCCCAGTCTTCTATTGATTACTTACCAATTGTTACGCACAATCCATGAGGTGTGGTGGAAATCCAGGAAGGTGGCGGATGTTCATAGGTTTACTAGATTTACACCGATTTGGCTCAACCACATGTATGGGGAACTAAATAAAGTAGCTAATGCACAAGTGTGGGAAAAATACTGTCTTAATCGTATTCACCAATTGCTTGATAATAGGGTACTTAAAGAATTTGGTCATTTGCAACAGGAATTTAAATCACCTAGAACCCTCTTTTATGTCTACTTGCACATGACATGCCATTAGTTCCCGGAGCAACACGGTAAAAGAATACCTGTCGCAAAACATCGTATTATAGATCTTAAGGCTTCCCATGGAGCCACTGGTGGAGTAATTTCACTTCACTACTGGAATCTTATGGAGGCAAAATGGAAGAGATGTCCATTGGCTCTATACGACAAATGGCGGCAAGATATCACAGATCTGACAGAGGAACAATGGAAGACGGTCTTAGAAAAATTTCCTGGAAACAGCAGTAAGTGAGGCCCATAGAGTATCTCAGCTGTACTTTTTCCATATAGTGTACAGGACCCCTAAAGTGTTGAAATAAAATGGGGTATAGGACAGATGATCAATGTCCAAGATGTGGGATGCCTAACGCAGATCTAATCCATCTCATGTGGAGTTGTCCACTATTAAGACGATACTGGTTGGATGTTGTTGAGATCATAAATAAGGTATTTCGTGTTAAGCTAGGTATGACAGCATTAATATGCATATTAGAATATGTTAAAGCATTTCCTATACTGGCAGAGAAAAAGGTAGCCATTATGCGTATACAATACAATGCTAGAAAGCTAATTGCATATTATTGGATTGCCCCCAGTCCTCCTAAAGTAACAGAACTAATAGAAAAAGTTCATACTTTGGTGAGATTGGAAGGATTTGTGTATCAGAAAAGAGGCAATACTAAAAAGTTTGATAAAATATGGAATGCATAGATACAACACTATAATGTTACATTATAATCTTTGTATCTGTGTAACGGATAGGTGAATTTTTCAAATTTTGAAAGTGCTGTGCCAGTTGAATTCTGTCGCACTTTATCATAACTAATATACTGTTATGTTTGTATTAGCTATGTTACCATACTACACATGAGAATGCATGATGTGTATGATTGAACAAGATTCGGTGGACCTACGAAAGAAAAAGTAAAAGACTTGCACGGACCACCACCCCCAATAAAAAATTAAAAAAGACTTGCACGGAAACACGTGAAAAACTACACCATCTCTTACTGTACTTTATTTGTTCAAAAATAACAAGGATTGCAGAATGGACCTTCTTTGGTGTTACAGTCTTATGGGAAAGGGATATATATTTGTAAAAGTTTCTTATAAAAGTGACAAATTATTTGAATAAAAAAAAAAAAAATCCTATAAAAGAGGGAACCACCCCCAGTGTTTTATTCTGTCCTCTTTCTTTTCAGGTGCTGGTCCTTTGTTCTTCGGTTCCGGCAGCTTACTGGCGGTCTGCATCGTGCTAGCGCACCTTGTTTTGCTCCTCTCCGCGGCGTCCTCGGTCCGGTTTTCCGCTGCCGATGGGCGCCACCATTTTCCGGACGTGACGTCGTAATGGCGTCTGACGTCACTTCTGGGTATTCCTCGCGGCTGTGATTCACGGTCGCCGGGGATCATATTTTCTGCTTCCTCCTGTTAGCATTTTTGTTACTTCTATGCCCTGGTAGGTATCATTTCTTATATTTATAGGTGTTTCATAAGTTTGGTTATTTTTTTTCCCCGCCTAGGGGCGGAGTTTTTCTTCTGGGTTTAGTCTATTTAAGGAAGCATTGTGCACCAGCTCGGTCTCTGGCTGCACATGCTTCACAGCTAGCTCCCAGAGCCTTTTATAAGCTGGTATTTTTTCTGCTTATAGGCACCTTTGTTCTTGGATAACCTCTTTCTTCTGCTACCTTCGGTGTGCCTCTTACCTTTCTGCTTAGTAACATTTGTTTATATATACAAATATCTTATTGTCTTTTCCTCCCGCAGTGATTTCTTCTCCGCGGGATCCTGATAGCAGATAGTCGGCTTCCAAGCGGAAGCATTTATCTTGCTCCGATTGTAGCACTCCTTTGGATGATTGCTATCCCTACTCTAGATGTGACAGCTGCCGTCAGAGGGTCCAACCTTCTGGTGAACCTACCATGCAGGATATGTATTCATGGGTGAAAAGCTATGTGGACGCTATGGGGTCCTCTGCTCCGATGGAGAGACCCTCTGTGGTCTCCTTAGTTTCTTCCTCCTCAGAGTATGAGGAGCTTACCTCATGTATTTTTCCTCCAGAAAAAACACAGACTACTCAAGTCCATTAGGTCGGGGAACCATGATGTTGACACGGGGAAGCCTTCCGATCCCGCTATTCGGGCACCACGTGTCTTTAAAGCGGATGAGACCCTCCTTCCTCTCTGTCATGCGTACAGAGTGGAAGAAACCTGAGAAAGGTCCGGTTCTAACTAAAAAAATTTGAACCATGTTCCCTATGGCTAAGTCCTTGGTGGAATCGTGGGGTTCCATTCCCAAGGTGGACATGGCAATAGCCAAATTGTCCAGACGCACTCTGGTTCCAGTAGACGATTGGTCTAGTCTGCAGGATCCCCTTGGCAGGAGAGCAGAGTGCAGTCTAAGAAGAGGTTACACTGCAGCCACAGAATCCGCTTCTACAGCCATTTCTCTACGTTCCTCTGGACTTGCCTGAACCAGATTCAGACTGACATGGATCAGGTGGGGTCTCGTGACGACATACTGGCTGCCTTTTAAACCATTAACCTGGCAACAGATTTCCTGTGAGATACCAGCTTCAGCTAAAATTAGCCATGGCCCTGTGTCAGCAGCCCGTAGGCCCTTATGGCTTAAGCCTTGGGTTGCTGAAAACTCTTCTAAATTCAATTTATGTGGCCTTCCCTTTGACCCCAACCGTTTGTTCTGCTCGAAGCCTGATAAAATTATGGAAGGAATATCAGATAAAAAGGGGAAGAGTCTTCCCCAACAGTCCTTTCGAGGGCAGGGCAGACAGGACCGTGGGGGTAGGTCTGGCCAGCAGTCAAGATCTCAAAGGGACTGGGGAGCGCAGCGAAGGGGTTTGAGGCGCTCTCGCAGAGCAGCCAAGGATAAAAAAGCCACCTCCTGACTACGGGCCTCCTCGAGTCTCTTGGGTGACTCCCGTTACTCCTGCCAGAAAGCTTCCCTGTTCCTCTGCCTCATCTACCTGTCGGGTGCAGTCTCTCCCACTTCAAAGAGAGTTGGATCTAAAATATTTCAGATCCCTGGGTCCTGAATATCTCCGAAGGTTATTTGATCAATCTCATCTCTCCTTCTCCAGACAAGTTCATCAAGACCAAGCTCTTACAAGCTGCCAAGCAGTCAGTTCTGGAGGCCTACATTCAGAACTACATCCACAAGGGGGCTCTGGAGGAGGTTCTGGCAGGGAAACGGGGCTTAGGGTTCTATTCACCAGTTTTTTTGGTTCCGAAAGCGTCAGGAGATCTCCGGATGACTATCGATCTGAGTTGTTTCAATCGGTAGATAAGGAAGGTGGCGTTTCGTATGGAAACAAACAATCAGGTCAGTGGTTTACGTTCTCCGTCCTGGGGACGTAATGGCAACCCTAGACCTCAAGGATGTATATCTGCACATTCTGATCCATCCTGCTTCCAGGAAATATCTCAGGGATCGTGGTCCAGGTGTCGGGTGTCACCAGACACCTTCAGTTTGTTGCTCTTCCTTTTGGCATTTCTTCTGCCCCTCACACTTTTACCAAGGTGGTGGTTTCTGTGGTGGCGGCTTTAAGACTTCAGGGACTGACCATCATTCCTTATCTGGACAACTGGCTTTTGAAAGCCTCTTCTCCGGCGGTCCTATCCCAGCATCCTCATGTAGAAATCTCCTTTCTGTTCCACTTAGGTTGGATCATCAACTGGCAGAAGTCGAACGCGAGCCCGTCAACTTCAGTAAGATATCTAGGCTTCATAAAAGACTCAGTTGGGATGTCTCTCCAGTTCTCTCCAGAAAGAAGAGCACGGCAGAGGTCCTATCCGTTCCCCGGCGAGTCCCAATTCGGACTCTCATGAAGATGTTGGGGCTCATGTCAGCTTCTGCGGAAGCAGTCCCTTGGGCTCTGTGGCACCTCCGCCCTCTACAGTGGGAGGTCCTCTCCAAATGGAATGGCAGCCCTGCCTGGCTAAACTCCCTGTCTTGGAGAACTCTGTTTTCCCTCAGATGGTGGATCCATCTTTTAGATGGAAAGTCTATGACCCAGCCAAACTGGATCATATTTACAACAGATGCATCCCAAGTAGGCAGGCGCGCTCACCTAGATGACTCTCCAGTTCACGGAACCTGGTCTCCTCAGGTGCGGCTTCTCTCATCCAATCTCTGTGAGATTCAAGCTATCCGGCTAGCCCTTCTTCACTTCACCCCTCAGATCTGGGGCAAAGCTGTGAAAGTCCAGTCAGACAATATGACTGCAGTACTTTACATTAACAAGCAGGAAGGCACAAGATCACTTCCGCTCCTATCAGAGATCGGGCTGATTCTGGATTGGAGAGAGTCAAACCTGTCCAAATTCTCTGCTATCCACATTCGAGGCTCCCTCAATATGATAACGCATTGGCTGAGCTGCTGTCTTCCAACAATGGAGTGGTTTTTACATCCTGGAGATATTCAAGCAGATAGTCCTCAAGTGGGGGATGCCAGAGGTGGATCTCATGGCAACAAGGTTAAACGCCAAGGTGGAGAGGTTTTGCTCCCTTTACAGGGAGGACAACCCCCTGGTGATAGATGCTCTGTCAATATCCTGGAGGTTCAGGCTGGCTTAAATCTTCCCTCCGTTTTCTATGATTCCGAGGGTATTGATGAAAATCCGTCAGGATCAGGCCTCGGTGATAGCCATCATACAGTTTTGGCCGAAGAGATCCTGGTTTACCCAGCTCACCCAAATGAGTCGAGGGCAATATTGAAGGCTCCCCCCCTCAGCAGACTCTGGTGTCGTGAGACATGCACCTCTGCACAGATTCAACCTGACAGCCTGGAGGTTGATTAGTCCCTTTCTCAGAGTAGAAGGGTTTTCAGAGTCGGTCCTGAGAACGCTGTCTGTCTCATTCAAGAGCTGACTCTACCAAGAGAGCCTACTCATGGATTATGAAGATATTCTCAAGGGAGGTGGGGGCTGCAGATCCGACCCTCTCTGCTATCCTTCAGTTCCTGCAAGATGGCCTTGACAAAGGCCTTGCCCCATCTACTCTGTGGGTTTAACTTTTAGCCATCTCAGCCTGCCTCAACAGGTCTTTTTCTCAGGACCCGCTCATCAAAACGGTTCCTTAAGGGAGCTGAAAGATTAAAGCCTACAGTACTGAGACCTATTCCTCAATAGGAATCCGTAGTCCTCAAGGGGTTAGCATCTCCCCCCTTTGAGCCTTTGAAGGAGGTGGCTTTCAAGTTCATCACATGGAAGCTTGATTTTCTTCTTGCAGTGACTTTGGCCAAGAGGGTCTCCGAGCTTCAAGTTCTCTCAGCACACGAGCCCTATACCATCTTTTTTTCAAGACCGGGTCCTTTTAAGATTTCAGCCCTAAAGTTCCTTTGTTACAGAATATCAACCAGGTGATATCCCTCCCGTTTCTTTCTAAACCTTCTACCTCCTACGAGGAACCTGCTATACATCCTCTGGACGTCTCAAGATGCCTCCGGATCTATGTGGATAGATCAAAGGAGTTTAGGAAATTAAAAAAATCTTCTAATCTTGTTTGCCGGTAAGGTTAAAGGCCATAAGGCATCTAAACCATCCAGCAGTCGATGGATTAAGGAGGCTATTAGGGAAGCCTTTGTTTCCCAATATCTAAACCCTCCGGGGTTCGTGAAGGCCCATTCTACTAGGGCCATAGCCACTTCTTTTGCCGAGAGGAGTCTTCTTCCTCTCGACATGATTTGCAAGTCTGCCTCCTGGAGCTCTGAATCAACATTCATCTCCCATTATAGATTGGATTCTAGATTAGCTGAGTACTCGGCCTTTGGGCAGACTATACTTGATTCTGCCAGGCATGAGGGCCCTCCCTAGGGGTTCTTCTTGCCATCTCCCCATCTGTGCTGCTGGTAGGACGTAAGGGAATCGTTAATTTCTAACGATAATTTGTATTCCCTTAGTCCTAACGGCAGTCACAAAGATCCCACCCTAGTAAGTTTAGTTTTTTCTTGCTACAACACAGTGGGCTGGGGGTGGTTCCCTACTTTATAGGGGGTATTTAATTGTTTGATTTACTTGGGCTCATTAATAATTCCACCGGTCCTACCAGTCCATGGGGATGGTTAATACCATCTGTGCTGGTGTTAGGACTAAGGGAAAACAAATTATCAGTAGAAATTAATGATTTTTACCTGTCTGTCAGCAGCAACATCTCTAACAAACCAAGCCCAAGTTCACATATCTGTTGCTCACCTGAGTGTAAAGAAGTATTTGTTTTAAGAGGTCATTTACTCCTTTTTGTAGATTTTTGAGTTTTTGCAAATGAGCATATGCACTCAGGTGAGCAATAAATATGTGAACTTGGACTTAGTTTACTAGAGGTGATGCTGACACACTCCCTTTACTGTATATGTTAATCTAGGAATATAACACAGGCACGGCCAGTGGGTGTAACTACATTAAATGTCGCAAGCTAATCAATACGTGTGACTGTGTAAGGAACATGTCTAGAAGTCATACTAATATTTGTTGTAAAGGGATTATCCGACTGAGAAAATTTTGGACGAATAGACCAAAAAATTAAAAATAATCCCTCACTGATCCCCTGCTACTTTCATTCCCATGCTAACCAGGTCTGCACCAATCTATACTTCCTGGTCTCATATTGATACACAGGAAATCCCCCACTCAGCCAGTCACTGCATTGGTGTATTGACAATAGTGTAGGCAAGTTGAATAACATATAGGGGGAGGTAAATGAGTGGCTCAATAACCGCTGTAGGAAGGAGAGGTTTTGGTTTCTGGAGAACTGGGTAAATTTCTGTTGGCTACAGGCTTTATTGTAGGGATGGGCTGCACCTCAGTGGGGAAGGTGCAGCTGCTTTGGGGGAGAAGCTAGCCAGGTTGTAGGAGTGTTTAACCTGGGGAGGGGTGAGTTGACTAGCTGATAGAAGGGGCAGTGCAGATAGTGGCCTGGGGAAAGGTAATGCAATAGGGTGGGGGGTGTAATGGTCAGAGGAACTAGAACATTTCATAAAGAAAGGTGTAGACCAGGGGTGGACTGGAAACTTAAAGAGGTCCTCCGACAGTTAAGAAAATTAAAATACTTAAATATTACTTTACAAAAATATATATTCCCAAATACCTTTCATTAGTTATAATGGCTAGTTTTGTCTAGGGAGCAATCATTAGAAGAAATAAAATGGTAGCCATCCTATAAGTACACACAAAACCTGTCCTAATCACCCAGGAGGACAATTTAATTCACAACACTGACGTAAAGAGCTGCCTCATCTTCCTCTCTACTCTGCTTGTCAGGGGTTATGATGATCCTGAATACAGTTTAATATGATCTTCAGCTGAAACTCTGTAGAAATGGAGCTCACGAGGAGACATGAAGTACAGAGAGGATGTGGCTGATGAGCAGCAGAGCTTGTATGCAGTCTCCATTACCACATTCTGTCCTCTCTGCACTTCTTATAAACTAAATTCCCCAGAGATTCAGCTAAAGATCAGCTGTATTTAGAATTAGAATCCCTGACCAGTAGAGCAGAGAGGAGGATGAGGCAGCTCTTTAGTGTAAGTTGTCCTGCTGTGTGATTAGGACAGGTTTTGTGTGTTTCCCCAGATGATTGCTCCCTAGCCAAAAAGGGTTAATTTTAATGTAAATTTGTTTTCCCTTAGTCTTAGCAGCACAAGTGGGGAGTTCTCCCCTGTCAAACTGGCAGGACAGGTGGAATTCTTATTGCTAAGATCGGGTGGGAAATTTGTGTGCTGCTGTTAGGACTAAGGGAAAACAAATTTACGTTAAAATTAACGCTTCCCTTTCGTCCTAACCAGCAGCACAAGTGGGGAGTTCTCCCCTGTCAAACTGGCAGGACAGGTGGAATTCTTATTGCTAAGATCGGGTGGGAAATTTGTGTGCTGCTGTTAGGACTAAGGGAAAACAAATTTACGTTAAAATTAACGCTTCCCTTTCGTCCTAACCAGCAGCACAAGTGGGGACCTAGCAAGGAGCAAAACAGACAAATTGAGAGGGCGGCATTCAGAATGGTACGTCCAAAAACCACTCCCTCAGAATGCCTGGAATCTAGGTGATAATGTTTAATGAAAGTGCTCTGGGAACTCCAAGACGCTGCAGCACAGATTTGTTTTAGGGCAGGGATGCCCAACCTGCGGCCCTCCAGCTGTTGCAAAACTACAACTCCCAGCATGCTCCAATAGCTGTAGGCTGTCCAGGCATGGTGGAAGTTGTAGTTTTGCAACAGCTGGAGGGCCACAGGTTGAGCATTCCTGTTCTAGGGAAACCAATCTTTTCTCCGGATAAGAGGTGGACACTGCTCTTATAGAGTGGGCAGTGACAAAGGATGGAGGAGCCAAATCCTGAGCTAAAAAAACTTAGCAGAGTGCCTCTTTCACCCACCTACCTAAAGAGGGTTTAAAGGCCTTAAGACCTTTGTTTTTCCCTGAAAAGGACACAAGGAGGTTTTCAGATCTTCTAAAGTCCACAGTTCTGTTCAGGTAAATTTTGAGATTTCCAAGGAATGGAGGGCTTCTTCCTCAGGAGCTGCAGGAGAGGGACACAAAATCGGTAAGGTAACGGTCTGATTAGTGTTCCTGAATGACGGAAGTTTGGGAACAAAGGTCGGTAGAAACCTCAACAGGATCCTGTCCTAGAGGAAGAGGGTGTAAGGCTCGGCGGCCACCAAGGCCTGAAGTTTTCAAATCCTTTTGGCTGAAGTTATGGCCAACAGAAAAGTGACCTTTAAAGATAAAAATCTAAGGTCTGTTTCCAAAGGTTCAAAAGGGGGAGAGGACAACCCCTTTAGAATGACAGATAAATCCTATCCAGGGATAGGTCTCAAGAGGCTAGGTTTTAGTCTTTCGGCTCCTTTGAGGAACCTCCTGGGTAGGGGGTCTTGAGCTAAAGATCTGCCTAAAAAGGCAGAAAGAGCACTGGTCTGAACTCTGAACGTTGACAGGTTTAGACCCTTGTCCAGGCCGACCTGGAGAAACTGTAGAATAGCTGAAAGAGGAGGATTTGAGAGTACAACCTCTTTAACCCCTTAAGGACGTAGGGCATACCGGTACGCCCTATTTCCCGAGTCCTTAAGGACTCGGGCGTACCAGTACATCCTAACTTTAAATAGAGATTCCGGCGCCGCGGGGGTTAATTGGAACAGGATGCCGGCTGTGAGACAATGTGGTAAGCGGAGGCATGTAGAGGAGGACCTTTAAATTCTAAAACAAGAGAGGAGAAAAGCCGTCAGATACTCCATGGAAGGCTGCCTGAACTGGCAGACCTAACCGGAAGCTGAAAAAGAAAACAAACATCTAGGCGAAAAGGGACAAAAATATAAAGGTTGTGTAAACTCATCAGACACTGTCCACCGCCACTACGGAACAACCTAATTAAAAATTTTTTTTTAAAAAAGGAGATACAGAATGGGGTTATCAGAGGTATGGACAAAATAGCCAGACAGGAAACGGAGATGGTATAAATACTGTGCCAGGAAGGGAGTGTGGACACCGAACGCCACAAAGTCCCAGAAAAAAACTGGTAACAGAACCAATACCACCCTCGCAGGCACGCCACAGCAGAAAGGAGGCATACGAGAACCAAATGGCTATGAAAAGAGAGAAACAGTATGTGGGGGAAATGCAACTACTCGCCCTGCCGAAGGGGAGAGTAGAAGAGGCCAATGTGGCTCAGTTAAGAACCAGCACTTAGGAGTGACAACAAGGGCAGCACGACCGCTCTACCCGGTGACGGGAGCAATGCAGACAACTCACATATGCAAACTGAGAAGGTGCATACCCAAACTCCACAAGGAGGTAACGCTAATGTCACTGTAGCAGAATGTAGAGGCAATGCACTACCCATAAAGGGAACAAGGCGCTAAACCAGCGCTATAGAAATCAGTAGGTTATACCAGGTGCAAAAAAAAACTTACTAATGCCCACCAGAAGTGAGCAAACCCATCAACTGCAGCATTTCATGGTATGGGCAGATGACAGTGCTACAAGAGGACATAGTTTTACATTAGAGGGGCAAAGGTTTAATAGTAATATCAGGAAGTATTACTTTACTGAGAGAGTAGTGGATGCATGGAATAGCCTTCCTGCAGAAGTGGTTGCTGCAAATACAGTGAAGGAGTTTAAGCATGCATGGGATAGGCATAAGGCCATCCTTCATATAAGATAGGGCCAGGGGCTATTCATAGTATTCAGTATATTGGGCAGACTAGATGGGCCAAATGGTTCTTATCTGCCGACACATTCTATGTTTCTATGAATAAAGTACCTGTCAGCCAGCGCCTCAGGTACACACCATACATACAATGCCTGGTGGGACTACCGCACCCAGTGATGGCAGAACATGAGCACAGTGCCACCTGTGGAGAAGGAAATGTATGCACAAGCACAATTACAACTAGCGAGAAGGCTCCACCCTTCAAAGGATGAATGCTTTGTAGATACCGCGGGTAATGCTAGGGCCGATACTCCTTGTGGAGGAAGGGGATGCAGTAAAAACATAGATGCAGTGTCCCCCACCCATGCGTCATGTAAGCCCCATTTGAAGGATGAACACAAATACTTCCCCTGGGAAGGGGTCACACAGTAGTAGCCATAAAATCTCTGGCCAGCGCAAAGACTGCCTGATAGGGGGGAGGCCATAGCAACAACTATGGCCTCCAGGGCCAGAGGAGAGGTTCTACCTGAAAATTAGATCAAACACCAGTAGCCACCATTAAAGGAGGAAACTGGCAATCGGTGAGGACGTTCCACCTACTGATGGAGTGTGGACGCCGAGCGTGCTAATGACAATCCCTTACAGGGACTCAAGGCAACAGCCTGTTAGCTACCCGCCTACCTGGAAGGCCGAGGCTGCCACGTAGGCGCTCGACACCAATCCAAACAATGACTACCTGAGGAAGAGGATAGTGTGAAGCAGTCACAGTATCCAGTAGTAGTGCCAAAATACCACTTATGACGGGGGGATAAGGCGATTGTAGGTACAAAGTCTAGCAAATAGGCCACCCATGGAACAGGATGCAATGCAACAAGGAAGAAATTAAAGTAGTCAATGTTCAAGCCATTACTTAAATAAGAAAGACTGGTAATGCGATAGGATGGACAGCTTCCAGAGATAGTAAATCACTCTGCTGACAGAAAGAGGGGAACCAAACAAGATGTACAGGGTTCACTGATAGTGCAAGCACTACTGCCTAAGGAAGGAGGGTAACGCGATAGTCTTTATAGGATCCAGTGGTAGAGCAATTACTCTTGGTGTAACTATTCCGTCTATGGAAAGAGGGCAATGCTACCGATGTATAGGATCCAACGGGAGGTGCAAATACCCTGCTTATGAAAAGAGAGTAATGATACAGAATGAATAGACTCAAGTGGTAAGTGCAAACACTCCGCTGACAAAAGGAGGGTAATGCTACAGGCTGTACAGTACCCAGGGGAAGTGCTATTACTCTGCCTATGGAAGGATGGTAATGCTATGGGCTGTACAGTATCCAGTGGTAGTGCAAGTACTCAGCCTATGAAAGGGGGGGTAATGCACTAGATACCGTACAGCCTGTAGCAAGTGCAATTACTCCGCCCATGGAAGGGGTTAATGCTACAGAATGGGTCCAGCGGTAAGCACACATATTCTGCCGAAGGAAGGGACAGGACCTACAGAATCCAGTAGTAGTGAAACAACTCCGTCTATGGAACTACAGGGTGTGCCGCCCCTTGGGGATGGCGGCTACACCGGTACCAGGGGCGACCAGGAGTAGCAGACAAGGTGACACTGTAGCTAGTGGGTAACCATGGATTTGAGATCCACTGTTCCTCCTAGTCTTCCAGTGGTTAGCTCAGTGTATGCAGGATGGGTATAGCCGAGAGGAGGAGCTAACACTTTTTTGCTTAGTGTCGCTCCCTAGTGGCAGCAGCTAACCCCATGGTCTTCTGTGTCCCCCAATGATAAAAGCGAGAAAATAACAGATAAAAATATAATACTTCAGAAGCTTTATTAGCCACACCTCTGCTTATCTGTGAATGAAAACCCTTATCTAACACCAAAATATATTTAAAAAAAAGAAAAGAAATAAAAGTTATAGGAAGAATTCTTCAGTCAGCTTCAAATCTTCAAAGGTGGACTTCTCAGATATTAGTGCAAAGACTCAAACGTTGGAAAAAATCCAGGACTGATTCAAGAGATACTGTCCTGGACTGTGTGGATACTGTCCACACACTCATATTATAAAAAAAATAAAAAAAAATATTTCTAACACACCCATGAAAACAAAAAAATGGTTCAGGCGGGGGGGGACATATTAACAAGGAAAAAAAAGCACACAATATGGCAACCCGCCCCCAAAAGAAATAATAGGTGGGGGGTAGAATGCAATGATATTGATGTTGTAAATCTGTCCAAAACTGTACTAATTAAGAATCAACATGAAGTTTTGACTCTAGGTTTAAATTTTGTTCCATCTACTGACTTCGATATGTTCATTGATATCAACAAATATGTCAGAAATTTAACAGTAAAAAAAAAACATTTTTCGGAGGTGGAGAACAATTTGGACTCTGTTAGAAAGCAATTGCAATAATATGTATTCAGGTTTATCGTTCAGAGAACAAATATCTCTTATGACCTTAAATAAGCTAGTCAGTCAGTCCCTGATAATGGAACTCTAGATTGTGTACCACAAAAATTTTGTGTCACCAATCCACAGTTCTATCCCAAACAATTACTTACTGTGGGTATGGATATCTTTCAAGAGGTGATGGAGAAGGAATTGTCCTTCTTTAATGAACACAAGGACAGTAAATATAAGTATAGTAATCTAACTAAACAACATAGAATAGCTCCCCAAGAACTGAAAGATACCCACAGTATCGTGATTAAATTGGCTGATAAAAGGCAGAGCGGTAGTGGTTCTTGATAGAAATGTATATGAAAGCCAAATGATGGATATCATTATGGATTCCTCCACATACAAAAAGTTAAAATCAAATCCCATTGAATTATATATAAAAGAATATTCGGATATTATATGTAGATTCAGGGTATTTTTCATATAAGGAATACTCCTACTTGGATGTGGAGGCTCCCATTACACCCATTCATGCCTTACCAAAGATCCATAAAGGAATAAACCCACCCCCACTCCGCCCAATTGTCTTAGGAATCGGCTCACTGACTGAAAGATTGGGCCTGTGGTTAGATTCTATTCTACAACCTCTAGCAAAACGAACTCCGGGGTACATAAAGGACACTAGTGATGTTTTAAGGAGTTTTTTTTAACCAAAAATGGTGCCTCAACTACAATTGGCCCACTGCCGATGTAGTGAGCTTGTACCCTTCAATTCCACATCACATTGCACTCTTGGCATTAGAATTTCATTTACACAAAATATAGCCATCATGCTGATGAATACATTCAATATACAGTCATGTGAAAAAATTAGGACACCCTTTGAAAGCATGTGGTTTTTTGTAACATTTTTAATAAAAGGTTATTTCATCTCCGTTTCAACAATACAGAGAGATTAAAGTAATCCAACTAAACAAAGAAAACTGAAGAAAAGTCTTTTCAAGATCTTCTGTAAATGTCATTCTACAAAAATGCCTATTCTAACTGAGGAAAAAAAGATAGGACACCCTTGCCCCTAATAGCGAGTGTTACCTCCTTTGGCTGAAATAACTGCAGTGAGACGGTTCTTGTAGCCATCTACCAGTCTTCGACATCGGTCTGAGGAAATTTTACCCCACTCCTCAATGCAGAACTTTTTCAGCTGTGAGATGTTTGAGGGGTTTCTTGCACGTACAGCCCTTTTCAAGTCACCCCACAGCATCTCAATGGGATTCAAATCTGGACTTTGACTTGGCCATTCCAGGACTCTCCATTTCTTCTTTTTCAGCCAATCTTTGGTTGATTTACTAGTATGTTTTGGGTCATTGTCATGTTGCATGGTCCAGTTCCGCTTCAGCTTTAATTTTCTAACTGATGGTCTCACATGTTCTTCAAGCACCTTCTGATACACAGTAGAATTCATCGTGGATTCTATGATGGTGAGCTGACCAGGTCCTGCTGCAGCAAAGCAGCCCCAAACCATGACACTTCCACCTCCATGCTTCACAGTTGGTATGAGGTTCTTTTCTTGGAATGCTGTGTTTGGTTTACGCCAAACATGTCCTCTGCTGTTGTGTCCAAATAATTCAATTTTGGACTCATCTGTCCAAAGAACATTATTCCAGAAGTCCTGGTCTTTGTCAACTTTATCTCTGGCAAATGTCAGTCTGGCCTCGATGTTTCTCTTGGAAAGCAAAGGTTTCCTCCTTGCACACCTCCCATGCAAGTTAAACTTGTACAGTCTCTTTCTGATTGTAGAGGCATGTACTTCTACATCAACAGTAGCCAGAGCCTGCTGTAGTTCTCGAGATGACACTTTAGGGTTTTTGGAGACCTCTTTTAGCATCTTGCGGTCTGCTCTTGGGGTGAACTTGCTGGGGCGACCAGTCCTGGGCATGTTGGCAGTTGTTTTGAAAGCCCTCCACTTGTAGAATATCTTCCGGACAGTGGAATGGCTGATTTCAAAATCTTTTGAGATCTTTTTAAATCCCTTCCCAGACTCATAGGCTGCTACAATCTTTTTTCTGAAGTCCTCTGACAGCTCTTTTGCTCTCACCATGGTGCTCACTCTCACTTCAACAGTCAGGAGCACACCAAACTAAATGTCTGAGGTTTAAATAGGGCAAGCCTCATTCAACATGCAGAGTAACGATCTACTAATTATGTGCACCTGGTGTGATATACCTGTGTGAGATCTGAGCCAATTTAAGAGGGAATACATGTGAGGGTGTCCTATCTTTTTCCTCAGTTAGAATAGGCATTTTTGTAGAATGACATTTACAGAAGATCTTGAAAAGACTTTTCTTCAGTTTTCTTTGTTTAGTTGGATTACTTTAATCTCTCTGTATTGTTGAAACGGAGATGAAATAACCTTTTATTAAAAATGTTACAAAAAACCACATGCTTTCAAAGGGTGTCCTAATTTTTTCACATGACTGTATATTGGAAGTCACACAATTTTTGTTGGTGCACAATTATTTTTGCTTCAATTAACATTTATATATTCAGTACAGATAATCCTTATCTAGAGGACATTCAGTGGTATGGCAGATACACCGATGACCTGCTCATGGTCTGGGCTGGCGATGTATCTGCCATACCCTCATTTGAAGCCTATCTTAACAACACAATGCGGTTTCAATTGATTTTCTAGATCTAACCCTGACAGGTATTAAAGGGGAGGTGGTCCAAAACATACTCTAAACCAACAACGGGCAACACTATTCTCAGACGCGGATAGCCACCATCCCATACATACAATCAAGTCCATTCCCGTTGGCGAATTTATTCGCGCAAGACGTAATTGCAGCGATGATATATTCTTCCATTATGAGAGCAATATCATCGCTGCACGCCTGACATCCAGGGGTTACCCTATGTGGATGATGCAACGGGCACAGGGAATAGCACAGAGAAAGAAGCGTGGAGATTTGTTGTTTGGAAATATTTAATCCAACAACAGATTCAAAAATACTAAACAATTGCCAACCTTGGAACTTACATATAGCAACCAGTTTCGTCAAATCCGAGAATCCATTTCAAAGTGCATCTCTTTGTTATTTGAAGATCAAGCATTATATCAATTGTTGAGAGATGGACACAGGGTGGTCTCAAGATGACCTCCGTCTCTTGCAACCTCACTGTGTCCCTCTCTCTTCACTTCCCTAACTAAATCAAAACGCAAACAGACCTGGTTGTAATACATTGGATTCACATGATGTGGTAGTCACCCTTGCAGAGCCTGTGGTCATGTCCTCCCCCAGAAGACTTTCCGAGATTCATCGGATAACAACAGTTTTCCTATCAAATTGTACATTAATTGTAATTCCACCGGAGTGGTTTATGTGATCGAGTGTGTGGAATGCAGACTTCTGTATGTGGGTTGCACAACTTGGAGATGTAAAATCGAGATTATTGGAACATTTAAATTATATTACAAATAGCGCATACGTGAATATTTTGAATGCTGGGAAACATTTTACCACTTCCCACAACAGAAGCCTGCATACCTTTTGTGCATATGCAATAGAACAGATCTCCTCCCCTTTGTGGGAGAAAGATACGAAAAAATTAACCCTTTAAAGAGAAGCTTTCTGGATTTTGAAATTAAACACAAGATATCCCACGGGACTAAATCTAAGGAAAGACTTAATGTATATTTACTGAGAAGGAAGCACCCCTTTAACCTAAGCGTTAGCCATGCACCTATAGGTTTGTTTTTAGGTTGATTTGCTATAGTTGAGAGTTCAGACACTGCGTTTTTTTGTTAAACATAGAAAAGCAATATTTGTTGATACAGTGTCGGTTAAAATATTTACTCAATCTAGGCAAAACCACATTTTATGTTTAACATGTTTTATCAGGGCTTTTTTTTCTCAGAAAAGGTGGTGGAACTCACCCCCCCTCCCCTGGCCACGCCCCTGCACGTGATCGTCTGTGTTGTTGCTGGGTTTGACCACACCTCTAGTCTCAGGTGCAGCTTAAGTGGTAATGCCTACTCCTCTATTTAGCTATGCGGTTTATAGATCTTTTTGGTTGTGAAGAGCGGGTGTTTGGCCCTCCTCTGAGTTCCTGCTCGTCTGCATATTTTGGAGTTAAGTGTCTTCTCCCTATTTCTTGTTTGTGGTTTTCCCCTACCTTTTGGTATTGGGCCTGAGGGAGTCTTCTGTTCCTTCAGCTGGGAAGGAACAGGTCATCTCGTGTCCTGACACTATTTCCAGGGCCCTACAGGGCCCTAGGTTCCAGAGTGTGAACATTCCTACCATCAAGGTCTGTTCATACTTCTAGTAGTCAGGGCTCAGGTTAGGGATTCACTAGGTGGTGACCTTTTCCCATATCCAAGCCTAGTACCTTTTCCCCTTCACTCCCACACCGTGCCGTGACACTGCCACTACACTGCAATATGCTGAGAATTGGCCGGACGCAGCACGCATCGGTATTTATCCAACCAAATCCCAGCATATTTGCCGGGTAGCAGTCGGATCTCCCCACCGGAACCTATTATAGTCAATGAGGTGTGCAGGCAATGCCAGAACATCAGCCACAAATGTGAAACTGGACTTAGTTTTATTATAAAGGCTGTGATAAAGGTCTAACTGGTAGAAGCAAGATTAAATATCAGTGATGCACATTTTATAGTTTATTTATTGATGTATAAAATACATTTAAAATGAGCAACCCCAAAAAGCAACATAGAAATATCTGTTTTAAAGTATCAAATAGTAAAGAATGAGCCATACGAGGTTCTATAAAATACATCCAGTACGAAAAGATTAGATAATCAGGCACTTTGCGGTACTACAGATTCCCATCATTTGGCAAAATGGTTTCTTTTACAAACTGGCTACTTCCACTGCATGAACCTGATTGGTCCGCTTTAAGACATTTCTCAGAAATTGTTTATCTGCATATAATTTATCAGTTCTTGTTAAAAGTCGGCCAGTCTACCATTATGTTCACTTCTGCATTGAAGGCTCATTGAAATCCGATGCGAATTCTATTGTTTTGGTCTGGAAAGATAGCATCAGCCACCTATTTTCAAATCAATGGGATTTATTGGTTGCCGCTGATGTCAGTCATCTGACACCGTTTCAGTTTTTTTTATAATGGTAACCAAGATGCAGATGTGAACAGAGTCCAAAATAAATCAAATCGATAAAAAAATAGCCAACCTGATGAAAACGCTGTACCGTAAATCAGAAGAAGCACAGACTGAATGATTAGCTAATGGAAGCTATAGTGAGAACAGTCATACGTGTACTTAGTAATAGAACAACATGTAAACATATTCATACACATGGGGGTAATTTATCATGAGGGCAAATTTAGATATCAGTTTTGCTTGTGTCTGTGTTGGAGTACTTTAAGTACTAAGTTTAGCAAATGTTGCACGTGGCTTGATAAATTCGAAACATCTTTATACCTAATATTTTTGACTAGAAATGCTGCTCTGGTTTTTCTACTCCACCCTCCTACTGGTGCGATTTAGCAAAAGTTGCAGTGGTAAATCTGGAGTGCAACTGGTCAACGTAGGCCACATTCCCACCCACTTTTGTAAAGTGATGAAGGTTGACTTTTCTTTTTACACTAATGATATATTCTCCCCAAAGAATACAACTCTGAAATACACATTACAGACATGCAGCCCACTTTACAAGACAATTCTGTAAACCCCATGATGTAATTCCAATGACTAGTGCAATGTACAGGCAGCCTGTTATAGAGCAGGAGGAGCTGAGATTGATATATAGTATTACGGGAAAATATTCAGTAAAACTTGTAATTTATACATTTATATAATTATATTTCTCTAACTTAGGCCTCATGCACACGAACTTATTTTGTTTCCGTGGCCGTCCCATTTAATTCAACGGGTCCGCAAAAAATGCGGACAGCAGACCGTGTGCTATCCGCATCCGTATGTCCGTTCCGTAGACCCGAATTTTTTTTTTTTTACATTTTCTATTTTTGTCCGTTTTAGGCATTGTTACAATGGATCCGCAATAAAAACGGATGGCATATGGATGTCAGTGTTTTTTTTTTTTTTGCGGATCCGCAATTTGTGGACTGCAAAACACATACGGTCGTGTGCATTTAGCCTTAGGCTACATTCAGATGACCGTTCTGTTTTCCAGTACACAAATTGCGGATCTACAAAACACGGATACCGGCCCATGTGCGTTCCGCAATGTGCGGGCCACACATGGCCAACGCTATGATAGAAAATGCCTTGGGAATGCTCTTATCTTTTTTGCTGGGCTGCAGAACGGAATAACTGATGCGGACAGAACACTGTGTGCTGTCCGCATCTTTTGCGGCCCAATTGAAATGAATGGGTCCGCACCAGTTCCGCAAAATTGCAGAATGGATAAATGCGGACTCATTCTTACAGTCGTCTGAATAAACCATTAACAACAACCCTATGAACAGCTCTCAGTACACGGAGGAGGTGTTATCAATGACTGACAACTATCTATGTATATTACAGAGAATGCTATCAATCACTGATAACACCTCGGAGGGTGGTCTTTTCCCACAAAAATATATATCAATCTGCTCGGCTTCTCCTGCTCTATTACATGGAGCCTTCACATTGCATTCCATTATGTGGTGATGGGTCCTCTAAAGTGCATCTATCAGTATGCTCAACACTATTAAAACTATGCATACTGCCTGCTAGGGTTGATTATGCTGATTAAAACGATACCTTCCTTATGTCTCTAGGTTGCATTGTTGTTGAAAAATCTCAGTTTTTATCATCATGCAAATTGCCTCCACTTTCAGGTCACATCAAGACAGCGCAGGCCGGGAGAAGACAAGATGTCTAGTCCCGTCATTCCCGGGGAAGGGAAGATTGGCAATAACTGAAGGGTGTTAACTAACTGGTGCTCTGAGGGCTCCGGCCAGCCCCTCGGGGCTAGGTGGAGCCCCGAGGGGCTGGCCGGAGCCCTCAGAGCACCAGTTAGTTAACACCGTTCAGTTATTGCCAAATACAAATAATACAAATGGAGATTTCTCGACAATTGTTCAACCTAGAGACCTAAAGAGGATATTGTTTTAATCAAAGTGATCAATCCCACTAGACAGTATAGCTGGTGTAATAGGTTTGACCATACTGACCGATACTCTTTCAAAATCCAACCCCTCTGGCTGAATACATGGTTAGTCTTTTATTGCTTTGAATATTTTGCTTATTAAATGAAAATATTGCTTTATATCTTTTTTTGCATGAAGTTTCATCATTCCAGCAAATTAAGTTAATGCACACTGATAAAACACTGATCTCTTAGAGAGCGGCAGTACAGGAGGTGCCATGAATATAGCAACAGTCCAAGAAAAATCTGCTCTAGACCTGAATTATAACAGCAGGTTAAGCAAAATCTCACTGTTCAGGTGAATAAATGTAACCTGCTCAAATCATACAATCCCATTATTAAAAATTATAAGCCCCATACAAAAGATATATACAAAGAAACATCATAGACAAACATATATCCCCTATCATATACATAAAGAAGACAGTGTTCAGACAGGACTAGCCCTATAAAGGAGTGTGCCCGCACCTTCTTGAGCAGTTTTATAGACTCTCCTTTACAGAAGTGTAATAGAAGATATAATACAAAAGATTCAAGAAACATATAGAGACGTTACTCCTCCTTATCAACTTCGTCAGACCTTGAGTTCATCTTCTTTTTCGGCTAAAATCAGAACATACAGAAATGAGTTAATACAGCACACCAGAGTCATGACAATAATGGCACATGTATTCCAGTTAAAATAAGTTATCCCCTTTCCACAGGATACTGGATAACTATCAGATCTGTGGGGGTCCTACCGCTGGGGCCCAAATGATCATGAGAACGGGGGCCCTGTACCCTGTGGAGCCCTCCTGAAATGGATGGAACGGCTGGTCAGTAAAGTCGCCTCCGCTCCATTCATTTCTCTGGAAGTGTCTGAGATAGCCGAGTACAGCGCTCAGCTATCTCTGGTGCTCCCACAGAAATGGATGGGGTGGTGGCGCCGATTTACCACCAGTTGCTCTGTCCATACAGGGGGGGCTCCTCCGGGTACCAGGCCCCCATTCTCGTGATCGGTGGAGGTCCCAGGAGACTAACCGGAATACCCTTTTAACTTCTTTATAGGGAGGGACGCTGGCTTTCTTACCTTGCCTCTGGTGCTGGTGTTCCTGCAGAAAAGAGAAACAGACCTTAATGAACACACAAATCCCACACAAAGCACCCATCAATATACAAATACAACAAAGAATCCAGATTTTTCATCACTAGATAAGTAGACTGTGGACATGAGGAGACTGCTCACAACACAACTATAATCCAAAGACCAATATGTATTATCCGTGTTGATTCTTCCATTGAAATAAATGGGAAGCTGAAAATAAAAAATGTAACATGCAAAAAATTTGAGCGGATTACGCGCTGATTTTTTCAGTGCGTTCTCAAAATCCATCATGTGTAATAGTTAGGGCTACACGGCGACACAATTTTTTTTGTAATTATAGTCAATGGTGTCGCACTGTGACTGGAACGGCGGCAAAAACCCATCCAAGTTGGATCTTTGTGTGACTGTTGCATCGCAGTGTGACACCATTGACTATCATTACAAAAATGTTGCGCATTATGTCGCAGTGTAGTTGTACCTCTTTTGTCACGTGACAAAAGTCACCATGTAGCCCTAGCCTAAAGTGTTGTCCTATCTCCCTTGTTCACCTCCACAGCTCAGCAATTCCTGGAAGTTTAGTGGGTGGATCTATTCTATTTAACTGAAGCCAAAAAGGCAGGCAGCGCTCTAATGTGCGCATTGTGCAGACTGCCTGCATGTGCACATTCCCAATGCTAGGTTCTGCCATTCTATCTCATCAAAGCTGTATAGGCCAGCTCCAGGACTACTGCACATGTAATGGAGCTGACCTATACACGAAATGCTGCAGCGCCATGGACGGGAACTGCCACGCATGCATGCTCCTGCAATCCCAGCCACGACAGTAAGAAGAGGAGTTCACCCCACTGCGCAAACGCTGCCACTGCTGCAAGATTGCAGCGGTGGCCATATCCGCAGTACACACTACAAGGGGGCATTTTCAATAAACCACTGCAATTGGCAAATTCCTTCTATTAAAAGGGTTGTTGGGGCTTTTAATATTGATGACCTGTCCTCAGGATAGGTCATCAATATCAGATCAGCGGGGGTCCAACACCCGGCACCCCTGCCAATCAGCTATATGAGGAGACGCAGTGTGCACGTGCCTTTTCTCTTCCTGTTCCTCGCTGCTGTCTATAGCAAAGCAGCGGTAAACAGGAAGAGAAACCGGAGACAGAACATGTGCACTGCGCACGCCATCTCCTCATACAGCTGAATGCTGGGTGTCGGACCCCCGCCGATCTGATATTGATGACCGATCCTCAGGATAAGGGTCCAGTCGCACGTCTGTAGTGTATTGCGGATCTGCAATACACCCGGCCGGCACCCCCCATAGAACTGCCTATTCTTGTCCGCAATTGCGGACAAGAATAGGACATGTTCTATTTTTTTGCGGAGCCGTGGCCCGGAAGTTCAGGGGCGCGCTCTGGAAATGCGGATGCGGAGAGCACATAGTGTGCTCTCCGCATCTTTTCCGGCCCCATAAAGAATGAATGGGTCCGCACCCATTTCTGATATTGTAGAATGGATGCGGACCCGTTTGCGGACGTGTGAATGGACCCTAGGTCATCAATATTAAAAGCTCGGACAACCCCTTTAAGTTTTTCTGCATGAGGGGACCCAATAAACAAGCTCGGAATACCCCTTTAACTCTACAGAGTCAGGAAAGATATGATGGCTGCCAAATTGCTAATCTCCCTGCAACACTGTACCTACGCCAACTGTTAAAGGGAATCTGTCACCAGGTTTTAGCATATTAAGCTGTCACCATTGCCATGTACAATAAACTACCTTCTTTCCTGCTGTGGTCCTCTTATCTTTTTTTATGGTGTCCTTTTTTATGATATGCAAATGAACCTCCAAGGTGCCCAGAGGGGCGTTATTCTTCTCTTGAGCCCAATAACCCCCCCCCCCCCCCCTGCAGTCCCCAGTCCGCCTTAATTTCCAGCTCAAGCACGCCACCTCATCAAGAAATACCCTCCGACAGCCGAGGTGAACGGCGGCGCCCCCTCTGCTACTTCATCAAATACATTCCAGCTACGCCCCTGGCTTCTTCCTTTCGGCCGCCGGAAATCTCGCGCAGGAGCAGTACTGCCCGCGCCTGTGCGATCATAAAGCTCCTGAGGGCAACAGCATCAAAAGAATCACTGGGCATGCGCCAAACCCAGTGATTGCTCGGCCATGCCTATTGACACTTTTGAGGCTGTTGCCCTCAGTAGCATTACGATCGCAAAGGCAGTCGGCAGTACTGCGCCTGCGCGAGATTCCCGGCAGCCAAAAGGAAGAAGCCAGGGGCGTAGCTGGAAAGTATCAGATGATGTAGCAGAGGGGGCGGCGCCATTCACCTCGGCTGTCGGAGGATATTTCTTGATGAGGCGGCGTGCTTAGGCTGGAAATGAAGGCGGACTCGGCACTGCGGGGGGGGGGGGGGGGGGGGGGGGGGGTTATTGGGCTCAAGAGAAGAAGAACGCCCATCTGGGCATCTTGGAGGTTCATTTGCATATCATAAAAAGCGCTTTTTTATCAAAATGACACCATGAAACGATAAAAGAAGACAACAGCAGGAAGGTAGTTTATTGTACATGGCAATGTAATATGCTAAAACCTGGTGACAGATTCCCTTTAAATATACACTGCACAATCATTTTTTTTAAGTTTTTTTTTTAACATGGTTGCCTGGCTAAATATTGCTAGAAACCAATCTTAGATTATTTAGGTCATCAGCTTCAAGTGTTGGTCCTTTCTAGACAAACCATTCACATATGCACAAATAAAAGCTGCAACTGGAAGATATTATAGTAATACATACTTTGTGCAGTAGAGGTGTGTTCACTACCACAGCATGATATCTCTGCTTAGAAAGTAAATGAAGAATATAATTTTACTTTTGGGTTGACTTTCTATAAAGTCTTTTACTTTTTTCACATGTTTCTACAACTTTGAGTGAAGTCCACCTGCGGTAAATTAAGTATAAAAGGACATGATTTGGAAAGACATCCCCGTGTCCTTATAAGGTCTCACAGCTGACAATGCATATCAGAGCAAAAACCAAGCCATGGGGAAGAAAACTGCCTGTAGAGCCCAGAGACAGAATTATGAGGAGGAACAGATCTAAAGAAGGGTAGAAAAAAACATCTGCACTGCAACGCTTCCAAGAGTGGGATCCATAAATCTGAAATAGAAGCTTTTTAAAGACTCTTCCTAGAGCTGGCTGCTCCACCAAACTAAGTAATCGGAGGGGAAAGGGACTTTGTAGGAGAGGTGACCAAGGACCCAATGGTCACTCTGGCTGAGAACCAAAGATCCTGTGTGCAGATGGGAGAAACTTCCAGAAGGTGAACCATCATTGCAGCACTCCACCAATTTGGGCTTTATAGTAGAGTGGCCAGAAAGAAGCCTCTCCTCAGTGAGACTACTTTCACACTAGCGTTTTGCTTTCCATTTCTGAGATCCGGTCAGGGCTCTCACAAGCGGTCCAAAACGGATCGGTTCTTTGCCCTAATGCATTCTGAATGGAAAAGGATCCGCTCAGAATGCATCCATTCCGCTCTGGAGGCAGAAACCAAAAAGCTGCCTGCAGCGTTTTGCTGTCCGCCTGACAAAGCGGAGCCAAATGGTTCCTTTTTATCTGACACAATAGAAAATGGATCCGTCCCCCATTGACTTTCAATGGTGTTCAAGACTGATTCCGTCATGGCTATAGAAGACATAATGCAACCAGATCCGTTCATTATTGTAACGGAAGAGTTTTTGCAGATCCATGACCGATCCGCAAAAAACGCTAGTGTGAAAGTAGCCTTAAAGACACATGAAAGCCCACGTGGAGTTCACAAATAAAAACACTCTAAGGGTCCATTCACACGTCCGTGTGTGTTTTGCGAATCCATGGATCCGCCAAAACACGGACATCGGCGATGTGCGTTCCGCATTTTGCGGACCGCACATCGCCGGCATTCTCATAGAAAATGCCTTTTCTTGTCCGCAATTGCGGACAAGAATAGGACATGTTCGATTTTTTTCGGGATCGGAAATGCGGACCCGGAAGTGCAGATCCGCAATTCCGGATCCGGGCAGCACATCGTGCTGCCCCATAGAAATGAATGGGTCCCTTATTGCCAAGTTCTGGCAGAGACGAGATATACCTACTAAAGTAGAGCTGTTCAATAGTATAGCGGAGGTCAGAAGAATGGAATATCTGACAGCAGGCATTAATAATACAGTAGATAAATTTAATAAGATTTGGCAACCCTGAGCAACTAGAATCCTTTTCCCCATTTTTCTTTTGTCTCCCCTCCTGTGTCTTGTCTCTCATTTGTTTTCCCAAATTATTAAATTTTTATAATAGAGTAAGTGATCTATCCTCCCGGTTTTCGGGATTTTTCAAGATAAGCTGTTATTTAACGGAGATTGACTAGAGCTGCACTTTGATGCTGTAAGTGTGTTGTCATTTACGTTGTTTTTCTCATTTGGATTATCTGAATGTCTATTGACCACACGAGAAATTGTACATGTACACTTTTATTTTTGTACTTATTCTAATAAAAAGACAATTATACAAAAAAAAGAAATGAATGGGTCGGCAATTCCGTTCCGCAAAATGCGGAACGAAATTGCGGACGTGTGAATGGACCCTAAATCAAACCTTTTTTGCACCAAGGACCAGCATCATGCACGAAAATTTTCCCAGGGACCGGGTGGGACTTAGGGGGTGGACAGGGCTTAGGGTTTTTATTTTTATGTTACGGCGCTCACCACAGAGGACATTTTTTTAAAATTTTAATAATTTGGACTTTCAGACATGGCGATATGTACGGTAATCTGTAAAATTGGGTGATTTATACTTAATATTTTGGTGTTTTTTTTTTTTTACCATTTCCTCCCTTAGGGGCTAGAACCTGGGATCTTTTCATCCCTTGTCCTATTCACCCTGATAGAGATCTATTAGGGTCCATTCACACGTCCGCAAAATGGATCCGCATCCATTCCGCAATTTTGCGGAACGGGTGCAGACCCATTAATTTTCAATGGGGCCGGAAAGTGCTGTCCGCATCCACATTTGCGGATCCGCACTTCCGCATCCGTGCTTCCGTTTCCGCAAAAAAATAGAACATGTCCTATTCTTGTCCGCAATTGCGGACAAGAACAGGCATATTCTATTAGTGCCGGCAATGTGCGGTCCGCAAAATGCGGAACGCACTTTACCGCTTTCCGTGTTTTGCGGATCCGTGTATCCGCAAAACTCATTGCGGACGTGTAAATGGAGCCTTAGGGTGAATAGGACTTCACACTCTTCCTGCTGCCCTGTGCTTTGTGCACACAGCAGCAGAGAGATTACCATGGCAACCAGGGCTTCAGTAGAGTCCTGGCTGCCATGGTGATCGGAGCCCCGGGATTACACTGCTGGGGCTCCGATCAGAATCTGCCACTAATGAGGATGAGAGGAAGGGACCCTGTGGCCACTGCCACCAATGATTTTAATACTGGAGGGGGGGTGAGTGCACTGCGCCACCAATGATTTTAATACAGATACAGGAGATGGGTGCGGCAGAATCACATAGCCAGCACCCAACCTCTAACAGGGAGCTGCGATCAGCGGCAGTTAACCCCTCAGGTGCCGCACCCGCCTCCTGTATCTGTAAGAGGACCTTTCATGGGTCCGGACCTTGTTAACTAAGTAGCAGGACATGTAGAGAGGCGCCAAGGGTTCTCTCTGCACTTACCATTATATCTAAGCACCGCTCCGTTCGCCCGCTGTGGCCCCCCATTACCGTCTCCCGCGCTGTATGCGAATTACTACCATGGGAACATCAGCTTCTCTCCCTGGGCGTTCCTTCTCCCTGGCTGTAGCGCTGTCCAATCACTACGCAGAGCGTCACAGCCAGGGAGAAGGTGATTTATTTATTTTCTCCCTGGCTGTGACGCTCTGCGCAGTGATTGGACAGCGCTACAGCCAGGGAGAAGGAACGCCCAGGGAGAGAAGCTGATGTCTCCTCCCTGGTGTTCCGAAAGTAGTAATTAGCATACAGCGCGGGTAACGGGGGCCACAGCTGTTGAAGACTGCTGCTCTAAATGACTCTCAGACTGTGAGAAACAAGATTCTCTGATCTGATGAACCCAAGATTGAATTTTTAGGCCTGAATTCTAAGTGTCAAGTCTGGAGCAAACCTGCCCAATACATCCCTACAGTGAAGCGTGGTGGAAGAAAAGCTGAAAGAAACAAAGCACAGCGAAAACCTGATCCAGAGATCGCTTGGCCTCAGACTGGGCCAAAGGTTTACCTTTCAATAAGACAATGACCCTAAGCCTGGGTTCACACCTGAGCGTTTTACAGCGCATACGAACGCGCTGTAAAACGCCCTACGCCCCAAGAAGTACAGGAGCTTCTTTGGGGCGTATTGTCCCGCGTTCCCGCCCATAGACTTCAGCGGGAACGCGCGACAATGGGCGTTTCTTGTTTGCTAATTTTAAAACGCACGTACGTACGCGCCTCTGTGTGTGTAAAAAGTATTTTACTACTGTCTGAAACGAGCTCTCTCCTGTTGATAAAAGGGCCAGCCTCTGTACTCACTTTTATGAATGCACTGCAGCGAGCGGTAGCGAGCTGACCGGCCGGCACGTGAACTTAGTAACGCTCCTCCTTCCTGAATTAGGAGCGTTACTTAGTGATGTCAGTCAAGCGCCGGCCGGCCAGCTCACTGACGCTCGCTGCAGTGCATTCATAGTGAAAGTGAGTACAGAGGCTGGCCATTTCATCAATAGGAGAGAGCTTGCTTAATACAATAGTAAAATACTTTGCACACAAAGCCAGTTATGTGCACAGTTTAGGACACATGAGGGGACACATAGGGCCATGAGGGGGACCAGCATAAGATGCTATATGTGTCATAGCACAGGTCCCCCCATAACAGCGCCCTCCACAGGTCCCCCCCCCCATAACAGCGCCCTCCACAGGCCCCCCCCCCCCATAACAGCGCCCTCCACAGGCCCCCCCCCCCCCCCATAACAGCGCCCTCCACAGGCCCCCCCCCCATAACAGCGCCCTCCACAGGCCCCCCCCCCATAACAGCGCCCTCCACAGGCCCCCCCCCCCATAACAGCGCCCTCCACAGGTCCCCCCCCCCCCATAACAGCGCCCTCCACAGGTCCCCCCCGCCCTCCACAGGTCCCCCCCCCCCCATAACAGCGCCCTCCACAGGTCCCCCCCCCCCCCATAACAGCGCCCTCCACAGTCCCCCCCTTCCATAACATCGCCCTCCACAGGTCCCCCCCCTTCCATAACAGCGCCCTCCACAGGTCCCCCCCCCCATAACAGCGCCCTCCACAGGTCCCCCCCCATAACAGCGCCCTCCACAGGTCCCCCCCCCATAACAGCGCCCTCCACAGGTCCCCCCCATACACGCCCTAACACAGGTCCCCCCCCATAACAGCGCCCTCCACAGGTCCCCCCCCATAACAGCGCCCTCCACAGGTCCCCCCCCCATAACAGCGCCCTCCACAGGTCCCCCCCCCATAACAGCGCCCTCCACAGGTCCCCCCCCATAACAGCGCCCCAGCCCCCCCATAACAGCGCCCTCCACAGGTCCCCCCCCCCCCATAACAGCGCCCTCCACAGGTCCCAGAGTTTTTCATTGAATGCCTCTGTTGTCAATCACACAAACGCACGTATTACGAGCGTTTCCTAAATACAAAAACGCCCCAAAATACGCCTGTAAAACGCCCCAAAATACGCCTGTAAAACGCCTGTAAAACGCCTGATAAATGCGCATACCGAATACGCTCAGGTGTGAACCAACGCTTAGCGCACATCCAGGACAATACAGGAGTGGATTAGGGACAACTATGTGAATGGCTCAGCCAGAGTGATCACTTGAACCCAACTGAACTTCTCTGTTGAGACCTGAAAATGGCTATCCACCAATGGTCCCCATCCAACCTGACAGAGCGTGAGAGAATCTGCAGAGAAGAATGGCAGAAAATCTCCAAATCCAGGTGTGCAAACCTTGTGGCATCATACCCAAGAAGACTGGAGACTAACTGTAGCCAAAGGTGTTTCGACTCAGTCCTGGGTAAAGGGTTTTAATACTTATGTTAATGCAAAATTTTAGTTTTTTTCTTTTCAATAAATTAGCAAACTTTCTAACATTCTGTTTTCACTTTTGAGTGCGCTTTTGGGTATTGAGTGCAGAATGATGGGGGAAAACATGCTACAACATAAAATGTGAAAAAAATGAAAGGGTCTGAAGACTTTCTCAATGCAGTGTACTTAATACTAAACTAACAGAGTTCAGCAAGCAGGAAGGCAGCTATAGGGTGTGAAGAAGAAGCGGTCACATCTGAGGATTGGTGCCTAAAGGGGTCGAAAGGCCACAAACAAAAAAAGAGAGATGTAAATGGAACATGATAGTTTGAAAAGACGAACATTTAAAGGGGTTGTCCGAGTTATGCAAATGTAGCAGCTTTCCAATTCATTCACGTTATTTCTGGTGGCTGGTTCCTCAGATTTCACTGAGGGTCACATGACCTGTGATGTCAGCTTCTCTCCCTGCTCTGATAAAAGGTCGTTTATGTCACTGTGCTGGCCACGCCCCCCTTCCCTGCCGTCTACTCTCTGCTAGGATTCTTAACCCCTTCAGCTGCACAGCTCTGCAGGCAGTGAAGAGACAATACATACTAGAGAGAGCATTGCACAAGAAGGTAGGGGGAAGATCCTGTGTGTATTAGCAGTGTCATTATACAGCTGGGACTTGTAGTCCTACACATACAACATGCTGCAGAGTCTCCCAGCAGTCAGACATGTCACTCAGGCCAGCATTTGTATTCACTCCCTTTGCAGAGCAGGGGGAGGGGCAGAGATTGTTTTTATTATACACTAGTGGGGTACCTCAGGGGTCAGTATTGGGCCCTATTCTCTTCAATATATTTATTAATGATCTTGTAGAAGGCTTGCATAGTAAAGTATCAATTTTCGCAGATGACACTAAACTGTGTAAAGTAATTTACACTGATGAGGACAGTATACTACTACAGAGGGATCTGGATAGATTGGAGGCTTGGGCAGATAAGTGGCAGATGAGGTTTAACACTGACAAATGTAAAGTTATGCACATGGGAAGGAATAATGCAAGTCACCCGTACATACTAAATGGTAAAACACTCGGTAACACTGACATGGAAAAGGATCTAGGAATTTTAATAAACAGCAAACTAAGCTGCAAAAACCAGTGTCAGGCAGCTGCTGCCAAGGCCAATAAGATAATGGGTTGCATCAGAAGGGGCATAGATTCCCGTGATAAGAACATAGTCCTACCACTTTACAAATCATTAGTCAGACCACACATGGGGTACTGTGTACAGTTCTGGGCTCCTGTAAACAAGGCAGACATAGCAGAGCTGGAGAAGGTCCAGAGGAGGGCATCTAAAGTAATAACTGGAATGGGGCAACTACAGTACCCTGAAAGATTATTAAAATTAGGGCTATTCACTTTAGAAAAAAGACGACTGAGGGGAGATCTAATTACTATGTATAAATATATCAGGGGTCAGTACAGAGATCTATCCCATCAGCTATTTATCCCCGGGACGGTGACTGTGACGAGGGGACATCCTCTGCGTCTGGAGGAAAGAAGGTTTGTACACAAACATAGAAGAGGATTCTTTACAGTAAGAGCAGTGAGACTATGGAACCCTCTACCTGAGGAGGTGGTGATGGTGAGTACAATAAAGGAATCCAAGAGGGGCCTGAATGTATTTCTGGAGCGTAATAATATTACAGGCTATAGCTACTAGAGGGGTCGTTGATCCAGGGAGTTATTCTGATTGCCTGATTGGAGTCGGGATAGAATTTTTTATTCCCCTAAAGTGGGGAAAATTGGCTTCTACCTCACAGGTTTTTTTTTTTTTGCCTGCCTCTGGATCAACTTGCAGGATGACAGGCCGAACTGGATGGACAGATGTCTTTTTTCGGCCTTATGTACTATGTTACTATTGCATGTAAACAAAGGGCCAGAAAAGAACCAGGGAAATAAGGAAATATATATATATTTTTTTTGCATAAAACTTGCTTAGCTCAGTTATATATCAGATTTTCAGTGCTATATTAATTTTTTTTCATAACTCGGACAACCCCTTTAAGTTTTGCTGCCTTTTTTCAAAGGAAAAAATAAATATAGCATAATTCTGCAGCTAAATTACAGAAGATGTTTCCCCTAAATCAAGAGCATAAGTAGATTTTGCTACCTGCTTGATGCTCCCTGTGTATGACCAAAGAAATCCTCGGATTGGCTTCTGGCCATTCTGGCATTCTCTTCCATGTTCCCTTTTCTCATTTCTTCAAGACTGGACTGACGAGTGTTATTCAATGGACGATATAGATTGTCAATTCTGCCATGAGCTCTAGTTGCGTTATCTGCATTCCTTCTTGTCTGGTTCCTGAAAGAGACTGTGGCTTCACTCCCTGATGCTGAAATATGAGAACGCAAATTAGTTAGGTCAGTAATGTTACCAATATACTGCTACAGAAGTAATCAAGTGTTCTTATTTATTAAAGGTGATGTCACAGAGTCTTTTGTAGCAGGCTCGCCAACACTCCCCATTTCAGATCTGACCAAAGAGAGGTCACAAAAAAGGACACCTTTTACAAGAAAACTTACATAGAAAATTATGAATGAGACGGGTCTCCTGGCCCGTCCTCTTCTCGGCCTACAATTTACCCGGCGTTAGTGGGGAGAAGTGACAGATAGCGGTGAAACTAACTGTTGCGCCGCCATCTGCACCTGAAATACGTGTAATATAAGCGCATTTCAGTATAATAAATGATCCCCTTAAGTGTGTTTACTTAAAAAGAAGTTAAAAATAAATTCCAAATTAAAAACTATACCTTTATTTTTCTGTCAATAGGAGCTGTCTTAGCTCGTTTTTGTAGGGTGAGCTGTGTTGAGTTTCTGGCACAAGGAGGGCCAGAGATGCAACTTATTTATTAAGAGTCCTTTGCTTCTTAATAAATTAGGTGTATCTGACTATCGCAGGGGGATGAAGACTGGCATATGGGAACGCCAGTCTTGATAAATGTCCCCCAGTGGCTTTGGCAGTCTAGGTCTAAACATAATTCAGTCAACAGAAACCTACACTTATTATGGACCTTCACTGACCATTGTGGCTCTGTGTGTATAGAATATTAAAGTGGTATTCCCATCTTAGACAATGGGGGCATATCGCTATGCCCCATTGTCCGATAGGTGCGGGTCCCACTGCTGGGACCCGCACCTATATCGAGAACAGAGAGGGGAGCGCTGTGGCTGGAGGACCCCAGATTTCCCAGGGTCCGTCCACCACCAAGCACTAATCCCTGCCTCTCGAATGGGAGCGTGCCGCGCATGCGCAGCCCATGCTCCTATTCATTTCTATGGGGCAGATGGCAATAGCTGAGCCAGCGCTCGGCTATTTTCGGCAGCCCCATAGAAATTAATGGAGGATGGCAGCCCATGCGCAGTGTGCCCTCCTTCACTTTTGAGGCTCCACTCTCTATATAGGTGCGGGTCCCAGAGGTGGGACCCGCACCTATAAGACGATAGGGGCATATCCTAGTGAAAGTCCCCCATTGTCTGAGATGAGAAAACCCCTTTAAAGAGGTCATTCCAGAATGGCAACTTATCTATCCAGTGGCTCTGTGGTGGACTAACCACTGAGACGCCCAGCCATCATGAAAAGTACGGTCCTCTGTCTCCAATTTAAACAGAGGTGCAATGGAGATTGCGCACTGCCACTCGACCTCAGCTCCATTTAAACAGGGAAGACTGTACCCTCATTCACATGGATAGGTGAAAGTGGTCATCTGGGACTACCTCTTTCGAGTCTGTCTTCTTAGTGATACAAATCTCCAAGCTGTACCAAAATGGTTAATGTTCCCTGATTTTGGAAATTCATGGTGGTCTGTGCAGGGACACACCTCCAACTGGTTAACAGCCCTCTGTACCCTTACTGCAGACTGCTAGCAGTTCATTCATAACTTCTAGTAGAAATAATACAGGAATGGCACAACATAGAGCCATAACAATAGATGCTCCAGAATTGTCATTACATGGGGAACGTTTTTAGCTATTAAAACTGGCATGTCAGGAGCGGTGACATGTCCTCTTTAAGTATCTGTGACTAGCTAGAGGATAATCTTAAGTGGATTTCCACTTTAATTATTCTGTACTCAGAAGCAGAGGAGAACAAACCTGCTCTGTGACCGAGTGTCTGGGAGGGTGTGGGAACCATGTAACTTCTGTACTCATCTTCAGAGGCGACCTCGGGGGAGACATTATCAGAAAAGGATGGCGCTGAAAAGTGGGATGTTTTCTCAGAGTTTGGTCCCATGTCACATTGATCCTATGAGAAACCAATAATAGAAATTAGGAAAGGGATTTTTTGCAATTGTAATCACAAAATAAACATCTATATGGCACCAGATTTTACCTTAAGGCAGAATTGTACAGAATTCTATAACACCAAATGCAGCACATACATATATATGCAGAAGGAACTGTTGGAATGGAATAACACCTTCTATGTGTGAATGATATATGCAAGTTAAAACGGATAAGCTTATTGGGAAAAAACCTGTACAACTAATAGGAGGCTCCAAAACCATTTTGGGCCGCCTCTAGTCTGGATACAAGATGACATACGGTTGGACATAGAGCCTTACAGGTTCCATAAGGTATCCTGCTGCACATTTGCCCACAGATGTTACAGCTAGGCCTGTAGATCCCGCAGACATGTAGGCTGCTGAAGCTGGTGTCCCAGCTGGCTCCATAAATGCTCAATTGGTGATAAATCTGGTGACCAGGCAGTGTTGCAATCCTGTGTGTGGTGAGCATTATCCTGCTGAAAAATGCCAGTTGGAAGCCCTGCCATAAGAGGCAACGCATGTGGCCGTAGGATGTCCTGCATATATGGATGAGCTGTTAGTGTTCCTCATATCACTACTAGGGTGGACCGACTCATGTGTGATGGCTCCCTAGATCATCACACCAGCAGTTGGGGTAGTGCGTCTCCCCACTGCAAAGGTGTTTGCCATGTGTGTGTGTTCTTATGTAACCAATGCTCCCAACATCTCCTAACAACTAGGTCAGAACAGCCTAGATGGTGGACAGTTCATCGAAACAACCATCCTGCTTCCCTCAGTCCAATGATGTGCCCCCTCTCAAAGTCTGTCAACTGGGCAAATGTCTGAATGCATTATAAAAGGCACGTCTAGCAGTCAGCGATCTCTCACTGAGATGTACACAACCCAAAGTAGCCTCTGAGAGCCATTTTATAGGACAGCAGGAAAGCACTTTTACACCCTCTTGTGGCAAGACCCAATGTCTAATCAGACCGCAACTGAAATCATTTACAGATCTGCCCTAGACTTAACTACATGCTGAGTTTTGCAGCAATCTGATAAATTTATGGTATGCTTTATCAGAGTTTCCCATCTTTCAAAGGTTTTGTTTAGCAACTGTATTCCAATAAATATACTTGATGTTCTGAGTCGCTTGATCATTTACATGATGGTGATGAAAAGCCAGATGTTAACATTTTACACATTCTAATTATTAGTCATTTATAAGTAGTCGGAGATGGAGTCAGAGTTTGGAAAAAGTCTGAGTCATAGCAGGAAGTCTGGCTTACCTCCATTGCCCTGGATGTCATACAAGTGAAAACTGTAGGAACCCTTAGAAAGCAGGAGCTGCAACAATTACCAAGGCATTGTGCCTGGTTTAACCAGTGAACCTCCGGGAGACCGACTCCCGGTCAGCATACTGTATATTCAGATGTGGCATATCATCACTGCAGTATTTTCTGTATTGATCATTTTAGGCTACTTTCACACTTGCGTTTTTGCCTGATCCGGCAGGGATCAGCAAAAAAGCTTCCTGTACTGATAATACAACCATCTGCATCCGCTATGAACGGATCCGGTTGTATTATCTTTAACATAGCAATGACTGATCCGTCATGAACACCACTGAAAGTCAATGGGGAACGGTTCAATTATTTACTGTGTCAGGAAAACGGATCAGTCCCCATTGACTTGCATTGTGGGTCATGTCGGATCCCTTTTGCTTTGCATCCCATGATCGGAAAAAATAAAAAAAAACGCAGCTTGCTGCAGTTTGCTCTCCGGTATGGAAACGCAACCAAACAAAAACGGAATGCATTTTGGAGCCTTCCGTTCTGTTCAGTTACGTTTTTCTCCGGTATTAGATCCTCTGCTGGATCTCAGTCCCGGAAAATGTAAACGCAAGTGTGAAAGTAGCCCTAGTCAGTGCAAAACGCAGTCATGAGACGAAACGCTGCATGTAGGCACATCACCTACCGTCCAATGTTTTACACAGGAGCCACAGATTTTACAATGCAGGTACCTGATGATGAAACAGGATATCCCCTTCCATCAGGACACCACAGAATTCACATGGAATGATGACACTCTGAGGACTGCGAGCAGGAGGTGAAGATGATCTAAGATGTTCAATGAAGTCCAGCGGGGGACTAGGGGAACGTCTTCTAACCGAGGAAGTGACACTGGGCCTGCAACCAGACTGCAAACAAAGAAATCACTATACATTTTTCAGAATTAAAACCAACATAAACAGAAGCTGGATAACTATTCACAAAATATTGGAGAGCTACAGAATAAATTTGGAGGTGAAAATATATAATCATTGTGGGGCAGAATTATTTGTGCGCACAACGCTTCCTTTCCTGCAATTACAATGCAACAAGCTTGCCACAATGTCAAATTCTTCAAAGTTATGCAATTGTGTATATATAGATGACACTATCTAAAAAATAAAAATTCAGCATTTTATGGAACAAAATGCAGAACTAAAAGGTGATGAATGAGCAGAAAGTAAAGAAACCCCCACTTAGCAATGAAATGATGCAAAACACCACAATAGGAAGCTACAGAAAGAAGTGGATGTTCATCATGTTTGTCCTGTATTTGAAGGATAAAATCTTGCAAGAACTGAAGCTCAGCTTGTTTGATAAGTGCAGTCATAGAGAAAGGGACTGTGAAAGGAATTGTGGCGCTGGTACCTGGTGTAAGATCAGATCATGTTCAGGAAAGAGCTCTTCGCAGAACTCGCAGGGCAGCTGGATGGCATCGGCTGTGAAGACAAACAGGGGGTGAAAAACTAAACCAACTTCATCTTAAGGACCCATTCACGACTGTGGTGCTGCTGGGCCCATGTTGTGGACCGCAGGTCCGTAAAACACAGGCACCAACCGCGTGAGCTCCGCATTGCTGTATGGGTCTGCGATCTGAAAGATGCGGAGAAAGATAGGACATGTTCTATCTTTTACGGCATGGAGGCACCAACCTGGAATCTCTTCCGTATGCTTCCAGGTCTATGCCGCAAAAGACAGAACATATCCTATCTTTCTCCGCATCTTGCAAATCGTGGACTCATTGAGGTCAATGGGTATGCACGGCGATGCGGCGTTCACATGGCTGGTGCCCGTGTTTTTGCAGACACAGGCACGGCGGCCCCACGGTCGTGTGAATGAGGCCTAACTGACTTTACAGAGTAAGGGTACAGCCAAATGTGGTGTAAATGCTAAAGGATTTTCTATAGTGGAATTGATTGTAGAAAATATACGTTTCGCAGCAGCAGCAGAGTAGACGAGATTTAAACTCATCCACAAGCCGCGGTGCTTAATTTATTTGTACCAATGGAGATGCAGCTTAGAGAAACGGGTTTATTTCAATGCTAGGCCCTAAATAAAAACGTACCGGTGGGTGTGCTGGGTGAATTTAAGTGCGCAGATTCACTGGTGGAGAAATAGTTAAGGTTGCTTCGTCCCTCGACATTCGTCTTCATTTTATTATCTTTGCAGTAGTAGTCACGCCAGAAGTCCAAGTTATCATCAGACTCAGGACTTGATCGAGTTCTGTTCTGACGCCGTTGAAGATGGGAGTGATCATAATTGCGGAATGGTTTAGGCTTTTCCTCCAAAAGGTGATCGAAAAAATCCAGTGGACTGTCTATGTCCAGATCCTGAGGAGTCCTATCTGTCTCTAAAAAGAGAGAAAACACAGCTTATTATAAGACAAATGAAATCCTGACATGACTGAAATATGAAATCATTAGATCGCAAGTAAATCATCTGCTCCAGCAAAGAAAGAAAAAAATAAAGAGTCCATATTTCTCATAACAGCCAGGTCCCTTTACACTCATCCGAGGGAATGTATCTCCCAATGGAACAAAAGATCAGGCATGCTGAAATCCAACATGCGCTATCCTTCATTCCCCTGCCATCTGTAGTCAGGTGAGCTGTGACACCCTCACACACATTACACCGTTGGCTGATGCAGCCAATGCATATCTAATGGGGATGGAACCCTTCACTTCTTTTTCTCAGGTATTATAGAAGATGGCACTGGTAGGAGGTCTATTCTTATGACTGTTTTGTCATTCCTCGGTTATTCCTGCTAACAATGTATGAATAAATGTATAACTGTATGTTACCAATTAAGAAAGTGCCCCTGTGCAATCTGCCACTGGCAGCAGTGATCGGATAATGCTAGAAGGTGCAGGGACACACTCCTAAAACCCAGTTGGACCTTTATTGCAGACTGCTGGAAACTCATTCATAAACTTCTAATAGGAATAATAGAGGAAATGGCACAACAGAGTCAGATCCAAAGATGCTCCATAGGTGTTTAGATATGGTAACAGGTCCACTTTAAAGTACAAGCAACACATTTTAGAAATCTGGGACTTAGAAGATACACATACATGGGAAACACGTCACAACATCACACGAGTCAGGTGATGCATGGGCAGCACAACTCCACTGACCCATATCAAATGCGATGTGCAGGAGCTCAGACCCAGCGGCATGGGTATCCGGTAAGTAGGATTCCCTCCACAGGTCTGCCACGCTAGGGGTGTCTGGACCCAGGGATAAACAAGCCCTTTAAGTGGGTGAGGGAATTCACAGCTTATGTCCTGGGGTGACAAAGGATTGGGCATGTGTAAATCCAAAATACCCAATCATTCTGTCTCAACTGCTGGGTGGGAAGAAGCTAGGAGACCTCCATAGAGTCTGTTCACATTATATAAAGGTCTGTCACATAACGGACACTGGCAGCAACGTATAATGGAGTCTTTTCACACGAAAAACTAATACCAGTAGCTCTGAATGCCGCGTTATTAATCAAAACAGACTAAATCTGCAACGTATTAGATCATTACCAGCTCAGAAATCTTACCGTGTTCTCTCCTCGTGTATTGGTTTAGGTCATCTAATTGGGTTAAAATGGAATTTCTATAAAATCTCTTGGGTACGTGACTTGGCACCTGAGAAAGAAGGTTGTTCACTAAGGCGCTTCTGTTCACAGACGGAAATGACGGCACCGCATAGTCTCTGCTGTCCTCCCAACTGTGGACTCTCGCCGGTTTCTTTTGCGCCTTCACTTTGCCACACACAGCCGGGTGCTCCGTGAGGTCCTTAATCATTACACTGGAGCCACAATTCTCACACTGCTCAGTCCGAGCGCCACAATAATCTTCATGATTTTCTAGTGTATTAAAGGTCACTTCCAGCTCACAAAACTGGCATTTAACCAGACGCAAAGGACAAGAGGATTTCTGCAAAAAAAAAAATAATAAAAAAAAAAAAGAATTTCCAAATACTAACACACTGTATTTCAGGTTACCCCACGGAGCATGGCAGCTGACTGTTTCCATCCCTTACTGATAGGTCATAGATTTATATAATACATGCAATGACTACAGACAGACATAAGCTGCACCTCAGACATCATTTTCGTATTTCTCAGGCTACTTTCACACTTGCGTTCAGAGCGGATCCGTCTGAGACGGATCCGCTCATATAATGCAGACGGTGGATCCGTTCAGAACAGATCCGTCTGCATTATATTGTAAAAAAAATTCTAAGTGTCAAAGTAGCCTCAGACGGATCCGTCCAGACTTTACATTGAAAGTCAATGGGGGACGGATCCGTTTGAAAATTGAGCCATAGTGTGTCATATTCAAACGGATCCGTCCCCATTGACTTACATTGCAAGTCTGGACGGATTCGTTTTGCCTCCGCACGGCCAGGCCGACACCCGAACGCTGCCAGACTGATGCATTCTGAGCGGATCCGCATCCACTCAGAATGCATTAGGGCTGGACGGAAGCATTCGGGGCCGCTTGTGAGAGCCTTTGAACGGAACTCACAAGCGGAGCCCCGAATGCTAGTGTGAAAGTAGCCTCAGTTGTAAGTAACGGAAGGCTTCATTCTAAGCCCATCCACCACCTTTAGGCCTCATGCTCAAAACCATATCAGTTTTGTGGTCCGCAAAACATGGACGATGTCCGTGCGACGTCTGTTTTTTGTGGACCCACTGACTTCAATTGGTCCTTGGTCCGCATTTTGCCGCAAAGAATAGGACATGTTCTATTTTTTTTTTTTTCAGAATGGACACATGGATGTGGACAGCAAATGGATGACATTGCGGTCCAATTTTTTTGCAGACCCGTAGAAATGAATGGGTCTGTGTGCAGTACGCAAAACAAATGCAGATCGGACACGTATACAAAATGCAGTCGCGTGCGTCTGTGAGGCCTTACTGAAAGTCTAAGGCTTCTTGTACATCTGCGTTTTTCCTGTGACGGATCTCAAAACCGCTTCAAGTTTTCTCCCCATTAATCTTCAATGGGGACAAAAATGAACGGAGTGCATCAGAATGCACTCCGTTCCATTTCGTTGCGTTCCCATGACACACACAAAGCCGCAAGCAGCGGTTTTGTGTACGACATGGGATACTGATCAAGACGGATCCGGCATGAAAACGGATCCGGCATGATCAAGACGGATCCGGCATGGTGCAGGATCTGTTTTTCGGACACACAAAAAATGGATCCAACGCCCATAGACTTACAATGGATTTAGTGACAAATCAGTCTTGTTCATTTTGGAGATAATACAACCAGATCCTGATGCAGACCGTCGTATCACTACTGAGCGGATGCAGACCGTCGTATCATTACTGAGCGGATGCAGACCGTCGTATCATTACTGAGCGGATGCAGATCGTCGTATTATTGAACACATGCGTTTTTTGCTGATCCCCTCTGGATCAGCAAAAATGCAGATATTAAAGTAGCCTAAGAAGTTGTTCTGTTCACCAGATGATCTGGCCAAGGAAAGTGGCGGGATGTGGACCTATATAAAGAAACAAGCAGAGAAGACAAGGATTGTGTCATCTCTGCATACCCTTCTGTCAAATGCAAAATCAGCTTCTGCCTTCAGGAACGTCTCACTCAGTGGGGGTCATTTACAAAGCATGTCAAGCCACTCTTTGGCTTAAAAAAAAAAGTTGCAAGACAGTACTTTACGACTTTTTTTTTTTTTTTAACTCCCGTACGACAATATCTTGTCACTCAAGTGTTTTTATGCCACCCTTGCCACTTAGGAGTGGTGGGGGTGTAAAAGAGTGAAAACGAGGACTCTCCTGCATAATGGAAACGGGATGGATCCGTTATGCAGGCCATAGACTTCTATTATGACGGAAAGAATAACGGAATGGCTCTAAAGGCATTCCATTATGCATTCCGTCATAGAATTGCGTTATGGTCCGTGGTAACGGAAACCATAACGCAATTCTGCTTTTACCACAAAACGAAGCGTGAACGAATTTCAAAATATGAAATTAGGTAATCTCTAGCCAATGAACACAATGGGCAATCTAACAATTGACAGTTATTGTCATCCAAGGTGACTTAAAAAAAGTAAAAGTTAAAAAAAAGTTTTTACAAATAAAAAGAGAGCTAATGTAAAAGAATGATGTGTCAGCCAACTGGAGTCCAATCAATGAGATGAGAGGCGTTTGTTACAGCTGCCCTGCCCTATAAAAAACACACACCAGTTCTGGGTTTGCTTTTCACAAGAAGCATTGCCTGATGTGAATGATGCCTCGCACACAAGAGCTCTCAGAAGACCTATGATTAAGAATTGTTGACTTGCATAAAGCTGGAAAGGGTTATAAAAGTATCTTCAAAAGCCTTGCTGTCCATCAGTCCACGGTAAGACAAATTCTCTATAAATGGAGAAAGTTCAGCACTGCTGCTACTCTCCCTAAGAGTGGCCATCCTGTAAAGATGACTGCAAGAGCACAGTGCAGACTGCTCAATAAGGTGAAGAAGAATCCTAGAGTGTCAGCTCAAGACTTACAAAAGTCTCTGGCATATGCTAGCCTCCCTGTTAGCAAATCTACGATACGTAAAACACTAAACAAGAATGGATTTCATGGGAGGATACCACAGAGGAAGCCACTGCTGTCCAAAAAAAACATTGCTGCACGTTTACAGTTTGCACAAGAGCACCTGGATGTTCCACAGCAGTACTGGCAAAATATTCTGTGGATAGATGAAACCAAAGTTGAGTTGTTTGGAAGAAACACACAATACTATGTGTGGAGAAAAAGAGGCACAGCACACCAACATCAAAACCTCATCCCAACTGTGAAGTATGGTGGTGGGGGCATCATGGTTTGGGGCTGCTTTGCTGCATCAAGGCCTGGACGGATTGCCATCAAAAGGAAAAATGAGTTCCCAAGTTTATCAAGACATTTTGCAGGAGAACTTAAGGCCATTTGTCCACCAGCTGAAGCTCAACAGAAGATGGGTGTTGCAACAGGACAACGACCCAAAGCATAGAAGTAAATCAACAACAGAATGGCTTAAACAGAAGAAAATACGCCTTCTGGAGTGGCCCAGTCAGAGTCCTGACATCAACCCGATTGAGATGCTGTGGCATGACTTCAAGAAAGCGATTCACACCAGACATCCCAAGAAAATTGCTGAACTGAAGCAGTTCTGTAAAGAGGAATGGTCAAGAATTACTCCTGACCGTTGTGCTCGTCTGATCTGCAACTACAGGAAACGTTTGGTTGAAGTTATTGCTGCCAAAGGAGGTTCAACCAGTTATTAAATCCAAGGGTTCACATACTTTTTCCACCTGCACTGTGAATGTTGACATGGTGTGTTCAATAAAAACATGGTAACATTTAATTCTTTGTGTGTTATTAGTTTAAGCAGGCTGTGATTGTCTATTGTTGTGACTTAGATGAAGATCAGATCACATTTTATGACCAATTTGTGCAGAAATCCATATCATTCCAAATGGTTCACATACTTTTTCTTGCAACTGTATAATATATTATAAAAAATAAACATCATGGGCATCGCCGAGTGCAAAAATGCCCATACAATTAAAATATAACAATATTAATGGCATATGGCAAATAGAGTAACGAGGGAAAAAAATAAATAAAAAAGTGATCAAAAAGTCGCACACACTTCAAATTGGTATCACTGAAGTACAGACTGTCCCGCAAAAAATGAGCCCTCACACAGCCCCGTACACATAACTACAAAAAATTTCAAGCGGTCAGAATATGGTTATAACATTTTATTATTTTTCCTCAAAGGTTTAAAAAAAAAAAATATCAGTATTGAAACGCAAGAAAAATTATACAACTGTGGTATCGTTGTAACCGTACTGATCTGGAGAATGAAGATAACCGGTCAATTTTACTGCATAGTGTAAAAAAAACCAAAAAAAACTTCATCTCAATTGCGTTTTTTCCCAATTCTACCCCATTTGGAATTTTTTTTTCCTGCTTCCTACTACACGGTATGTAATTATAAAGTACAAGTTGTCCCTCAAAAAAATAAGCCCTCATAAGGCTATGTGAATGGAAAAATAAAAAAGTTAGGACTATGGGAAGGCTTCCCGTGAAAAACGCAAAAAAAAGGAAAATCTCACGGCCCTGAAGGGGTTAAAGGTAGACAAAAGTGTCTGTCCCTATCCAGTCTACATTTTAGGCCTCATGCACACAACCGTAGTTTGGGTCAGTCAGCGTCCAAAAAATGCAGACAGCACAGGGATTTTATCCACGTGCTGTTCTGCAAAATTATAGAACGTATCCTATTTTTGTCCGTTTTGCAGACAAAAATAGTAATTTCTAGTATTACAATGTTATACGTAATCCATATTTTGCAAGCGCAAGCAGGTCTCAAGCAGAATCAGTAAATCTCCCCCAATGCGTTTACAGACGGGGAACTGGTTATGTCAGTAAGGCCTCATGCACACAACAGTGTGTTTCCTTGTGTCTTCCTTTTTTTTTTGTCTGACAGAGGAAAAAAAAGGAAGGTTAATGAAAAGTGTAATTTTATTGCACCAAGGTCTTGTAGAAAAAAGCGGACACTGATGACATACCAGTTGTGCATCCGTTTTTTTTTGACGGACCCATTGACTTGAATGGGTCCGTCCTCCGTTTTCCACTGACAAGAATAGGACCGGTTATATTTTTTGGACGGACTGGAATCACGGACGCGGAGAAAAAACGGAGGACTATCAGTTTTTTTTTCTTCACAGCTCCAAAGAAATTTATGGGACCTCTGCTAAACTGTAAAAAATGAAGGAACAGACGCGGATGCACACAACGGTCGTGTGCATGAGGCCTAAGTGTCACAGAACAAACAGTAAGTGTGACAGCTCATAGTGCGGTGTGCCAGGGCAGGCTGTGCTGCAAGACTGGGTAGAGATAACGTAGGAGGCACCGTACAGAAAACGTTGGCAATCCTCATTCTGCATAGGCACATGGTATAATACAGTGTAGGCTCCTAGTGCTAGTGTACTCCAATAGCTTACACGCCTGGTGATGTACATGTTGATTCTTGTCTAACATGGTGAACTAGTTTGTTCAGTATTTTGTCTGGTATTGGGCAAGTAGAAGATCCAGGCCCTGCCATTTCCAAATGGTTCCCACCTGCAGAACTACACAAACACTGAATATGTAATTTGGTGGAAAAGAAAAGAACTAAGCAATTATATTAGAAGACTATGGGGTCATTTACAAAAACCATAGGATTCAGCTAATTTATGATGAGGCGTGTGCCTCGTCATAAATTAGGCGCACCTCCGGCAGTCCTTGCGTCATCATAAAAACGACACCAGCCCTCACTGTTTTCAGGCATAAAAGTTATTACATTTTTCAGAACAGTCACTCCAAAGTGCTGATTGTGCAATAAAATAGTCCAAGGAGGTTAAAAAAAATGTTTGCAAATTTGCAACTATTTTAATTGCTAAAAGCTGGCGCAAAAATGATGGTAGATGACCCCCATGTGCACAAAGACACCAGTAGCCCAGCTTTGCCTGCTCTATTCTGTAGTCTTATAATTAAATGGGTTACAAACTAAACACTGGACAGCCACGCTCATTTCCTTTATACTTTAGGCCTTATTATTTACCATTTCCAATATCTCTGTTGCACGGAGGGGAATTTATCACCTCCTACACTCCAGAATCCTGGCTTCAAAAAGTCACAAAACAGGGCATTCGCAACTGTCTGGGCTTCCTTGCACAAAAGTTTTAGGACTTTTAGAATTTTTACCACTCACTCCTGTTCTGAAAAGTAGGTGGGGAAATGGGTGTGGTGTGGTTCCCTTCCGTCAATTGTCTGCTCGCTAGAGGAGGAGACTGCTGCCATTACATGCAACCATCTCCTCTGCAGCATAGGGGCAAGCGATCGCTAATGCACCGCTCGTCCCTGTCTCATTGTTTGCCGGCATCAGAGTGCCTATTACACAGCGTAATCTGCCGCCGGCAAACCAGGATTTTTTTAACATGTAAAAGATCCCAAGTACCTGATGAACGGGTAATCAGTGGCAGTATTACATTGTCTTTTTATACTGTCAGATGATTGCTAACGAGCGGTAGGGTCTCAATACAAGAGAGAAACGCTTCTGTTTTGTCCCCATTCCTTGTCTATGAGGACAAAACGTAACTGAACAGAACAGAATGTGCCAAAATGCATTCGGTCCCTTTCTCATACCGGAGAGCAAACCGCAGCATGCTGTAGTTTGCTTTCCGTCATGGGATGCAGAGCAAGACGGATCCGGCAAGACTCATAATGTAAGTCAATGGGGACGGATACGTTTAAAGGGGTTCTGCAGTTTTTTCAAACTGATGATCTATCCTCTGGATAGATCATCAGCATCTGATCGGCGGAGGTCCGACACCCGGAACCCCTGCCGATCAGCTGTTTGAGAAGGCAGTGGCGCTTGCAGTAGCGTCGCGGCCTTCTCGCTGTTTACCGCAGGCCCAGTGACGTCACAACTAGTATCAATGGCCTGGGCGATGCTAAGCTCTATTCAAGTGAACGGAACAGCCCCGTCCAGGCCATTGATACTAGTCATGACGTCACTGGGCCTGTGGTAAACAGCGAGAAGGCTGCGGCGCTACTGCCAGCGCCGCTGCCTTCTTAAACAGCTGGGTGTCGGACCCCCGCCGATCAGAGGATAGATCATCAGTTTGAAAAACTGCAGAACCCCTTTAACTCTGACACTATATGACACAACAGAAAACGGATCTGTTCTCCATTGACTTTCAATGGAGTTCATGACGGATCTGTCTTGGGTATGTTAAAGAAAATACAACCGGATCTGTTCATAACGGATGCAGACGGTTGTATTATCAGTAACGGAAGCGTTTTTGCTGAACCCTGCCGGATCGAGCAAAAACGCTAGTGTGAAAGTAGCCTAACTCCAGTAGGGAGTGGAGTACAAAATAAATTAAGTACCATTTCTAGACAAGATGTGACAACTTTAATAAATAACATGCGACATGGTGCAAAAATAGTAATGCAGACTCAACCAAAACTTAGGGTCCATTCACACGTCCGCAAAATTGGTCCGCATCCGTTCCACAATTTTGCAGAACAGGTGCAGACCCATTCATTTTCAATGGGGCCGGAATGTGCTGTCCGCATCCGCATTTGCAGATCCGCACTTCCATTCCGCAAAAAAATAGAACATGTCCTATTCTTGTCCACAATTGTGGACAAGAAAAGGCGTTTTCTTTGAGAGTGCCGGCGATGTGCGGTCCGCAAAATGCAGAACGCACATTGCCTGTGTCCGTGTTTTGCGGATCCGCAAAACACATATGGACGTGTGAATGGACCCCAAGATATATCACTCTCACAATTGTTTTATTCAGGGGGTGAAAAACTTTCCTGACCATGTCCTGCTCACACAGCTGATTGGTTTGCTGTAAGGTATAGAGCTAGGCAGCCCCATGTAAGCTAAACACAGCAGAAGCAAATTCCTCTCCATTCTAGGCTGATGTGTATTAGCTATGCTAATCGATTATAATGAGCCAGGCTGAAAGTCCCAAGAAGTTTAAAGGGATTTACAGATATATTTTTACTGGTGGCCTATTCTCTGGATAGGTCATCAGTACCTGATCGGTGGGGGTCTGACACCCTGGACCCCCAATCGATCAGCACACTAACCACAGCGTCGATAAAAAATAGTAGAGATTTGTGTGTGATTTTTATTGCAGATATGAGGATTTTCTGCATACAAATCTGCGGTGTGCAAGTAGCCTTGGGCTGTACACGAGTGCAGGTTGTGCAACAGAATTTCTGCATGGATTTTTATATGGATTTTTGTGTTTTTATGCTGATTTGCTGCAGATCTCACCACTGACACTGCAAAAGGTAAAATCTGCACCAAAAAATAAATACATTGCACAAATAACCGACATGTTCCGCCAGGTCAATTCAGCATTTTTCCGCATGGAAAAAAAGCTAAGTGTACATGATATCTGTCTAATCTCTTTCACTTTACAGGCACTGTATTATGGTCCATTCACACGTCCGCAAATGGGTCCGCATCCTTTCTGCAATATCGGGAACGGGTGCGGACCCATTAATTCTCAACGGGGCAGGAATGGATGCGGAGAGCACACTATGTGCTCTCCGGATCCGCACTTCCGGAGCGCGGCCCCGAGCTTCCGGGCTGCGGCTCCGGAAAAAAATAGAACATGTCCTATTCTTGTCCGCAATTGCGGACAAGAATAGGCAGTTCTATGGGGGGTGCTGGCCGGGTGTATTGCGGATCCGCAGTACCCCACAGACGTGTGAATGGACCCTTAGGCCCCATGCACACGGCCGTGTTTCACAGCCGTGTGCGGGCCGTGGAACCGCGGCCTGGATCCCTCCTGAGAGCAGGAGCGCACGGCGTCACTGGTTGCTATGACGCCGTGCGCTCCCTGCTGCCGCCGCAATACAGTAATACACTGGTATGATCTATACCAGTGTATTACTGTACTGTGCCGGCAGCAGGGAGCGCACGGCGTCATAGCAACCAGTGACGCCGTGCGCTCCTGCTCTCAGAAGGGATCCAGGCCGTGGTTCCACTGCCCGCACACGGCTGTGAAACACGGCCGTGTGCATGGGGCCATACACTGGTATGATCTATACCAGTGTATTACTGTACTGTGCCGGCAGCAGGGAGCGCACGGCGTCATAGCAACCAGTGACGCCGTGCGCTCCTGCTCTCAGAAGGGATCCAGGCCGTGGTTCCACTGCCCGCACACAGCCGTGTGCATGGGGCCTTATGCTGCGTTTTGTCTGCACGTAATCTGCAATGCGTGACAGTACACAAGTGCAGGTGACTGCACAGAATTTCCACAGGAATTTCCGTGCATTTCTGCAGTACATCTGCACCAAAGTCCGCAATTTCTAATTGAGGATTAGATGAGGTTTTGCAGCAGATCTCGCTCTTCCATTGAAAAGGGTAAAATCTGCAACTAAAACCGCAAACATAAGTGTTGTCATAATGTGGCTTCTGTAATCCACAATGCAGGTCAATTTCTGTATGGAAACAATCCGCAAAGTGTACATGAGATATGTGTAATGTCATACACTTTGCTGGTACTGTACTACTCTGCAGTTTTTCTGCACAGAAAAAACTTGCGTATTCTGCAATGTGTAGAGGTGGCCTTGGGTTATGTTCACACAGAGGATTTTTGGTGTGGGTTTTGGCCCAGATCCTGCACTAAAAACAGATGCAGAACCTCTCCATCGATCACATTGGGGAATCTGCATGTTAAACCATATATAAAAAAATATAAAAAGTCAAACACTGTCAAAAAAAGGAAATAACCTGTCCATTCTTGATGTGGGTTCAGAACTCCCACACAAAATCAGCAGGAATGAAAATCCATATTTAAAAAATAAAAATTTGATTCCACATTAGTTTTTTTCAGCACAGACAATATTGTGAACACTGATGCAGTTTTAATGTGGGAATTCGGCGCAAAATCTGTGTTAAAAAGTTGTAGAGCTTTTAATTTATACGGTGATTAAAGAAGCTTTCCAGTAAATGTTTGCCTATATAGTGGAGTGTATGCTTTTAATAAAGAATAAGGCCTCTTGCACATGAACTTTTTTTCCCCCCATTTCCGTTCCGTATACGGAACCATTGATTTCAATGGATCCGCAAAAAAAAAACGGAAGGTACTCCGTACGCCTTCCGTTTCCTTATTTCCATTCACAGATAGAACATGTCCTATTATTGTCCGCAAAACGGACAAGGATAGTACTGTTCTATCAGGGGCCAGCTGTTCCGTTCCGCAAAAAACTGAATGCACATGGACGTCATCCGTTTTTTTCTGCGGATCTGTTTTTTGAGGACCGCAAAATACAGAAAAAGCCATACAGTCGTGTGCAAGAGGTCTAAGCTAGAGGCTCTTTAGTATATCGTGTGTGTACTTGATTTTGCTTTCAAGGTTGTCTGCCATCTTGTCTCCTTTTTCATGCGGATGGGTTTCCCCTAATGCAATCTCATGTGCAGCCCTGCAACCTACATTTCCCATTTATTGCTTGCTATCCAGAGGCAGAGGGGGTAAAGACCCAATACACTGCACATGCTGCGCTATGAGCCCTAGCTAAGGGCAGCAAGTGATGGATCAGTGACGTAGAACTTGTGTCCTTTACCTATAAAAACCCCCCTCCACAGAGATGCTACTTCACACTGCTCTCCTCTGCCTTGTAAGAGCAGACGGGAGGATACCCATCACAAGCAGGAGTCAGGGGAGAGCAGCATGACGCTGCATCACCTTGAAATACAATGGACTCTACGCTGAACCCAGAAAAAGGCAGGGGTGAGTGAGGGGAGTTTTTATAAGGCTTATTGCACACGAGCGATACGGAATGAGTCAGGGTCTATTCAGGGAAAAACTGATGGTCTTCCATGCAAGTTCAATTAGTTTTGTCTGTGATTTCATTCAGTGTTTCAGTTTTTTTCCGCATGGATGCAATCCATTTTTGATGTCTTTTTCATGCACAGTAACAAAAACTGAAGAACATGTTGCGATCTGCAATGCAGAGATAATCAGTGATAAATGGCGCTCATGTACACAAATGAGTCAGGATTCGGTCTGGATGCTACATGCTTCGCATATGGACGGAAAACTCGCTCCTGTGAAAGAGGCCTAACTGCAACTAATCACTCAATGGACGCACCTACATCACTACATTTCTATTCCCTTATCTACAGCAGAAATGATCTCATCAGCAGCATTCTATAAATGGGGGGGGGGCATAGGGAGGTACAAAATAGGTTAACCCCGTGGGGAGGGAAAGTGCGAGGAGGGATTTAGTAGATGCTGGTGTAATTCACAGGTCATACCTGGGGACAATGATCTCCTGTCTACATAGGAGAACCCGCTCTTGACTTGTGGTCAGGCTGGTGATCACAAGAAATAAGAGGCTTCAGACTGTATGAATGGAACACATAACACTGCTAGAATATTGCTGGAGAGTTAGCATTAAAAGTCCCAGAAAAAATGCTTGAACTGCTTCTTTAAAGGGAACCTGTCACTGGGATGTTGTGTATGGAGCTGAGGACATGGGTTGCTAGATGGCCGCTAGAACATCTGCAATACCCAGTCCCCATAGCTCTGTGCTTTTATTGTGTAAAAAACTGATTTGATACATACGCAAATTACCCCGAGATGAGTCCTGACTCATCTCACGTACAGGACTCATCTCAGGTTAATTTGCATATCTATCAAATCATTTTTTTTACACAATAAAAGCACACAGAGCTATGAGGACTGGGTATTGCGGATGTGCTAGCTGCCATCTAGCAACCCATGTCCTCAGCTCCATACCCAAAATCCCGGTGACAGGTTCCCTTTAAGCAATAGTCATACAAAATAAAAGGAGTATTAAATTAATAAAACACGAGGTAGGGGTTTTCCAACAGTTAGAAGGTTGGCTGATCTATATATTTTCTGTACAGAATTATGCCCATAAGAACTCAATTCAGACGGCCGTAGTGTTTTGTGGACCGCACATGGCCTCAACCACAATAGCCTATTCTTGTCCAGGAGTGCGGAAAATAGGACATGCTCTATCCTTTCCACGGTGTGCCATCCACATCTTTTGCGGCCCCGTTGAAATGAAGGGGTGTGCACCCGTTACGCAAAATTGTGGAACGGGTGCGGACTCGTTCATACGGCTGCCTGAATGGGCCCTAAGATTAAGCATGCTTTTATAAAATAACCCACTTAAGTCAATTGGTTTGCATCTGCAAACAGCGTGCACACGGACGGTGCCCGTGCATTGTTGACCGTTATTTGGGGTCCGCAGCACGGCCATAGGGCACACACGCCCATGTGCCCTTAGTCTGTAAAAACAAAGTTTAGAAGAAGGAAAAAAATAAAAAAATTACCTTAATGCCACCTGCACACTTTACGGATCATACACGTTTTTATCTGTATAGATTCTCCCGTGGAAAATGTTCAGCATAATACAGTACCAGCAAAGTGTATGATATTTCACAAATGTCGTGTACACTTTGCTTTTCCTTTGGTGTTGAAATTAATCTACTGTTCAGATTTTGAGATCTGCAACAACTCAATTCAACGCAACGGTGAGATCTGCAGTGAAACTGCATCAAATCCGCACCAAAAATTGCAAGGAACACAGAAGCCTGGCTTACAGTGCAACGGTGGCGTGCTTGCTGCACTGAACAGTTCATTATGAGACAAATTTCTCCAGAATGAGGCCAACAACTAAGATGGGACCAAGAGCGTTTTACTCAGAGGACCATCACACGCCTAACAATTCATTTACACGGGTATGGTGGTGACAAATTCCCTTCAGGGTCTATTCACACATCCGTATGTACGGCTCCGCATCCGCTATTTTGCAGAACGGATGTGTACTCATTCATTTCAATGGGGAAAAAATAAAATATAAGAGCATGTCCTATTTTTGTCCGCAGCCACGGACAACAATAGGCATTTCTATTGCAGGGCCGACCACGTGTGGTTCGCAAAATGCGGAACGCACATGGCCGGTCTCAGTGTTGTGCAGATCTCCAATTTGCGGACCGCAAAACACTTGCGAATGCGTGAATGGACCCTTAGGGTCCTTTCACATGTCCGTGAATGTGTCTGCAACCGTTCCGCAATTCTGTGGAACGGGTGAGAACCCATTCATTCTCTATGGGGCAGGAATGGATGCGGACAGCACACAGTGTGCTGTCCGCATCCGTATTTCCGGAGCGTGCCCCCGATCTTCCGGTCCGCTGTGCCGAAAAAAAAATAGAACATGTCCTATTCTTGTACGCAGTTGCGGACAAAAATAGGCAGCTCTATGGGGGTGCCGGCCGGGTGTATTGAGGATCCACAATACACTACGGACGTGTGAATGGACCTTTTAAGTGAGCAAATGAGACCAGCACAAATACATTGGGGTCATTATAAAATAGACAGACATTCCTGAGAAACCTGCATTCTACCCGCGAACATAAGAACAGAAGTACACGATAAACTGACCTCATGTTCCTCCAGTGCACACTTCTCCATGGTCATGCTGCATTTGCAAGTCACCTGCAATAGAAAAATGAGATCTATAAACTAGACCTGAATATTTTAGGCATGGTTTATACAATAAACTGTTAAAAAACCACAACTGAACAACGAATGTTCATTCACTGAATTTAACAGACTTCATCAGCCCCTGGATAAAAACCTTGGATGTTTCCATTCACCAAGGCTACGGCCATCACCGTTTATTGGAGGAGGTTTTGAGGCAGATTTGCCTGCAGGATTTTCAGCCAAAGCCAGAGGTGGATCCACCAGGAAAGAGAAGAATAAATCTTTACTTTATTATATATTTCTGATGGCTTTCGAATCCACTTCTGACTTCTGAAAACTGTTCAGCTGTACCCTGACAGAAAAAAAAAAGACAGTGAGAAACTGAAACAGTGGGTAAGATATAGTAAGACTGGCATTTCATACACCAGTCTTAAAGGTCATTGGCGTAAAATGCAACATATTTATTGAAAGACGCAGGCCTCTTAATAAATTTGGCGCATCTTCTACAACTATGAGCTGGCACAGATTTTAATTACAATTTATGCCAGTTTCACTAAGTATCTTTCTACCCCTCATCTAAGCCTCACCCACTGTACTTACCACTTTTGAAAAGTGTTGAGAGAAGTGAAAAGTCACAAAGTATGGTATGTGCCATAATTAAAAGTAATGTAAAAAGTTTGATATATCTGTTCCAGTGTATACAAAAAGGTTGTAGAACTTTGCACTGTACAATACCTACATAAAACCAGAATAATCTGTTGTCCCATTAAGACGGCTTATCCAAAGAATAGGACATAAGGACCTGATCGGCGGTGGTCCGACCAATGGGACTGCTGCTGATCACGAGAATGGGGGTCCAGTTTCCCCTGTTTAAATGGAGCAGTGATCATGCATGCTCACTGGCACTGCTACTACAGAAATCCAAGTACAAGAGCTAAGCTACCTCTGGCAGCCCCATAGTGCTGAATGGAGTGGCAGCGAGAATGCATGACCACAAATGGGGAGGAAAAGGGCCCCCCATTCTCGGGATCAGCAGGGGTCCCATTGGTCAGACCCCCTCCGATCAGATGTTATGCCTAAGGGCTCATGCACGCGTCCGTGCCGTGTTTTGCTGTACGCAAACTGCCGATCCGCAAAACACGGATGCCACTAGTGTGCGTTCCTCGATTTGTGGAACGGAACAGGCGGCCCATGATAGAAATGCCGCAAATCGGACAAGAATCCGCATCTTTTGCGGCTCCATTTAAGTAAATGGGTCCGCATTAGAGCCACATGCGAGCCCAAACAACAGTCGTGTGCATGAGCCCTTATTCTGTGAATGTGAACCATAGTTTTCAATCATGAACATTTAACGCCTTAGATTCCATGGTCAATTGCAACCACAACATATGAGAAGTTATTCCTTACCTCCCTTCCCCCCCTTCCCTTCCCAATGAGACTGCAACAGTCACTCACTTGCTGTGGCAGGCTAGGGCCTTCTACAGTTCCTAATGACTGTACATTCCAGTCCTCTTGGAGAACAAATAATAAACTTTAAAAAAAAAAGTTTATAAAAACATCCAAAACATTTAAAAATTCAAATCAGATCCTTTTCACATTATACACCACAAAGAAAAATAAATAATAATAATAATTTGTATCATTGCATCCAAAAAAGCCTGCACTATTAAAATATAAAAGTATTTATCCTGTACGGTGACGCCATAACAGAGAAAAATATCTAAATGCTTGTATTGCTGTTTTTTTGTTGCCAAACCTTCCAAAAAGCCATACACACACTAGTAATCATACATAACCACAGAATAAAAGGTGAAGTAGCATTTTTGAAGCCCAATGAATGCAGTAAATACAAAACCCGTAAAACAATAGTGGAATTGTATTTTTCCCATAATTCCACCTTCTTAATAATAATTAATAATTTTTGGCTTTCCAATACATTGTATGGAATGTTAAAGGGGTTTTATGAGATTTTTATCCTCTGATAGGTCAGTATCTGATCGGTGGGGGTCCGACACCAGGGACCTCTGCTGATCAGCTGTTTGAGAAGGAGCCGGTGCTGTTCTCCTTTGAGCACCGCAGCCTTCTCTCTGCTTTTCCTAGGCCAGTGATGACATGTTCATCGTTCACGTGTCCTAGGAGCAGCTCAGCCCCATAGAAGTGAATGGGGCAGAGCACGGACGCTATACAATGTACGACTCACAAGCCCTCATATGCCTATGTGTATGGAAAAGTTAAAAAAAGTTAAAAAAACAACCATTAAAGGGGTTATCCTAGATAAGTTATTTCTGAGTTATCCCCAGGATAGGTCAGATCTGTGCGGGTGCAGCACCTGGGATCCCCACTGATCAGCTGTTAGAAGAGGCCTTAAATGCCGCAGCCTCTTCCTAGACCAGTGACATCACTGTACATCAGTCACATGTCCTGGCTGCAGCTCCGCTCCATCCAAGTCAATGGGGCCGAGCTGCAATACCAAGCACTGCCACTATACAATGTACAGCGCTGTGCTTGGAAAGCTGTCGGCAGCTTGCATCACTCACACAGCTTTGGTGGGCATAGCAGCTCCCTGAAACAGATGATTGGCAGGGATACCAGGACTTGGACCCACACTAATGTGAAAATCATGACCTATCCCGAGGATAAGTCATCATTACTTTTTCCAGGATAATCTCTTTAACCCCTTACCGGACTTTAAAGATGGTGCCTGCTTTGCTTGGTTCAAACAGTAGGCCCTCTGGACTTTAGTCCGCAAATGGCCGTAAAGCTGATCGTGTGGGCTCCATAGGAACATAGGGGGTCATTTATCAAGCTGAAATCCAGGTGCAGATTGCGACGCAATGGTTAGTTGTGCCGTAATCTGCGATTTTTCCCCGCTCACGCCAGGTCTGAACAAGGGGGCGTGGCACGGGCAGGTAATTCCGTTTCATTTACCATTTTCTACATTGTTTCAGGCTAAGGCCTCATGCACACGACAGTATTTTTTCACGGTCCGCAAAAACGGGGTCCGTAGGTCCGTGACCGTTTTTTCGCCCGTGGGTCTTCCTTGATTTTTGGAGGATCCACGGACATGAAAAAAAAAGTCGTTTTGGTGCCCGCCTGGCCGTGCTGAGCCAAACGGATCCGTCCTGAATTACAATGCAAGTCAATGGGGACGGATCCGTTTGACGTTGACACAATATGGTGCGATTGCAAACGGATCCGTCCCCCATTGACTTTTAATGTAAAGTCAGGAGTCCCTTTATACCATCGGATCGGCGTTTTCTCCAATCCGATGGTATATTTTAACTTGAAGCGTCCCCATCACCATGGGAACGCCTCTATGTTAGAATATACTGTCGCATATGAGTTAGATCGTGAAACTCAGATCCGACAGTATATTCTAACACAGAGGCCTTCCCATGGTGATGGGGACGCTTCAGGTTAGAATATACTAAACTCATTGGTGGCCATTGGTGGCCAGTGCGGGCCCCCCCCCCCCTGTAGTTAACTTATTGGTGGCCAGTGGGCCCCCCCTCCCTCCCCTGTAGTTAACTCGTTGGTAGCCAGCCCCTTTCCTTGTAGTTAACTCTTTGGTAGCCAGTGGAGAGTACCGATCGGAGTCCCAGTTTAATCGCTGGGGCTCAGATCGGTAACCATGGCAACCGGGACACTACTGCAGTCCCGGTTGCCATGGTTACTCAGCAAGTTGTAGAAGCATCATACTTACCTGCGAGCTGCGATGTCTGTGTACGGCCGGGAGCTCCTCCTACTGGTAAGTGACAGATCATTAGGCAATGTGCCGCACAGACCTGTCACTTACCAGTAGGAGGAGCTCCCGGCTAGACACAGACATCGCAGCTCGCAGGTAAGTATGATGCTTCTACAAATTGCTAAGTAACCATGGCAACCGGGACTGCAGTAGCGTCCCGGTTGCCATGGTTACTGATCGGAGCCCCAGCGATTAAACTGGGACTCCGATCGGTACTCTCCACTGCCACCAATGATAGGGGGGGAGATTTTAATTAGGAGGGGGAGGGAGGGGAGAGGGCCCACTGGCCACCAACAAGTTAACTACAGGGGAGGGAGGGGGGGGGGGGGGCAGTCATGTACACAGTTCTTTTAGTATATTCTAACTAGAAGCGTCCCCATCACTATGGGAACGCCTCTGTGTTAGAATATACTGTCGGATCTGAGTTTTCACAAAGTGAAAACTCAGCTCTGAAAAAGCTTTTATGCAGACGGATCTTCGGATCCGTCTGTATAAAAGTAACCTACGGCCACGGATCACGGACACGGATGCCAATCTTGTGTGCATCCGTGTTCTTTCACGGACCCATTGACTTGAATGGGTCCGTGAACCGTTGTCAGTCAAAAAAAAAAATAGGACAGGTCATATTTTTTTGACGGACAGGATACACGGATCACGGTCTCGGCTGCAAAACAGTGCATTTTCCGATTTTTCCACGGACCCATTGAAAGTCAATGGGTCCGCGAAAAAAAACGAAAAACGGCACAACGGTCGTGTGCATGAGGCCTAAATGTAAGACAGCTCAGTAGAGTCCGGCGACTCTTCATAACTTAGGCAATCCACAACTAGCTGTGGCCTTTGTTAAAGGGAACCTGTCACCCAAAAATCGCCTATTAAGCTGTTTACAGTACCTTATAGTGCTGTATAGTCGTTTCCTGATGCACTTTTTGTTAGTTTTGCAGCATGTATGCTCAGTCAGAAATCGATGTTATATTCAGCTGCTGCCCCGTGCTTCAAGTCAGGCTTGAAGTCACGGGGGCAGCGGCCTCGGCGTCTTACATGGCCCTCTCCCCGCCCCCTGCCTCTGTGACTGACAGCCGAAATCCGATTCCGGGACCGCGCTCAACGGCCGCATGCGCAGTAAAGGGCGGCAGGAGCGCGGTCCCGGCTGCCGCGCGTACTACGCGCCGTCTTACTTTCGCCGCACTGCGCATGCGCCCGACATCCTGTATCAAACGCGCCCGCGCCCTCATCTGGGCGCGGGCGCGTTTGATACAGGATGTCGGGCGCATGCGCAGTGCGGCGAAAGTAAGACGGCGCGTAGTACGCGCGGCAGCCGGGACCGCGCTCCTGCCGCCCTTTACTGCGCATGCGGCCGTTGAGCGCGGTCCCGGAATCGGATTTCGGCTGTCAGTCACAGAGGCAGGGGGCGGGGAGAGGGCCATGTAAGACGCCGAGGCCGCTGCCCCCGTGACTTCAAGCCTGACTTGAAGCACGGGGCAGCAGCTGAATATAACATCGATTTCTGACTGAGCATACATGCTGCAAAACTAACAAAAAGTGCATCAGGAAACGACTATACAGCACTATAAGGTACTGTAAACAGCTTAATAGGCGATTTTTGGGTGACAGGTTCCCTTTAAGACCGATGTCTAAAACACTGGTCTTAATAAATGTGCCTCAAAGTGTATTTCTCATACACTCCAATGTTAATGCATTGGAGTGTTTGAGAGAAACAATCTAATGATTGCTTGATACAGTTCCCTGTGGGAACTATAAAAAAAGGTTTTAAAAATTAAAATGTAAAACAATACATAAAAATTCAACTCCCCTCCCTTTCCCCAAAACGATATGTCGATACTATTAAAAGATAAAAACATTTATCACAAATGGCGAAACAGAAAAAAGGCAAAATGGAATTATTTTTTTCATTTTTTGGTCACTTCACTTCCCACAAAAAATGTAATAAAAACTGATCAGCTTACATACTGGAAATTGGTATCAATGAAAAGTACAGATTGCCCTTAGCAAAAAATGAGCCCTCAAAAATTTTTTTTTCAAAGGTTTTTTTTGTCTTGTTTTTTCAGTATTAAAAAAAACACAAGAAATACTATGGGGGAAATTTATCAAACTGGTGTATAGTAGAACTGGCGGACACTTTCACACTCGCGTTTTAGCTTTGCGTTTGCGAGATCCGTCATGGGCTCTCACAAGCGGTCCAAAACGGATCAGTTTTGCCCTAATGCATTCTGTATTGAAAAGGATCCGCTCAGAATGCATCAGTTTGCCTCCGTTCAGTCACCATTCCGCTCCGGAGGCTGCCTGCAGTGTTTTGCTGTCCGCCTCTCGAAGCGGAGCAAAACGGATGCGTCCTGGCACACAATGTTTTCTCTGACACAATCTGGCACAATAGAAAAACAGATCTGTCTCCTATTGGCTTTCAATTGCGTTCAAGACGGATCCGTCATGGCTATGGAAGACATAATACAACCGGATCCGTTCATGACGGATGCATGCGGTTGTATTATTGTAACGGAAGCATTTTTGCAGATCCATGACGGATCCGCAAAAAAACACTAATGTGAAAGTTGCCCATAGCAACCAGATTCCACCTTTCATTTTTGACAGTTCCTTTGGAAAATGAAAGGTGGAATCTGAATCTGATTGGTTAATATACGCAAGTTTTACCATATGGGGAAAGTCGTGAAAACAAAACCCATAAAACTGCTACAGAACTACGTTTTTTTTTTCCAATTTCACACCATTTGGAATTTTTTTTTACAGCTGCCCACTATATTGTATGCAATGGTAAATGGTGGAATTAGAAAATTAACCATGCCCCGCAAAAAACAAGCCCTCATACGGCCAAGTGACAGTATTTTCTTTGTTTGACCTGAAAATAACACATTATTGTAACACAAATACATCATAAATAATAAAAAACAGAAAACACTTTTAAATGCATTATGGTGTCCAAAATGAATAATCTTCAGTACCTAATACATAAAACTATTCCTGCCAACTCTTACCAGGGCATGCTCACTGGCATGGTGATCCTCCATCTCACTTCTGGGGATCGGCTCTTTGCACAGCTTACATATGATGATATTGCGTCTGCAGTGAATCTCATGGATGGTGAAGTTAACCACAGGAATGTCACGTTTACTATATAAACAATACAAAAAGAGTAAGATTAAAAGGTGGATAAAGAACGGTCTTGCTGTAACTTTTCATTCTCATTTTAAGAGAATCTGTCACTAGGATATTCAGTATTAAACCAGGCAGAGATCACAATGACTTCTGTATAGGACATTTTACTCCCTATAAAAAAATAAAAAAAAGTCTTAGGGTCTATACACACGTCCGCAAAATGGGTCCGCATCCGTTCTGCAATTTTTCGGAACAGGTGCGGACCCATTCATTTTCAATGGGGCTGGAATGTGCTGTCCGCATCCGCATTTGCGGATCCGCACTTACGTTCCGCAAAAAAAAAAATAGAACATGTCCTATTCTTGTCCGCAATTGCGGACAAGAAAAGGCATTTTATAGGAGAGTGCCGGCGATGTGCGGTTCGCAAAATGCAAAACGCACATTGCTGGTGTCCGTGTTTTGCAGATCTGCAAAACACATACGGACGTGTGAATGGTCCCTTAGGCTTATTTTCCCTGCCATTCATGAGTTCAGGGCAAAATGGCACTAATAGGACATCAGTGATTAATAGTATTCTCTGTGTAAGTGTGTATACAGATAGCTGTCAGTTACTGATATCTGTACACAGGAAGTGTTATCAGTGATTGATAGTATTCTCTGTGTAAGTGTGTATACGTAGATCAGGCATGTCCAAACTGCGGCCCTCCAGCTGTTGCAAAACTACAACTCCCAGCATGCCTGGATAGCTTACAGCTATTAGGGCATGCTGGGAGTTTTAGTTTTGCAACAGCTGGAGGGCCGCAGTTTGGACATGCCCGACATAGATAGTGGTCAGTCTCTGATAGCTGTACACAGGGGAGATGGTATTAGTGATTGATAGCATTCTCTATGTAAGGCCTCATGCACACGTTGTTCGGGTCCGCATCCAAGCCGCAGTTTTCGAGGCTCTGATGCGGACCCATTCACTTCAATGGGGCCGCAAAAGATGCGGACAGCACTCCGTGTTCTGTCCGCATCCTTTGCTCCGTTCCGTGGCCCCGCAAAAAAAATATATTATGTCCTATTCTCGTCAGTTTTGTGGACAAGAAAAGGCATTTCTACAATAGGCCGCCCGTTCTGCAAATTGCGGAAGGCACACGGGCGGCTTCCGCTTTTTGCAGAATGAGGCCTAAGTGTGTATACAGAGATAGCTGTCAGTCACTGATAGCTGTACACGGGAAAGGTGTCATCAGTGATGGATGGTATTCTCTATGTAAGTGTGTATACATAGGTAGCTGTCAGTCACTGATAGCTGTACATGGGGAGGTGTTATCAGTCATGGATGGTATTCTCTATGTAAATGTGTATACATAGGTAGCTGTCAGTCACTGATAGCTGTACACAGTCAGTCAGTTTTTTTCTCCATGGTTGGGATGCTCTCCACTGTGATTGGACCATGGCACAGCCAGTGAGAAGGAGACGCCCATTAAAAAACCCTGGTGTCTCCTCCTCCCTGTACCGATGCTCAGGATTAACATACTGAGCGGGAAAACTACAGGGGGGCACAGCGGGGCGTACGAGTGATATTTGAAAGAAACAGGCAGGGTGGCAGGAAAGGTACTTATCTAAAAAAAAAAGAAAAAAAAAAAAAAAAAAAAAAAAAAAAAAAGAAAAGAAAGGTCCTCTTTAAATGTCCTTTTTCTCAGACCACATTATTTTATTAGAGGCCACTCCACTTTTTGTGACAGCCCCGCCGCCTCAATGTATGTTTGGACGCCGATGCCAAGTCTGATGATGCAGCATCCCATTACCACACATGGGGAGATATGCCAACTCTTCTAGGTGTCGGAGGATCCCTTTTTTTTCCTTGAAAGTTGCCAAGTATGAGGTCATCTGGTTCTACCAAAACTGGTGGATTCTGATGTCTTTCATCTAATGTGTAGGCCCTCATTAGAACTTCCTTATACAGAGCCAGTAACACAGGTGTCTTACATACAGTCTGCAATGGAATTTCATGCAGATATTACCTATTGCAGAGTATTTTACCTCTGCATGTGGATGGGGGTTTGCATTCTTATGCATTGTACTTTAGTACAGATTATTGTGTAGTTTTGCTATTAGGTTTACATCTGTAGCAAATTTTCCTTTTTTTTTCTGTTCCGGAATAGGAAAAAATAATAATTCAAACACAGAAGGTCAGGATTCAAGCAGCACCTGGATTGAGTCTGTCAGGCTTCTGGCACTCTGCTGGGCAGTGGCCCATTACAAGGATACGCTCTGTACTCAGCTTGCCGAAGCCTTCACCGAGCAGACGCCTCGTGGCCAAATGTCTGCCCAGGAGGCTCCACTGCCTCTGCCTGAGCTACAACTACTACCACTAGCAGAAACAGCAGCACCAGCTCCTACTTTTTGTCAAAACCTGCAATGGAGGCTCCAGAACAAACCTCTGATGTTCTGTATGGATATGTCACTGGTATTACATAGCACCAGAACCGATCCCTGAGACATTTCTGTCCTCTGCCCATAAAAAGCAATCCACAAGCTGCCATTATGACACATTACTCACCAGTTTCCGCACAGCCGTGTCTCCTGCTCAGCACTGGAATCCATGGTCAGCGTCTCTAAAGAAAACAGCACAATCACTATCACTTTCATTTCTCAGTAAGACCATAAAAAAAAAAAAAAAAAAGAGAGAACGTTCCTCAGAGACTCGCTCCTGAATAACACACTCTAATACAGGAGCTCTAGAATCTGTATGGAGGAGGTCACATGGAGATAAAACATCCCTCAATCTTAGGGTTGTCACGATACCAACATTTTTATTTGATTTCGATACCATAATAAAGTATTGCGATACTCGATACCAAGCGTAAAAAAAAACCCAAAAAAAAAAAAAAAAAAAGCCTCGTGCATTACGCATTTTATGGAATGTCTGGCCCATAATAGAACGGTCCTACCCCATTTTCTTTGGTTGGGGACAAGGTGACCAAAAAAAGGTAAATTGCTTGTTTTTTTATTTTATTTTCCTGTTAGGGTACTTTCACACTAGCGTTTTTCTTTTCCGGCGCTGAGTTCCGTCCTAGGGGCTCAAATCCGGAAAAGAACTGATCAGTTTTATCCTAATGCATTCTGAATGGAGAGTCCGTCCCTCAGGATGCATCAGGAAGTCTTCTGTTCAGTCTTTTTGACTGATCAGGCTTTTCAGAAAAACGTAGCATGCAGTATTTTTACCTCCGGCCAAAAAGCCTGAACACTTTGACTGAACGCCTGATCAGGCTTTTTTCCCATTGACTTGCATTAACGCCGGATCCGGCGCCGTGTGTTCAGTCAAAACGGATCCGGCTTTTGCATGTTAAACCCGAAAAATAGGAAAAAAAAGTTAAAGTCCATAAATGGCGGATCCGTTTTTTCCAATGCATTTTTCCATTGTGATCGAAAGCCTGATCAGGATTCAAATGTAATCAGTTTTCACATGTTTTTCCGGATACGGCGGGCAGTTCCGGTGTCGGAATTGAACGCCGGATTCAAACAACGCTAGTGTGAAAGTAGCCTTACGGCGTTCACCGCATAGGAGATACTTTCTGATATTTTAATCATTCTGACATTTTTTCGGAAGTGGCGATATGTAATTTTTTATTGTGTTTACCGTATATTTTTATATATAAAATTAGGAAAGGGGGCGATTTAAAATTTCTATATTTGGGGGGGGGGGGGGTTAATTTTTTATTTTTTTACTTTAAATTTACTATTAGCCCCCTTAGGGGCTAGAACCCTTGTCTATTCACCCTAATAAAGCTCAATTAGGGTGAATAGGATTTTACACTGTACCTGCTGCCCTGTGCTTTGTGCACACAGCAGCAGGGAGCTTACCATGGCAGCCAGGGCTTCAGCAGCGCCCTGGCAACCGATCGGAGCCCCAGCTGCCACTGCACCACCAATGGATGAGGAGATGGAGACCCTGGAGCCACTGCTACCAATGACTATAATACTGGGGAAAGGGTGGGCACCCTGCGCCACCAATGACTATAAGGCCCCTTTCAGATGAGTGAGTATTCTGCGTGGGTGCAATTTCAATGGGTCTGTGTACATGAGCGTTGTTTTTCACGCATCACTTGTGCGTTGCGTGAAAAATGCAGCATGTTCTATATCCTGCGTTTTTCATGCAATGCTGGCCCCATAGAGGTGAATGGGGCTGCGTGAAAATCGCATTGCATCTGCAAGCAAGTGTGGATGTGATGTGTTTTTCACTGATAGCTGCTAAGAGATGTTGTTTGTATACCTTCAGTTTTTTATCACTTGCGTGCAAAACGCATTAAATTGCATCCGCACGATAAAAACTGAACGCGATCGCATACAAAACTGAATGAACTTGCTTGCGAAATCGCGCATTTTTCACTGAACCAATCCGCAACGCATCCGGACCAAATCCGCTCACGCAAGTCTGCAAGGGGCCTAAGACTATGGATGGGGGGGTGGAGACCGCAATTAATATAATACTGAGAAGAGGGGGAGTAGGAGGGGAGGGACTGTGGCCACTGGGCCACCGATGAATATAGTTTATGCCTGAATACAAACGTAGGCTGCAGGTTCCGGGCCATGTCACATACCTGGCCTCTATGACTGCACGCTGCGATCCACTGCAATTAACCCCTCAGGTGCGGCAGCCTACGTTTGTATTCAGGCATAAAATATATTCATTGGTGACACAGTGGCCACAGTCCCCCCCCCCCCCCCCTCCCCTCTGTTCTCATTGGGGCCCACAACAGCCGCACACAGTGGGGAGGGAGGGACTCCCTCCTTCTTTACTGTTCCGGCTCAGGATTACATGGTGCACGCCGAGAGCGGAGCGTGCCATGTTCTCTCAGTGATACTAGGCTGCGCAGCAGCGCAGCTTAGTATCGGTAAATAGCAAATCCTGGTATCAAATCGATCCGGGTACAAAAGTATCGATTGGGTATCAATAATTCGATACACCGTGCAAACATACTCAACATGATTTTTTTTTTTTGTTTCAAAAATGCTGTTATTGTGTAAAACTTAAATTTAAAAAAAGTATACATATTAGGTATCGCCGCATCCGTAAGAACCTGCTGCATAAAAATAACTAACCTCTCAGGTGAACAGTATAAATTTTTTATATGCAGATTATGCCTAGGTGTGTTTGTGTACACGCAGAATATGTATTTATTAAAAAACTGTCGAATCAACAGTACATTTGATTCTTCCTCCTTTTTCTTCTTTTTGTTCACAGATCACCAGCACTTATCATGCGGAGGGGTGGAGTCTGAGGACGAAGTTGACACATTATCCTACACAGGAGGTTGATACCCCTGACAGTTATGCTTTTTTTCTTTCTCTTTTCTGTTTTGTTTTTATATTTGTATTTTTCACTGTTCGATCTGGCACGCACCAGGGGCACCACAGCTGGGCCGACATGGTGTCACGGCTGATCTACCATCTATCTGGTCTAGATTTGCTCCCTGTAACACCTGGGTACAAATTGGAGGAGAACCCTCTTGGGTATGTAAGCGACCGGACACCTGTGATGGATAACCCCCTACACATAACGGTTTCCGTTGTGATGGTGGACTCCAATCTAGGCATGGCATGAGGACAATCTGGTTTCCGGGCTGTCCGTGCCGGTCTGGTTTGCTATACCCTGATGTACCTTATGATGGGTGTACAGATGCAGGCAAAGGGCATCTTTCCAGTCTTTAAGATGGCGTCCCGAGATAGGACGTGAACGGGACGTGCGCCGTGAAGCACCTAGGCCGGATGCAATGACGCAGTGGTGACGTAGTGGAGGGCGGTCTTTGATGACGCGTGGCGGCTGACAACGGACGTCGTCCCCTTTCTGGTGCCAGGCCGTGACAACAGTGAGTTGGATACGGGACCCAGCGATCGCACAGCTGTGGTTTTCAATTTACATAGGATCCAGTGATTGCATGGCTGTGGCTTTCAATTTTTAAGTGTCCTTTGACTCGTCTCTCAGCTCCTCCCTCAGCATGTCTTACACGCCTTGGACGCATCCACCGGCTGTGTACTTGTGTAAGTGTGCAGCCGATGGGTCCGCCCTCTTTCCTCCTTTTTTTCATTATAAGTTTGCAAATGTCCGATGCACGCACATGATTGGTGTTTCACGTTGTATCAATATCTGATATATGTAATTGATGACATTCGCTTTACTTTGTGCACATGTATTTTATGTAACCATGTTTATGCATTGTTTTGAACACGCCCCTTGGGGTGGGACGTGTAGTGATCACGTGATTTGTAATTCAATTAACTCACCTATATAACTGCAGACACTTGATTTGTATTTGTGCTTGATAAAGGCTCAGTATTGGAGCCGAAACGTTGTACCGCAAGGTTGATTAAAGACCAATTTTATTTCAACTAGAACGGAGTGCCGTCCTTTTTCTGGATTCATATATATATATATATATATATATATATATATATATATATATATATATATATATATATATATATATATATATATATATATATATATATATATATAAGAATAAATACACCGCAGCACGTCCGTAAGGTGAAAAATGTGGGATCCTTTATTCACCCAAGTGAGTGAATAAAGGATCTCACATTTTTCACCTTACGGACGTGCTGCGGTGTATTTATTCTTCTGGTTATTGGACACTGTGGTATAGTGTCGATACCGCTGGCACCCTACATCTGCTACAAGGAGTGCTGCCCTGAACTTTCATCTCTCTCTATCTATCTATCTATATATTTTTTTTTTTTTTTGGTCACCTTACAGCATAAAAAGTGTAATACGTAATAAGTGATCAAAATGTCATACGCACCCCAAAATCATACCAAACAGTCATCTCACCCCACAAAAAATGAGACCCTAACTAGGACAATCGCTCAAAAAATTTAAAAAGTAAGTGGTTGCTGAGAACCAGCTTCATAATCATTGCAGCCCAGGCCTTGAAAAGAATCAAATCTACATAAGAAGAGTCATGGTTATTCATAATCTCCTGCTCTCCCCGCCCATTTGCTGATGATTGGCAGTTCTCTCCTAGAGAGAAAGGGAGAAAACTAAGTAGAAGACTGTCCGTCCTCAGCAGGTGGGCGGGGAGAGCAGGAATTTATGAATAACCATGATTTCTCAGGTGTCCGGGACTCTTTTCCAGGCCCAGTCTGCAATGATTGTGATGTTGGTTCTCGGCAACCACTTACTTTTAACTTATAAATGACAGACCTCTGAAATCATCTCACTGTCCCTACTTTATGCTGTCGTTAGTATGGGCAGCATAAAGTTGATGACAGATTCCCTTTAAATAGATTTTAAAAAGTATACATATTAGGTATTGCCATGTCCGTAAGAACCTGCTGTATAAAAATATCACATGAACTAACCCCCTCAGGAGAACACCGTAAAAAAAACACGTTTAAAAAAAAATGTATTTTTTTTTTTTTTAGTTTCTTCTATTGTGTGCAGTATTGCAGATCTGCCGCATTTAAACGAATGGGGCTGAGAAGCAATACTACACAAAACCTGTGGACAGATGTGGCGCTGTTTTAGGAAGAAAGCAGCTATGTTTTTGAAGTTCTGGACACCTAATCTGAGCCTTTTAGACCACTCAGATCAGGTTATAGACTCCCTTGCTCTCATTACAACGGTACCTTTATTTGTTCTGTCCCTTGCCGAGATCTTCCAAAAAAGACTTTTTAAACTTATGCTAATGAGTTTCAGCAAGTGCCCAGGTGCGGAGTTTCTGCAGCAAGTGCCCAGGTCCCTTGGCAATGTACCCAGAAAACCACACCTCTTTCACCATTCTGGCCCGCCCTTGTTTCCCATTATTGCCTCCTCCTCTCCAACAAAGATCTCACGCCTGCGCATGCACAGTTCAACTACCTGTTCCTGTGCCCATAATAGGAATAGCAGTGCGCAGGTGCCGGACAAGTGTGGAGCGGAGAAGAAACAAAATCTGGGAGGGAGAAGAGGAGGTAATAATAGGAAACAAGTGCGGGCCAGAATGGTGAAAGAGGTGTAGTTTTCTAGGCACATCGCCAAGGGGCCTGGGCACTTGCTGCAGTAACTCCGCACCTGGGCACTTGCCGAACATCATTAGCATAAGTTTAAACATTTAGGCCCCTTTTACACGAGCAAATTTTCCGCGCGGGAGCAATGCGTGATGTGAACGCATAGCACCCGCACTGAATCCTGACCCATTCATTTCAATGGGGCTGTGTACATGAGCGTTGTTTTTCACGCATCAGTTCTGCGTTGTGTGAAAATCGCAGCATGTTCTATATTCTGCGTTTTTCACGCAGCCCTGGCTCCATAGAAGTGAATGGGGCTGCGTGAAAAACGCATTGCATCCGCAAGCAAGTGCGGGTGCAATGCGTTTTTCACTGATGGTTGCTAAGAGATGTTGTTTGTAAACCTTCAGTTTTTTTTATCACGCGCGTAAAAAAACGCATCAAAACGCATTGCACCCGCGCAGAAAAAAAAAACCGGAACAACTGAACGCAATCGCAGACAAAACTGATGGAACTTGCTTGCAAAATAGTGCGAGTTTCACTGAACGCACCCTGAATGCATCCGGACCTAATCCGTCACGCTCGTGTGAAAGGGGCCTAAGAGACTCAGATTAGGTGACAGACTCCCTTTAAGATATAGGTGGAGGACGCTGATTGATGTACGTGAAGAAGGGTAAAAGAAAAAACTAGTCCATAACTGACTTATTCTTCACGGTGCCAGAAAAGGGAGAGTCATACAAAGCAGACAGCATTAACCCTTATAAGGTGCAGTACAGGATTACAAGAATTTGACTACTTTTTTTCGGGAAACAGCACCACACCGGTCCATGGGATGTGTCTGGTATCAGGGTGTATTCAGACAGTCTGGGTGGGTGCTGTCAAAATTACGTTTGGAAAAAACACAATGTGGTTAATTTTTTTTGCGGGACAAGTTGTACTTTCCAACGACATCATTTAATATTGGATATGATGTAATGGGAATCAGTAAAAAAAAAAATAATAATAATAATTAAAAAAAATTACAAGTGGGGTGAAATTGCAAAAAAGCAATTCCACCACAGATTTATGGGATTTTTATTTACGACGTTCGATAAAACTGGCCGGCTAACCTCCTCCCGTATTTATTTTGCGCCTTAAAAGCCTGTATTGTTGATATTGGGCTATTTAGCCCCTTTTTAGGCTACTTTCACACTTGCGGCAGGACGGACCCGACAGGCTGTTCACCATGTCGGATCCGTCCTGCAGCTATTTCGCGGTGCCGCCGGACAGCCGCTCCGTCCCCTTTGACTATAATGGGGACGGGGGCGGAGCTCCGGCACAGCACGGCGAAAGCCGCCGGACTAAAAAGCCTGACATACAGTAATTTTAGTCCGGCGGCCTTTCGCCGTGCACCGCCGGAGCTCTGTCCCGTCCCCATTATAGTCAATGGGGACGGAGCGGCGGTCCTGCGACACGGCGAAATAGCCGCAGGACGGATCCGACAGGGTGAACAGCCTGTCGGATCCGTCCTGCCGCAAGTGTGAAAGTAGCCTTAGAGTATATTTTCTACAATGAAGATTTTTTGTTTTATTTTTAGCGTTCTATTCAGGCGGTGTTATTAAAACCAGAACAAGTCAAACCTGTACTCTCCACATTATGTAAGTGGGGCGGTTTAATTTCTTAATTTGCTGAGGATAGAGGAGGGGCAGTGCGATAAATGTGCAGGGACAATCTGACAACATGCGTTGCTTTCTGTACATCTCTCCTTTCAGAAGACTGTTCACACTTGCATTCTAGGGTCCTGTCAGCAGGAATACAATGGGGTTTGCTGGGATTCACATTTATGTGCTTAGATTCGGATCCAGCAAACCTGTCACAACAATTACTTTAATGAGAATGGGGTCTTACCAATAGTTAAAGGGGTTGTCCGGGTTCAGAGCTGAACCCAGACACATCACTGTTTTTTTGCCCTGCACTGAATGTTTATATTTTTTACACTGCCGAATCGCGCACGGCAAAGGCTTTTTCTGGAGATCCAGTGACGTATCGGGCTTTCCATGGGAATGCTAGACGGAGGCTTCAGCCTAGCAGTGAGCCCAGTGATGTCACCGGCACTAATTTGTGGGTTTTAGCGCGGCCCCAGCCATTTTACAGGCTAGGGCAGCGCTAAAGCCCGCCCATTAGTGCCACTGATGTCACCGGGCTCACTGATAGGCAGTGGCCTCCGTCTGGTATTCCCATGGAGAGCCCGGTACGTCACTGGATCTCCAGAAAAAGCCTTTGCCATGCGCGATTCAGCGCAGGGCAAGAGAGACTCTGAGCATTAAATAATCCGATGCTCATATCAGAGGGGCGCCTGGGTGAAAACGGGGATATGTCCGGGCTCAGAACTTTAAAAGGGTTTTACGAGACTTTAGAACTGATTACTTATTCTCAGGATAGGTCATCAGTGGTGGGGGTCCGACACCCGGGACCTTTGCCGATCAGCTGTCGAGAAGGCACCGGGGGCTCCTGTGAGCGCTGTGGCCTAGTTCTCCCTGCTCACCAAGCATAGCCCTGTACTTTTTATAGCGGCTGTGCTCGGTATCACGCTCAACCTCTTTCACTTCTATGGGGATGAGCTGTGCATAGGCCACGTGACCGCTGAACGTGATGTCACCCGGCCTAGGGAAAGCTGGAGAAGGCTGTGGCACTGATCAGCGGGGTTCCTGGGTGTCGGAGCCCCACCGATCAGATACAGAGTATAGGTAATCAGTTATTAAGTCTCAGAAAACCCCTTTAATGGTATGCTTGGAGGAAGGGTGCCTTTTTAGTTTGGCAGCTTATCAAAATATGGCCCAATGTAACCAGAGAAAACGTATTTCCATAATTCTGTAATACTTGGGTGGACAACAAATTTTCCTTTCTTACAGGAATTCTAAAACTTTACATTTGCGTCATGTAACCGCTGACCACATGGCATCTGAGCCTGCCGGCAGACGTACACCACCCGAGTACCTAGAGTGTAGGAAAACAGTCTGTGGTGCCTCCACAGATCCCCCATAAGAGTGTCGTCCACAGATCCCCCATAAGAGTGTCGTCCACAGATCCCCCATAAGAGTGTCGTCCACAGATCCCCCATAAGAGTGTCGTCCACAGATCCCCCATAAGAGTGTCGTCCACAGATCCCCCATAAGAGTGTCGTCCACAGATCCCCCATAAGAGTGTCGTCCACAGATCCCCCATAAGAGTGTCGTCCACAGATCCCCCATAAGAGTGTCGTCCACAGATCCCCCATAAGAGTGTCGTCCACAGATCCCCCATAAGAGTGTCGTCCACAGATCCCCCATAAGAGTGTCGTCCACAGATCCCCCATAAGAGTGTCGTCCACAGATCCCCCATAAGAGTGTCGTCCACAATTTGTTTTAATATGGCCTTTGAACATAATTTTTCAAGTAAGATCATATAAACCTCTCTGTTTTGTAATTTTGTCGTTTTTTCCGATTAATCGATTAATCGTAGTAATTAATCGGCAACTAATCGATTATTCAAATAATCGTTAGCTGCAGCCCTACTATCAACACAGATAATATAAAGCTATGCCGATGCATACCAGCCTGATGGGTTTTGTGAATAAAGGCCTATGGATATGGTATAGGTGCTGGGGGGCGCTCCAGGGCATATGCCAATCATATCAAAAATAAAAACACTATGGGAGACATTTTTCAAGAACGGCATTTTCTTTGCCAGTTTTGGTTTCTCCGGCACAACCGGAGGATGCACCAAATTAAGGCCTCTTTCACACTTGCGTTGTCCGGATCCGGCGTGTACTCCACTTGCCGGAATTACACGCCGGATCCGGAAAAACGCAAGTGTACTGAAAGCATTTGAAAACGGATCAGTTTTCAAAATGCTTTCAGTGTTACTATGGCAGCCAGGACGCTATTAAAGTCCTGGTTGCCATAGTAGGAGCGGGGGAGCGGCATACTTACAGTCCGTGCGGCTCACGGGGGCGCTCCAGAATGACGTCAGAGCGCCCCATGCGCATGGATGACGTGCCATGCGATCACGTCATCCATGTGCGTGGGGCGTCCTGACGTTACTCTGGAGCTCCCCGGGAGCCGCACGGACTGTAAGTATACCGCTCCCCACTACACTTTACCATGGCTGCCAGGACTTTAGCATTCCGGCAGCCATGGTAACCATTCAGAAAAAGCTAAACGTCGAATCCGGCAATGCGCCGAAACGACGTTTAGCTTAAGGCCGGATCCGGATCAATGCCTTTCAATGGGCATTAATTCCAGATCCGGCCTTGCGGCAAGTCTTCAGGATTTTTGGCCGGAGCAAAAAGTGCAGCATGCTGCGGTATTTTCTCCGGCCAAAAAACGTTCCGGTCCGGAACTGAAGACATCCTGATGCATCCTGAACGGATTTCACTCCATTCAGAATGCATTAGGATAAAACTGATCAGGTTTCTTCCGGCATAGAGCCCCGACGACGGAACTCTATGCCGGAAGAAAAGAACGCAGGTGTGAAAGAGCCCTTATGCAGTGGCGCAGAAAACCGGCGAGAATAAGGATAAATTTGTCTGACCTGCTGGCCCCGCTTCCTCCCTTCGCCTCCTTTTTGGAAAGCGATGAGAGCAGCGCCATTTTACACCCCCAATGTGAACATAAAAGAGTTTACTACAATCCGATAACTACTGGCTTATCCATCAATGTCAGATCTGTGGGGGTCCGACACCTGACACCCACATGATTAGATGTTTGAAGGGGCCACAGGCCCAATGTTAACAGCAAGAGAGCCACAGCACTCACAAGTGCCTTGGCCTCTTCCGAGACCCCCACCAATCTGATAACAATGACCATCACTATCCTCATCCTGGAAAACATAGGCCGCGTGCACGTGACTGTATGTATGCTGCAGTCTGGACACCGCAGAGCCGCAAAATACGGATACCGGCCGTGTGCATGTCGCAACTTCTATGTACAAATGCCTATTCTCTGCAAAACGGACAACACAGGACCTGCTCTAGAATTTGCAGGGTGGGCACATAGATGCAAAGGGTCTGCATGCGATCCGCATTTTTTTTGCAACCTGAAAATACTGTTGTTGTGTGCATGAGACCTTAAAGGGGATGTCTCATCACAGACAATGGGGGCATATCGCTAGGATATGCTTCCGTTGTCCTATAGCTACGGGTCCCCCCGCGGGACTGGCACCTATATTGGGAACGGAGCCCAAGGTGATGGCTGGAGGATTCCAGTCCGGCCACCACCAAGCACACTTCCCATAGAACGTACCGTGCATGACCTGCCACTGCTATCACTTCTATGGGCCTGACAGAAATAGCTATTTTCGGTGGCCCCATAGAAAATGAATGAAGAGTGGCTGCGCATGCGCAGTGCGCCCTCCAACACTTTTGGGGCTCCATTCTCTATATAAGTGCGGCTCCCACCGGTTAAGACAATCAGGGCATAGCCTAGCGATATGCCCCCATTGTATGTGAAGATACAACCACTTTAAAAAAAGATAAAAAAAATCTTTAAAAGAACCACCAAAAAAAGCTGCGTGCATTCCCCATTTTATGGAAGGTCCAGCCCATAATCCGATCCAGCGCAGGGCAAAGGAGAGCATCGCTCCGATGCTCATATCACAGGGGCTACCGGGGTGAAAATGTGGGTATGTCTGGGTTCAGCTCTGACCCTGGACATACCCACATTTTGACCCCGATGCCCCTGTGATATGAGCATGCTCTCCCTTGCCCTGCGCTGGATCGGATTATGGATTATGGGCTGGACCTTCCATAAAATGCATAATGCACACGGCTTTTTGGTCGTTTTATTTTTTTCCGCATAGTATCGAGTATCGCAATACTTTTTTATGGTATCGGAATCTAATCAAAATTTGGGTATCGTGACAACCCCTTCAACCAGAGGAGATTGTACAGAGCTTTGATTTTTAACGGATTATTCCTCCCCCACACAGTTATAGTGTATACACAGGACATGCGTGTCAGACAAGTCCTTGTCTCAGTAGTAGAACCCGCATCCGTCTGTAGACGGAGGCCTCGCCTGACCCCCTCATGCCTGGATGCAGAAGCTATGGAGACAGCAGACCAGGCCCTGCAACTCCCATTAACTTGTATGAGAGATACAAGTTTCAGATCTAGTGGCCCACTGCTCCCCCAGGAACAGAAGCTGCCTAGAACAGGCACTACATGTCCCAGAATACAGATCACAGCGCAGAAAATAAGGACACAGATTTTTGACACTTGCAGAATTATGAATGCAGCTCCGGTCTATAATGCAGGCAGTCACAGCTTACTGATATATATATATATATATATCCCTCCAGTTACACGTCAATAACTACCCCTGGGCACAGGCTGGTCACAGATGCCAGGCAGGCACTTGCTGCTGAGGAGTTAATGAAATGCCATGAATCACCATGACACAGGAGAAACTGGGAGCGGACGCCCTGCCCAAGGAGCCCATCCGTCTCCATGCTGGGACCTGTAGTGCCACAGCACTTCTCCCCACACAGCACTGGAATACGGCCGAGGGGAGCCCTCAGCTGACAGCAGGGGAAGCTCCAGTCTCTTACCCGGAGCACAACAGAAGAGTACGACACCGGCTGTCACCAACGGCTCCTCCGCTTCTAAACACAGAGCCCCAATGAACTGGAGCCGCTGGCTGACGTCACGGTCATGTGACCGGTCACGTGGGTGGGAGGAGCCATGAAGTTAGGTTTTGAGACGCCAGCGAAATAGCGAATGGTTGGTTGTTGTTTCCAGTCTGCGGCTGCGAAACTACAACTCCCAGCATCACCTGTTACAGTATGCTGGGATTGTAGTGTCGCTACAGCTGGAGAGCCACAGGTTGGACATCACTATTCTGTAATGGAAGGGAACGTGTGTGTGTACAGGTCCCTATATGTAGGGGCCCTAACACTATAGTCAGCTGAGGACATGGGTTGCTAGATGGCCGCTAGCACATCCGCAATACCTGGTCCCCATAGCTCTGTGTGCTTTTATTGTGTCAAAAAAAAAAAAAAGATTTGATAAATATGACATCTCAGGTTAATTTGCGTATGTATCAACTCGTTTTTTTTTTACATAAAAGCACACAGAGCTATGGGGACTGGGTATTGCGGATGTGCTAGCGGCCATCTAGCAACCCATGTCCTCAGCTCTATACACAAAATCCCAGTGACAGGTTCCCTTGTTCCCCAGAAGTCTTGTCTGTCCCTATTGGGACACAATGTGTAAAATAGTGTTGAGTGAATCAAAGCATCTGAAGTGGAATTCTATCCGAAGTTTAGAAAAAAAAAATGTATTCGCAACAAATCTCTATTTCCTTTGGCTTTGTGGTAACAAATCAGGTTTTTTTTTGTTTGTGTTTTAAATGGCGACTACATGTGTTACAAAGTGAAAGTAAGAAGTCCAGGAAACCCATAATGCCATGCAGATAGCCAATCAGCAGCTAGACAGCCCCTGTGATGTCACATCCCTATAAAACCCTCATCCCGCATGGTCTCCGACATTTTTTGGTGAGCTGAGCATAGGGGGAGAAGTGACAAGCGCTCATCAGCTAGGGACTGTTGCTAAAAGGTTTTAATTGTGGGACATTGGATAGGGAGAGTGCAGGGACAGTTTTTACACACTATAGGGAGACTCCAGGGAAAGCAATCTGAAGGGATCCGTAGGAGACAGTGCAGTCTGCATCAATCCCAGTGTCCACCTTGTTTCATAGATCAGCAATTCTATTAGGCCTTGATTCTAAAATTGGGGAGAAGAAGGCTGAGTTCACATCAGCGTTCAGCCTTTCCGTTCTCCAGCTTTGTTTAGGAGCAGAAGAACGAAAGGACGGATTCGGCACATAACTGAGCTAAACGGAGCCTACGGACCCCACAGAAGAAGATTTTGAAGCAGAGACAAAAGTGGAAACCTAACAGACCCCATTCTAGTCTATGGGGGGCTTAGGTTCCGTTCAGCTCAGTTATATGCCGAATTCGTCTTTTCCGTATTCCTGCTCCTAAACGGAAAGGATGAACGATGCCTAAGCTGTCTTGTTCTACTGTTATTGGGGTGCCCACCTGCCTGTCACAGTAACTGTTTCATTGCCAGAAAGGACTAAGGCTGGGTTCACACGGGCGTGACGAATTTGTTCAGGATGCGTCCCGGGTGCATTGCGACAAACCCGCGTGAGTAGGTACCCAATTGCAGTCAGTTTTGACAGCGATTGCGCTCCGCTGTTCAGTTTTTATTGCGCGGGTGCAATGTGTTTTGCACGTGCGTGATAAAAAAATTAATGTGGTACCCAGACCCGAACATTATTATTTTCCCTTATAACATGGTTATAAGGGAAAATAATAGCATTCTGAATACAGAATGCATAGTACAATAGGGCTGGAGGGGTTAAAAAAAATTTAAAATAATAATTTAAGTCACCTTAATCCACTTGTTCGCGTAGCCGGCATCTCTTCTGTCTTCATCTGTGAGGTAAAGGACCTGTGATGACGTCACTGCGCTCATCACATGGTGATGGATCATGTGAACAAGTGGATTAAGGTGAGTTAAAAAAAAATTATATATTTTTTTTTAACCCCTCCAGCCCTATTGTACTATGCACTCTGTATTCAGAATGCTATTATTTTCCCTTATAACCATTTTATAAGGGAAAATAATAATGATCGGATCCCCATCCCGATCGTCTCCTAGCAACCGTGAGTGGTTCATAGAAATGAATGGGTCCGGATTCAGTGCGGGTGCAATGCGTTCACCTGCCTAACTATGCATGTTGTTGAAATGCACAGTGATGTACACCGAGATACAGCTGATTTAACACGCTTCGTGACGAGTTAAATTGGAACAGAGCAAATTGAAAAAAAAAATTGGGGTGACGTGTCCGAATCGAATTTTTTGAAAACTTCCCTTATCTCTAGTGTAAAATAAAAACATAAAGATTTATTTTTATTTTTTAAACCAGCTTGCCGAAGCTTCTAGCCCAGCCCCCGGCAACCATAACCTATACATCCCACATATCATAATGACCGTTACGGAAAGGAGATATAATATAACAAAGTAGTTTAGCTGCATGTTGTGATATTAACAAAAAAAGCAAATTTCCTGGGTGTAAAAAAATAAAAAAACAAAAAATACTAAATTAAATATAAAGCTCCATATGTCACCAAAAAAGGTGCAAAAATTACATAACAACCGAAAAAAGTTATAGCTTTCAAAGACACGTGTACTAAAACAAAAACAGAAAAGGTGCCTGGTCAGGAAGGGGTTAAATGGCCCTGTCTTGAACAGGTTAATATTTGTTTCTTGCTTTGGACTGCCTCTGTCTCCTTATATGTTACCTAAGAGGTTTACATCATTTTATTTCTGACCACTGTATTAGGCCTCATGCACACTTCTGTTTCCATATTGCGGTCTGCAATCCAAGAATCTGCAGCTACCGTATGGCTATTTCAGTGTTTTGCGGTCCGTTTTTCACGGATGCGTTGTTCCGCTTTTTTGTGTCCGTTGTGTTTCCGTTTCGGTTCCGTTTTTCCGTATGGCATATACAGTATACAGTAATTACATAGAACAAATTGGGTTGGGCATAACATTTTCAATAGATGGTTCCGCAAAAAACGAAACGGATACGGAAGACATACGGATGCATTTCTGTATGCATTCAGTTTTTTTTGCGGACCCAATGACTTTAATGGAGCCCTGGAACGTAATTTGCGGCCAAATATAGGCCATGTTCTATCTTTCAACGGAATGGAAATATGGAAACGGAATGCATCCGTTTTTTTTGCGGACCCATTGAAATGAATGGTTCCGTATACGGAACGCAAAAATACGCCCTGCAAAACGGAAACAAAAAACGGTAGTGTTAAGGAGGCCTAAGGCTACATGCACACGAACGTTGTTTGTTTCCATGTCCGTTCCGTTTTTTTTTTGCAGATAGGATGTGGACCCATTCATTTCAATGGTTCTGCAAAAAATGCGGACAGCACACCGTGTGCTGTCCACATCAGTATGTCCGTTCCGTAGCCCCGCAAAAAAAAATAGAACCTGTCCTATTCTTGTCCGTTTTAAGCATTGTTACAATGGATCCGCAAAAAAAAATGGATGGCATACGGATGTAATCCGTTTTCTTTTGCGGAGCGCAAAACACATACGGTCGTGTGCATGTAGCCTAATCCACATTTTTCTCACACTCATTACTAGAAATGTTCTATGACAATAAGACATGTATAAATTTGTGAAATGGACGCACATATGCCGACAGCACATGAATAGAAATGAATGGGTCTGCGTGCAATCCACAAAAAATGCAGGGCGCACATGGATGCAAAATCCATGTGTGCATGAGGCCTTAGTTTTATGCTTATTTCTCTTTGGTGCTACATTTCCTGCGGATGTCATGGCAATTTCTTTCTTTTATTTTTTTCATCGTTGCATTCCAAGAGACAACTTTTTTACATTTTTCTGTCATTGTAGCCGTATGAAGGTTTGGTCTTTTTGTGTTTTTTTTTGTTTTTTTTTGAGGGACCAGCTGTAGTTTTTAATTTTGAGTATACACATAACTCATTGATTAACTGTTATTAACTCTTTCTGAGAGGGAAATGGAAAAAAACTGCGATTCCGCCATTGCCCTTTTAACATCTTAATATTGGTGGCGTTCACCTTGCAGCATACATAACATGATAACCTTATTCGCTGGGTCAGTACGATTACAGAGTATTTTTAAATTGTTCTACTTTTACGCAATAAAAATTCTCTTTTAAAAATGGAAATGTTTTTGTATTGCCGGATCTCAAGACCTATAACTTTTTTTCTCTTCTTTCTACAGAGGGCATAATCTTGCGGGATGATTTGTAGTTTACTTTGGTATCATTTTGGGATAGAGAAGACAGTTTGATAGCTTTCTATTCCGTTTTTTTGGTCGTATATAAGCACAAAACAGCAATTTTGGCCCTTTTTTAAGACGTTTACCTTGTGGGATAAAGTATGTGCTCATTGTACAGTTCAGGTCGCTAGAGTGATACAAAATATGTGGAGGGGTTTTCATTTTTTTCAATTAAGGCTACTTTCACACTCGTGTTTGGTGCGGATCCGTAATGGATCTGCACAGACGGATACGTTCAGATAATACAACCGCATGCATCCATTCAGAACGGATCAGTTTGTATTATCTTTAACACAGCCAAGACGGATCCGTCTTGAACACCATTGAAAGTCAATGGAGAACGGATCAGTTTTCTATTGTGACAGATTGTGTCATAGAAAACGGATCCGTCCCCATTGACTTACATTGTGTGTCAGAACGGATCAGTTTGGCTCAGTTTTATCAGACGGACACCAAAACGCTGCAAGCAATGTTTTGGTGTCCGCCTGCAAAGCGGAATGGAGACTGAACGGAGGCAAACTGATGCATTCTAAGCGGATCCTTTTGCATTCAGAATGCATTAGGGCAAAACTGATCCGTTTTGGACCGCTTGTGAGAGCCCTGAACGGATCTCACAAACGGAAAGCCAAAACGCCAGTGTGAAAGAAGCCTAAGCAAAAAAATTACAGAGAACAGTTGATTTCTTTATTTAGATATTTTTGTAATTGTTTTTTTTTTTACTTTTATTCAATTCTCAATTATACAATTTATTAGTCTCACAAGGGCACTTCGACATATGATCACAGTCTAATAGGCAAACACAGAAGGCAGGCCTGGGAGCCTTCATTAGACCCCTGGCTGCCATGCACAGACATCAACATCCCATAATCACATTTGTGGCTCTGGGTGACAGATATTGCGGTTGCTATTGACCATAACTAGGCTTGAGCGAATCGAGCCTCGAATCATAGATCCAAAGTCAAGTCAAGTCAAAAAAATTGTGGTTAATGCTGTTAATGTATTAAAATGTATTGGCTCCGTGGAGCCAAACTTGTCTCGCCCAAAGCCGTGAGACAAGTATTTTAAAACATTTTAAAATAGGAATCCAAAGTGGATTTTGGTACTGGCTGGTACCTCGGTACCAAAGCCTACTTCGGATTTTTATTTTAAAATGTTTTTAAATACACAGATAGGAATACCTAATACACTAATTCACCAAAGTCTCACTTCCACGGAGCCAATACATTTTAATGCGGTACGTAAAAAGCATTAACCACAAAGTTTTTGAAAGAATCAACTTCGGATCTATGTTTCAAAGCTCGATTTGCTCAAGCCTAATTATTACCATCTAATTGACTTCAGAGGGAGGGGGAGCCCTAAGGCCCTTAGTGACTGCTCGTTCCCGATAATTGCCCTGTGTAAAAATGCCACCAATCACCTAATGAACAAGCAAAGGCACTTACGCAGTTACCTAAATCAATTATTCTTTTTTTTTTATTGAAGATTTTTTATAAGTTAGAGCCATCAGACAATATGACAAAGTAAACTAGTAATGTGTGGTATTATTTTAAATATAAAGATGATTTTTATCTTCAAACGTGGGGGACCGCAATGGGAACGAGGTTCGCACCGGGGTTCGATAATCTCTATGTGGGGTGGTGGGAGCATGAATATATACACCCCAATAGCAAGCTCCAGGCGGGCCTCGTCCTATGGCGGCGGTTCATAGATGATGTTATTTTTATATGGGAGGGAGGGGAAGCAGCATTAAAGCAATTTTTTAAGGATATAAATAAAAATGAGTGTTATCTGGATTTTACCCCAACCTATAGTAGGGAAGAGATACATTTTTTAGATCTGACCATTTATACGGAAGGAGAAAAAATCTGCACGAAAACCTTCAATAAACCCACAGATTCCAATAGTTTTATCTCCAGAGAGAGTTGTCATTTACCGCAGTGGCTAGAAAATATTCCCAAAAGTCAGTTTTTGCTCATCAAAAGAAATTGCACTACATGGGAGGACTATGAGAAGGAGGCAGAAAAATTGCAGAAAACAATTTGAGCTAAAAGGGTATGATACACAAAAACGTATTCATCAGAAAACTGAAATAGGACAAAAGGATAGACAGCTAGATAGACGGCAATAGAAAATAAAAGAATAATAGATAACAGGTTACCTAAGGGTTTTTTCCTGTGCAAAAAATGTACAGGATGTCAAAAATATAAAACAATTCCAAATACAGAATAGTGATGGTTCATATACACACAACATAAAAGAACACATAACATGCAACACCAGAGGAGTAATATATGTCATTAAATGTCCCTGCAATAAAATATACATCGGCCGCACAAAAAGACAATTGAAAAAGAGAGTGGGAGAACATGTATATAATATCCAATGGAATTTTGAGGGACACCCATTGTCAAGACACTATAAGGATAAACATGGAGGGAAATTTGAGGGATCAACGTTTTGTGGAGTAGAAACAGTAAAAATAGATGCACGAGGAGGAGATTACATTAAAAGTATGTCCAAAGTGGATCTTCAATATGGATACAATGGCTTAAAAAGGTTTAAATGTAGAGATAGAGCTATTTGCGTTTGAATAAGCAGGGGGAGGGGGGGGATATGTGTAAAAGCATTAACTGTTGAGGCAGAGTGTGGCAGAGAAAGTGTTAATGCAATTATGAGAGAACAGGTCTATATAAGAAGGGGTGTAGGTAGTACGAAAGTGATTCTCTGATGAAGAACAACGTTACTGTTCGAAACGCGTTGCATACTTTTTGGTACTCACAGTGATCCTTAGCTCGTACAAGTGATGTCACTAGGTAGCTCTACGTGAACACGAGCACCCGTAAGAACGGAGTCACGCCACCGGCCGGGGCGTGCTCCAACAATTACCGAACCCGAATATATCCTGTAAGAGACATCTGCAACAAGGAATAAAGAGGAAGCCACAGAACATAGATCAATTACAAGGTACTCTTGATTTTAATATTGATTGAAGTGGTTATCCACTTCAATCAATAGGGGGTGAGGAGGGATGGTGACTTTCTCCCTGCAGCTCAGACAGAACAGTGCTGCTGTCTGAGATTGAGTTGTTTAAAAGGACATCCCTGCGTCCGTCCAGGCCCTACGCCGGGTAGAGGACAGGGAGTCTGAAAGCCGGACTGTCCGGCCTAAAACCGGACCTCTGGCCACCCTAGGGGCAGGCTGCCGTGGAGGTTACAGTTGAGGGGACAGTCCGCTATGGAGGTCAGTGTTAAGGGGCAGATGGCTGTAGAGGCCACTGTTAAGGGGACGGGGTGTTGTGGAGGTCACTGTTAAGGAGATGGGGTACTGAGAAGGTCACTGTTAAAGGGGGGCACTGTGGAGGTCACTGTTAAGGGGCGGGATGCTGTTGAGGTCACTGTTAAGGGGGCGGGCTGCTGTGGAGGTCACTAATAAAAGGTCGGCCGCTGTGGAGGTCACTGTTAAAGGGGAGGGAACTGTGAATGTTACTGTTAAGGGGCAGCCCACTGTGGAGGTCACTGTTAAAGGGGCGGGGTACTGTAGATATCACTGTTATAGTGGATACTGTCGATATCTTTTAACGACACACACAAACTTTAAATGAAATAGATTAAATATACCTGTGCGAAGCCAGGTCCTTCTCCTAGTATACAGTACAGACCAAAAGTTTGGACACACCTTCTCATTCAAAGAGTTTTCTTTATTTTCATGACTATGAAAACCATCTCGATTGAGTTCAGGTCCGGTGACTGTGGAGGCCAGGTCATCTGGTGCAGCACCCCATCACTCTCCTTCATGGTCAAATAGCCCTTACACAGCCTGGAGGTGTATTTGGGGTCATTGTTCTGTTGAAAAATAAATGATGGTCCAACTAAAGGCAAACCGGATGGAATAGCATGCCGCTGCAAGATGCTGTGGTAGCCATGCTGGTTCAGTATGCCTTCAATTTTGAATAAATCCCCAACAGTGTCACCAGCAAAGTACCCCCACACCATCACACCTCCTCCTCCATGCTTCACGGTGGGAACCAGGCATGTAGAGTCCATCCGTTCACCTTTTCTGCGTCGCACAAAGACACGGTGGTTGGAACCAAAGTTCTCAAATTTGGACTCATCAGACCAAAGCACAGATTTCCACTGGTCTAATGTCCATTCCTTGTGTTCTTTAGCCCAAACAAGTCTCTTCTGCTTGTTGCCTGTCCTTAGCAGTGGTTTCCTAGCAGATATTCTACCATGAAGGCCTGATTCACACAGTCTCCTCTTAACAGTTGTTCTAGAGATGTGTCTGCTGCTAGAACTCTGTGTGGCATTGACCTGGTCTCTAATCTGAGCTGCTGTTAACCTGCGATCTCTGAGGCTGGTGACTCGGGTGAACTTATCCTCCGCAGCAGAGGTGACTCTTGGTCTTCCTTTCCTGGGGCGGTCCGCATGTGAGCCAGTTTCTTTGTAGCGCTTGATGGTTTTTGTGACTGCACTTGGGGACACTTTCAAAGTTTTCCCAATTTTTCGGACTGACTGACCTTCATTTCTTAAAGTAATGATGGTCACTCGTTTTTCTTTACTTAGCTGCTTTTTTCTTGCCATAATACAAATTCTAACAGTCTATTCAGTAGGACTATCAGCTGTGTATCCACCTGACTTCTCCACAACGCAACTGATGGTCCCAACCCCATTTATTAGGCAAGAAATCCCACTTATTAAATCTGACAGGGCACACCTGTGAAGTGAAAACCATTTCAGATGACTACCTCTTGAAGCTCATCAAGAGAATGCCAAGAGTGTGCAAAGCAGTAATCAAAGCAAAAGGTGGCTCTGAAGAACCTAGAATATGACATATTTTCAGTTGTTTCACACTTCTTTGTTATGTATATAATTCCACATGTGTTAATTCATAGTTTTGATGCCTTCAGTGTGAATCTACAATTTTCATAGTCATGAAAATAAAGAAAACTCTTTGAATGAGAAGATGTGTCCAAACTTTTGGTCTGTACTGTATGTATACAGGGTTGTAGCCCTACTTGCAGCACCCACAAGCAGTGTGCGACAAATACTTTATCTTCATGAATCAATAGAGACAGTCACATAGGACAAATAATCCCTAGGGAATGTCTCGAACTATACCGGGGAAGTGACAGCCAGAGAGAGAGCTAGACACAAAACCTGTCTGACAAAATGTCCCAAGGGATCTACCTACAATAGGGAGAAAAAGAACAGAACAATTTGCAATCAGAAATGACAGAGAAGCAAAAGTCACATTGGGGGACAGCTAAGAGTTTTTCGGGGAGGGCCGTAGGCTCAAAACCCCGCAAACGGCTGGCAGAGCATCTTTGTCGTCCACGTTGAAGGTCCCGTCAGTTGAAGCATGGGAGGGTATCAGGCGCTGAGGTGGAGCAGACGTAGGAGGGAATATGGACCTAACACAACTGGAGATAGCTCAATGTCCTAGAGAAATTGTGGAAGGCCCTCGGCACAGTGGAGAGTGGTGGAAGGTCTTTTGTGTCTGGCAATTAATACAAAAGGATATCCCCAGCAGTATAGAATTCCCCGGTCCCAAAAAAGATCCAGAAGAGGTCTCAGGGTAACGCATTGTGATAGGTGTAATGAGAGAGATCTTGCAGTGACAGTATGGAAGGTCCGTCATAGGATAGTGAGGCTTGTTTTCGGGCCGTAGTTAGGATCTGCTCCTTGATAGAAGTTTAGAAGTGAATCCTACAGATAACATATCTAGATCTGGAACCATAACAATGCACAATGTGGGCATAACTACTGTGAGAGAGCACAGTGTGGGCATAACTACTGTGAGGGAGCTCAATGTGGGCATAACTACTGTGACACAGCACAAGGTGGACATACTTACTATGACAGCACAATGTGGTGATTACTGTGGCAGGGGACAATGTGAACATAACTACTATGAGGGCAATGTGGACATTACTACTTTACTACTATTTTACTATTTTATTTGACATTACTACTGTGAAGGCACACAATGTTGACATTACTACTGTGAAGAGGCACAATGTGGGCATTACTACTGTGAGGGGACACAATGTGGGTATTAGTACTATGAGGAGACACATTGTATATTCTACTGTGAGGAGGCACATTATAGATATTACTACTGCAAGGAGTTACAATGTGGGCATTAGTACTGTGAGGGGGCACCATGTGGGCATTACTGCTGTGAAGGGGCACAATGTGGGCATTAGTACTGTGAGGGGGCACAATGTGTGTATTAGTACTGTGAGGAGGCTCACTATAAATATTACTACTGCGAGGAGTCACAATGTGGGCATTAGTGCTGTAAGGGGGCACCATGTGGACATTACTGTGAGGGGGCACAATGTGGGCATTAGTACTGTGAGGTGGTACTGTGTGGTAGCACTAAAGGAAAAGCAATGCCCTAGATTACCCAGGTATGCATGGGGATGGCTAGTTCTTCCAGTGCTAGCACAGCGCCTCCTCCTGGGGATTTAACAGGTATAATTACCATCACTTGTTTTTGTGGTTATTTTTTCTGCTCTATCACCACAACGTCCTTATTCCGGTTCCAGCGGACATTACGCCTTCACGCCAGCGAAAGCCTGCATGTAGTAGGACCTGTTGCTTTTTTAATTTGTCACAAGGTATATTAGTATAGCCGTGTACCCTATGATAGATCTTATCAGGTGTAATTGGGGGCATTTACAAAGACTTTCTTTTTACACCGATCTTTGTTCCCCTCTGCACCACCAGAGTATTACACAAATCACTGAAAAAATGCACCAAAATGATACGCAACTGACAATACTAGCTAATTCCTCAAGCCGATGTTAGGGCTCTTTCACACTTGCGTTCTTTTCTTCTGGCATAGAGTTCCGTCGTCGGGGCTCTATGCCGGAAGAATCCTGATCAGGATTATCCCAATGCATTCTGAATGGAGTGAAATCCGTTCAGGATGCATCAGGATGTCTTCAGTTCCGGAACGGAACGTTTTTTGGCCGGAGAAAATACCGCAGCATGCTGCGCTTTTTGCTCCGGCCAAAAATCCTGAAGACTTGCTGCAAGGCCGGATCCGGAATTAATGCCCATTGAAAGGCATTGATCCGGATCCGGCCTTAAGCTAAATGTCGTTTTGGCGCATTGCCGGATCCGACGTTTAGCTTTTTCTGAATGGTTACCATGGCTACCGGGACGCTAAAGTCCTGGCAGCCATGGTAAAGTGTAGTGGGGAGCGGGGGAGCAGCATACTTACCGTCCGTGCGGCTCCCGGGGCGCTTCAGAGTAACGTCAGGGCGCCCCAGGCGCATGGATGACGTGATCGCATGGCACGTCATCCATGCGCATGGGGCGCACTGACGTCACTTTGGAGCGCCCCGGGAGCCGCGCGGACTGTAAGTATACCGCTCCCCAGCTCCCCGCTCCTACTATGGCAACCAGGACTTTAATAGCGTCCTGGCTGCCATAGTAACACTGAAAGCATTTTGAAGATCCGTGTGATCAAGTGTGAAAGAGGCCTTAACAGCTGAGAACTTTGCCAATATCTTCCAGTCAGGAACATATCGGAGCCCCTCATTCCACCTGTTTAGTGAGTTTTTACCACCAGAGAATTAGGCTAGTTTATGCGTTAGGCGCACCTCTGGCAGTCTGTGTGCTTGGGGTAAAAACTACTTGGGCCCTTGACTAGAGTAGTTTTTATTCCTCTTTTATGCCTGTTCATGCCTGTTATGCCTGCTCCTAACTAGTTGCAAAAAAGGGGCTTGTGACAATTTTTATGCCTAAAACAGGTGTAAAAATATTTGTAAGGATATTATTAAAAGTTACATTTTAAGCTATTCACCCATAACCCTAAAGGGACTTGGTGGGCTTGAGTGAGTATAGTTATGCATTGAGCGGAGTTAGTGTTAGTTGGAATTAGTATACCCCGCTGATATTGTCCCTTTTTCTGATTTGCTAAGGGTACTAGCGTTATTCTTTTCCGGTATTGAAATCCGGTGAAGGGTCTCAATACCGCAATAGAGCGCATCCGGTTTGTCCTAATGCATTCTGAATGGATGTCTTCTGTTCCGTCCCTTTTATGGTATTTGACCGGAGAAAATACCGCAGCATGCTGCGTTGTTTTTTTTTTTTTACCAACCAAAATCCTGGAACACTATCGCAAATGCCGGATCCGGCATTAATTTCCATTGAAATGTATTAATGCCGGATCCGGTACCTAGTGTTCTGGAAAGTACCGCATCGACGGATCCGGTTTTCCTGTCTGCGCATGCGCAGTGCTTTCTAGATGTGAAAAGATATATATAGCAGATCCGTTATTCTGGATAATACCCGAAAGATGGATCCGGTATCTCAATGCAAAAGTCTAACTGATCCGGAAAAAATAGATATCCGTTTGCATACGGATTTCCGGATTCTTTTAACACAAGTGTGAAAGTACCCTTAAATTGGGAAGTAAATGAGGGTTGGGGAGCCGTACTGAATCCTAGCCCCGGGTGCAGGAAAGCCTAGCTACACCTCTGTACACTGCCTTCCTGCTGCCTGCACCTAAACTTTCTAATTCAGTTGAGACATCAGCATTTGAGGTACTTGGACTTGTATTTCGGTGACAAGCATATTCTGAGAAAAACAATAAGCCAGGAAGCGTTTGTCAGTGAACCTTGAACTGCCCTTTGTCCCACTTATCCATTAATATTCACTTTTATCCATGTAAATGCAATTGACCCACCTGCTTCTAAAACAAACAGCAGATGTGGAGAACTTCGGATCCATAGCAAGAAACGCTCGGACAGCAAAACAGTATACTAAGGGTGGCCAACAGCTATTGTTTTCTATGGGGAGAGGTGAACTGCGGCATGCCTAATATGAACTTGGGGCTGAGCTGCAGTAGCCTGGAATGCCCCCTACACAGTGGACTCTGGTTCCAGCTCCCTCATCTGTGTGTTCTTCCGGCGCTGGACGACTGCTGAAAACAGCTGATCAATGGCGGTGCTGGGTCTTGGGCTCCACTGATCTGATATTCATGATCTATCCTGAAGAGAAATGAGCAGGGGCGGACTGGGAACTTAAAGTGGCCCTGGAAAAAACCTAAAAGGGGCCCCATGTTGTAGGCATGTCCAAATCGACGGACGGCAGGGCAACACCTCAGCTGATATACCTTCAGCGCGATTCCCAATGTAAGTCCGAAACGTTGTTGCTACACGTCTACACTTTATTTATTCGGCTGTATTGATGAAATAAAAATAACTTACTTCACTGCAAATAGTATGCTGTCTGAAACTCGTGTATCAACAGAAGTAGGCAGGGCCAGATATACCGCAGTGCAGCACAAAATACTGCCTCAGCAGAACCATATACCGCAGTGCAGCACAAAATACTGCCTCAGCAGAACCATATACCACAGTGCAGCACAAAATACTGCCTCAGCAGAACCATATACCACAGTGCAGCACAAAATACTGCCTCAGCAGAACCATATACCGCAGTGCAGCACAAAATACTGCCTCAGCAGAACCAAATACCACAGTGCAGCACAAAATACTGCCTCAGCAGAACCATATACCAGAGTGCAGCACAAAATACTACCTCAGCATAACCATCTACCACAGTGCAGCACAAAATACTGCCTCAGCAGAACCATATACCACAGTGCAGCACAAAATACTGACTCAGGAGAACTATATACCACAGTGCAGCACAAAATACTGCCTCAGCAGAACCATATACCGCAGTGCAGCACAAAATACTGCCTCAGCAGAACCATATACCATAGTGCAGCACAAAATACTGCCTCAGCAGAACCATATACCACAGTGCAGCACTAAATACTGCCTCAGCAGAACCATATACCACAGTGCAGCACAAAATACTACCTCAGCATAACCATCTACCACAGTGCAGCACAAAATACTGCCTCAGCAGAACCATATACCACAGTGCAGCACAAAATACTGACTCAGGAGAACTATATACCACAGTGCAGCACAAAATACTGCCTCAGCAGAACCATATACCGCAGTGCAGCACAAAATACTGCCTCAGCAGAACCATATACCATAGTGCAGCACAAAATACTGCCTCAGCATAACCATATACCGCAGTGCAGCACAAAATACTGCCTCAGCATAACCATATACCGCAGTGCAGCACAAAATACTGCCTCAGCAGAACCATATACCGCAGTGCAGCACAAAATACTGCCTCAGCAGAACCATATACCACAGTGCAGCACAAAATACTGCCTCAGCAGAACCATATACCACAGTGCAGCACTAAATACTGCCTCAGCAGAACCATATACCACAGTGCAGCACAAAATACTGCCTCAGCATAACCATATACCACAGTGCAGCACAAAATACTGCCTCAGCAGAACCATATACCGCAGTGCAGCACAAAATACTGCCTCAGCAGAACCATATACCACAGTGCAGCACAAAATACTGCCTCAGCAGAACTATATACCACAGTGCAGCACAAAATACTGCCTCAGCAGAACCATATACCAGAGTGCAGCACAAAATACTACCTCAGCATAACCATCTACCACAGTGCAGCACAAAATACTGCCTCAGCAGAACCATATACCATAGTGCAGCACAAAATACTGCCTCAGCATAACCATATACCGCAGTGCAGCACAAAATACTCCCTCAGCATAACCATATACCGCAGTGCAGCACAAAATACTGCCTCAGCAGAACCATATACCACAGTGCAGCACAAAATACTGCCTCAGCAGAACCATATACCACAGTGCAGCACAAAATACTGCCTCAGCAGAACCATATACCAGAGTGCAGCACAAAATACTGCCTCAGCAGAACCATATACAAGAGTGCAGCACAAAATACTACCTCAGCATAACCATCTACCACAGTGCAGCACAAAATACTGCCTCAGCAGAACCATATACCATAGTGCAGCACAAAATACTGCCTCAGCATAACCATATACCGCAGTGCAGCACAAAATACTCCCTCAGCATAACCATATACCGCAGTGCAGCACAAAATACTGCCTCAGCAGAACCATATACCGCAGTGCAGCACAAAATACTGCCTCAGCAGAACCATATACCACAGTGCAGCACAAAATACTGCCTCAGCAGAACCATATACCAGAGTGCAGCACAAAATACTACCTCAGCATAACCATCTACCACAGTGCAGCACAAAATACTGCCTCAGCAGAACCATATACCATAGTGCAGCACAAAATACTGCCTCAGCATAACCATATACCACAGTGCAGCACAAAATACTGCCTCAGCAGAACCATATACCGCAGTGCAGCACAAAATACTGCCTCAGCAGAACCATATACCACAGTGCAGCACAAAATACTGCCTCAGGAGAACCATATACCACAGTGCAGCACAAAATACTGCCTCAGCATAACCATATACCACAGTGCAGCACAAAATACTGCCTCAGCAGAACCATATACCACAGTGCAGCACAAAATACTGACTCAGGAGAACTATATACCACAGTGCAGCACAAAATACTGCCTCAGCAGAACCATATACCACAGTGCAGCACAAAATACTGCCTCAGCAGAACCATATACCACAGTGCAGCACTAAATACTGCCTCAGCAGAACCATATACCACAGTGCAGCACAAAATACTGCCTCAGCATAACCATATACCACAGTGCAGCACTAAATACTGCCTCAGCAGAACCATATACCACAGTGCAGCACAAAATACTGCCTCAGCAGAACCATATACCACAGTGCAGCACTAAATACTGCCTCAGCAGAACCATATACCACAGTGCAGCACAAAATACTGCCTCAGCATAACCATATACCACAGTGCAGCACAAAATACTGCCTTAGCAGAACCATATACCGCAGTGCAGCACAAAATACTGCCTCAGCATAACCATATACCGCAGTGCAGCACAAAATACTCCCTCAGCATAACCATATACCACAGTGCAGCACAAAATATTGCCTCAGCATAACCATATACCACAGTGCAGCACAAAATACCAAAATACTGCCTCAGCAGAACCATATACCACAGTTCAGCACAAAATACTGCCTCAGCAGAACCATATACCACAGTGCAGCACAAAATACTGCCTCAGCAGAACCATATACCACAGTGCAGCACAAAATACTGCCTCAGCAGAACCATATACCACAGTGCAGCACAAAATATTGCCTCAGCAGAACCATATACCACAGTGCAGCACAAAATACTGCCTCAGCATAACCATATACCACAGTGCAGCACAAAATACTGCCTCAGCAGAACCATATACCGCAGTGCAGCACAAAATACTACCTCAGCAGAACCATATACCACAGTGCAGCACAAAATACCGCAGTGCAGCACAAAATACTTTTTCTAACCTGTCATTCACCTACCTAAGTGCCCAAGGGGACGTTGCTACATACAGGGTGCCCTGCTGCAGCCATCTCCGTCTGGTGCCCAGCGCCGCCTTCCCACTAGAAATCGCCGCCCTCCGTTTCTATAGAGCCGCCTTCCTCACCTCAGCACCGCCTCCCTCACCTCAGCACCGCCTCCGAAATCGTCCTCTCCCTCAGCCAGATCCCGCACGTGCCCACTAGGTATAACCTGATGCACCTGTGCGGACTCCTGGCAGCGGCCTCATTGAGCGAAATGCGCATGCGCCGTTAGGCGCACTTCGGTCAAACCTGCCTTGACCGCCCTATTGCAGCCATCCTCTCACAGCCGCACAGGATATGGCTGAGGGAGCGGACGATTTCGGAGGCAGTGCTGAGGTGAGGGAGGCGGCGCTGAGGTGAGGAAGGCGGCTCTATAGAAAAGGGAGGGAGGAGCGGGGCACCATACGGAGATGGCTGCAGCCGGGCACCAAACCCAAACCCTTTAACTAGATCCAAGACGCTACCAGAATCCCTTAAATAAGAGGGTATCAGTAGGACATACTTTTGAAGAAAGTAGTCCACATAGTCACCTAATCTGCTTGTAAGGGAATTGATCACGGACACAATGGGTCTGCCAGGGGGATTGGTCAGACTCTTGTGTATTTTGGGTAAGAAATATATCACCGCTGTGACCGGGAACTTGTTATTCAAATAATCAAACTCTTTCTTATTAATAATCTCATTTTTGAAACCTCTGGTCAGAAACTGGTTAAGTTTTAATTTAAACTCAACTGTTGGGTTATTTTTTAAAACCTGGTATGTTTCTCCATTTGACAGCAACCTGAGCATTTCTGCCTCATAATTCTCTACATCCATACAACCGTCCCCCCCCTCCCTTATCCGCCCCGGTTTTCTAACAATCTTGTGGTTGTCATCCAAACTTTTTAGGGAATTTCTCTGTTCCAGTGTCAGGTTCTGCCTCCTTGGTTTGGTGCTTATTGCTTCTATTTCCTTTAATACCCCTTTTCTAAAAGCTTCTACACACTCGTTATCTTTATTTTTTTTGAAAGAACGTGGATTTCTCTTTCAGGTGTGTATGCACAGTCCTTCCATCTTCCTCACTATTCCTCAAAGGGGCTTGATTAGTCAGACAGTATTTCGCAATGTTCAATTTTCGTACAAACTTTTGCACATCCAGAAAGGTCTCAAATTTGTTAATCCTCAAAGTGGGTGCAAACGTGAGGCCTTTCCCCAAAACCTCTTTTTCAGGATCTGACAAAATATGTGAACTCAAGTTGAAAATCCCCATTAGGTCCCCCTGCTTTTTTTGTGGTTTTGGCTGGTGCTTCCTCCCCCCTCGTTTTCTTCTACATGGCTTCTCTTTAGTGGGGTTGCCTGTCTTTCTATCTCGGTCCTCTGTACCCCCTTTACTCCCTGATGGGGAAAATTGTGAGCATCTGTGATCACACTTCTCAGCATCTCAGAAGGTCCCCTCCCCTCCTCAGATTGCTCACTACGTGGCATGGGCTTCCCGGAGTCTCCTCTCTCATAATTCCTGTAATTATACGTGTTTGAGAAGTTCCTTCCACCATAATAATTATTCTGCCTAGGGGGATAATAGCCCCCTTGCTGTGCAGGGTGGTAATTTCAATTAATATAATTATTCCTATAATTATGCGGTCTATACTGTCCGTGATAATCATGATTCTGGTGTGTTCTAAACCAAGGTTTAAATCTCTGCATACCATAGTTTCTCCCTGATCATAATTAAACCCCTCTGTTCTCTCTTTGTGACTGCTATAGTTGTTTCTATTATAATTCACATTTGTCTGCATATACCTTTGATTTCCTGTGCTATATCCCTGCGTTGGTAAACCCATAACCTTATCTGCCGATTCTATCTTGGTGGTTTTCTGTTCCTCCTTATTCTTTCATTTGTATACTTAATTTTTTTGGTAATCACCACATGTTTTAAAATACTTTTTCTGTTTTTTACTGGTGCCATCTTTTTCTATTTTCATTAAACCACTTTATATGGTTTCAGCTGTTGTTGAAGCAAATCTATATTGGTTTTAATCATCTGCAATTTATTTTTCTGCATACAAATAATAAACCTCATGGCCCTAAAGCCACAGTTGTTCATTAGTTTCTCCCATTCCCCCAAATCATTGGGGTTTTCGGAGTTCAGCGGCAATTGCCATCTCAAACCCTCTGGAATTTTTGCTTCACAGAGGTATTTCTCGAGGGATGCGATATCCCAAGTGAGCAATCTGATAACGGGGAGGGGAGGCGACCTTCTGAGATGCTGAGAAGTGTGATCACAGATGCTCAACATTTTCCCCATCAGGGAGTAAAGGGGGTACAGAGGACCGAGATAGAAAGACAGGCAACACCACTAAAGGGAAGCCATGTAGAGGAAAACGAGGGGGGAGGAAGCACCAGCCCAAACCCCCCAAAAAGCAGGGGGACCTAATGGGGATTTTCAATTTGAGTTCATATATTCTGTCAGATCCTGAAAAAGAGGTTTTGGGGAAAGGCCTCAAGTTTGCACCCACTTTGAGGATTAACAAATTTGAGGCCTTTCTGGATGTGCAAAAGTTTGTACGAAAATTGAACATTGCGAAATACTGTCTGACTAATCAAGCCCCTTTGAGGAATAGTGAGGAAGATGGAAGGACTGTGCATACACACCTGAAAGAGAAGTCCGTGTTCTTTCCAAAAATAAAGATAACGAGTGTGTAGAAGCTTTTAAAAGAGGGGTATTAAAAGAAATGGAAGCAATAAGCACCAAACCAAGGAGGCAGAACCTGACACTGGAACAGAGAAATGCCCTAAAAAGTTTGGATGACAACCACAAGATTGTTATAAAACCGGGGCGGATAAGGGAGGGGGGGGGGGGGTTGTCATGGATGTAGGATTCAGGAACATATCAGGAACATAAGAAAAGGACTTGAGACGCATAGTGTCTCAATGCACTTCAAAACCACGCATCGGAAAAATCCTAGCGGCTGGTTATTTTTTGGGGTCGAGCTGGTTAAACCACATTGGCGTGGAGGGAATTCCATCATGCAGATCAATAGGAGGGAGGTTGAATGGATCTATAGGATGGGTACACTACAACCTAAAGGGATGAATTTTGAGTTCGACCTTAAACCCTGTCTTAACAGAAAGAAAGTTCTGTACCGCAGTATCCACTAGAGCCGTTCGAGGACCTTCGGTAGAGGGACTGGGAATGGCTCAGGGAGATCTTGTGGGATATGACGTATTCTGAAATCTGTGAATGAAAGTAGGCGGTCCTAAGGTGTGCAATTCACCATTGGTTGGAATATAGGCCACGTGGGGAGGGTGGTCATTTCTGAATGGGAGAACACTATGGAGCGTTTTGGATATGGATTCAGTGTGTATCGTGTATTCTGGAACTTGAAGGAGGATGTTTATGCGATGTTTGTATATTTCATGATTTTATATTTATAGGATATATATTTTATTTAGGGTTTTATACATTTATTATGGGTGTATGTATACTTTTGTAATGAAATTGTAGAAATTTGTGGCTCCACTAATGAATAGGTGCACTGCCCCACAGCACTCCCTGTTGCTGATAGAGTGAAGGAAAAGATTGAATTTGGGCGTCACTCAATATCAAGCAACCATAGACAAGTTGGATTGTATCAGATAAATTTATATATAAATAATATATATATATAAATAAAACCTAAACTAAAGCTCTGTGGCACTGAAAGTGTCATATATACAGACGTGGACAAAATTGTTGGTACCCTTTGGTCAATGAAAGAAAAAGTCACAATGGTCACAGAAATAACTTTAATCTGACAAAAGTAATAATAAATTAAAATTCTATAAATGTTAACCAATGAAAGTCAGACATTGTTTTTCAACCATGCTTCAACAGAATTATGTAAAAAAATAAACTCATGAAACAGGCATGGACAAAAATGATGGTACCCCTAACTTAATATTTTGTTGCGCAACCTTTTGAGGCAATCACTGCAATCAAACGCTTCCTGTAACTGTCAATGAGACATCTGCACCTCTCAGCAGGTATTTTGGCCCACTCCTCATGAGCAAACTGCTCCAGTTGTGTCCGGTTTGAAGGGTGCCTTTTCCAGACTGCATGTTTCAGCTCCTTCCAAAGATGCTCAATAGGATTGAGGTCAGGGCTCATAGAAGGCCACTTTAGAATACTCCAATTTTTTTCCTCTTAGCCATTCTTGGGTGTTTTTAGCGGTGTGTTTTGGGTCATTGTCCTGTTGCAAGACCCATGACCTGCGACTGAGACCAAGCTTTCTGACACTGGCTAGTACATTTCTCTCTAGAATTCCTTGATAGTCTTGAGATTTCATTGTTCCCTGCACAGATTCAAGACACCCTGTGCCAGACGCAGCAAAGCAGCCCCAGAACATAACAGAGCCTCCTCCATGTTTCACAGTAGGGACAGTGTTCTTTTCTTGATATGCTTCATTTTTTCGTCTGTGAACATACAGCTGATGTGCCTTGGCAAAAACTTCGATTTTTGTCTCATCTGTCCACAGGACATTCTCCCAGAAGCTTTGTGGCTTGTCAACATGTAGTTTGGCATATTCCAGTCTTGCTTTTTTATGATTCGTTTTCAACAATGGTGTCCTCCTTGGTCGTCTCCCATGTAGTCCACTTTGGCTCAAACAACGACGGATGGTGCGATCTGACACTGATGTTCCTTGAGCATGAAGTTCACCTTGAATCTCTTTAGAAGTCTTTCTAGGCTCTTTTGTTACCATTCGGATTATCCGTCTCTTAGATTTGTCATCAATTTTCCTCCTGCGGCCACGTCCAGGGAGGTTGGCTACAGTCCCATGGATCTTAAACTTATGAATAATATGTGCAACTGTACTCACAGGAACATCTAGTTGCTTGGAGATGGTCTTATAGCCTTTACCTTTAACATGCTTGTCTATAATTTTCTTTCTGATCTCTTGAGACAGCTCTTTCCTTTGCTTCCTCTGGTCCATGTCGAGTGTGGTACACACCATATCACCAAACAACACAGTGATTACCTGGAGCCATATATATAGGCCCAATGGCTGATTACAAGGTTGTAGACACCTGTGATGCTAATTAGTGGACACACCTTGAATTAACATGTCCCTTTGGTCACATTATGTTCTGTGTTTTCTAGGGGTACCATCATTTTTGTCCATGCCTGTTTCATGAGTTTATTTTTTTACATAATTCTGTTGAAGCATGGTTGAAAAACAATGTCTGACTTTCATTGGTTAACATTTATAGAATTTTAATTTATTATTACTTTTGTCAGATTAAAGTTATTTCTGTGACCATTGTGACTTTTTCTTTCATTGACCAAAGGGTACCAACAATTTTGTCCACGTCTGTATAGTGAAATATATCAGTGGGTGGCCCCAAAAAACACTGCAGTCCAGAGACACTAGAACTTGTAAATTTATAAATTACACCGCTCATAAGAAAGTCATTAACATCCACAAATACTGTACTTTGTACAAGGTACTTTACCGCTCCTATTCTCGGTCCGCTTGTACACCAGATATCAAGTGCAGTGCTCCTGTTGTGAGCTTCCAGGACCTGTCGGTAAAGTCTATGGGCCAGATTTATTATTAGCTCAGGTCAGAATAATGGAGTGAAAAAGTCCCAAAAAAAAAAGTCCCAAACGCTAAAACTGCGCACAAATTTGCAACTTTTTTCTGCTCTGCACTATGCTCGCCAGTTTTCTGAAAGTGGGCGTGTTTTCTTATGTAAATGAATCTCTAGACAGATTTACTATTGGGACTATTTAAAAAGTCGCAAAAAAGTCGCAGAAAAGTCGCAATTTCACTCCAGTGAGGACCATGCTTATCTTATAAGACTTTTTAATAGAACATACCACTTTTTCATAAAAACGTGCAACTTATTCGTAAAGATGTGCGACTTTTGTAAAGCTGCTTACTGGCGGATAAACTGCTACCGTCAAACCACATTTATTACAGTCTTAAAGGGCCAATCATAAATCTGACTTGTCTAAAACTGACTTTAGCCATATGTGAAAGTGGAGTGAGCTGTCAGTCATGATAAATCTGGCCCTATGTATGAGGTTCCCCACGCTCCTGGATATGGTTGCTTGATATTGAGTGACGCCCAATTCAATCATACTTTTGTAATGAGCCTCATTGGCTATGATGTTTTTATGGAGGTGTGGTGAATCCCCACCTGTGGGTTTATAAAGACCGCCCTGGAATTGGCGGAAGAGATACCCCTGACAAAGCTTTTCGGATCGGGTGACTGATTCCTTGTACACTGCTTGTAACCCTCTTTTATCTTGTAAGTACAATAATACCTTTGAACCTCAACTTATGTGATTGTGCTTCACTATTTGTGGCAACCTTGATCCTTCACAGAAGTTCACAAAGGAGAGGAGAAAGTGGATTTATGTGACCTGAATGCTTTGCCATATCCAGTGATATCTGCTTGATTCGGAAAGGAGGACTTTCTGTTTGCTCTGGAGCAGCGCGGTCCACTTCAAAAACCTACCTGGTATCCTGACCAGATCCAAAACATTAGCAGAACCAAATACCACAGTGCAGAACAAAAAACTGCCCTAGCAGAACCAAATACCACAATGCAGAACAAAATACTGCCTCAGCAGAACCAAATACCACAATGCAGAACAAAATACTGCCTCAGCAGAACCAAATACCACAGTGCAGAACAAAATACTGCCTCAGCAGAACCAAATACCACAGTGCAGAACAAAATACTGCCTCAGCAGAACCAAATACCACAGTGCAGAACAAAATACTGCCTCAGCAGAACCAAATACCACAGTGCAGAACAGAAAACTGCCTCAGCAGAACCAAATACCACAGTGCAGAACAGAAAACTGCCTCAGCAGAACCAAATACCACAGTGCAGAACAGAAAACTGCCTCAGCAGAACCAAATACCATAGTGCAGAACAGAGAACTGCCTCAGCACAACCAAATACCACAGTGCAGAGCAAAAAACTGCATCAACAGAACCAAATACCACAGTGCAGAACAGAAAACTGCCCTAGCAGAACCAAATACCACAATGCAGAACAAAATACTGCCTCAGCAGAACCAAATACCACAGTGCAGAACAAAATACTGCCTCAGCAGAACCAAATACCACAGTGCAGAACAAAATACTGCCTCAGCAGAACCAAATACCACAGTGCAGAACAGAAAACTGCCTCAGCAGAACCAAATACCACAGTGCAGAACAGAAAACTGCCTCAGCAGAACCAAATACCATAGTGCAGAACAGAGAACTGCCTCAGCACAACCAAATACCACAGTGCAGAGCAAAAAACTGCATCAACAGAACCAAATACCACAGTGCAGAACAGAAAACTGCCCTAGCAGAACCAAATACCACAATGCAGAACAAAATACTGCCTCAGCAGAACCAAATACCACAGTGCAGAACAAAATACTGCCTCAGCAGAACCAAATACCATAGTGCAGAACAAAATACTGCCTCAGCAGAATCAAATACCACAGTGCAGAACAAAATACTGCCTCAGCAGAACCAAATACCATAGTGCAGAACAAAATACTGCCTCAGCAGAACCAAATACCACAGTGCAGAACAAAATACTGCCTCAGCAGAACCAAATACCATAGTGCAGAACAAAATACTGCCTCAGCAGAACCAAATACCACAGTGCAGAACAAAATACTGCCTCAGCAGAACCAAATACCATAGTGCAGAGCAAAAAACTGCGTCAGCAGAACCAAATACCACAGTGCAGAGAAAAAAAACTGCATCAACAGAACCAAATACCACAGTGCAGAACAGAAAACTGCCTCAGCAGAACCAAATACCACAGTGCAGAACAAAATACTGCCTCAGCAGAACCAAATACCACAGTGCAGAGAAAAAAACGGCGTCAGCAGAACCAAATACCATAGTGCAGAACAAAAAACTGCGTCAGCAGAACCAAATACCACAGTGCAGAACAGAAAACTGCCTCAGCACAACCAAATACCACAGTGCAGAGCAAAAAACTGCATCAACAGAACCAAATATCACAGTGCAGAACAGAAAACTGCCCCAGCAGAACCAAATGTCACAGTGCAGCTCAAAATACTGACTCAGCAGAACCAAATACCACAGTGCAGCACAAAATTATGCCTCAGCAGAACAAAATACCACAGTGCAGAACAAAAAACTACCCTAGCAAAACCAAATACCACAGTGCAGAACAAAATACTGCCTCAGCAGAACCAAATACCATAGTGTAGAACAAAATACTGCCTCAGTAGAACAAAATACCACAGTGTAGAACAAAATACTGCCTCAGCAGAACCAAATACCATAGTGTAGAACAAAATACTGCCTCAGCAGAACCAAATACCACAGTGTAGAGCAAAAAACTGCATCAGCAGAACCAAATACCACAGTGCAGCACAAAATACTGACTGAGAAGAACCTAATAACACAGTGCAGAACAAAAAACTGCCTCAGCAGAACCAAATAGCATAGTGCAGAACAAAATACTGATTCAGTAGAACCAAATACCACAGTGCAGAACAAAAATTGCCCTAGCAGAACCAAATACCAGAGTGCAGCACAAAATACTTCCTCAGCAGAACCAAATACCATAGTGCAGCACAAAATACTACCCCAGCAGAAACAAATACAACAGTGCAGCACAAAATACTGATTCACCAGATCGAAATACCACAGTACAATGCAAAATACTGCCTCAGAAGAACCAAATACCACAGTGCAGCACAAAATACTGATTCAGCAGAACGAAATACCACAGTACAATGCAAAATACTGCCTCAGAAGAACCAAATACCTAGTGCAGTGCAAAATACTGCCTCAGCAGAACCAAATACCGCCCCCGCAGAACCAATTGAATTCAGGAGGGCACCTGCGGCCGCTGAGAAGATGCATAAGTGCCTGATGTTCCTACATTTACTAATGTTGAGAGCATTAGATCATTACGTACCTGAGTGTCTGAATTTTCCTGTAGTGTCTATGGCCAGTCCCCCCATGGTTGTGTGGTATGGTATTCTGTGTTACACTATGGTATTACTGACTTTTCTGACATGTATTGGCCCCATCTACTTGTGTTGGCCCCGCCTTTTGTCAGCTTGGACTATGGAGAAGGGGAAAAGGAGCACTAGGGGGGCATTTACTGGGGCCACTATATAGGGGCATTTTAGACTGGCACACATTATGGCGGCACTATAGAGACATTAGCTCAACTGGGGGCACTAAGAGGGGGTATTTTTTGTACTGTACACAGAACAGGGGCATTTTTGTACTAGTTCACATTAGGGGGAATTTCTTGCACGCTGCCTCATCATAAATTAGACAAATCTAATGGCAGCGGCAGGGGAAACTGAGACCGGCATAAAAAGCCAGTCTTAGTAGATGTGTCCCATTAGCACTAGTGCTTTTACAAACTGGGCAAAAAACCCCAAAAGACGATGGGGGTCATTTATTAAGACTGTGAGGAATATGGATTATCATTTACTGGCAGCCATGATTTTCATCTAATTCACCTTGGTCTGTGTGCATGCAAAATATGTTCTCACCCCCTAGCCATCTGTTGTCAGATAGAAAGCCCCATGGAGTCCAGGCTTCAAGTAGGCCCCAGGTGGATAAAGTCACACCTCAACCAGCCAGTTTGGAGGCAAGCTAATCCTGCATGAAAACCCCAAGCAGGAGGTCTCAGCCCTTGCCCAGGATCAATGATACCTCCCAGACATGTTGGCACCTACATTTCATAAGGAATTATGAATCGTCCGTCCATCCCAGGCTTCGGTTATCTTTTTGCAATCCTGGGGCAAAGCCAAACATCCATGTGGTCCTGGCTCAATGCTACGATGCTCGGGAGGGGAGATATACATATATATATGTTCCTCTATGCTTAGTTACGAGTTGGCCTCCATCTCTATATTTCTTTTTATTCCTATCCCATGTTTGTGATGCAATGTTCGATCCCTCTATTTATGTAATGTATGGATTTCCATACTTATAATGTGCGCCCCCTCTCCCCTAGGGTAGGGATACATAATACATGTTGTCTTAATACGTGTCCTCTTTAAGTATCCGGACTTCTGCGTGCACCCCCCGTTCTGTGGAGATGCATGCAGATTAACACATTGAATCATGTATTTGTGCTATTACCTTGTTGGTACTTACTATGTCACTGCTGTGCGCTTGTTTTTAGACGTCATTACTTCCAGGGGCGAACAGCTGTGGATGACGGCGCCGGCCGTGCCCTGTCTGCCTCTATATAAAACACACTAGCGTCATGACGTATTCAGCGGCCTGAGGAAGCGCGACCCCACGCGCGAAACGGCCGTCGCCGCCCGCAACAGTGTATCCGCCTCTGGACCCACATGTATCTTCTTCTAAGGAAGCCACAATAAAGATTTTTTATCCTGGTGAGTGCCGCAACGCTATTTATTTTCTTCTTACCTTAATGATTGATTCCCACTCAACGTTTACTTTTTGTTGCTGAGCACCACCTACAGGATTCTCAATACCGCATGCTACCAGCCCATATCGGCGATATCAGTGGAGGCAGTGCCGCCTTACTTTCTTCTCTTCTTCTCGCATTAGATATACATATATCCCCACAGAAACCAAATAACGGTACCATGCTTGGACACTAGTTGTAGCCGGAACCCAGGCAGATCAATTAGGCCCAGAACCATCTTCCTTCAACATTCTGGTCTAGGACTATGAGCCCTAAGGGGTTTTATGGGTCATTTTCTGCCAGCACCAGAGAAGGAGGAGTGGACCATACCCATAGGCAGGGAGGGGAGTGGCCGACTACAGGTCATTAGCCCATGCAAGCCAGCGGGCGGTGTCTTTTTTGAAGGGGGTCAAATCGTGCCAATGTGTTTGGAGAGACCGGGAACCAGCTGACATCATCACTGCCCCCACGTGACTGCAGACAAGGACTATTCCACCATTATAACCCAAAGGAACTTTCATCTACCCGGTAACTGACTTTTGCTCTGCTTAACCCTGTTGTACCTATATCACCTGTATCTGTAACCTCAGACCACTGTATATATTCTCTGTGTATATTGTGTTATATAGTGTGCCCTTAAGGCGATTAAATATATAATTTTATCTTGTGCTATCTTGTACCTCGATCACGAATCCCTACTTCCATGTTTCGGCCTAGTTATAAGCTACCGCGGGTTGGTTTCTCACCCTATATAATCCCGTTAGCGGACCGGGCTTATATCAAACAAGAAGCTGGTGGCAGATTTCCCAGGCTGAGGACGCGCTGTTTCACTGTGGCAGTGAAAAGGCTCTCCCAGCTTGTTGCCTCTCTGCACCCGCGTGGACAGGAGGTGTCTGTGTAAACTGTACCAAGCTGACCTTACCTGCTCCTCTGGAGGGCGTAACGTCACGCTTTGGTAACCCGTGACAATACTGTGTCTCGTGAGCTCGATGTAGGTGACGTCAAGCGGGCATGAGGTCTGGTATTCGTCACATATTGGTGGGAACAAAGTGGGATTGAGATACTAGTGTGTGTGAGTGTGGGACCCATACTCCCAGACACTAAGGACTACCAGCAGTAGCTTTTGCCGCTGGAGTCTTAAGATCAGCTCAACACTAGACAATAAGGTGTGTGTGCATCAGGTTGCAGGCTGTGTCAGTGACCATCAGTTGTAATGACGGCCAGCATCACAAGGAGCAAAGCTAAAGAGATGGCCGATACTTTGAATGGTGGTGGGGAGGACGCAGTCCAGATAATGGGCCGGAAAAGGTGGAAGGCAACTTTCTTCAAGGTGAGGGGGAGCACAGCCAAAGGAGCCAGTTGCCGGAGGTGAGGTCTGTGGTGGGCCTCACTCCACCTGCCCACCCCCCCAGCAAAGCTGGCTCAGCTGCTCTCCTACAAGCTGCCCTGGAGCGTCTCCAGGCCAGAGACCAGGCAGCCTCTGAGCTCCTCATGGCGGCTGCAGAACGTCATGAGCAGGCTGCAGAACGTCATGAGCAGGCTGCAGAACGATGCGAGCAGGCCGAGCGTGAGCACTAGCTACAAGTGCTCCAGCTCCAACTCCAGCAGCCCTCTCCAGCCCGATGTGAGTCGCCAGAGGTCCGAGTTCCCAAACTGCGGGAGGAGGACTTTCCCCTACTGGACAAAGATGGGGACCTGGACACCTTTTTGTTGGCATTTGAGATAGCCTGCCATCTGGACCAGCTGCCAGAGAACCAGTGGTCAGATTCCTCATGCCACGGCTCAGGGGAAAAGCCCTTGAAATCTTCTCGTAGCTGCCCAGCGAGACCTTCCTGAACTATGAGGACATCAAACCGGCTCTGGTCAGGCAGTATAACTTAACCCCTGAGTCGTACCGGAAAAAGCTCAGTAATTTGCAGCAGGGTTCTACCCAGAGCTGGGCCTATCACATGCAGGCATTGCTGAGAGCGGTCGACCAATGGAACACAGATTTGGAGCTTACCACCGTCCAGCAGCTGAAGGAGCGCATCGCTACAGAACAGTTCTTGTGGAATTGCCTGGAGGACCTACAGCCGTACCTCCGCGACCGGAAGCCAAAGGGGGCCTCCGCAACAGCAGCCCTGGCCGATGAATACACCAACAACAGGACTTCAGAGGCCCGAAAACCTGTCGGCTAGAGAGGGGGTAAGACACACTCTGCCCCTGCTGCTCCTGCCCCTAGGCCCAAGTGGGCACCGGCCCCAGCTTCACTTTCCACGTCGGTGGGGGAACACCAACTTTGCCACCTGTGTAAACAGCTGGAACACTTCAAGGCCACATGTCCCCAGCGCCCAGGGGACCCGTCCCAGTCATCGACCCGGAAACCGTCCCCTGTGTTGTGTGTGGGGGTGGTGGGAGGTCCCTTGACAATGTTCAACCGGTCTCCGTGGGCCAGACCGTGGCCATGGGACTTAGAGACACTGGTGCTGAGATAACACTGGTACGGCCTAAACTGGTGGCACCCCATGATTTACTGCCCGGGAGATCCCATACTGTCTCCGGATTGGAGGAGTAGAACCGTCGCTGCCCGTCGCCAAGGTCTATTTGGACTGTGGCGCCAGTCGAGGAGTAAGGGAGGTGGGGGTATCTGCAATTATCCCCGCCAGTGTTTTGCTTGTCTCTAAGTACATGGCCGCTGACACCCCGAGGTCCGATTCCACAGAATGTGATGTAATGTCCCCCCCCCCCCGATGATACTGTGAATGTACCTAACATGCCTGTTGATAGGGATGTGGGGGTGAGGGATGTAGTGTGTATCTGTCCCCTCAGTGGGGAGGGGGGTCATTCCTGCCAGCTGTGCTGAGGACCCAGGGTGTGGCCAGCAACCCTGCTGGAACCTGTTGTCCTCCGGTGTGGTGACTGAGGGGACAAGCAGGGGGCAGAGAGCTGCGGGGGAGGAGGATGCAAATGAGGTCATGGCTGTCCCAGGAGAAGTAGTGCTGCCAGGTAAAGCTTCAGTGCAGGGTTCCTCCACACCTGGGATGTCAGGGGGCCAGGTTAGTCTGGACTGGCGACTTGGTCGGGAGCTGATGGGAAGCAGGCACTACGAGCGGTGGCAGCGGCCATAGCTGCTGTCACGCGCAGTGGGATTGCTAGGGGCCCAATGGCTTTCCCCCTTCCGACCAAGTGGCTGCCGAGTCAGATGGAGGCCTGGAGACAGGTCCCAGGGACCTGACAGGGGACGTGGAAGTCTTGTCTATTCTGACTACGTCTGGTCAGAGGTTTCAGGTGGCGTTAGTGGCTAACGCCAGCCTGGACGCTCCCATGGAGCAGTTGGCACAGCCTTACTCTGTCTCAGACCTCGAGCGGGTGGTCTGGGACCAAGGACTGCTGTACTGGGTCATGGTCCAGCAGGGCTCAGCGGAGGAGTGGCCTAGGGAACGGCAGGTAGTAGCACTGACAGGGGACGTGACAGTCTCGTCTATTCTGACCACGTCCCACCAGGGGTTTCAGGTGGCGCTAGGGGCTAGCGCCAGCTTGAAAGCTCTCACGGAGCAGATGGCACGGCCTCCCTTGGATTCAGACCTCCAGAGGGCAGTCTGGGACCAAGGACGGTTGTGACAGCAAACGGTCCAACAGGTCTCAGCAGAGGTGTGGTCTAGGGACTGACAATTTGCGGTACCCTATCCGTTCAGGATGAAATTTCTGTGGGCTGCGCATGAGATTCAGGTGACCAGATACCCAGGGGCCTCTAAGACAGAGGCCTGGACGGGAGACGTAGCCACCCCTGGGTCGTCGGTCATCGAGTGTGTCATGCGCTTCCAGGAAAAGGCGCAGGCCTTGTCGCGGTTGGTGCATGACAGTATAGGGCAGGCCCAGACCGACCAGAAAAGGGGGTACAACCAGGAGGCTTGTGAGAGGACCCACCACGTGGGTAAGCAAGTGTGGATACTGGTTCCCGTACCTCAGGACAAGCTTCAGGCGGCCTGGGAAAGTCTGTACCTCGCGCACAAGCGACTCAATGCCAAGATGTACCTGGTCACCCTGGACTACGCCCGGGGAAGGCAGAAGGCCTTCCTCGTGAACCCGAATTGCCACCCCTTCCTGGAAATGTTAACCAAAAATCCCGGAAAGACGGAGTCCACCGAGATGCCCTTGGGCATGGAGTATGCCCCTGTCACTTCTAGGCGGATGGTCCACCTGCTTAAGGGACTCGAAAGGTACAAGGCCGCGTACCTAGAGATTGTTGCCGTCTTCGGTCCCACAGGGGAGGATCCCCGGAAGTATCGGGTGCAAATGCTAGGGCAGATCTGCCAGGCAGGCTTGACCATCAAGCCAGGAAAGTGCCAGCTGGGCATAAGTGAGGGGCCCTGGGTAGGCGGGGAATCTTCAGAATCAGAGCCCGGGAGAGTGGATGCCAGCACATCCTGGCCCACCCTCCAGGAGAAGAACCAGGTGATGTCCTTCCTGCTCACCGCCGGGTACTATAGGGGGTTTGCGTCCCACTATAGAAGCCTGGCGAGGCCCCTGGCGGACCGCACCTGGAAGAAGCTGCCCTCCACAGTCGATTGGACAATCTACTGCGAAACGGCCTTCCAGGTGCTGAAGGCTGCCCTTTCCAGCTTCCCTGTACTACAGGCAGCCGACTTCACACGGCCGTTTATAGTACCAACTGACGCCAGTAATTTCGGCCTCAGTGTCATGCTCAGTCTGGGTGACTCTATTGTCCAAGAACGAATGAGAGGTGGGTATGCGGGAGCTTGGCACTCCAGCCGTACCATGTTGCCATTCGCCACCAGAGAGGGTGCGGATGGGCGCACGGGGAAACACAGGCATATGCTTCCCCTAGCGCCCTCTAAAGGGGGGGAGGTGTGAGGAATATGGATTTTCATTTACTGGCAGCCATGATTTTTGTTTGATTCACCTTGGTCAGTGTACATGCAAAATATGTTCTAACCCCCCCAGCCATCTGCTGTCAGATAGAAAGCCCCCAGGGGTCCAGGCTTCAAGGAGGCTCCAGGTGGATAAAGTCACATATCAACCAGCCAGTTTGGAGGCAAGCTAATCCTGCAGGAAAACCCCCAGCCCTTGCCCAGGATCAATGATACCTCCCAGACATGTTGGCACCTACATTTCATAAGGAATTATGAATTGTCCGTCCATCCCAGGCATAATTCGGTTATCTTTTTGCGATCCTGTGGCAAAGCCAAACATCCACATGGTCCTGGCTTAATGCTACGATGCCCGGGAGGGGAGATATACATATCTCCCCACAGAAACCAAATAACGGTACCATGCTTGCACTCTAATTGTAGCCGGAACCCAGACGGATCAATTGGGCCCGGAACCATCTTCCTGCGACATTCTGGTCTGGGGCTATGAGCTCTAAGGGGTTTTATGGATCATTTTCTGCCAGCACCAGAGACGGAGGATTGGACCCTACCCATAGGCGGGGAGGGGAGCGGCCGGCTACAGGTCGTAAGCCCATGCAAGTCAGCGGGCGGTGTCTTTTCTGAAGGGAGTCATATCGTGCCAATGTGTTTGGAGAGACCAGGAACCAGCTGACATCACTGCCCCCACGTGACTTCAGCCAAGGACTATTCCACCATTATAACCCAAAGGAACTTTCATCTACCCGTTAACTGACTTTTGCTCTGCTTAAAGGGGTTATCTGAGTTATTTTTTTGTTCTTTCTATGTTCCTAACTAAGCAAATATAACAGCTTTCCAATTCACTCACTTTATCTCAGATTTCACTGAGGGTCACATGACCTGTGATATCAGCTTCTCTCTCTGCTCTGATAAAGGTCGTTTACAAGCCTGTAAACGAGACGTCTCTGTGCTGGCCTAACCCCCACCTTCACTGCCGTCTACTCTCTGCTAGGATTCTTAACCCCTTCAGCTGCACAGCTCTGCAGGCAGGGACAATTCTGGGCACTGAAGCTGATATACTAGAGAGAGCATTACACAAGAAGGTAGGGGGAAGATCCTGTGTGTATTAGCAGTGTCATTATACAGCTGGGACTTGTAGTCCTACACATACAACATGCTGCAGAGTCTCCCAGCAGGCAGACATGTCACTCAGGGCAGCTCTTGTATCCACTCCCTTAGCAGTGTCATTATACAGCTTGGACTTGTAGTTCTACACATACAACATGCTGCAGAGTCTCCCAGCAGGCAGACATGTCACTCAGGGCAGCACTTGTATTCACTCCCTTAGCAGTGCAGGGGGAGGGGCACAGATTGTTTTTATTGCATGTAAACAAAGGGCCAGAAGAGAACCAGGGAAATTAGGAAAAATATATATTTTTTTGCATAAAACTTGCTTAGCTCAGTTATATATCAGATTTTGAGTGCTATATTATTTTTTTTCATAACTCAGACAACCCCTTTAAGGCCTCTTTCACACGGGCGTGTGTGCCCCATGGTCGTGCTGCGGGCCACAATGCACGAGCACAGTCCGCGGGGCAGCCGCAGCAGATTGCGGACCCATTCACTTGAATGGGTCCGCGATCCGGCCGTTCTGCAAAAAGATAGGACATGTTCTATCTTTTTGCGGAATGGAAGTATGGGACGAAACCCCACGGAAGCACTCCGTAGTGCTTCCGTAGGGTTCTGTTCCACACCATTCCGCATCTCTGGATTTGCGGACCCATTGAAGTGAATGGGTCCGCATCCGTGATGCGGAATGCCCACGGAACGGCGCCCGTGTATTGCGGATCCGCAAATGCGGTCCGCAATACAGCAACGGGGCGCACACGCCCATGTGAAAGAGGCCTAACCCTGTTGTACCTATATCACCTGTATCTGTAACCTCAGACCACTGCATATATTCTCTGTGTATATTGTGTTATATCTATTGTGCCCTAAAGGCAATTCAATAAATAATTTAATCTTGTGCTATCTTGTACCTCGATCACGAATCCCCACGTCCGTGTTCCAGCCTAATTATAAGCTACCGCGGGTTGGTTTCTCACCCTATATAATCCCGTTAGCGGACCGGGCTGGTGGCAGATTTCCCGGACTGAGGACGCACTGTTTGACTGTGGCAGTGAAAAGGCTCTCTCAGCTTGTTGCCTCTCTGTACCCGCGTGGACAGGAGGTGTCTGAGTAAACTGTACCAAGCTGACCTTACCTGCTCCTCTGGAAGGCGTAACGTCATGCTTTGGTAACCCGTGACCATACCGCGTCTCGACGTAGGTAACGTCAAGCGGGCACGAGGTCTGGTATTCGTCACAAAGACCAACATTTTAGACACCGGTTTTAATAACCCCTATATCTGACGGTGGATCCGCCAAAGTAATGAAGAGGCGCAGACCTCTACATAACTTTGGCACATCCAGCACCAGTCTAAGGGCTCATTCAGACAGCCGTATGTTTTGTTCTGCATCGGTTCCGCATTTTTAGGGAACAGGCGCGGACCCATTAATTTCTATGGAGCCGCAAAAGATGCGGACAGCACACAGTGTGCTGTCCGCATCCGTTTTTCGTTTCCGCGGCCCCGCAAAAAATATAGATCAATTGGGGGCAAGAATAGGCGGCCATGTGCGGTCTATGAGAGTGAGGCCATGTGCGGTCCGCAATTTGCGGACTGCAAAACACATAAAGTCGTGTAAATGCAGCCTAAATGTAAGACAGCTTCCTAACTGGCTTACATTTAGACCATATAGGTCATTTTCCACTTTATTAGACCTGGCATGAGTGGGGAAAAGTCGCAGATTGCGGCGTAACTAACTGCTACACTACAATCTGCTCCAGAAATACACCTAATATAGGCTTATTTCTGGATAAATGACCCTCTGATGATGTCTATAGGACAAAAACATCAGAGCATGCTGATATTTCCAACAAATATCATTGGTGTGAAAATGGCACTAAACAAAAACAAAAAACTCTTATTTGCCCAGCATTATTTCCCATAGACTGCAATGCCACATATGTAGCTAGCATTTTTTGCCTTAAAAATGCTGCAAAAAACATGAGAACTGTTGTGCCTTTTCATAGGTAAATGCATTGATATCCAATTCTAGTCAAGATGGATGTTCATTGCCTTTAAGAGCCATGCTCGACTATATTTACAATTTTGTATGTCTTGAGTAGGCCAAAGTAAGGTCGCACAAAGGTTTCTGTGTAAAAAGGTTTCTATTCTTCAGTGCTATTCTTCTCATGAATGTACCAGTCTGAGAAGAATACTCCTTGTCTACTTATTTATGACGGGAGATAAAGATAAGCTCTATGCAGCTGGTGATAATTACCTATACAATTAGGTATTTATTAATGAAGCAAAATATATATTATGTATGTATTCATTTAATGAGCCTTAGTTAGTCCTTAGCATAAGACAATCAGTAGGACATATATATATATATATATATATATATATATATATATTTATTTATTACTTTATATTATATTGTTATATGTTATGAAGACAACATGTATCCAGTATATTATATATATATTTCTCATTAGGAGAATATTCGTCTCTAAAAGAGTGTCTGTGAAGATGTGTGTTTTGTAACAATTAATCGCATCTTTGGTATGACAGGAGGTACTGATATCTCTGTGAGAAAACAAGGCCATTCATATCATTATGCTCCATAAATCAACAGTGTAAGAAACATTCAGAGAGATGACTAGAGGTCTGTCTCTAATTGATACAAGTGTCAGAATTAATCCCTATAGCTTTGAATTAAAGCTTCTAAGGTCAAATGTATAAAATATGTTTTATTCAGACTTACATAAGTTAACCCTTTATACTATGATGCAAATAGCTTACACAGCAGTGCCAACCAAGGTATGAGTAGGTGACATTACAACAGTAATGGGTAATTCTGGGTAAGGTTACGTCACAATTTTTATCAATGGTCACGCCCATCCGACAATGATTGGAAAGTTCCAAACTAGAAAGGTGTGTCTACCTGATAAGTTTGTGATCATAAATCACACAAGGAGAAGGAGAGAAAAAGGAGAGACAAGTTGAGCTCTCTAGAGGGGTCTATCAAGATGAAAGCCATGGTGAGATATACTGTGATGGACCACCCAGCTTTCCTAGGAGCAGAAGTGAGATTCCTACTAGCACTTGGTAAGAGAAACAGAGAATGATATTTCATTTTATTAAGACTAATTTGATAGTGTGGGTGAAATTATACCATCTAGATTGGCGAATATTGAGATGTAGTCTTAGGATATTGTGAGGTTTCATTCTACCTGCAGAAGAATCAAGACTCATAATCTAGCAAAGCATTAAATAATTGCTTAGATATATATATATTGATAGTAATATTCTTTGCCAAGCTAAGTGATGGATTCCCACAGGAAAGACTTGTTTCAAGTCCTTCCCATTTAAGATATGGTCTAGGAAAGATCCTAGGTCCCTGTTATTTGTCATAATAGTCTTACCAAAGTTATATGTGTGAAAATAGTCCAGGATGGGGCGGAAGGATACAGTTATCTCTTCTAAGTTATATCCTTGAATGGATTTGCCCATTCTGGAAGTCATGTGATGTGTAGTTGGTTAGAAGGGGGCAGAATGTATTTAGCATTCCATATTGATGTCTAGGATTAGACATGCCCGTCTTGATATCATGAGGTTTCCTCTGAACAGTAGTAATGTATATAACTTATGTTCCTATTTTGATATCCTAACCTAATAATAGCTTGGTTATAATGTGACAAGTTATTTCCACTCACATGTATTGTTAAAGGGATTCTGTCACCAGTTTTTGACCCCCACATTCAAAAATATGGTTATGTGCATGGAGCCCTTGTGATTTCTAATGTGGTCTTATAAGCTAAAACTGTAGGCTCATTTAGTGTAAAAAACGTTTTATCTAACCTGTCATTCATCAGATTAAGGTGCCCAGGAGGATGCTCATGTCTCCAAGATGCCGCCCGCCGCCGCCGTTCGTGCCCAGCTCCTCCTTTGCTGTCATCAGCGATGTGCCCAGCTCCTCCTTTGCTGTCATCAGCGCCGCCTTAGAATCCTTTTCAACGCCTCCGGCTCTCCCTCACTCCCCCCTCCTTCTTCTCTAACATCCCGCGCATGCGCACAGGCCTGTGCCTGATGCGTCCGTGCGGACTTCTCCGTTCAGCTTCATTGAGCGAAGTGCGCATGCGCCGGCACTTCGCTGAACCTCCCGATGACCTGAAGGCTGGCGCCAGTGTTCAGGGCATCGGGAGGTTGAGCGAAGTGCCGGCGCATGCGCACTTCGCTCAATGAAGCTGAACGGAGAAGTCCGCATGGGCGCATCAGGCACAGGCCTGTGCGCACGCGCGGGATGTTAGAGAAGAAGGAGGGGGGAGTGAGGGAGAGCCGGAGGCGTTGAAAAGGATTCTAAGGCGGCGCTGATGACAGCAAAGGAGGAGCTGGGCACATCGCTGATGACAGCAAAGGAGGAGCTGGGCACGTCGCTGATGACAGCAAAGGAGTAGCTGGGCACATCGCTGATGACAGCAAAGGAGGAGCTGGGCACATCGCTGATGACAGCAAAGGAGGAGCTGGGCACGAACGGCGGCGGCGGCATCTTGGAGACATGAGCATCCTCTGATGAATGACAGGTTAGATAAAACGTTTTTTACACTAAATGAGCCTACAGATTTAGCTTATAACACCACATTAGGAATCACAAGGGCTCCATGCACATAACCATATTTTTAAATGTGGGGGTCAAAAACTGGTGACAGAATCCCTTTAAGCTTGTAATGCTTTATATTAACGCTATATATATTCATTTGCATGTATCATTGTGTTTATTTACTTATTTATGTTTATAACCTTGTAACCAATAAACCTGTGTATTATTGTATAATGTAGGACTATATTTTTATCATTAACGTCATCTCACAACACTTATTATCTGAGGAAATAGTCGGACTTAGATGTGAATTGTATCGATTAATTTGTCTACAATTCACCAGGTCATGATTTTAAGAATTTATGACAAATTTTATAAAACATTTTTTTTTTATGGTTAATTATTTTTATGACCATAAGTAATAATTCTTAATTGCATTATTACCCCGACAGAACAAAATTAGGAAGCACACAAAACCTCTTAAAAATGCCCAAAAATCCTACTTATGACACCAGTCTAAGGGCTCATGCGCACGGCCGTGGCTGTTTTGCGGTCTGCAAACTTATTTGCACGTTAATGTTTGGTAAGTGATTTCCATCAGGGATTGTAAGCCAAAACCAGGAGTGGAGACCACGCAGAGATAATGTATAATGGCAAGATCTGCTCCTGTTCTGTGTTTAGAGCTGCACCTGGTTTTGGCTCACAATCACTGATGGAAATCACTGACCAAAAGCTAGGCCTCATTTATCAAAGCTAACAGCAAAGCTTTCTTTGTTGCCCACAGCAACCAATCAGAGCTTACCTTTAATTTTTTCAGAACACTTTAAGAAATGAAAGGTAAGTTTTGATTGGTTGCTATGGGCAATTACTGTTGTCCTTTTAGGCAGAAACACTTGGAACCAAACCCGAGTTCCGGTAATGTTTTTTGACAGTAGAAATCAATTTATGAAGTTATTACGTGAAGTCTCACGAGACTTCGCAGAGTAATAACTTCGGCTCATCGGAGCCAATACTTTCTACAAAGTTTCGCTCATCCCTAGTACTGATCTTTCCCTTATACTTTATCTCTTTTATAGGGGCACATTTACTAATGGATTTGCGACACTTTTAGGTTTTGTGCCTGGTATGCCAGTTGGGAATGACAGAGGTGGGGCAGGGGTGTGTCGCTGGCCGTGGTGCTGGGGCTGGGACTCTAGCTCTGCAAATTTACACCTGGAAACAGGTACAAATGTAAACTAAAAACGACGCCAGCCAGGAGCTGGAGTAGTTTTTGCAACAGGTGCACAGACTGCTACAGACGCACCTAATGTATGACGGGGTGCAGACCTCGTCATAAATTAGACGTATCTAGAGGCAACGCAGAGGAGGAAACTTTTTATGCCGGTCTTAGTAAATGTGCCCCATAATCTTTAGCATTCATTATGGTTTTCCAATTTGTATGTAAAAAATGTTGGCTATTCGGGAATCTGGGATGTTGTCCAGAAAAAATAAAAATTGGCAACCCTGATCACTGACTGTGTGAAAGCAGCCTAAGGGCTCATGCACACGACCGTAGCCTGTTTTGCGGGGCCACGCTACAGACATACGGATGCGGACAGCACACAGTGTACTGTTTGCATCTTTTGCAGCCCCATTGAAGTGAATCGGTCTGCATCCGACCCGCACAAAGTGCGGATCAGATGCGAAAAAATATGAGGGTCATTTATTAAGCCGAAATATGCCCATATTAGCCGTATTTCAGACGCAGATTTCGGCGCAGCAGCTATCTGCAACAAGTGATGGCCAGTTTGCAGTGTTCGCCGACAAACACATGCGATCTGCCATCTTTATTCCCTTACCTGTGCCTGCGCCGCGAGCCGCTCTGAAACACATGCGGTCACCGGGAGCAGGCAGTTCCGAGAAAAGCCCGATGAAGGAACACTGCGAACTGGCCATCACTGCCTGCAACTTCTCCCTGCTCATGCTAAGTCTAAAAAAGTGGGTGTTATGTGGGCGGGGAAGGGGATGGGCCAGCAGGCCCATCTCATTTACCATCTTCTACGCCTGTTTTAGGGCTCATGCACATGACTATATGTGTTTTGCGGTCCGCAAAAACGGATCTGCAAAAAATACGGATGACGTCCGTGTGTATTCCGTATTTTGTGGAACGGAACAGCTGGCCCCTAATAGAACAGTTGTATCCTTGTCTGTAATGCGGACAAAAATAGGACATACTATTTTTTTGCGAAACGGATTTACGGAGATACGGAAATGGAATGCACATGGAGTAACTTTTTTTTTTTTTTTCCGGACCCATTGTAATGAATGGTTCTGCATACGGTCTACAAAAAAACAAAAACGGAACAGAGATGGAAAGAAAATACGTTCGTGTGCATGAGCCCTTAGGCACAGAAAATGGCCTAAATGTAAGGCTACTTTCACACTAGTGTTTTTGCTGGATCCGGCAAGGAGCAGCAAAAACGCTTCTGTTACTGATAATACAACCAATATGAACGGATCCGGTTGTATTATCTTTAACATAGCCTAGACGGATCCGTCATGAACACCATGGTAAGTCAATGGGGGACGGTTTTTATTGTGTCTTGCTCCGCACCACATTGCGGACAGAAAAATGCTGCTTGCAGCGTTATTCTGTTCGCGACGGGGACACAACCAGACAAAATGGTGCATTCCGTTTCATTCAGTTTTGTCCCCATTGACAATGAATGGGGACAAAACGGAAGCATTTTCCTCCGCTATTGAGATCCTATGACGGATCTCAATAGCAGAAAGGGAAAGCGCAAGTGAGAAAGTAAGGATGCTAGCTTTAGGGGCGGACTGAGAACCCTCAGGGCCCCTGGGCAAAATAAATCAAGGGCCCCCTCCCAGGCCCCACCCATGTTCTGCCTCCAGCCACGCCAATGTTCCGCATCCAGCAACGCCAATGTTCCACCTCCAGCCATGCCCATGTTCCGCCTCCAGCCACGCACAACACAAAAAACAAAAGTGCAATGATTCCTTTCTGGCAGAGTCTATCTCAGTGTCCTTTAGAGAGTTTGTTAGAAAGAATCCCCTCCAGGCCCCATTAGAGACTACAATGGGGTCAGTCTAATAGGCTTGGGGGGGGGGGGGGTTCTTTCTAACAGAGACCATCTAAGTGTCCATTAGAGAGTGTATTAGAAAGAATCCCCTCCAAGCCCCATTAGAGACTACAATGGAGGGGACTCTTTCTAACAGGCCATTGAAGGTGGTCTTTCTGGCAGAGGACATATCAGTGTCCTTTAGAGCAGTGGTCCTCAACTCCGGTCCTCAGGGCCCACCTACCAGTCATGTTTTCAGGATTTCCTTAGTATTGAGCAGGTGATATAATTAGTGTCCATCCATCAGGATTTACCACAGGTATTCATTCTGTGGGATACTCCTAAATCCTGACCGGCAAGTGGGCCCTGAGGACTGGAGTTGGGGAACCCTGCTTTAGAGAGTATGTTAGAAAGAGTTCCCTTCAGGTCACATTAGAGACTACAATAGAGTCTAATGGGTCCTGGAAAGGGGGGGGGGGGGGGGGGTCTCTCCTACACTATGGTTCCTATTCACAATATAACAACACAACATAGCTCTCTGATACCTAAGCCAAGTTGGCTCCTACCTTAATTATGGTTGGTGGCTGGCAGGCTGTGGCTGGCTGATTGGCAGGCTGTGGGCTTGCTGGTTGGCAGGCTGTGGCATTACTGGCTGTAGGCCTGTGGCTGGATGGCTGTGGGTGGCTGGCTCTGGGCCTGGGGCTGGCTGGCTCTGGGGTTGCCTCTGGACCTGGCTGGCTCTGGGGCTGGCTGGCTCTGGGGTTGCCTCTGGGCCTGGCTGGCTCTGGGCCCGTGAAAAGAAAAAAAGATAGAGGGTTAATCCAAGACTTCCCTGAACAAAATTCAGGGGAGGTCAGAGAGTAACAGGGTGGATATTTTAGAGATTGTTCAGAGTGATAGGTTGGACAGCTATGATAAAACAACGGAAGTCTAGAGAGGCTGCTGAGGGTGGTTACATATGTGCGGACGACAGCTACATAGGTGATAGTCAGATAAAAGAAAAAGGCAAAAATAGGTAATCACACTGGTGGCGCCAGTCTATCTATAAGAAATATTATCCGTATTCAGGCTATTAGGTCTGCCCGTATGGACTACTCAATGTTTTTATACGTATATCAGTATATAGACATGTAATATAGTATATAAACGTGCTTCAGTGGTTAGACACAGGGACCTATTCAGGGGCAGACTGAGCGGTTGGGCACTTCGGACGTGGTCCGGGGGGACGGCGGCTGCCGCCCAGTACAGAAAATTATTTCACCCGTCCGATGTCTCTAAAGCTCAGAGACATCGGGGGCGGGTCCGGGTGAACTAATTTTCTGTACGCATACTACGCAACATACGGCAGGCAGGCTATGGGGCCCGGCGGCCGGAGCTACTTACGCCACGTAAGTTACTTGGGAGAAGGGGCCCGGCCATGGCGATCTGTGAGGCGCGCCATCGTCGTCGGATACTGACATCACGTACTGACGTCGACGTGCAATGCCTCCACAGGCTGCGCTGAGGCCGGATTTTTTGTCAGCTGCGCCTGCACTGCAAACAGTGTGCGGAATGCGGATGGATTCTCTCCGCACACTGCCTGAACAAGTGACAACTAAGTGAAAGGCAAGAAATTGGGCTCAAGCCGCTTGGCCACACATTTGAGACAGGTCCAGAGCCAGCCAGGCCCAGAGTCAGATAAAAGAAAAAGTGCTATATATATATATATATATATATAGTATATAAACGTGCTTCAGTGGTTAGACACAGGGACCGATATACCTGTAGACACCATGACCATAGAAGCATGCAGAAGTCAGTGTGGTCCCCCTAACATCTTTGGGTTGCCGGTGACCAACAGTTGGCCCACAGTAGACAAGGTAATTAAAAGAAACTTAAAAAGGAACACTACTCACTTCACCAGAGGGACTGCTGTTTCTTCCAAAGATTCTACAAGCGACCAAGGCGACGGAGGAAGTTTTGTGGGTGTCTTGAGCTTTATCCAACAAAAATCCTCCCTGGTGAAGTGAATGTGCCTCTATTTTCGTTAGAGTGTTTTGGCGAGTTATTTCCATCAGTTATTGTGAGCCAAAACCAGGTACAGGTCAAAAACACAGAACAGGAGCAGATCTTTCCATTATACCTGATCTCTGAGTAGGCTTCACTACTGGTTTTGGATCACAAAAACTTATCAAAAAACTGAATTTGTGAACTCAGCCTTAGGGCTCATGCACACAACCATATGTATTTTGCAGTCCGCAAAAAACGTATCCGCAAAAAATACAGATGACATCCGTGTGCATTCTGTATTTTGCGGAACGGAACAGCCGGCCCCTAATAGAACAGTCCTTTCCTTATCTGTAATGTAGACAATAATAGGACATGTTCTATTTTTTGTGGAACGGAAATACGGACATACGGAAAGCACACGGAGTAACTTCCGTTTTTTTTGCGGAACCATTGAAATAACTGGTTCCGCATACGGTCCGCAAAAAAACTAAACGGACGCGGAAAAGAAAATACGTTTGTGTGCATGAGCCCTTATAGGCCAGAATGGCTGATAACAGGGAGCAGTAGCTTGTATTCCTCAGTACCAGCCAGTCTCCCCTTTAGCTTGAAATTACTTTATTTATAAAAAGAACATATTAAAAAGGTGATGGCAGCTCCAATAGCTCTGTAAGTATCTATCTGTGGAGTCATAAAGAGAACCAGCCCACTAAAAGAAATCACTACCAAAGGAGGCAGTAACCCGAGCTGAGGTGACCAGGAGCCGTCACCCAGCTGCGCTGTCCCTTTAACGCCGCCATACGCTTCCTGTCGCGCATGCGCACTCGGGTTCTGCGCTTGTCATCATGGCGGCGCGGGGCCATGTGCAGGACCCTAACGACAGGCGGCTGAGACCGATTTACGGTGAGTGTCCGGGGGGTCGTGAGGCTGGGGGTGCGGTGCGGTAACGCGTCGTGCCACAGAAAAACAGCTCGGGCGTGTGACGGAGGCGAAGGAGAAGCCGGGGCTGGAGGGAGAGCTAGGCCTGGCATCGGGCACCTCGGATGAATGGCTGCTGGCATAGGTTACCGGGCCATGTCACATTGTGTACCGCACGTTTCTCACGTGATTTGCGTCAGATGTAGACAGCTCTGTGCAGAGGAGTGGCAGAACTGGGCACTAGTAGGCATAGTGCTGGGGCATGGCAGCTCCTGCCTGTACCAGTACATCTTGCCCTTGGCTCCTGTTCACACCGGCGCTGTTGTGGTGGCGTTTTCACAGTAAGGCGTTAGCGTCCGTTCTGTCAGGTCTCTGGATACTGTCATCCTCAGTATTGGCGCCGATGGACATCAGGTGTGATGGCGTGTGACCGCATTTACACAACCGTAATAGAAAAACGCCCCCGTGCGAAAACTGCAAACACCGAATCTAAAGATCCAAAATAACAGGATCTGAGGAAATCGCTGGACGTCCACGCTGGTTGATGTCATCAGGAGCCATGTCCCTGCTGATGTATCGGTGACCTCGCTACCAATGACTAGTCCCCTGGGATCCATTGTGGGTCATATCCGGCGCCGCGGTGTGGTTTCCATGATGACTGGCCGCACCCTTAGATCGGTGGGATCCAGTACTCCCCCCTCAGAGCCCACCGAAATGAACAGAGCAATGAATGAAAAAGGAAGAGCGTGCACACTGCCAAAGACGGCGTAGTATGGTGCACGGATGTTTCCGGAACTCCGATAGTAATGAGTGCGCCTGCCCTACCTTGTCCATTCATTTCTCTGTTCATTTCGGTGGGCCCCATGGGGTAGAGGGCCCCCGTTTTCATTATCGATGGGGGTCCCACCCGTCTAAAAGTTACCCACTGTCCTGTGGATAGCGGATAACTTGTGCCCGTGTTTGCGTGGGTTTCCTCCGACACACCTTAGATTGTGAGCCCCATTGGGGACAAGTGATGCTGATGTCTGTAAAGCGCTGCGGAGTATGTCGGCGCTATAGAAGTGCATAAAATGGATAAATACTAGTGTTGAGCGAACTTGTGTTTAAAGTTCGTCTTCTAAAGTTCGAGTTATCGAAGTATCCCGTTATGGTCTGTGGTAGCGGAATCCATAACGCGATACTTCGTTAACCCGGAATTAAAACACAAGTTCGCTCAACACTAAAGAAATTTTATTTCTGAGCTGTAGCTGCCATCCAACTTCTGATATGATTTACTGGGGATGTGAGCAGGCGAGCTGATTCTAAGCGGGTGTCACTGCTTAGCCTGATGGGCGTATGTCAGGGGGGCGACATTTGTTACTTGCATGTTCTATATTGAGAACCACAAGGCTCAGCTTGTCTTGGAGAACAGGTGCTGCTGTTTTCAGTGCTCCACACTTAGTAGTCGCGGAGCAGACAGGTGGCCACGTTGGGAGGTCGTCCATTTGTTTAACCCCAGTGCTGCGTCTTACAAATCTAACCAACTATCTCCAGTGAAGGCTGCGGAGACTACCACCCACCAAGACCCCTATCGTACATTTGGCTGAAGGATTGTGGGCCTCATTCACATTGCCATGCTTTATGGATCAGTGGTTTGGTGCCCCTCTGGCTTTCTACAAAGGCACATAGAATATTTAGTTTTTTTCTTTTTTTGTAGTCCAGAGAACCCCCTTTAATTATGACACGTTAAATCACATGCACTAAACGGTGCATTCGCTCAGGTTTGCGCAAATATTTTTTGGTAGCTTTTATTGTAACAATTTTTTATTTTATTTTTTGTGGGATAAACGTGCCACAAATGATGATAGTTGAAGGTGTATGCAAAATAGGAAACGCAGGACGCATTTTGTTACTGGTGCCTTTTTATTTTTTTTAATTAGGTGACATTTGTCTTTCTGGTTTCTTTTTAAAAAAACGCAGCACCCTGGAGCTCCCGGAAATCTCACATCACCTTCTCTATACAGTGAAACACTAGTAGCAAAAGGCAGGTAGCCCAAAAAAGCACGTGTTTTTTTTTATTTTAAAGAGGTAAAAAACACCAGTGCAAATTTGTGTGTCTGGGCCCATAGGGCTCATGCACACAACCGTATGTATTTTGCTTTCCGTGTGCATTCTGTATTTTGAAGAAGGAACAGCTGGCCCCTAATAGAACAGTCCTATCCTTTTCCAAGATGCGGACAATAATAGGACATTTTAATTTTTTTATTTTTTGCGGACCCACTGAAATGAATGGTCTTGCATATGGTCCCCAAAAAAACTGGAACTGGCACCTGAAAGAAAATACGTTCGTATGCATGAGTCCTTAGGCTACCTGCACACGTTGCGGATTACCAGCAAAGTGTATGAGAACAGACAATCTCGTGTACGCTTTTTTTACTCAGTGTGGAGATTAAGAAACCATGTCACTTCTTTGTACGGTTCTTTTGTGTGAATTTCACCTTTTTTATTTTTTTAAATTTTATTTATTTTTTACTCGTTTTATTAAACAAATAAATTGTACGTAACATACATTGAAATTGTCAGAAAAGCATCAGGCAAAGAATGCCACAATTATTCATCAGTACAAAGCATCAGATTGAAGAAAATTTAATGTGCGTTACAGTCCAGTTTTTGTCATACATTATGGGATTTCACCCTTTTTGATGGAAAAGTGAGTTCTGTGGTAAAACCGCATGTAACGTGCTTTTTGGTGCGGACACACACATTCTCGTAATCATTTGTTTTAATTATTTTTATAAGTAGATAAAAACCGTGGAACTACAAGAACAATGTAACACGGTACAGGATAAGACATCAATATACCGTACTTATATCAGCAGTATAGGATATCCACAATATGGCATGTCAAAAAACACAAAATCGGACACGCATTCTCATGGCAGCCTTTGTGGTGTCTGCACACGATGCCTGTTACACACAGATTTTCTTGCTGAACATCCACAGCCATAGGTCTCATTATAAGGCCCCATGCACACGGCCGTGTGCGGGCCGTGGAACCGCGGCCTGGATCCCTCCTGAGAGCAGGAGCGCACGGCGGCACTGGTTGCTGTGACGCCGTGCGCTCCCTGCTGCCGGCACAGTACAGTAATACACTGGTATAGATCATACCAGTGTATTACTGTATTGCGGCGGCAGCAGGGAGCGCACGGTGTCATAGCAACCAGTGACGCCGTGCGCTCCTGCTCTCAGGAGGGATCCAGGCCGCGGTTCCACGGCCCGCACACGGCCGTGAAACACGGCCGTGTGCATGGGGCCTAAGACCGTAGTCGGCCCATGTCTGTATTGAGGCCCGCAGTATACGGGCACCGGCCTTGGGCACACCGTATCTCAGATGAGGACCCATTCACTGGAATGGGTCCGCAATCAGAAATATACGGTTCGGAACGGAGGCAAGGATCGGAAGCACTACAGAGTGCTTCCATGGGTTTTCTGTCTGTGCCTCTGCACCGCAAAAAAGCAGAACGTGCATTACTTTTTGTGGTGCAGACCCCATCCATCTCAACGGAGCCGCAAAAGATGCTGACGGCACACTTAGAAAAAAGACAGCATGTACACAGCAGGGATCCGAGTTTTGCAGATCTGCAAAACACTTACATCCGTGTGCATGAGCCCTAATACAGTACTAGCTACTTAGATGAGATTTTTGAAATCTCATGTACAGGAATTAGAAATCTGCAGTGTATCAGTTTCAAGGCAGATTTCACCCTTTGCATCGCATATAATTCATGCCAATTTGATGCAGAAAGGCAGGGAAAACCGCATCAAATTCTGCATAAACTACACTGCCATATGCGTGCACTGTGAGGGGTTTTCATACACAGCTGGTTTGTACCAGATTAGTGTTGAGCGAAGTGAGCACTGGATGCTTCATCAGAAGTCGCTTCGTTCAAAACATCGGAATACTACTGTACTGAGATCTGTCTCTGTACACGATTAGAACGTATGGGCTCCGATGAGGCGAAGTAAGTTATTTACGAAGTTGCGCTTGACTTCGTTGAATAACTTCGGTAATTAATTTTGAAAGTGGAAAAGCACTTGAAACTGAACTCTGCTTCGGTTCCGACTAGTACATCAGAGCCGAAGCCGTTTTTGGTGCAGATCTCTCTCTTCCATTGAAAAGGGCAAACATTTTTGGGAGCATTTCTGCTTCAAAAACTGTGGCAAACACGTATGGCGTATTCCCCCCCCCCCCCTTTCATTTCAGTGCTAATTTCAAGTACTGATTCTGCCCCAAGATAGAGAATAATAATGCGTAAACAATCCACACTAGGGATCGACCGATATTGATTTTTTAGGGCCGATACCGATACTTTGTGAACTTTCAGGCCGATAGCCGATAATTTATACCGATATTCTGGGAATTTTCATTTTTGAAAAAAAAAAAAAAATTCCCACAAATCTGCTGAAAATTAATGTTTATTGTTAATGTGTAGTTTATTAGTCATTTATACTTAATATTTTGGTTTTATTTTTGTAACTTTTTTTTTTTACTAACTTTTAGCCCCCTTAGGGACTAGAACCCTTGTCCTATTCACCCTGATAGATCTCTATCAGGATGAATAGGAGCTCACACTGTCCCTGCTGCTTTGTGCACACAGCAGCATGGAGATTACAATGGCAGCCAGGGCTTCAATAGCGTCCTGGCTGCCATGGTAACCGATCGGAGCCCCAGCATTACACTGCTGGGGCTCCGATCGGAGGAGCAGGGGAGAGGGGATCCTGTGGAGGGGCGCACTGCGCCACCAATGTTTTTAATACTGGGGTTGGGGGCGCACTGTGCCACAAATGCTTAATCTTGGGGGGGGGAGGCGCCACCAATGTCTAATACTGGGGTTGGGGGGCGCACTGCGCCACCAATGAAAATTAATCTCTCATTTATTAATATACAGGAGGCGGGAGCTGGCTGCAGAATCACATACCCGGCTCCCGACCTCCATGAACGTTAGCTGTGATCCGCGGCACCTGAGGGGTTAACTACTGCAGATCGCAGCTACAGCTCATAGAGGTCGGGAGCCGGCTATGTGATCCTGCAGCTCCCGCCTCCTGTATATGAATAAATGAGAGATTAAGCTTCATTGGTGGCGCAGTGGCCATAGCTCCTCCCCTCCTCTTGTCCCCTGTCCTTTCATTGGCGGCAGCAGCGGCACAGAGGGAGGAGACACTGCTTCCTTCTCCCCTGTGCTGCTAAGGTGAACACGGAGAGCGCTGACAGCAGCGCGATCTGTGTTCCCCCAATCCCCATACGCTATCGGAATATCGGCAAAATAAATACCGATAGCGTTCAAAATCCTGAATATCGGCCGATAATATCGGTAAATCCGATAAACGGTCGATCCCTAGTCCACACCATATAAGTTAGGCCTCATGCGCAAGGCCGTAGCCATTTTCGTGGATACCTTCCATGTGTGTTCCGCATTTTGCGGAATGGAACGTCCTGTCATCTATAGAACTATCCTGTACATGCTTTTTTGCGCAGATGCCGCAGAACGTACATACAGATGAGGACAGCACACGTTGCACTGTCTGCATCTTTTCTGGCCCCATTGAAGTCAATGGCTCTGCATCCGAGCTACAAAAAATGCAGGTCGGATGTGGGCAAAAAACACGGTTGTGTGCACGAGCTCTTACAGTGCAAATTCCCATTGGAGACAGATTTGAGGCCTTTTTTCCACGTGGATTCTGAAACCTAAGAAACGTTGGCATCGGAGTGGAAAACCTGTGTGGACTTATCCTAAGGGCTCATCACACAACCGCGCTGTGTTTTTCGCAATTTACGGAATGGGCAGCCCATGACAGAAATGCCTGTTGGTGTCCTCATAACGAACAAGAATAGGACATGTTCTATTTTTTGGCTGGGCCACAGAATGGTGCAACGGACGCAGACATCTTTTGCTGGCCTGTTGAAGTGAATGGGTCCGCATCTGAGCCTCAAAAAATGCATCTCCGATGCACACCCAAACAATGTGTCCGGATTAGGTCCGGATGCGTCCCGGTGTATTGCGGCAAACCTGCGTGATTAGGTACGCAATTGCAGTCAGTTTTGACTACGATTACGTTCCGATGTTCAGTTTTTATCGCGCGGGTGCAATGTGTTTTGCACGTGATAAAAAAACGACTGTGGTACCCAGACCCGAACTTCTTCACAGAAATTCAGGTTTGGGTTTGGTGTTGTGTAGATGTTATTATTTTCCCTTATAACATGGTTATTACCACGGCGATGGACCATGTTATTGTAGCATGTGATCTGACGTCACCACAGGTCCTTTAGCCGGTAGTTCATCATTAAAGAAGAGACCGGGAACTACGCGATCAAGAGGAGAAGGCGAGTTAATTTTTTAAACCCTCAATTGATCACCTACTAAGCATTCTGTATTCAGAATGCTATTATTTTCCCTTATAACCATGTTATAAGGGAAAATAATACAGTGAATAGACTGTCACCTAGCAACCATGCGTGAAAATCATACCGCATCCGCAATTGCTTGCGGATGCTTGCGATTTTCACTCAGCCCCATTCACTTCTATGGGGCCTGCGTTGCGTGATAAACGCACAATATAGAGCATGCTGTGATTTTCACGCAACGCATAAGTGATGCGTTAAAAACTCACAGCTCATGTGCACAGCCCCATAGAAATGAATGGGTCCAGATTCAGTGCGGGTGCAATGCGTTCACCTCCCGCATTGCACCCGCGTGGAAATCTCGCCCGTGTGAACTCAGCCTTAGGCCCCATGCACACGGCCGTTGAACCGCGGCCTGGATCCCTCCTGAGAGCAGGAGCGCACGGCGTCACTGGTTGCTATGACGCCGTGCGCTCCCTGCTGCCGCCGCAATACAGTACTACACTGGTATGATCTATACCAGTGTATTACTGTACTGTGCCGGCAGCAGGGAGCGCACGGCGTCATAGCAACCAGTGACGCCGTGCGCTCCTGCTCTCAGGAGGGATCCAGGCCGCGGTTCCACGGCCCGCACACGGCCGTGAACAACGGCCGTGTGCATGGGGCCTTAGGCTACTTTCACATTAGCGTTTGATCGGATCCGTTCTGAACGGATCCGCTCATATTAATGCAGACGGAGGCTCCGTTCAGTACGGATCCGTCTGCATTAATAACTTAGAAAAAAATCTAAGTGTGAAAGCAGCCTGAGCGGATCCGTTCAGACTTTCAATGTAAAGTCAATGGGGGACGGATCCGCTTGAAGATTGAGCCACAGGGTGACATCTTCAAGTGGATCCGTTCCCATTGACTTACATTGTAAGTCTGAACGGATCCGCTCGCCTCCGCACGGCCAGGCGGACACCCGAACGCTGCAAGCAGCGTTCAGCTGTCCGCCTGTCCGTGCGGAGGCGAGCGGAGGCTGAACGCCGCCAGACTGATGCATCAGGGCTGGACGGAGGCGTTCGGGTCCGCTCGTGAGCTCCTTCAAACGGAGCTCACGAGCGGACCAGCGAACGCTAGTGTGAAAGGAGCCTTAGACAGGTGTTCGGGAAGGTATGCTTTTGGCATAAATCTGTACCGCCACCCCTTGTATGACACCAGACAGTGTCACACAGCTTTGCTGTTCCAACATGGCTGATGAACGTAGTCCTGATCAGCAGACCTCCTCAGTCTGTCTGCCATCGCTCAGTTCCTCAGCATATTTATGGACTGTGAGTTCTTCTGCACTGGTTTGTCAGTACTTGAGCTCCTGCACTGCTTACCAGTGATGAAGTTTCATAAATTAGATGGACGGGAATCATTTTCCGTGGTCCGCAAAAAAAATATATAACCTGTCCTATTCTTATCTGTTTTGCGGACAAGAATAGGCAGTTATGTTAATGGCTGTCCACGCTGTTCCGCAAATTGCAGAAAGCACCCGGACGCCATTTGTGGACCACAAAACACACAATGATCGTGTGCATGAGGCCTTGTTCTGAGTTTTTTTTTGTGAAGAGGATGGATTCCTCTACACTAGTGAGATACGAGCCGTACGCATGCTAAAGGCTCAGACTTATTTTGTCTAATCTGAATGACCAGCTATAGGGTACAGCTACACGTGACATAAGTGCCGAGGAATTGTGTGTAGAAAATATGCTATGTAAAACAGATGAGTGAACAGATTCTATCCACATGTAAGAAATCCACAGTGGACATTTACCTGTGATAGAAATGTTAAATCCACAGCATGTTGCTTTATGCCACGGATTTCTCCATTGACTAGAATACAGTAAAAATCCACAGCAAAATCGTGGACAGACCTGCAGCGGAAATCCACCCCATGTGGCAGTACCCATTGACAAGTAGTTCTTCTGCCTCCTCCATCTTGAGATGACTGGTCCAGTTCTGGATGCCTTTCCTTTTCAGTGGGGGAGGATAGTGAGCGTAGGGTGTATCCTGCACAATCGTTTGGATTTGGGGTTGGTGAATGCACTCGCCTATCTTTCCACTGGTTTGAAAGAACATGCAAGTTATGCCACCAGTCATCTGCGTTAGGCCTCATGCACATGACCATAGTTTCTCTCAATGGAGCCGCAAAAGATGCAGACAGCCCACGTTTGCAGTCTGTATCCATATGTCCGTTCCGTGGCCTCGCCCAAAAAATATGTCCGTTTTGCAGACAAGAATAGGACTTCTCTAGACCGGGGGAAAAAGGCGGCATGCTCACAGCCAGGATCCGTTTTTTTTTTTTTTTTGTGGGCACGTGTCTTCAGGAGGCCTTGAACTTCGACTAGTCTTATTGCCCAATGCTGGAGTCGGTAGTAAGCGAGTAGTTTTAATTTAATTTTTTTGCTGCTCTTGTAAAACCAATAGCAATCTGCTGTTCCCAGGTGGGTTCTTCTGTCTTCAGGGTGCAGGTCTGGTTTTTGGACAGGCAAGCAACAAGTGCCACGTGGCAAGAAGCTGCCCTTACTAGGGCTAGCGTTCTTGCATCTTTGACACACACACACACCATTGCAAGCGTGGCATGCTTGGCCCGGATAGTGGGCACCAGGCTTGGTACTAGCCACTGGCAATCATCAGTAAAAAGAAAATTCTTGGGAAAAATAGGTGAGTGGGCGGCAGCGAAAGGCTTAAAATCTGCCGTGAGGGGATAAACGCCACAGCACACAAATGTATTTTTGATTTTCAACCGATCCACATTTTGTGAGGGTCAGATGTGGACCCAATCACTTCAATGGGGCCGCAAAAGATGTGGACAGCACATAAAGTGCTGTCCACATCCATATGTCCGTTCTGTGGCCCTGCAAAAAAACTAGAACATGTCCTATTCTTGTCCGTTTTACGGACAAAGATAGGACTGTTCTGAAAAATGCAGAACACACAGCCGGTATCCGTGTATTGCGGATTCCCAATTTGCGGACCGCAAAAAATTGCACTGGTTGTGTGCGTGAGCCCTAGGGCCCCTTGCAGACGAACGTTCCTCCTGCAGCGAGTCCGCATCGCAGCACCCAGCCTGACCTCCCAGCACTGATGGGATTCATAGCATTATATTGATTTGATGCTATGTAATCCTTACAGGTCTGGAATCTATTGGATAACAGTGACAGCATTATGCCAGTGTTATCCAATACATTCCAGAACTGTAAGGGTTACATAGCATTATATTAAATTATTTTGCTATGTGACCCCCGGCAGCGCTGGGAGGTCAGGCCGGGAGCTGCGCTGCGGGAGGAACGCTCGTCTGCAAGGGGCCTAAGGCTGTATTAGACCTGAAGATAGTCGGCCAGATCATTGCTGACAAGTGTTCATAGGAACGCTCATTAGTGATGATCTGCCGGTGTAAAAGTGCTGCCGATTAGCCGATGAATGAGCGAACGCTTTTTATCGCAGATAGTCATGTGTTGTAATGTGCAGTGTGCCTGTCCCTTCTAACAGTCCTAATGCTATATTATTATCTGTTGTACATCTATTGTATTATTTTAGAAATGCCTTTTCAGGTGATAGTTTTTGTGAAGCGGTTTCTTATCGTAGTATGTGCCTTGCCCACCCTGTTTTCTCTGGTCCCTGGCCCGGTGCCAGTGGTGGCTGTGTGCAGTAGGCGCAGGTCTTGGGTAATAGATGGAGAAGAGCCAGCAATGTTCCCAGCTTGATAGTGCACATTACTCATGGCATCTGGGTTATGCATTTTAATGAGGGAGGTGCAGGCAGTGATATCGCACGAGGACATGGTTTTGTTACCCCCCCCCCCCTCTGCAGGAGTTTCAACTCTGAGATCTTTTATTCCTTATCTGCCTACCGAGAAACCACTTGTTGAGACAACACGAAGTTTGATCTCTTTTGGACATTTTGTGCAAAATTCTGGCAGATAATCTGAATGAACTCTAGACAAAAGGTGAAAGTTGGTCAAAATGGATGTTTTCCACTTTCATCAGGTTTTTTTATTTATTTTATGCAAACAGTGTCTCACATTTACAGCGATGAGCTAAAAGGCAATTATCGGGAAAGAACAGTCCCTTCCCGATAATTGCCTGCTAGGACAGTGGAGGAAAGAGCTGCCTTTTATATGCAGAAATCGCCTCTACGGTATGGGGATGAGCAATGGCTGCTCGTCCTCATACAGACCAGTTATTTCCGGGCAGGAGATGGCTGTTCACTCAGCACAATCTGTCCAGAAATGATGATTTCGTCCGATCATTCGGGTGATCTGTGGCACCCGTCGTCCCGTGTAAACTTGCCTGTCTTAGGTTCTTCTGCAGTATGAACCCAACAACCAGTGTGTTATCTAATTGATACACGGCACCTCAAACAGTGAAGCAGCTGTCTATCCATGGTGGTCAGACGGCATTATTGATCAGATTTTTTGTTAATATGTTTATCTATTAGCACTTATCATTAAAAATGGGATGCATTTATATCGTCTTGGCTCTCCTTAGCATGTCCTGTTTGGTTTTCTTTGTGGCATTGCCTGCATCATTATTGCAGCCTATTTTTGGCACGGACCCTTCTTACAAACTTGCGTCTACTACTTTGGTCTCTGTTCCTCGCATGTACTGAGCGATCAGGTTGTATCTGAACTACTTGGGTCTCTTTCACACGAGCAAGTTTTCCGCACAGATGCATGAAGTGAACACATAGCACCCGCACTGAATCCTGACCCGTTAGTTTCAATGGGTCTGTGTTCATGTTTTTTTCATGCATCAGTTCTTTGTTGGGTGAGATTCACACCATGTTATCTATTCAGCGTTTTCCGCGCAGCCCTGGCCCTAGAAATGTTGTTTTGTAAACCTTTTTTTTTGCGTTTTTTTTTTTTTCACTCACATGAAAAACGCATCAAAACTGATTGCACACTGATTGCTGAATGCTGAACTTGCTTGCAAAATGGAGTGAGATTCCCTGAACGCATCCTGACACAATCTGTGTAGTTCGTGTGAAAATGTTACTCTTAGGCCTCATGCACACGACCGTTGTGTGCATCCGTGGCCGTTGTGCCGTGTCTCGTTTTGCAGCCGAGACCGTGATCCGTGTATCCTGTCCGTCAAAAAAATATGACCTGTCCTATTTTTTTGACGGACAACGGTTCACGGACACATTCAAGTCAATGGGTCCGTGAAAGAACGCGGATGCACACAAGATTGGCATCTGTGTCCGTGATCCGTGGCCGTAGGTTACTTTCATACAGACGGATCCAAAGATCCGTCTGCATAAAAGCTTTTTCAGATCTAAGTTTTCACTTTGTGAAAACTCAGATCCGACAGTATATTCTAACACAGAGGCGTTCCCATGGTGATGGGGACGCTTCTAGTTAGAATACACTACAAACTGTGTACATGACTGCCCCCTGCTGCCTGGCAGCACCCGATCTCTTACAGGGGACCGTGATCCTACAATTAACCCCTTCAGGTGCGGCACCTGAAGGGGTTAATTGTACTATCATATCCCCCTGTAAGAGCTCAGGGCTGCCAGGCAGCAGGGGGCAGACCCCCCCCCCCCCCCCCCCTCCCCAGTTTGAATATCATTGGTGGCCAGTGCGGCGCTGCCCCCCCCCCTTCCCTCCCTCTATTGTAATAATAGGTTGGTGGCCAGTGTGCGCCCCCCCCCCCCCCTTCCTCCCTCTATTGTAATAATTCGTTGGTGGCACAGTGTGCGCCCCCCATCCCCCCCCCCCCCCCCCTTCCTCCCTCTATTGTAATAAATCGTTGGTGGCACAGTGCGCACCCCCCCTCCCTCTATAGCATTAACAACATTGGTGGCCAGTGTGCGGCCTCCCCTCCCCCGATCATTGGTGGCAGCGGAGTTCCGATCGGAGTCCCAGTTTAATCGCTGGGGCTCCGATCGGTAACCATGGCAACCAGGACGCTACTGCAGTCCTGGTTGCCATGGTTACTTAGCAATAGTACAATAGTAGAAGATTCATAGTTACCTGCTGGCTGCTGCAATGTTCGTGTCCGGCCGGGAGCTCCACCTACTGGTAAGTGACAGGTCTGTGCGGCGCATTGCTAAATGAACTGTCACTTACCAATAGGAGGAGCTCCCGGCCGGACACAGACATCGCAGCAGCCAGCAGGTAAGTATGAATCTTCTACTATTGTACTATTGCTGAGTAACCATGGCAATCAGGGCTGCAGTAGCTTCCTGGTTGCCATGGATAGAGGGAGGGGGGGCCGATGGGGGGCGCACACAGTGCCACCAACGATTTATTACAATAGAGGGAGGAAGGGGGGGGGCCCGCACACTGGCCACCAATGATATTCAAACTGGGGGGGGGGGGTGCTGATCACGGCCCCCTGTAAGAGATCGGGTGCTGCCAGGCAGCAGCGGGCAGTCATGTACACAGTTTGTAGTATATTCTAACTAGAAGCGTCCCCATCACCATGGGAACGCCTCTGTGTTAGAATATACTGTCGGAAATGAGTTTTCACGGTGTAACTCATATCCGACAGTATATTCTAACATAGAGGCGTTCCCTGGTGATGGGGACGCTTCAAGTTAAAATATACCATCGGATTGGAGAAAACTCAGATCAGATGGTATAAAAGGGACTCCAGACTTTACATTGAAAGTCAATGGGGACGGATCCGTTTAAAATGGCACCATATTGTGTCAACGTCAAACGGATCCGTCCTCATTGACTTGCATTGTAATTCAGGACGGATCCGTTTGGCTCCGCACGGCCAGGCAGACACCAAAACGACTTTTTTTTTTTCATGTCCGTGCATCCTCCAAAAATCAAGGAAGACCCACGGACGGAAAAAACGGTCACGGACCTACGGACCCCGTTTTTGTGGACCGTGAAAAAATACTGTCGTGTGCATGAGGCCGAGGTCCTCTTTCAGACGGGCGTTGCAGGAACATGCACGATTTTTCCGCGCGAGTGCAAAACATTGTAATGCGTTTTGCACGCGCGTGAGAAAAATCTGCATGTTTGGTACCCAAACCCGGACTTCTTCACAGAAGTTCGGGCTTGGGATCTGTGTTCTGTAGATTGTATTATTTTCCCTTATAACATGGTTATAAGGGAAAATAATAGCATTCTAAATACAGAATGCATAGTACAATAGTGCTGAAGGGGTTAAAAAAACAAACCAAATAATTTACCTCACCTAATCCACTTGATCGCGCAGCCGACATCTCTTCTCTGTCTTGTGTGCTGTGTGCCGGAAAAGGACCTGTGGTGACGTCACTCCGATCATCACATGATCTTTTACCATGGTGATGGATCATGTGATGACCGGAGTGATGTCACCACAGGTCCTTTTCCTGCACAGAAGACAGACAGAAGGGATGCCGGCTGCACGATCAAGTGGATTAAGGTGAGTGGTGTTTTTTTTTGTTTTTTTTTAACCCCTTCAGCGCTATTGTACTATGCATTCTAGCCAAATCTGTTTTTATTGAATAATAAAAGCACATACTGTACATACAGTGATAACAGTCTCACCAGTTACATCAGTGCAAAATGTTGAGTGTATATCATCACATTAACACAATTCAATATGATTAAGGCTTCCAGGGCATTAGCCCGACAATACAGGCAAGTGAGGGTACACAAACGCATCTAGATATCCTGATACCACCTAGCGTATGCATAGAGCTTTATGTTACAAATATAAGTGAACAAAAATACACAAATGGGGACACAATACATGACATAAAAACACAAAAAACACAATGGTTCTGTCATCTAAAGCTTCCCAATGTACTCCAAGACATCCAGATGTTGGATTCAATGGATAAACCTGATGTCATGCCTGAGAGGTTCGGTCAAAATCCAAACAGGCGTCCAACCTGTTTCCGCTCTCCAGATCCCCCTTGCTCAGAGTGATTGGAGCGAATCTATAGGGCAGGTCTAATCTCCCATTAACCCTTAATGTTCTCCTCTGTATCCCTCTTCTTAGCATATTTGATCCACGGTTTCCAGACCTGTAGACATTTATCCCTAGTATTGTAAGTCCACCCCACTAACTCTTCCATTCTGCACATATCGCTCATTTCTCATGCCACATCTTAAGGGACGGTGCGTCTTCATCTCTCCATTTCATAGGCACCAACAACTTAGCTGCCGCTATCATGTGTGTGGGTAGGTTCATTCTGTTCGGTCTAAAGCCAGCAGGGGGTAACCACAATAGGACTAGCTCTGGGGTGAGCTTCAGGTCAATAGAGCAAATTTGGAAAATCAGCTTTTCAATACCTTCCCAGAACTCCTTCAGACTCGGACAGAACCACCATATATGTGACAGAGATCCTTTATCCCCCCCACATCTCCAACATAGATCATTCGGCGCCAGTCCCATTTTGAATAACAGCTCAGGAGTTCTGTACCATCTAGTAAGGATTTTTAGGGAATTTTCTTGGGTCAGGATACACTTGGAGAACCCATATGAATGGGTCAAAATAAAGCCCTTATCTCTATCATCCAATATGCAGTTCAGCTCTCTCTCCCAGGCGCTAACATAAGAGGGTATACCGTTGTTCTTGTCTCAACAATTGCGTGTAGATAAGTGAGATGCATTTCGGAGGTGTTTTGGGAAGCAGAGTATACGTTTCTAACCAAGTGGGATCCGCAAGAGGGACAAGCCTGGATTTTTTTTTTTTTTACTTGGCACACGTAATCTCGACCAGCGAAGGACGCATAATAATCACTCTGACAGGTAGTATGATTTATTTAGTATCTGGGGCAGCATTCTAAGTGGTGTCAGAGGTGACAGTTTTCCCCTCCCCATGTTAAGCGCCCCTGTTCTACCGCATGCAATCACAATGCTTTTCGTGATGACGCTAATCAGGGAATCTTTATCCGGTTTTTTGAAAGGGAACCACAGCATGTAGTCTGCTTGTACTATGCACTCTGTATTCAGAATGCTATTATTTTCCCTTATAACCATGTTATAAGGGAAAATAATAATGATCGGGTCTCCATCCCAATCATCTCCTAGCAACCGTGCGTGAAAATCGCACTGCATCCGCACTTGCTTGCGGATGCTTGCGATTTTCACGCAGCCCCATTCACTTCTATAGGGCCTGCGTTGCGTGGAAAACGCACAATATAGAGCATGCTGTGAATTTCACGCAACGCACAAGTGATGCGTGAAAATCACCGCTCATGTGCACAGCCCCATAGAAATGAATGGGTCCTGATTCAGTGTGGGTGCAATGCGTTCAACTCGCGCATCGCATCCGCGCGGAATACTCGCCCGTGTGAAAGGGGACTTAGGGTCCATTCACACATCCGTAGTGCATTGCGGATCCACAATACACCCGGCCGGTACTCCCATAGAAATGCCTATTCTTGTCCGCAATTGCGGACAAGAATAGGACATGTTCTATTTTTTATTTTTTTTCCTGAGCCGCGGACCGGAAGATCGGCGGCGCGCTCCAGAAATGCGGATGCGGACACTACAGCACACTGTGTGCTGTTAGCATCCGTTCCTGCCCCATAGAGAATGAATGGGTACGCACCGGATGCGGACCTATTATTACGAACGTGTGAATGGAGCCTTACTGTAAATGTGACATAACACTTATAAAGGCATGCTTTGAAAAGGAGCATTTTGTCATGTGGAGCAGTCGCTAATTTTTTTTGTTCCCCTTCCCAAACATTACAGCATGGGTCGGCTTGGTAAGTTGCCAAAGTTAAAGGGACCCTTCTGTCAGAAAGGAATATGTTTTCTATGACTATCGAGTTTTAAAAATATTTCATTATTACTTTTCCATTGAAATGTAAATATGATCACAGAGAACATGAAAGTAAGGTATTCCTCATTAGAATAGTAGGTGTGGGACTGAAATGCCTGACATCATGGCCACTCTATTCCCTTGAAGGGCCCAGATACACATTCAGAGGAGCAGTCACTTGATCAGAATAAGGCTGAATGCACACGGCCGTGGACTGTCCGTGGTAACCCGTCCTGGCATCCAGCTGAGAGCAGGAGCGCATGGCGTCATTGGTTCCTATGGCGCCGTGCGCTTCATGCCGTCGCTGCACTATAGGAATACACTCTTATAGATCATATGAGTGTATTACTGTAGTGCAGCGGCCGCATGAAGCGTACGGCGTCATAGCAACCAATGACGCCATGCGCTCCTGCTCTCAGCTGTATGCCAGGCCGGGTTACCACGGACAGTCCACGGCCGTGTGCATTCAGCCTTAGGGTGCATTCACACGAAACCGGCCGTGTGCGTTATGCATTTTGTGGACCGCACATGGAAAATGCCTATTCTTGTCCACAACCGCAGACAAGAATAGGACATGCTCCATATTTTATGTGGGGCCGCGGAACGGATGCGGATCCATTTATACGGGCATGTGAATGCACCTTAATGTGAGGAGCCCTGAGCAGCCCCACTACCGGGACAGCATAGAAAAGGTGTGGTGCTCTAATTCAGTCATCACCCCTCACTCACCCTGGTCTAACTGCTGCTGCCAAAAAACACAACATTGTGCAGGACCTTGCAATATAATAAGTTTTCTAATGATTGTACTGTACTATATGTACTGTCCTTGTACTTGGTAGTGAGCGACCACTGCTCCATTCAAATGAGGGAACACAGGGCCCCTTTTCTTGTGATTGGCGGGCCCCCCTGCGGTCAGAACCCTGCTGAATAGACACTGTGGATATTGGATACATGTTTGAACAACCCCTTTAAAGTCCATGGACAGAAACTAGTAAATTTGGAGTGACATAAAAAACTGTATCCAGGAAACCATCCACTAATATTTAAAAAAAAATAAAAATAAGATTCCATAGAGTATTCACATATAGACTATTAGAAATAAATGTGACGGATGTGTACCAGTGCTAATCAGCTCTTAACATTGCTGATTTTCTTGATTTAGGGCACAGCTACACATCGTGTGACTTTTCATGTAATGCCTTTCAATGCGGCGAGACTGCATTGGCAAAGAATACATCTCTGTAGGGTTTTTTTGTGACTGTTGTGTCACTGACCATTGAAATATATTGCGCCACATATCGCCATGTAACATACCCTTATCAGGCCTGATGTGACTGTCAGCCTATGCAGCTCATCCGTGTTTGTGATTTTTGTGCACCCATAGACTTTAATGACCATATTTGGTCCACATCACAGTAGTGCATGTTTCGGTCAGTAAAAAAAAAAAAGTGTGAATAAACGCACACAAATGGGTACGTGTGCTGTCCGTGCAAAATGCAGACAGCACAAATTGGTGAAAAATGGAAATGTGAACGAGGCATTAAGCGGGATCACGGACACGAAGTTGGTTTTTTGGACGCTCTTTCATTGTAACCTAGTATATTCTTTGCTGCACTTTTCCACAGCATTCACTCTTGTTACTCTTACTAATGTATTGTTATTGTCCATATTGCTTCCTTTGCTGGCTGGATTCATTTTTTCATCAAATTATACAGTGCTTGTTTCCATGGTTACGACCACCCTGCAGTCCATCAGTGGTGGTCGTGCTTGCACACTGTCTGAAAAAGCGCCAGCTTATCTTGTGGCTGGGACCGTCGAAGCACATTTAGGCTAGTAATTTTTTCTATAGTGTGCACTGTGCAAGCAAGACCACCACTGATGGATTGCAGAGTGGTCGTAACCATGGAAACGAGCAGTGTATAATGTGATGGGAAAAATAAATCCAGCCAGCAAAGGAAGCAATATGGAGAATCACAATACATTAGTAAGTGCCTTGTATTAACTTCATCTACGTAATAAATGCTATTTGCGGAAGTGATACAACCCCTTTAAGGTCTTAACTCATAGAGCTTTTGGAATAATTCTGTCCAAGCACGTGAAATCCTCAGGCGCTGACTAGTAGGTCAGCAGAATGATCACCGCAGCGTGGAGTATTTAAGCAGATTAGTGGCGGATTTCTTGGATGCACTGACAGTCAGTTTTTATGATGAGATATTTTCTGTGAGCAACTGGGGAGTGAATTCCTGGAGCAGAGATGAGGGTGTGATTTGTTGGCACAAGTTAAAGGGGTTGTCCGGGATTATAAAGGCTTGGCTGCGTTCTTACAGCACCACACTTGTCCACCGGTTGTGTCTGGTATTACTGCTCAGCTACATTGCATTGAATCGGGCTAAGCTTCAATACCGCACACAACCTGTAGAAAGGTGTGCTGTTTTTTGTTTTGTTTTTTTTTGTCCGCAGGGAGTCTAGAATCCTGATCAATCTGCTGTTCTCAGAAGGTGCTGGAAAGACCAGTGGATGGAGCTACCTTCACTGTGTAGCGGCCATGCTAGTTTAGGCCAAGTTCACACTTAAGTTATTTCCATCAGTTATTGTGAGCCGAGTGGTCAAAAACCCAGAACAGGAGCTAAGCTTTCCCTTATACCTTATCTCTGTGGAGGCCGCACTGCTGGTTTTGGATCACAATCACTGATGGAAAGCTCTGATCTAGTAACTGCAGCTCGGCTCCCATTCAAGTGAATGTTATCTGCTGCTATGCAGGGAATAGAATTCACTAATCTGCTAATCAGTGATTTACTTGGAGGGGCTGTCCTACTCGGTTCAGTAGCTAAGCCAGCCTCCCTTCTCCATCACAGGTGATTCAGAGACGGGATGAAGCTGACTTAACTATTGAACTGAACCAGACAGCCAGCCCCCCCTCATCACGTCACCAAACCACAGAGAGGGGGAAGAAGCTCCCTGGCTGTGTCGGAAGGAACACATAAGTGGAGGTGGCAGTACCACAATGGGGCCAGATGTGATAAAGTATATTGACATGTTCTTTTTTGTTTTTGTTTTTGTTTGTTTGTTTTTTTACAGTTCATAAGCATTAAATAGATGCTTCTCCTAGGTGACAACCTGTCACCGGGATTTTGTGTATAGAGCTGGGGACATGGGTTGCTAGATGGCCGCTAGCACAGCTGCAATACCCAGTCGCCATAGCTCTGTGTGCTTTTATTGTGTAAAAAAAACCTGATTTGATTGATACATATGCAAATTAACCTGAGTTGAGTCCTGTCCCTGACTCCTCTCCAGGACAGGGCACATCTCAGGTTAATTTGCATATGTATCAAATCGTTTTTTTTTTATTGGGGAGTGCAGGCGGCCATCTAGCAACCCATGTCCTCAGCTCTATACACAAAATCCCGGTGACAGGTTCCCTTTAAGTCCACTTGCTGCTTCAATGAGACCTATATATAGATTTATGTATGGCGTTCTGCAGTTGCTGTCATTTGTATGAAATTTAGTAGGAAGTTGAGCATATCTGGCATTGCCGGACTTGGCCGGGCACCGCTGACTATCAGGGGATCCAACAGTGATTCAGCCGGTTTCCAGCATAAATGTCGTCTTTTGTTTGGACAAATACTGCTGCATTTAACGGTTTTTGTCTGGCCGACATCTGTGCTGGAGCAGGCTGCCGGATTTCTCAGCACTAATGTGAACCTAGCGTAAGGCTACCTGCACACGTTATGGATGTACGGCAAAACGGCATCACATCATGATGTAGGTTTTCTTTCTGTAAATCTGCATCCATGGGGGAAGGGGTTACCCACTAGGACCCCTCTCTATGAGCTGGTAAGTGTCTTTGACAATGGTAGACCTAGTCCGCAATTAATTTGAATTGCTGTCGTGTAATGCATGTAATTTCCCTTCCTGGCCACTCCTGACCTTTTTTGTTTTTGAAAATAAATGTATCCCCATGAAATAACCGTTCTGGATGTCTGCAGTGTACTGTTCCCCTATTTGTTCCCCTTAGAACTATGAGTAAATTGACAAATGGGTGTTACCATTCCACTTTTCGAAGGAGTGTGTCCTTACATAGCCTGACGCTGTCGGCACTTGTTTGATTGTCTCTGTGTGTGGGGACACTGCCCCGAATTGGTAGCACCCTGTCAATTTATTCACACATTTCTAGTAGGAACAACAAGGGAATAGTACAATGCAGAGGTCTATGAATAAATGACCTAGACTTGATATAGCATAGGAAAAGCAGTAGAATTATGGAAATCATCAAATCAAAGGATATGCAAATGAAAAAATATGGAAATAAAATATATTCAAAACATTTAATCAGTATGAAGTATGAGGGTGATGCGCAGAAATCCGCACACATAAAAGCCTTGGCATGCTATTAATGGTTGTCTGAGGAATGTTCTGTCACAGTCAGAAGACTTGGGCACACAAATCATCAAGATCTGCTTCTAACAGCTCCCTTTGGAATTGCTTACCAATGATGGCCCAGATGTGCTCAATGAGAGATAAGTCTGGCGATGCTGCTGGCCGTAGAAGCACATTAAGGCCACACTGGCTGCTCACAGTAAGGCCTCATGCACACGACCGTTGTGTGCACCCTTGGCCGTTGTTCCGTTTTCCGTGATTTTCTGCGGATCCATTGACTTTCAATGGGTCCGTTGAAAACTCGGAAAAAAATGCACCGTTTGTCATCCGCCTCCGTGATCCGTGTATCCTGTCCGTCAAAAAACTATGACCTGTCCTTCGTGAAAACTCAGATCCGACAGTATATTCTAACACAGAGGCATTCCCATAGTGATGGGGACGCTTCTAGTTAGAATATACTACGAACTGTGTACATGACTGCCCCCTGCTGCCTGGCAGCACCCGATCTCTTACAGGGGGCTGTGATCCGTACAATTAACCCCTCTTAAACTGAATTTAATAAAACTGCTCTGTTATAGATTACCTGGACAATGGGAACAACAAGATGGCAATCCAGCAGGCGGAGAAACTGCTTAAGAAACATAAAGAACTGCACTGCGCCAAGGTAGGTACCAGGCAGAGTTTTAATTAATATACTTTCAAGTTTTACTGCTTGCATTATCTCTAATTTTATTACTCTTTTAGGTTCTCAAAGCAATTGGGTTACAACGAACTGGCAAGCAGGAAGAGGCATTTGTGCTTGCCCAAGAGGTAGCAGCTCTGGAGCCTACTGATGACAACTCCTTGCAGGCACTTACAATCTTGTACAGGGAAATGCACAGACGTAAGAAAATGATATGGCTTTTTACTGCAGCAAGCTAATATTGGAAAAGATCATTTAATTCACCTTCCTGTCGATTTTTTTTATTTATTTTTTTTATGTTTTTTATTCTTTTCATGTTGACTATAAGATACCTGCTTGTCTACCAGTAAACCATATTGCATGGTAATAATGCATCATTGATAGCATTTTTATTATTTAAAAGGGTTGTCTCACTTTAGCAATGGCATTTATAATGTAGACAAAATTAAAAGGGTTTTCCAAGACTTTTATACTGATGACCTAGGTCAGGTATGGCCAACCTGCGGCTCTCCAGCTGTTGTAAAACTACAACTCCCACCATGCCCTGCTGTAGACTGATAGCTATAGGCAGTCTGAGCATGCTGGGAGTTGTAGCTTTGCAACAGCTGGAAAGCCTCCGCTTGGCCATCCCTGAACTAGGTAATCAGTATCTGATTGGTGGGGGCCGTACATTGTATAGCAACTGTGCTTGGTATCACAGCTCAGCCCCATTCACTTCTACAGGGATAAGCTTTGCCTAGGCCATGTGACCTTCACTTGGCCTAGGCAAAGCTGCGAGAAGGCCGCGGCGCTACTGTGAGTGCTGGTGCCTTCTCAAATAGCAGATCGGACCCCACCACCCCACCCCTGATCAGGTACTGTTGGCCTATCCAGAGGTCATCAGTTCTAAAGGGCCGGAAAACCCCTTTAATACAAGACACTTACTTATGTATTGTGATTGTCCATATTTCCTCTCCTTTGCTGGATTGATACATTTTTCCAACACATTATACACTTCTTGTTTCCAGCAGTGGTGGTTCTGCTGGCACACTATAGGAAAAAGTGCCGGCCTACGATCCTGGCCACCAGAGAGGATGGTCCTTTTTCCTGTAGTGTGTGAGCACAACCACCACTCCTGGATTGCAGGATGGTCGTAACCCCTGGATGCGATCAGTGTATAATGTGAAGGAAAAATGAATCCAGCCATTAAAGGAAGCAATATGGACAATCACAATACATTAGTAAGTGCCTTGTATTAACGTTCTCTACATGATAAATGCCGTGTGCTGAAATGAGACAAGTACTTTACACAAACTTTACATAAATGATAGTTCAGGTGAACATAAACTTTGTAAAAAGAAAAAATGCCTTTCTCCCTCTAGCTCGGGGTCAGCAGCCTCCGTCACTCCAAGTGTGCTGTGAAACTACATCTCCTATCATGCACACTTGCTTGGCTGTTCTCACAGAAGTGGAAGGAGCATGCTGGAAGTTGTAGTTTCACAACAGCTGGAGTGCCAAAGGTTGCTGATCCCTGCTCTAGCAGCTCAGTTCTCCCCTCTCTATAGTAGATGCTGCTATGTAGTTAAAAAGCTTTTTTTTTTTTTTTTTTTTTTTTTTTTTTTTTTCCTCCATTTGCTTAGTTCTTTTGATTAGTACACAGTGGCTTGATAACGTTCTGCTTGTCTCCTCCATGATTTTTGCTTCTGGGACACTCAAGCTTCTGCTGCTTGCTGCAATGCAGTTGTTACAGTAAAACCTCTGCGCCATGTTATTATTATTTTTTTTTTTCTTGTGAAGATTTTGTTGGTTCATCATTTTTCGACTTTAATTACCGTCCGTGGACTTGTTTATGCTCTTTTGTGCATGCAGTATATGAACACAAGCTTCACTTGAAATATATATATATTTTTTTCCAGCGGAACTGGTTACTAAATTGTATGAGGCTGCTGTAAAAAAAGTCCCGAGCAGTGAAGAATATCATTCTCACCTTTTTATGGCGTATGCCAGAGTTGGCGAATACAAGAAGATGCAGCAGGTATGGAAACCACGCTATTCTTTCCTGTGATAAAAACATATTTTACTAGTTTTTGTCTTTTTGCATTATAGTTCCTCGGCGGTGTACTGATGTTTGCAACATTTTCAGCGGAAAACTTTTTAGTAGTCGCCTGAATAAAACTAGCGATATCAGGCCGACGCTACATAGGCATGAAGCCTTACCCTACTTCTATAATCATGACTTCACATGTATTCATCTTGTTTTCCAGGCTGGGATGGCACTTTACAAGATAGTTCCGAAAAACCCTTATTATTTCTGGTCTGTGATGAGTTTAATTATGCAGGTCAGCATTGAACATTACTGAAATGGGTATTGGGCTGGGGCTACATGACCGAAGACTGCAGTGTCAGGCTGTGTACGTTGCAAGCAATTGCAGCTTATGTAAGCCAATGGAGTTGGGCTCATGTTGTGACCCGCAAGTTACCTTAATACGTCAGACGCAAGAAATACAACCAATGATTTCCTGAGACTTTTGTGCTATTGTTGCAGCAACTTGCAGGTCGCAACGTGACCCATTCGCTGACATTGGTTGCAGTGTATACAGCAGCTCTGCACAGTTATGTTTGGCCAAGTGACTTGCGTCACAAACAAAGTGGCTTTGTAGTCCCAGCTATTGAGTTTTTTCATGGTCTTTTTAATTTTTTTTTGTAATTGCAGCATACTCCTCGTATAGTGTTTTTTATTTTTCAGGCTTTTTACCACAGACCTCTCTATAGGAAAAATAAATGGGCACATTTATTAAGACCGGTGTTTTAGATGCTGGTCTTAAACCCCTGCGCTGGCAGTGTGTCCGCCAAAGTTCTAAAGAGACGCAGGCCTCTTCGTAACTTTGGCAGATCCACTGCTGCTTCTAAATGTAAGGCCGCTTCCTAGCTGTCTTACATTTAGACCGTTTTCTATACTTAAACCAGGCGTAGAAAATGAGCGGATTGCGGCACAAAGGACCGTTGCGCTGCCATCGGTGCCAGAAGTACACCTAATTTAGGTGTATTTCTGTTTTAATAAATGACCCCCAAAGTCTGGAAAAAAAAAATATAATTCAAATTAGACCTATTCACAAGTGGCAGTCCTTTTTATGTGTTTTCTTTATAGACCAGAGGGGGAAATGTATCTTGAAGGGGAGTTTGTGAAGTCTTTCACTTGAGTCTGCGTAGATGTTTCATAAATTAGACACGTGTTACATTTCATGTTTGATAATTGGGGCTCATCTTTACAAATAAATCTTTTGTCTAGTGTAGTTATCGGCAACCTCCTGCACTCAGGCTGTTCTGAAACCCCCCCCCCCCCCCCCCAAAATCCACCTTTCACTTCTATGGCAGTTATAAGAGCCAAGTGTGCATGCTGGGAGTTATAGTTGCACGGCAGCTGTAGTGATGCAGGTTGCTGATCCCTGGTCTAGAGATTACTACAGTTTTTCTGCACCACCCCTACTGGAGTAAGATTGCACCCTGTTTTTCAACCTTTTAGTTAATCAGAGTTAAGAAATCTGGCATGCACCCATCATAGCTAACTATGCCCACTTTCCCACCAACTTTTCAAAAGTTGCGAGAGCAGCAGAAAGTTAACAGAAAAATAAAAACATTGCAATTTAAATGATTCCACACCTAGATTTTTCAGATAACTTATTAGCTTTGAACAGAACATTAATGTCCCTAACCCTAATGTGAGGATCAGAGGCTTCAGTTCAGTTATTGGGTGGTGGGCCACTTGGCAGTGCGGAGGCGGATTGTGTCTCCTTGCCACTCCGCCATCATCTTCAAGAGTCTGTCTTAGTTTAGCGTTGCTGTTACTTCCTCACTATCTAATTTGTGTATCCAGTCTATTTCAGCACAAGATGAAAAGCTTTCCAAAACAATGTTTTTGCCTCTGGCTGAAAGAATGGTTGAAAAAATGGTAAAGGAGGATAAGATTGAAGCAGAGGCCGAGGTAAGAACGGGTTTTGTATGTTCATCATGAAGTGTATGTAATATTAAAGTTCTCCTGCAGCTGGCCTTAAAATAGTTTCCAAGTAGTGACACCACCGGTGTTCAGTAGTGTTGAGCAAATCGAATGAAGTCAAGTCGTTCAAACGCTTCGTTTTAATGCCGTACGGAGACCTGTCTATGCACAGCATTAAAATGTATTGCCTCCGTTGAGGCAAAATTTGTTTCACCCGATGTCTTGTGAGACTTCAGTGAATTAATTCAGATTGCTAATTAGTTTTTGTTTTTTAAAGATGCAAAAAGGAATACTGGAGTCAAGTTTGGTACTCGGGTACTATCCTGTACCAAAGCTGACTTTGCATTCTGAATTTTAAATGTTTTTTAAAGATGCAGAATTGAAAATACCGAATTCATTTACCAAAGCCACTTTTCTACGCCAGGACCTTTTGAAGAGTAAAGATGTTGTGTGTTTTTTTTCTTTTACAGTTTTATACAATTATCTCTAGTTAAAGACTAACTAAACCTTTTATATAAACTTATAATATGTTGTCCCTAATAAAACTATCTCTAATATACCTTATTAATACACTTTCTATTTTTACAGTACTTTATCCTGCCTAAAGCGCACCGTTCCCTGGTGGACTTAAAACTCTTTTCTCCGTACACCGCTGACAGGTCATTGGTGTACGGAGTACATTTTATCGATGGGTCCACAGCATCACAGTGAATACGGGTAGGAGCGCATATTGCTGCTCCTGCCTGTGCTCCCTGGACTATTACTAACTGATGGCATAGCACATGGGTACCCTGTACCTATGTACTATGCCAGGATTAGCTGAGCGGAGCTGCTCATGCTAAGCTAAAAGAACTGTCAGCGGTGTACAGAGAACCGAGTTTTAAGCGCATCAGGGAATGGTGCGCTTTAGACACGGGAAAGTGTCGTAAAAATAGAAAATTGATTAATAAAGTATATTAGAGAGAGTTTTATTAGGGCATTAGGAACAACATAATATAAGTTTATATAAAGGTTTAGTTACTCTATCATAAATATGTCACAGAGCAGATTCAACATAATTTTTGTCCATTTTCCTCCAAAATAATCTAAATACACTGCTAAATGTGGGCCACAGAATTTAACCCCTTCTACCCCGGGCCAATTTTCACCTTCCTGCCCAGGCCATTTTTTGCAACTCTGACATGTGTCTCTTTATGTGGTAATAACTTTGGAATGCTTCTATTTATCCAAGCCATTCTGAGATAGTTTTCTCGTGACACATTGTACTTCATGACGGTCATAAATTTGAGTCAGTATATTTCACCTTTTATTTATGAAAAAATCCCAAATTTACCAAAAATTTTCAAAATTTCAATATCTCTGCTTTAAAAAAAGAAAGTGATGCCTCATAAAATATTTATTACTTAACATTCCCCATATGTCTACTTTATGTTTGCATCATTTTGTAACTGTCATTTTATTTTTTGGGGCCGTTAGAAGGCTTAGAATTTTAGTAGCAATTCTAAAAGAATTTAAGAAAATTTCCCAAACCCACTTTTTAACCCCTTAGGGACGCATAACATACCGGTTCGGCATGTTTCCTGAGTCCTTAAGGACCCATAACGTACCGATACATCATGAGTTCAAAATGAGATTGTGGCGCTGGGGGGGTTAATCTGAACAGGAAGTCGGCTGAAATCATTCGGCCGGCATCCTGTCACAACGCCGGGGGTGACTCCCCCCCCCCATATCGCCGACCGCAGGTCAATTTAGACCTGCGGTTTGCTGCGCTTTCTGCCGATTCTGATCCGCGGGGATCAAATTTTAAAATGCCCCAAATAAAGTTTTTTCACCCCCCTGCACCCCTGAATGATTTTATGGCGGCGGGTGGTGCAGGGGGGGGGGGGGGGTTGCGGACATCAGACCCACTGGATCTTCAAGAACCAAGTGGGTCTGGGTCAAAAAATTTTTAAATGTGTTTCTTAACTTTTTTTTATCACTGAATAAAATGAAAAAAAGTAAAATACACTACACATATTGGGTATCGCCGTGTTTGTAACGACCTGATCTATAAAACGGTCATGTTACTTTCCCCGCACGGTGAACGCCATGAAAATAAAAAAATAAAAACTATGAGGAAATTGTAATTTTGCCCACCTTACTTCCCAAAAAAGGTAATAAAAGTGATCAAAAAAGTAGCATGTATGCCAAAATAGTACCAATCAAACCGTCATCTCATCCTGCAAAAATCATACCCTACCCAAGATAATCGGCCAAAAACTGATAAAACTATGGCTCTTAGACTATGGAAAGACTAAAACATGATTTTTTTTTTTGTTTCAAAAACGAAATCATTGTGTAAAACTTACATAAAAAAAAAAAAGTATACATATTAGGTATCTCTAACCTAACCACTCAGGTGAACACCGTAAAAAAAAGTGTAAAAAAAAAAGCTATTTTTTGTCATCTTACATCACAAAAAGTGTAATAGCAAGCGATCAAAAAGTCATATGCACCCCAAAATAGTGCCAATCAAACCGTCATCTCATACCACAAAAAATGAGACCCTACCTAAGATAATCGCCCAAAAACTGAAAAAAACTATGGCTCTCAGACTATGGAGACACTAGAGCATGATTTTTGTTTCAAAAATGAAATTGTGTAAAACTTGCATAAATAAAAAAAATTGTATACATATTAGGTATCAACACGTCCGTGACAACCTGCTCTATAACAATACCACATGATCTAACCTGTCAGATGAATGTTGTAAATAACAAAAAAAAAAAAAACTGTGCCAAAAAAGCTATTTCTTGTTACCTTGCCTCACAAAAAGTGTAACATAGAGCAACCAAAAATCATATGTATCCTAAACTAGTACCAACAAAACTTCCACCCTATCCCGTAGTTTTCTAAAATGGGGTCACTTTCTTGGAGTTTCTACTCTAGGGGTGCATCAGGGGGGGCTTCAAATGGGACATGGTGTCCAAAAACCGTATGGCATTCCTTTCTTTCTGCGCCCTGCCGTGTACCCGTTCAGCATTTTACGACCACATATGGGGTGTTTCTGTAAACTACAGAATTAGGGCCATAAATAATGAGTTTGGTTTGGCTGTTAAACCTTGCTTTGTAACTGGAAAAAAAATATTAAAATGGAAAAATCTGCCAAAAAGTAAAATTTTGAAATTGTATCTCTATTTTCCATTAAATCTTGTGCAACACCTAAAGGGTTAACAAAGTTTGTAAAATCAGATTTCAAGATTTTCTTCTAAACTTCTAAGACTTGTAACATCCCCCAAAAATACAATACCAATCCAAAATTGATCCAAACATGATGTAGACATATGGGGAATGTAAAGTAATAACTATTTTTGGAGGTATTACTATGTATTATAAAAGTAGAGAAATTGAAACTTGGAAATTTGCAATTTTTTAAAGAATTTTTGGTAAATTTGGATTATTTTTTTTTTAACTTCATTTTACCAGTGTCATGAAGTACAATATGTGACGAAAAAATAATCTCAGAATGGCCTGGATAAGTGAAAGCGTTTTAACGTTATCAGCACTTAAAGTGACACTGGTCAGATTTGCAAGGTGAAATAGGGCTGAGTCCTTAAGGGGTTAAGAACCAGTTCAGGTCTGAAGTCACTTTGTGAGGCTTGTATAATAGAAACCCCCCATAAATGACCTAATTGTAGAAACTACACCCCACAAGTTACTCAAAACTGATTTTACAAACTTTGTTAACCCTATAGGTGTTCCACAAGAATTAAAGGAAAATGGAGATGACATTTCAAAATTTAACTTTTTTGGCAGATTTTCCATTTTAATCCATTTTTTTTTCTTTAATACATCGAGGGTTAATAGGCAAACAAAACTTAACATTTATTACCCTGATTCTGGGGTTTACAGAAACGCCCCACATGTGTGTGATTGTAAACTGCTGTATGGGCACACGGCAGGGCGCAGAAGGAAATTGCTGCCGCATGGAGTTTGGAAGGCAGATCTTGCTGGACTGGTTTTTAGACACCATGTCCCATTTGAAGCCCCCCTGATGCACCCCTACAGTAGAAACTCCTAAAAGTGACCCCATTTTGGAAACTAGGGGATAAGGTGACAGTTTTATTGGTACTATTTTGGGGCACATCTGATTTTTAATCGATCTATATTGCGTTTTTTTTTTTTTTTGTGAGGTAAGGTAACCAAAAATGGCTGTTTTGGCACTTTTAACATATTTTTTTTACAATGTTAATCTGACAGGTTAGATCATGCGCTATATTTATAGAGCAGGTTGTTACGGACACGGTGATATCAAATGTCTACTTTCTTTGAGTTTTGCATAATAAAGCATTTTTGGAAAAAATATATTTGTGTCCATTTTCTGAACGCCATATTTTTATATTTATTTTTTTGACAAACTTATTGTGCAGGGGGCTCATTTTTTGCAGAAAGAGTTGACGTTTTTATTGGTACCATTTTCGGGTACATATGATTTTTTTGATCATTCATTATTACACTTTGAGGCAAGGTGACCCCAAAAATTGGTGGTTTTGGCACAGTATTTTCACAGCGTTCATCTGAGGGGTTAGGTCAAGTGATGTTTTAATAGAGCAGGTCATTACGGACGTGGCAATACCTAATATGTATACTTTTTTCTTATTTAAGTTTTACACAATAGCATTTTTTAAACTAAAATGTTTTAGTGTCTCCATAGTCTAAGAGCCATATTTATTTATTTATTTATTGACTGATTGTCTTAGGTTGGGGCTCATTTTTTGCGGGTTGAGGTGACCGTTTGGTTCCATTCTGGGGGTCATACGCCTTTTTCATCGCTTGGTGTTGCACTTTAAATGTGTCTTTTTTTTATTTATTTTTTTATGGGTACACCTGAGGAGTTAGGTCATGTGATATTTTTATAGAGCAGGTTGTTACGGACACTGCGATATCTAACATATCTATTTTTTATTTATTTCATTTTAACACAATAATAGCGTTTATGATGCAAAAAAAATATATCCTATTTTAGGGTCTCCACCATTATTTTTTGGGCGATTGTCTTAGGTAGGATCTCATTTTTGCAGGATGAGGTGACAGTTTGGTACTATTTTGGGGGGCATATGCCTTTTTGATCACTTGGTGTTGCAATTTTTGTGATGTAAGGTGACAAAAATGGCTTTTTTGTCACTGTTTTTATTTTTTATGGTGTTAACCTGAGGGGTTAAGTCATGTGATATTTTTATAGAGCTGGTTGATACAGATTCGGCGATAACTAATATGTATACTTTTTATTTATTTATTTCACTTTAACACAATAATTGCATTTTTCAAACCCAAAAAATGATATTTTAGTTTCTCCATGTTGAGCTATAGTTTTTATTTTTTGGGCGATTGTCTTAGGTAGGGGCTTTTTTTTTTTTTTTTTTTTTTTTTTTTTTTTTTTTATATATTTTTTTTTTTGCAGGATGAGGTGACATTTTTATTGGTACCATTTTGGGGGGCATACGCCTTTTTGAGCGCTTGGTGTTGCACTTTTTGTGATGTAAGGTGACAAATGGCTTTTTTGTATTTTTTATTTTTTTACAGTGTTTATCGGACAGGGTGGATCATGTGATATATTTCTAGAGACGCGACGATACCTAATATGTGTGTGTGTTTGTCTTTTTTTCTATTTATATAAAATGTGGCTTTTTTTTTTTTTTTTTTTTTTTTTTTACTTGAAACGTAATTTTGTATTTTTTTTACTTAAACTTTATTTCTGTCCCATTCTGGGATTTTACTTTTGGGGTCTGATCCCCCTCTGCAGTGCATTACAATACATCTGTATTGTAATGCATTGCCTGTTAGTGTAATACCCTGAGTAATACACTAACAGGTTGCCTAGCGGACGGGCCTAAGGCTGGATCTCCTGGGCACCTGTAGAAGACAGGTCCCGATGCCATGCAAGGCTGCCTTGTCACCCATCGGGTCCCCGCCACAGCAGCGTGGTGACCTGATGGGCTCCCTCACCCGCCGCAAATTCCTTCTATGCCGTGGTCAGGGCTTGTACAGCGATGCCGGCGGATACAGCAGGGGCCCAGCTACCAGGGACTGCTGGGCCACTGCAGTGATCGGTAATGCACCTGCTGCCATGACGTACTATTATGTCATATGTCGGGAAGGGGTTAGAAAGTTTTATAATTTTTAAGCCCATTTGTATACTCGCCAGGATATCCATTAAAACCAAAATGTATAATTTTTTTTTTTAGGTTGAATTGTACTACATGATTTTAGAGCGTCTGGGAAAACATGAGGAAGCCCTAGAGGTTATAAGAGGAAAACTTGGTGGTACGTATCAATCTACTTTTCTGATGCAGAACAATATTATTCTGCTCAAATGTATAATGTAAACGCCAGTGGAATGGCAGGTATACAGAGCGCACCGATAAAGCATTAGAACAATATCCATGCGATTAACGTGTAGTTATCATTCAAGAGATTAAAGGGGTATTCTCTCCTCAGAAATTATATCCCCTAAATATCTGATAGATGCAGGTTCCGTCTTTGGGACTTGAACATCTTTCTGGAAGGGGTTACCCAACTGCATCTCAATGGCCATTGCATCCAAGCTTCGAGAATATGGTGGTGTACAGAGGCTAAATTATACTTCTTTTCTTATAAAGCTATGGCACCCATAGAACTTCTTATGTTGCTATGTTCTTTTCCCCATTTATTCTGTGTTCTACATTCTAAGTTTCTTGGCAAATGTAAGTTATTTCTTTTGTGATTGATGCGCAGAAAAGTTGACCAGTGAGCTGCAGAGTCGAGAAAACAAGTGCATGGCCATGTACAAGAAGCTGAGCCGGTGGCCTGAATGCAATGCACTCTCCAAAAGGCTTCTGTTACTAAAGTGAGTCCTTGGTTTACCCACTTGTCCTTTTTACCAATGACTAAAAAAATCTGAGTATAGTCTATGATGATAACAGTTAAACTTTTGACTACACCGGGATTGAGAACTCAAAAACTTAAAACGCTGAAATGGCCCAAACTGGTGTATACTGGTTTGGAAGACTGTAACCACAGCTGCTCCCTTCATGCTTCCCATGCTGCCCATAGGGCTCTCTCACGAGTGGATGCCGTGCGGGTAATCTGCTGCGTAAAAGAGTACCAAGCCCCGTTCCGGACAAGATTAATAATGCTCTTTGCCTCCCTGTGACCTTTTTACTACAAAATCACAGTGAGATAAAATTGTCGCTGTGATTTTTGTAGTAGCAAAAGAGGCAAAGAGCATTGGTCCTGAAAGCGTTCAGCGCATGTGCCTGTGCAGGATGTTATACTACTCAGGTATTTAATGCCTTTAGTGCCGATGGAAGGGGGAGGCAATCACATGGTTAAATCCCATGACCTTTTAGCTTTCATTAGAATGTGGCCAACACTGTATGGTGAAGAGCTAAACCTATAACTTAGGTTAGGGTGAACAGTATGAGGTCTTCCTGAGAAAATAAGTAGGATATACTGGTGTCTCGCACATTTTAATTATTTTGTTCTTGTTCTTTTCAGCTCAGATGACTGGCAGTTTTATCTTTCCTACTTTGATTCTGTGTTTCACCTTATTGATCAATATTGGACACCACCAGCAGAAAGCCCAATGTAAGTCTCTACATGTGTTAATGAAGTTGTTGAAATAAAAGATAAGCAAAAAATATCTTTAAAAGTTCTCATTTTTCCAGGTCGTGTAATATCATGATCAGATTATTGGAGCAACTGGACCTATTCTCTGGCATTAAAGGGACACTGACAGGCCCGATAAACATATTTAGATATTCCTATGCAGTCATAGGTCTATTAAAGTATATTCCAATCACATAAGAGTACCCCCTGTCCGCATTTTAAACCATGTAAAAACAACTTTATATTCATCTGTCAATCACCTTCCTTTATGCCCAAGGGGCGTTTTTTTTTCTCCTACCTTTGTGCCCAGCCGCGCCCCAACTGTCGTTTCCTAGCGCCGCCCAGCTCAATATTATTCACTGCGCTGGGCGGCTTTTACAGTACCCAATCCTGCTGAGCCGGCACATGCCCAATAGAAATGTATGGGCATCGGCCTCACTTGTACCTTCTGCGCGTGCGCCGGATAACTTACCTGGCACCCTCACTCGCCGGAATCGCAGTGCGCCTGTGTCCCTTATTCAATGCCCCGGCATCTCCTGCTGCACCTGCGCTGTCTCGGCAGGATCGGGGACTGTAAAAGCCGCCCAGCGCGGTAAATAATAATGAGCTGGGCGACACTAGGAAACGACAGTTGGGGCGCGGCTGGGCACAAAGGTAGGAGAAAAAAACGCCCCTTGGGCATAAAGGAAGGCGATTGACAGATGAATATAAAGTTGTTTTTACATGTTTTAAAATGTGGACAGGGGGTACTCTTATATCATTGAAATACACTTTAATAGACCTATGACTGCATAGGAATATCTAAATATGTTTATCGGGCCTGTCAGTGTCCCTTTAAATACTGGTGACTCATGTTTCAGTTATTCAAATTCAATCAGCATGTTGCCTCCATGACTGAAGCACGAGTCACCAGTATTCAATGATGGAGAATTCTTATACAAGCCATTCTAATTGAGAAATATGCTCACTCACCAAACTCAATTATATTTGTCTTTACTGTAGGTCATTGGAAGGAAATCTCGATCACACTATAGAACAGGCAGTTCAATTTATAGAAGATCAGATAGCGGCAGATTCAAAGAATCCGCGCCCTCTTCGAGGGCCATATTTGGCCAAACTTGAGCTTATTCAACGGCTGAGACAGAGGGGGTGTAACGATGAATACAAGCTGGGTAAGTGAATAGTCCAGAGCCGAACCTAGTTCTGTGTTTATTTATTATTTTTTTTTATGGGTATCTTGCAGTTGATTTTGAAAAAAAAAAAACTATACTTGCCTCCACTGGGGTTTGTGGCTCTCTTGCCTGCTCCCCTGATGGTCTGCATACAACCCTGCGCTATTGCCATGACCTCTAGGCTCATGTAACCAGCCTGTGCTTTGCTGCAGTCACACGGACCGAGACTTCATTGCAGGAGGCTGGGTTATACTCGGACCAGAAGTGTGCCAGGCAGGAGATCTACAGGTAATCAACAGACACTGGGCATTGTTATAGATTTGTAGTTCCCTATAGAAGTCAATAGGGAAAATCTGCAACAAATCCACAACCAATCTGTCAGAAATTGATAAATTCCACTCTGCAGGTCAGTTTTCACATAAACTATATTTGTCAAAATCTCGTCCACTGCTGAAACTCCGGATGGAAAATCTTCAGCAATTCCAGAACGTGTGATCAAGCCCCAGTGTGTGTACATTTCTGCACACTGGTGATGAATATGGAGGCATTTGTATTACCCACACGTGCCTTCCGTATTTCAGCGCTCCTGTTTGCCAAAAAGGAACCTGTCACATTCATCTACTCAGTTTGTGGTTCATATTATAGAAATGAAGGAGCCACGTGTTAATCTTTTTTTTATTTTATTTTTATTTATTTCTTTTAGGCGAGCCAGAGGATCTGATGTTTCAGTATTTCCTGAAGTTCGGGGACAAACCTTGTTGTTTCACTGATCTTAAGGTTTTTGTGGATCTTCTTTCTTCCAGTCAGCACTCAAGTGTAAGTTAAAACATTTTTTACATTTATTGGAAAATGATGAATAATTATGTACAATAGCTATTCATAGCTTGCTATTCTGCATGCCCTGTCACTAATTTGTGCTGCGTGAGGTGGATTCTTATGCTGCATTATCTGAGGGAAGCTTGAACTGATGACAGATCTCCTTGGTCACTTGAACTGGCCCAACTTTTTTGCTAAAATATATTGAGCAGCTCCAGTCTGAGCCCAAGCTATGGAGTCTGCTCGGTGCACTCCAGGAGGTCCTCATTGTCCGTTTTGTCCTATGGCAATCAGCGGCAGGGAGCTTACGATTTATGTGGACCTCCTGGCGTGCACTGTGTATTGAGCAGACTCCAGTGCTTGGCTCATCATACTAGAGATGCTTCATACAGATTTTAACAAACGGCAGGGTCAGTTCAGGTAAGTGAACCAGCATTTTGCCAAGGGGATCTGTCATCAGTTTATCCCCTCACATAATGCAGCATGAAACTGGTGACAGGTTTTCTTGATGTGAAATATGATCGTTTTGGTGGGAAAACCCCTCTAAAGCTTAGGTAGCATGAATTTGGGACAGGAACTTTGAAAACGGCAGTTCCGCAAGAATCTGCAATTAAACCTTGCAGGACTATGTCTTCCTGCAGTCCTTTGTTTCCTTGCACAGGGCGGGTATGCGCAGTATAGCATAGAGCAGGGGTATGCCTGGAAAATGTGGGCTTCAGTAAGGAATTGGTCAGATAGTGTGCAGTGTCGGGCCCATCCATTTTGCCCCCAGAATGCAAGAAGTATAGAGACCTGAGGCCAGTTAGGGGGAGGGCAAAGGCACATTTAGGGCTCATTCACATGACCGTAAGGGCTCAGTCTTTGTACTGCAGACTGCACATGGTGGGTCTGCAATACATGGACCCTGGCCGTGTGCACTCCATGCTGCGGATGCAGACCTATTGACTTCAATGGGTCAGCAATCCGAAAGATACCACAAAAAATAGGACATGTCCTATCTTTTGCAGAGCAGAGGCACGGATCAGAAATGCACGGAATCATTATGAATTGCTTCCGTGGGCTTTTGGGTCTGTGCTTCAGCTTAACAAAAGATAGACCCAGGTCAATGGATCTGCTTCACAATATGGGATTCACACAGTGGCTGGTGCAGACCGCTATTTGTGCTCCATAACAATGACACGTCAACCATACGGTCGTGCGAATGACCCCATAGTGTGCATTTTGTTTATCAGCAGGGTTTTCAGGTTTCTGAAAAATAAAGGTATGTTGGGACAACCCTGTACTTTCACACGTCCGCAAATTGCGGCTCTGCAAAACACGGACACCGGCCATGTGCATTCTGCATTTTGCATGGAAATCTAAATGTAAATGCCTTTTTCTCGCCCAGTTTCCTTGGGGGACACAGAAGACCTTGGGTATAGCTCATCTCCATAGGAGGCGTGACACTAAGTGAAAACTGTTAAGCCCCTCCTCCACAGCTATACCCTCAGCCTGGAGAGAGAGACTGCCAGTTTTTTGCTTAGTGTCCAAGGAGGCAAGACACTCCCTGCTACTGCAGGGCTGATTCTCCTTGTTTAAATTTTGATTTTTACTTTTTTCTTTTCTTTTTGTTCCAGATCATCAGGGACAACAGAGTCGCACTAGACCTCTCTGTTTCTCCCGGGGTCGAGCTGCGCCAGTGCCGGTCACCGCACTGCTGCCTCCCCCACAGAAGGCAAGGTGGACCAGGGCAGCCCAGCTCCCCTGTATCCCGCCAGCGCAAGGGTCGCCCGCACGCCAAGCCCCTCTTCCAGCGTCCTGCCACTACGGTGCCAGTAGCTGAAGGGGCGACCCTGCTGGAATGGACCGAGGGTGAAGACGGCTATGGTGAGAGATTGGCTTCTCCAGCCCTACGACCCCCCCCTTTCCACCACCACCACCACCACCCGGTCTCCTGCGGGCCTAACCCCCCCCCATGGCCCATACTGTGCCTCTCTGAACAGCTTTCATAGCTGTGATGGTGAATGCCTTGCCTCTGATGGCAGAGGTCATGAGTTCGAATCCCTGGACAAACCTTAACCCTTCCACTGCTGGATCTAGGCTGGCCCCTGGGGTGCCGCAGGGCGGCAATCTGCTCCCTGCTCCCCCCCCTCCCCCTCCTGGCCCCATAGGACATGCAGCTGCTGTCCCCCTTTATCTTTTGATGTCCCGCCGGTATATGATACTACGCGGGCACCCGATCTCGGGGTCCCCCCATCTCCTTACCGGAGCGTTGCTCAGGGCCTGGGGCCCGCTCCTGACAGACCTCGCCTCCGGCCGGCATGGACATTCCGGTGCGGCCGGGCGCCGCAATGACCTGCTGGGCCGCCATCGGGCCTGCGGGGCCGCAATTCCGGCACTCCATTTGGGCCCGACTCTTCCGGCCTGCGGGGTGGGCTCCCGCGGCCGGTTTAATGCGCCGCTCCGCCTCAGTCCCGGCGGTATATAATACTATGCGGCCCCGGTCGGCCGGGCGCCGCACAAATTTAGGCCCCGGCTTTACGGCCTACTAGGCCGCGAAATTCTGGCCTTTGTTGGAGGGGGCGGGTACTTCTCCAGGCGCGAATTCTTCCCGCCTGGGGCTTCCTCCGCCCCCAGTGGATCGCAGCGCCGGCCCCCAGGCCGGCTCCCTGTTAACCCTTTGGGTGCAGGCCGGCTCCCAATGGGCCTGTATGGTTGGCCACCCCTTTTTTCTCTTGCATCAAGAGAATCTGTGCCCCTATATGGTGGTTCCCCTTTAGCCTCAGAGAGGCTGTTTTAAATTTAAAAAAAAAAAAAAAAAAAAATATATGAAATAATAATGAATAAACAGATGTCTAACAGATTCTTGTGGGCTGCGCAGGACGCTGCAGCCTCATCGCAGTAGTGCTGCCTGTCTGCATGCCCCCCTTCCATAGGCAGCATGGTTTCGCGCTCCCAGCCTGCGTCGCTGCCAGGTGCATTTCCCCTTTTAGGCGGTTTCTTGCCCTCTCCCGGGATGCAGCGCGGGCCAAGTGCATGCGGTCAGTTCTGTAGGCAGCATTCGTCACCCTCTCCAGGTATGGTGCCTGCCATGGGCATGACCCCCCCCCTCCCAGGCGGGATACTGCACTCTCCCTGGCTGCGGGCTGGCCCTGTGTATGACCTTCTTAGGCGGATTGCTGCAGGTTCACCGGATACGGTGCTGGCCATGTGCACGACCCCCTTCCATAGGCGGAACGCTGCACTCTCACTGGATTCGCTGCCAGCCGTGTGCGTGACCCCCTTCCATAGGCGGAATACTGCACTCTCACCGGATACGGTGCTGGCCATGTGCACGTCCCCCTTCCATAGGCGGAACGCTGCACTCTCACTGGATTCGCTGCCAGCCGTGTGCGTGACCCCCTTCCATAGGCGGAATACTGCACTCTCACCGGATACGGTGCTGGCCATGTGCACGTCCCCCTTCCATAGGCGGAACGCAGCACTCTCACTGGATTCGCTGCCGGCCGTGTGCGTGACCAACTTCCATAGGCGGAATACTGCACCCTCACCGGATACGGTACTGGCCATGTGCACGTCCCCCTTCCATTGGCGGAACGCAGCACTCTCGCTGGATTCGCGGTCGACCATGTGCGTGACCCCCTTCCATTGGCGGAACGCTATACTCTCACTGGATTTGTTGCCGATCATGTGCATGTCCCCCTTTTATTAGGCGGAAATCTGCACTCTCACCGGATGCGGTGCTGGCCAGGTGCACGACACGCTTCCATAGGCGGAACGCTGCACTTTCACTGGATTCGCGGCTGGCCATAGGCATGACCCCCTTCCATAGGTGGTATGCTGCACTCTCATTGGATTCGCTGCCGGCCTTGGGCACGCCTCCTTCCCTCAGGCGGCATGCATACACTCCCTCTGTCTGTGGTTGTTCTCTCGCCGGTGCGTTGCTGGCCATGTGCATGAACCCCTTCCATGGCGGGGTGCTTGCACTCTCGCTGGATCCGCTGTCAGCCATGTGCATGGCCCCTCTTCCGTGGGCGGTGTACGCACTCTCACTGGATTCGCATTCGCTGCCGGCCATGGGCATGCCTCCCTTCCTCAGGCGACATACACACATTCTCACTGACTGTGTTTGTCTCTCGCCAGTACGTTGCTGGCTATGTGCATGACTCCCGTACATGGCAGGGTGCTCTCACTCTCCCTGGATGAGATGCTGGCCATGTGCATGACGCCCGCTGCACGTGCAAGCGGGCGTCATGTTTACACATCGCACCAGCGCCGTACATGGGTGGAACGCTTGCACTCCCATTGGATTCGGTGCTGGCCTTGTGTGTGACCACCCCTCATTCCATGGGCGGACCTTTGCACGCTCATGAGATTCACGGCTGTCCTTGTACGTGCTGTGCTGGACTTGTACATGTCCCCTTCATTGGCGGAGTGGTTGCACTCTCACAAAGTTCGGTGTTGGGGGAATTATTGCACGCTCTCTTAATGCTAGGATAACCCTGTGCATGTCCCCCTTTCACTAGGTGGACCTCCTGCGCTCCTGCAGGATTGTATGGTATGTCCTATGTCTCTGGAGTAGGTACGGCCTTAGGCGTCACCCCCTTTTGGGGTGGGCCTTTGCACTCTTGCCGACTGCAGTTTGCCAGGTACATTTCCCCTCTTTCGGGGCGGACTGCTTACGTTCCATCGCGTGCCATGCTAGGCTTATGCATAACTCCCTTTCAGGTTGCACTTTGCACTTCCATAGATGCTGGGGCACTCTGTGGCTGGCCCTCTTCTCTGAGTGACTTTTTTGCAGGGAGCGGCCGTTCTTGTGCGTTGTTTGGGCCGTTTATGCCTTCTCCTCCCGTAGGTGGGTTGGCCTTCTCACTGCTTACGGGGCTGCTCGTACGTATGCTTCCCCTCCTTCCTGCGACATCCCTTTGTTCTCTTGGGTTACTTGCCGCAAGCCTTGCACTCGTCTCTACAGAGATCGTTCTGTCCACCTGACCCGGAGGGCTCTGTGCTCTCTACTGCACCGAGCTGGGTGGTACTCATTCATTTCGTTGGCCCTTCCTCCCGGGAAGTGTTCGTGGTTCCTAGATGCGTGCTGTTGTCTGCAGCGCCCCTCGGATTCTTCGTTGGCTCTGGCGGGACTATGGTTCCTTCGCCTATTACCATTTCCTCCTCTTCGGATGCAGTGTGGTATGAATCCTTCCTCTTGGCGCCCTCTACGCTTCGGTCTGATCTGCTACCAGGTTCGGGCCACTCTTCTCGGGTAGATCACCCAACTTCTCTTGGATGCTCTATTACCCAGGTCCGGAGGACTTCCACCTTGGGTTCTTCAGGGTATTTGCCTTCTGCGAGGCGGTGAACCTGGCGTCTCACAGTGTAGCAGGGTTCTGCTTTTGGGCTGTCCTATGACTTCCCTGCTGCCCACTCCTCCTTTCGGTTGGGGGGTGTGATGCCGGCCTCTGTCTCGACTACCTTGTCTCGCCGGCTCTGTTTGGCTCCCCGTTCGGTACAGATCACGCCGATGTGGCTTCTGCCCGGCCAGGCTTCAGAGGCTGTTCCTTCACTGTCCTCCCCTCTGGGGGGAGCATGGTTGTTCATGTGGATGGTTCCGGTGTTCCTTTGGTCTCGTACTGTCTCCCTTGTTCACACTGGCTGTATTAGCTGTGTGCCTCTTGCTGGGTCTACCGCGTTCTGTCCTCCCGCTGGGTGCAGATTGCGTTTTCCATTCTAGGCTATGGTCCTGCTGTAGACTTACCTTCTTGGTAACTTGGGGGGACTGCCCTTCGGTCCAGATTGTCCTTCGATCTCCCACACCAGGACTGTAGATAGTCTTCCTGTGGTGGCTACATAAGCATGGACTTTAGCCTGTCTTGTCCTGGCATCTGGCGGATGCTGGGCGGACCCTTCGGTTCCCTTCCGTCTGTCCTTCTGCTCCCCCACTCCGGGTGGATACGGGACAACGTTGCTCGGAGGCCGACGGGACCAGTTTTGCCGACCCTTCTGCCCGTGTTACTGGTCTGCGCCTGGTCACATTGGGTTTTTATCCGCTTGCCCAGGTGACTCCAGCGGGCTCGCTACTGTTCGCTCCTGGCTGTGTTTCGTCCAGGATCTGTCGTTGGACTTAGGGTTTTTTGTCTGGGTGTCGGTGGGTAGCTGGGCATTCCCCACTCTGCCCTTCTCCCCCCCATGGTTCTGTCTTTCTCCAGTCCGGCCTGGACCTGGGACTGGGACTCCTTTGCTTGAAGTGTCAAGTGTCGGCGCTGTCCTTCCTCTTCCAGCGTTCCCCGGCCCTCGGGGCCTGTCCAGACCTTCTTCCTCGGAGTGGCTCTTTGGTTCCTCTGTACTGTACTCTCGGCGCTCCAATCTTGTCCTTGGAGCCGTTACAGGAGTTCTCTCTACCCCTTCTGTCCTGTACGGTTGTGTTCCGTATCAGTCGTGTCTCTGACGGGTGCCGGAATGGCCCCTTTTTTTGTTACGAGCTTTGTCTTTTCCAGGACAGGGCTGTTCTGCATCCCGTTTCTTCCTTCCTTCCTTCCTTCTGAAGGTGGTGTTTGCCTTTCGCTTCAACACCTCACCTATTTGGACGTTGTTTGGGCCTTGCCGTTTTTACTTGGAGATCTCCGACTCTTGCAGACGTTCGGCCTCTTGGGTTTCCAGGAGGGCTGTGCATAGGGTTGACAGACTCCAGGGTGGTTTTCCTCCGCTTGATCAGATTGGCTATTGCTGAGGTTACCGCACCAAGGGCAGGATTCTGTCTTTGGTGTCACCGTTCCTTTCACCAGAGCGGTCGGTGCCTCCTGGGCCGGAGGCATTGGGCTTCGGCCGTGCATTTGGGCACGGCGGCCACAGGTCTGCCTTGCACGCCTTACTGAGTTCTACAGGGTGCATACTCTGACTTTGGCAGATGCTGCCTTACCCCGCCTGGGTTTACAGGCGGCGGTTCATTGATGCCTTTCGGGTGCTTCACCTTGGTGCTGTGGTCCCTCCCCCTTTTGGACTGCTTTTGAACGTCCCAAGGTCTTCTGTGTCCCCCAAGGAAACTGGGCGAGAAAACGAGATTTTTGTATAACTTACCAGTAAAATCTCTTTCTCGCTCTTTCCTTGGGGGACACAGCACCCACCCATTCATTGTTTTTTCTCTGTACGTTTTCCAAGTTTTTGTTACCCGTTGGGTAGTTGGCTTGTTGGTTCCTTGTTGGACTTTGCCTTTTCTCACTGCTTGGACACGCAACTGGCAGTCTCTCTCTCCAGGCTGAGGGTATAGCTGTGGAGGAGGGGCTTAACAGTTTTCACTTAGTGTCACGCCTCCTATGGAGATGAGCTATACCCAAGGTCTTCTGTGTCCCCCAAGGAAAGAGCGAGAAAGAGATTTTACTGGTAAGTTATACAAAAATCTCGTTTTCTTGTCCGTGTCTGCGGGGCCTTGAAAGGAAACTGCAGATACAGACAGCACACTGTGCTGTCCGCCTCTTTTGCGGCCCCATTGAAAATTATGGATGCGGACATGTGAATGGACCCTAATAGAGAATGGTGTAACTAGGGTCACTTCATTTAACAATATGCCTGCATCCACCTGATAAAAGCAGTAAAGTCATGGCCACTAGGGGTCACACTTCCACCTAAGTTGCAGCCCACTGTTTTGAGGCAAAATCTGTAAGGCTACTTTCACACTTGCGTTCAGAGCGGCTCATATAATGCAGACGGTGGCTCCGTTCAGAACGGATCGGTCTGCATTATATTGTTAAAAAAAATTCTAAGTGTGAAAGTAGCCTGAACGGATCCGTCCAGACTTTACATTGAAAGTCAATGGGGGACGGATCCGCCTGAAGATTGAGCCATATTGTGTCATCTTCAAACAGATCCGTCCCCATTGACTTACATTGTAAGTCTGGACGGATCCGCGTCCACTCAGAATGCATTAGTGCTGGACGGATGCGTTCGGGGCCGCTTGTGAGCCCCTTCAAACGGAGCTCACAAGCGGACACCCGAACGCTAGTGTGAAAGTAGCCTAACCTGTAACAGAGACTCAGAAGACGGCTGAGTGGGAGTGGGGGCATGTCAGATAGCTGAGTTCCTGAGCATGATAAAATAACTTCTTCTGAACATCACAGGAGCCTCCTGTGTGTCTGTAAGGAGTTCACATAACAATTTAGCTTTCTATTCTGATCCATCAGAAAAAAAAAGATAAACTGATCCCTTATTTTGAGCATCAGTTATGATTAGTTTGCGAGTTAGTGAGCATCAGTTTGTCACTTCCGCCAGAGATCAGTTATTTTTGACAGGAAAAAAATTCCTGCATGCATAGTGAGAAGGAAAGGAAGTGACGCCTCCTGCTTCCTAGTGAAATGCATCTAGCTGTGTAGTTGAAACAGGGAATAATATGGCTGAAAAAAACATTAAGGAAGCCTGAACATAACTGTTCATTCACAATTATGACTACAAAGAAACACAACTTTTTTTGAAAACTCGATTTATGCTTTGTTTGTCTCACACAACACATTATCCTGAATTTATTGCATTGATCAATAGCTGTATACTTATTACCAAGCAATCGTATATAGCTTCAAAGTCTTTGCAAATGGCTTCATAGTAGCAAAAAATAAATAATCAAGTCAATGGAGAAGTCTGCATGGTAAATACGGTTTATTGTATCAGTAAGGCACCAGAGACATTGCTAACGAGCTCTTTATTATGTAGTTTATAAACAGATTGCTGGGGTCCCTGCCTCTGACTCCTCCAGCAGAGGGCGATGTTGCGTTACCGACAGACCTCAAGGCTATGCACAGACATCTTTGCGTGCTTCAGCTCTCCAGACTGCTTGGCCTCAGCTACAAGATGGAAAAGGCACAGAAGCAGGATGCAATAAGAGAAGTTATTTTAAGATACAGACACGGTCTACAGTTTGGTAAGTATAATGATAATCTTTATATAGCGCCAACTTATTCCGCAGCGCTTTAATATTCAGAAGAAACCTGAACAAAGTGGACATTACAATTCAGTCAGTGGGAGTGAGGGCCCAGGTCGAAAGAGCTTACTGTCTTTTTGGGTAATCTGGAACCTGCTGCTATAATACATTGTGCAATTATACAGTATTGATACAAGGATTCCTTTTTATACAATATTGTAGGCTGGTTTATTAGCATTACTTTGGATCACTGGCTTGGTAGCTCTTTACGTATGTGTAATATTTCATAATTTACAATTGCGTTATTGTGTAATCATACTGTTCCTATTTGCATGTATGTGCCTAATTGTTTTACTACTTTATCCACAGGAAAATCATGCCTGAAGACAGAGCTACAATCTTCAGACTACTACTGTATAATAGGAGCGCATATGATGCTGGATCTGTGGACTGATGGTAAGTGTACCCTTTTCTGTCGGTCAGCAGACTGTATGGAGCATGCGCCTTTATATCCCTAAGGTGTATATATACCATTAAACAAAATTCTAAGTGCAGATTTTCATAAACTTATGTACAGGTGAGGACTGGGCTGTGTGGCAAAGTCTCGCCCTTTTGGAAGAAGGTTTGAGTAACAGCCCTTCAAATGCCCAGTTTAAACTACTGCTTATTCGCATCTACTGCGCACTGGGTGCATTTGAGCCAGCGGTGGAGCTGTACGCCAGTCTTGATGCTAAACACGTACAGCACGACACAATTGGGTGAGTTGTAGAGTATACTTTTTGTCATTTCTTCCTTTTCATATGTTACCCATAGTTGGGCAGACATGGTTAATTCTTTTGAGTGAGCAAATCCACATGAAGATGCCCAGAAGCTTTTTCATGTAGATCATAGATGGCCAACCTGCAGCTCTCCAGCTATTGCAAAAGTTCAACTCCCAGCATGCAAGGACAGCCTACAGCAGGGCATGGTGGGAGTTGTAGTTTTACAACAGCTGGAGAGTTGCAGGTTGGCCATCCCTGCTGTAGATCCTTTTTGCTCACTGCATATTGCCAGTGGTTTTAAAGGGGTTGTCTGGGCTTTTAATATTTATGACCTATCCTCAGGCTAAGTCATCAATATCAGATCAGTGGGGGTCTGACACCCGGCACCCCTGCTGATCAGCGGTATGAGGAGACTGCATGCACAATGCCCACGTGCCATCTCCCTTTTCTCTTCCTGTTTGCTGCTGCTTTGCCATAGACGGCAGCGTTGAGCAGGAAGAAAGAAGGGAGATGGCACACGTGCACCATCTCCTGATACAGCCAATTGGCGGGTGTGCCAGGTGTTGGACCCCTGTCGATCTGATATTGATGACCTATCCTGAGGTCATCAATATTAAAAGCCTGGACAACCTGTTTAATTAGTTTTATCCTCTGTATATATGTAATTGTTTACTTAGTTTTGTTGGAGATCTTTTACTTCAGTTATAAAATGTTCTATCTGTGGTACTAATGAGACAGTATGAGGTGCACCTTGGTAATAGAGAATTAACAGATGTTCTTACTTTGCAGTTATTTGCTGACTCGTTTTGCAGCACCCTTGGGTCACTACACTGCTGCGTCACACTCTTGCAATGCCGCTCTTAGATTTTTCCATTCTAACCAGAAAGATGTAAGTATGTTCTTCTAATGTGACATATTAGTTCTGAGAAATGTCTATCTCTTAAGATATTAATTGTAGGAAGGCCTGCAGTGCTTCCTTTCCTGTGGTTAGTCAGTTCAGCCTTGTGCTAGGAGGATTGTCTGGATCTCAGTCTCTGTACCCCCCAATAAATATATCTTTTGGTATTTATGATAGGGACAGTGATTTGTTTCCAAAAGGGATCCCCCTTTGATAGGTTGATCTGCCAGAGAACATGATAGAAAGTGTTCGTACTGGTACACCGAAGCAGAAGTGCTAGTAATATATTTTTATATATTTGATATCTGGGACATTTATGGCATTTCCATTGGATATGCCACTAATGTCCCTCAGAAGTGGGACCCAGACACCTATAAGACATGTATGGTATATCCTGCGGAAATGCCCTAAACGTACTTGATGGGACAACCCATTTAACATTTACCTTTCCCAAAATATGTCCTTTACTGGCCGGAGCATACACAGGATTTTGTAAAGGGAAGGGTTCATGGTCATAAGCATGGACACATTTATGTAGTACACACACTGGACTTCTCCCCACTGCTCTAGTGCCACCATTCTGGTGTCCTCCTTTGGTCCTCGTTTACTGTGCTGCAGAAGGTTGCATTACGTCCATATATGTCAATGCTGCAGCCTCAGCGGTTTGTCTTGACAGGGCATCTCCTCTGCAGCACAGCGACCAAAAACTGGCGGCACTATAGCCGCAAGGAATTCAACAGGTGATAATTAATGGGTTTTTTCACTGTTTTTACTGTTTTTGTAATTCTCTACCCCCAGTCTCTTTTTTGTTGATCCTAGACAGCCTTTAAAGGGGCTATCCAGGAAATCATAATGATAACCTATCTTCTGGATAGGTTATCTGACTCCCGGCACCCCCTCTGATCAGCTGCTTTAGGGAGCTGTGCTTAGTACAGTGGTCCCTCAAGTTACAATATTAATTAGTTCCAGGACGACCATTGTAAGTTGAGTAATTGGTTCCAAAGCCCTGAAATGTCATCCAAGATAAGAGAAAATGAAGATTTAAGAAAAATAAGCAGATGACTAAGACAGATAAGACAAGTCCTTACATATAACAGTCAGGAATAGCTGATAACTAGCGACTAATCCAGCTATGTCACCAGAGAAGTAACCTTGATTTGCTGGATCTGAGTCTGAGACATTGTATGTTGGGGTCTGGTTTCAACTTACGATGGGTCAGAAAAGACCATTGTTGGTTGGAAATATTGTATCCTGAGGCCATTGCATCTTGAAGGATCACTGTATATTTTATTTTCTTATGGGGCTGAGCTGCAACTAGGCCATGTGACCGATGTACTGTGATGCCACATGGCCTAGGAAGAGGGCACGTCGTTCGCCACGTGTCAGCACCCGGCTGATCTGATATTGATGACAGATCCTGAGGATAGCTCTTCCGTATAATTTACCTTTTAATGACACTATAGGAGAAGAACAGTCGAGATAAGCCTAAGGAGTGATAGCCCAAAAAGGAGGCTGTAACTCTTACCCCTCCCCCCTTGTGTATGAGTGCTGGTAGTCTAGCTGTGTATTATTGAGTATGAGGCTTCATGCTACAAAATGTCTATTGTGAGTTCCTACCTTTCATTGGCTGTAAATTCTATTTCAGAACTGTACATGGGTATAGCTCACTTCAGAAGTATAAATTTTGTGTTTTTTTTTTTTTTTTTTTTTGTTTTAGACCTCAGAATATATTATACAAGCCTACAAATATGGAGCCTTTGAAAAAATTCCAGAATTCATTGCATTTAGAAACCGGTTGAACAATTCACTTCATTTTGCACAAGTTCGTACGGAACGAATGTTACTGGACCTCTTACTTGACGCTAATATGTAAGGATGGTATTCATAGTGACAACGTTTTGCGTGTCATGCTGTTGAAAAATCTTAGGACCCTGGACATCTTATTTGCAGTTAACATTACATACATTATATACGTATATTAGTTACAATATGGATTAGTTCCGGGGCGACCATTGCAGGTTGAGACCATTTTGATTTGAGTGCAGAACTATGGAAAACTAGTAATTGGTCCCAATGGGCCAAAATGTCCTCTCATGATGAGAGAAAATGAAGATTTAATAGAAATAAGCAGCTGCCCTCACCTGAAATCCAAAGGCGCAGCTCATCCTGGTACAGACAGAGGGCAGTGCAGGACATGTAGCACCGCACTGTACTGTAAAGAGGAGCTAGTAGACAACCAAGATGGACGTTTTACTAGAGACATGGCCATTTTGATTGGTTGGATCTAAGGCACTGTATGTTGAGTCTAGTTTTTACTTATGATGGCCCAGGAAAGACTATTGTGGCCGTTGTATCTTGAGGGACAACAGTATGTATAGCTGTGTAGGGTATATATCAGGTTTAAAGCGAGTCTGTCATCCTGAATTTGGTCCATTACCTACAGGAATGCATGACTTGTACTCCAGATACGGAGTCCAGATCAGTATTTTATTTTTATTTTCCTACTACCCTTCGTCCCCTGGCTGTCAGCACTCGGCATTCAAAATAGAGAAGACTCTTGCATATGCACGCCAGTCCTGACGATGCGTTTTAATGCAGCTCTCACAGCTGACCGCAGGGGACAGTATGAGAATAAAAAATAGTGATCTGGACTCCTTATCTGCAGTACTACACATACACAGGTATTAATGTAGGTGATGGTCCAAAATCAGAGTGACAGATTCCCTTTAACCTGGCATATGCAATAACCACAGTCCTGATCAGGTGTGGTGTGAAGCCTGTCAGGTGATCCCTGTTGGCCAATCGGCTGAGAATTTTGTTCTGTTTTGCATACAGCATGGACTACTTTTATGTCCACCCTCAACCAGAAATTGCTATGGTTCAATGGGTAATGAGATCAGGGTATCCTTGATGATTTTGAGGAGCTGCACAGTTGGTACATTTTATATTCCATGTATGGAATATTTTAATTTTTTTTAAAATTAATTGAGGTTGGTTTATGTATCCTTTGTATTAGTAATTCAGCTTATGTCACTGACCGTCATCCTTCAGTTCCACTAGCCTAGAAGAAAATATAAAGTCAATGAGTCTGAACCCAGAGGAGGATGACATTCCATGGCAAGAACTTCGAGACAACAGGGACCTGACTGTGCTTTTTAACTGGGATTCTAAAGAAAGGTAAATATATATTATGTGCAAATGGTGACCGTTCTTTTAGATCTGGTGTGTCCCACCTGTAACTTGAACATACAAACCGAAATGGCTTTCTACAGCCCTCCAAATTATGGACGGGATGCCGGACCAAAATATGGCCTCCAAATTATGTTTAGAACAAGTTTTCCCTTATCCATTTGGATAGGTTACAGATTGTTAGATCGGTGGTGATCCAACCACTAGGACTCCTACTAATCATGAGAATTAGGGACCCCTGTTTGAATGGTGCACTGGTCAAGTATATGCACCACCTATCAATTCAAAGTCAATGTGACTGCCATGTATAGTGAAGTGCTGTTCTCCCTCTCCGACAGTCTCATAGAGATCATTAGAGTTGTGCGTGACCAGTACTCCATTAAAATGGTGGACAAGGATTCCTCATTCTCTTGATTGGTGTTTGCCCCCCTGCACTCAAGACGCCCACTTATCTAAACAACCCTATTTTTATGTATGGAATGGATTTTTCATTTCCAGAAGTTTCTGTAACCTACTGTATTTGTGTGAACATACCCTTACACATGAGGAAGCATTGCTAATATACAGTGTTGTTTGCCATATAAGCTGTAGAATTTTATCCGTATACTCGTCTTCTCTTCTCTAGAGACATGTCAGAAGAATATAGGCAGCTGTCATTGGAGGAGGAACGGATTTGGCTGCTCATCCGATCACTGACCTTAAGGTTGGTTAGTGGATTGCCTACTCTTAATCATACAAGTGAACCGAAGAATTCAGGGAAGACTACAGAAAATGGGGTCTCATCCAAGATTGACACTGTCCGAGCTTTGTTACGACAGTATGAAGAGTCATTGGATTCAGCGAAACAATTTAATGAGAAGATGATTAAGGTAAAGGGTTCGACTTATCTGAAATGAAAACACAAAACATAAAGATGACTATCACATTGATGCATATATTATTTTTTTATACAGTATCCTTTTCTTGGAGCACCATCATCTCGGCTTGCAGGGTTCTTCAGGAGTGGCAGCTGTCAGTGTCAGAAAGGGGCTTTCCTGCTGGTGAATGATATTTATGAGCTGGACACATGCGGAATCGGTGAGAATTCTTTCTACTTATGTTTTTATGCATGCGTTAGTTTCTTAAAGAGTGGTACAACCACTTTCCATATGCCCATTTGGGGAATGATCTTCTCTGGTCAGAACGAAGAGCTGCTCACAGGGACTTTACATGAACATGTTACTATTAGGGATCGACCGATCATCGGAGTTACCGATGATATCAGCCGATATTCATGATTTTTAAAGGTATCGGCATCTAACCTGCGCCACTAATGATAAAATAATTAACGTCAAATACAGGAGGTGGTGCCCAGTCTATATGAGAGGAAGCAGCGATCAGCGGCAGTTAACCCCTCATTGGTGGCAGTGGCCACATTGTCTCCTCCCCTCGTCTTCATTGGTGGAAGTGGCAGCTTCTGATCGGAGCCCCAGAAGTGTAATCCTGGGGCTCCGATCGGTTACCATGGCAGCCAGGACGCTACTGAAGCCCTGGTTGCCATGGTAATCTCCCTGCTGCTGTGTGTACTATGCACAGGAGAGAGTGTGAAGTCCTATTCACCCTAATAGAGCTCTATCAGGGGCTAGAACCTGGGATCTTTTAATCCCTTGTCCTATTCCCCCTAAGGGGGCAAATAGTTATTAAATAAAAAGTAAAAATAAACATTACATATTGCCACGAAACTAAAATGCACAGAATATCTGTATAAGGCTACTTTCACACTTGGGTTCAGAGCGGATCCGTCTGCATTATATTGAAAGTCCAGACTTTTACATTGAAAGTCAATGGGGGACGGATCCGTTTGAAGATTGAGCCATAGTGTGTCATCTTCAAACTGATCCGTTCCCATTGACTTACATTGTAAGTCTGGACGGATCCGCACGGCCAGGCGGACATCCGAACGCTGCAAGCAGCGTTCAGGTGTCCGCCTGCTGAGCGTAGCGGAGGCTGAACGCTGCCAGACTGATGCATTCTGAGCGGATCCGCATCCACTCAGAATGCATTAGGGCAGTACGGATGCGTTCAAACGGAGCTCACAATCGGACACCCGAACGCTAGTGTGAAAGTAGCCTAAGCTATCGGCCTTCAAAGTTCACAGGTTATCGGTATCTGCTCAAAAATCAATATCTGTCTATCCCTAGTTTACTATATATGGTTGGGAATTAATTTCACACTGTCTCGCTTTCCATAGCGGCTGATTTTGTGGATTAGAGGAACAAGACCCACTAAGATGAGCCGACCCTGGGGGCAGCTTCATTCTGAGAGGGGGTTACATCATTACTCTGTTGGGACACTTTTTGCTCAATCTCTGAGGCTTTCTGTGCGTAGTTTCACAGTTTTTTGTGCAACAGAAAAACTGTACAGCCTGATGTTAGATGTCAGTCGAAAGGAAATTATAAAACTACAAACAATGAATTATTTTTTTATTTTTTGAAGAGCTTCTCTTCACTTGCGTTACATTTTTTTTTTGGGGGTCCATGGTCATCAATATCAGATCGGCAGGGGTCTAACACATGTCACCCTGGCCGATCAGCTGTATGATGGGAAGGGCACGCGCAGTGTGCATGTTCCGTCTTCTCTCTTCCTGCTCACTGCTGCTGTCTATGGCAAAGCAGCAGGAAGAGAGAAGGGTGCTGGCACATGCTCACTGCGTGCGTGCCTTCCCATCATACAGCTGATCGTCGGGGACGCTGATCTGATATTGATGAGCTGTCCTGAGGATAGGTCATCAATATTAAAAGCCCGGAGAACCCCTTTAAGCAGTTCAAAACCAGGCCTTTTTCCCCTCAGTTCCTGACCAGACACATTATTTACTAATTCAGTCCGAAGGACTTAGGCCTCTTGCACACGACTTTAAGTATTTTGTGGTCTGCAAAATAACGGATCCACAAAAAATACAGATGACTTCCTTGTGCATTCAGTTTTTTGCTGAACGGAACAGCTGGCCCCTGATAGAACAGTACTATCCTTGTCCGTTATGCGGACAAAAATCGGACATGTTCTATCTTTGAACGGAAACGGAAGGTATACGCAGTACCTTCATTTTTTTTTTTTCGGATCCGTTGAAATAAATGGTTCCGTATATGGAACGCAAAAAAATGGACCGTAAACGGGAGAAAAAAAAAACCTTTGTGTGCAAAAGGCCTTAGTTAGTTTTAAGCTGCACCAGATTTATCACAGTGGCTGATGCTGGATGATAAATCCGGCACACCTGTAGACTAGTTGTGCTGCACAAATGGACCACAATTTTGACACTTTTTTTTTTTTTTGCACTGGGTGGCACACTTCAGTCATGCTTCCTTGTCGAGGGAGGCGTAAATGTACTGCAAAGCATGTAGTAAATCTGCCGCATTCTTTTCTTTTGTACATGTGAGGATAATCTTTTTTTTTTTTTTTTTGTGTGTGATATACATGTCATCACACACACAAAAAACTATTTGAGTAACTGAACAAAAAAAAAAGATTTTGTATATTAGTCACTTTTTTCTTTGTGTTTGTTACTCTGGATCAAACCTGTGCCTGCTGACTTTGACTTTGCCTCTGATGTGACCTCCTGGTATGTGACTCTGCTTGTTGTGAACCCGCCTTTGCCTGCTGACTTTGTCTGACGTTTTCTTCTAGTTTTACTTTACTGTGTATTTGTATCCTGTATTCCTTTGCTGTGTATTTGGATCCTGCTCCGGCCCTAGTTTTCCCTGTTTAGTTTTCACATCTTTCTGTCTTGCTACACTTTTTTTTTTTACATTTTGGTTTAGGCCCCTGCTTTTAGCTAAGAAGGGATTGTCGTCCAGTTGTAGGCCATCATTTAGGACGGATCATGCAAGTAGATGGGGTCTCGCGTGCGGATGGAACACAGGGCTGCCCTGTTCCCTACCCTTTTATGACAGAGGCATCACGGCCATTTCTTGAATTGTTTATACAGCATTGTATATTCATTGATCAGAAAGACTGGGACAGTAATAAAATGCCTCTGCCTTTTAATATGGGGATGCTAGCCTTCACTGACAACTGGCTCCCTGATGCTTCAGCTGCACAATTTTCTGTGCGTCCGCAGACTCGGTAATTCTGAAACGTCCTTGCAGACTCCTATATGAGGACTCATAGACCTGGTGGTGGTCTGCAAGTTGTTAAAATGGTGGCATGAAAAGTACAACTAGCCCAGTAAAAAAGTATAGCTTTATTTATGAAAATTATGTTATGACGGTTGGTATGCAATAATTAATAGGCCCTGTGCTTGATACTGGTTTGAAGAACTTGCAGTATGTACAGGGAAAACATGGTTGGTTGAATAGAATATTGATGACTTGTCCTCAATGTAAGTCATCCATATCTGTGTGGTGGGGGTCGGCCACCAATCCGCTGTGACTGTGGCCTCCTCACAGTATACCAAGCACAGCGCTGTTCATTAATTGCATCCCAGGCCTATTCACTTGAATAGGACTGACTGAGTTGTACAGTGGCCCTGTAACCGAAGAATGTGACGTCACTGGCCTAGGAAGAGGACGCAGCGCTCATTGGAGCACCGTGTAAATCGGACCCACACTGATCAGATATTGATGACTTATCCTGAGGATAGGCCATCAATATTCTGTTCCCAGAAAACCCCTTCAAGGAATGCTCGCCTGACGTAGAATGGAATCGCACACCTTAGAAGAATGAATAAGGTGCCACCTGGAGGGTTGTTCAACCACATATTATAAGCAAGTAGAATCCAGGGCACATTTATATAGATGAGCAATCTTTATTTTATATTTTATTTATTTTTTCTCAATGTAAATGTTAAGTACTGTATATTCTCCTGTTTTTACAACTCCAGTTAACAAATTGCAATGAATCCAGATGAAATGATAGACGTCGTTTCAGTGACCTTTATCAAGTCGCATCTATGTGGAGAAATAAGGAAATGAATAGTCAGGTCCATAAATATTGGGACATCAACACAATTCTAACATTTTTGGCTCTATACACCACCACAATGGATTCGAAATGAAACAAACAAGATGGGCTTTAACGGCAGACTGTCAGCTTTAATTTGAGGGTATTTACATCCAAATTAGGTGAACGCTGTAGGAATTACAATGGTTTGCATAGGTGCCTCCACTTGTTAAGGGACCAAAAGAGTTGGGCCAAGCTGTTCAGTGGGCAGATGTGTGTTATTCCCTCATTATCCCAATTACAATGAGCAGATAAAAGGTCCAGAGTTCATTTCAAGTGTGCTATTTGTATTTGGAATCTGTTGCTGTCAACGCTCAAGATGAGATCCAAAGAGCTGTCACTATCAGTGAAGCAAGCCATCATTAGGCTGAAATAACAAAACAAACCCATCAGAGTGAGAGCAAAAACATTAGGCCTGGCCAAAACAACTGTTTGGAACATCCTTAAAAAGAAGGAACGCAGGAATATTTCTGTGTCTTTATGTTACCGTGTAATTTCACGCTGCAATGTAACTGTAAGATCTTGGAAAAAGAAAATGGCATGTGATTGTTTCAAACTTTTCATTATTTGCCATAATAAAAAAAGATTTGATTGAAAAAAAAGGCACACACCGGTGAGCTCAGCAACACCAAAAGACCCGGGAGACCACCGAAAACAACTGTGGTGCATGACCGAAGAATTCTTTCCCTGGTGAAGAAAACACCCTTCACAACAGTTGGCCAGATCAAGAACACTCTCCAGGAGGTAGGTGCATGTGTGTCAAAGTCAACAATCAAGAGAAGACTTCACCAGAGTGAATACAGAGGGTTCACCACAAGATGTAAACCATTGGTGAGCCTCAAAAACAGGAAGACCAGATTAGAGTTTGCCAAACGACATCTAAAAAAGCCTTCACAGTTCTGGAACAACATCCTATGGACAGATGAGACCAAGATAAACTTGTACCAGAGTGATGGGAAGATAAGAGTATGGAGAAGGAAAGGAACTGCTCATTTGCTTAGGCATACCACCTCATCAGTGAAGCATGGTGGTGGTAGTGTCATGGCGTGGGCATGTATGGCTGCCAATGGAACTGGTTCTCTTGTATTTATTGATGATGTGGCTGCTGACAAAAGCAGGATGAATTCTGAAGTGTTTCAGGCAATATTATCTGCTCATATTCAGCCAAATGCTTCAGAACTCATTGGACGGCGCTTCACAGTGCAGATGGACAATGACCCAAAGCATACTGCAAAAGCAACCAAAGAGTTTTTTAAGGGAAATAAGTGGAATGTTATGCAATGGCCAAGTCAATTACCTGACCTGAATCCGATTGAGCATGCATTTTACTTGCTGAAAAAAAAACTGAAGACAGTTGCAGTAGAGGCCTGGCAGAGCATTACCAGGGATGAAACCCAGCATCTGGTGATGTCTATGTGTTCCAGACTTCAGGCTGTAATTGACTGCAAAGGATTTGCAACCAAGTATTAAAAAGTGAAAGTTTAATTTATGATTGTTATTCTGTCCCATTACTTTTGCTCCCTTAACAAGTGGGAGGCACATATGCAAACTGTTGTAATTCCTACACTGTTCACCTGATTTGGATTTAAATACCCTCAAATTGAAGCTGACAGTCTGCAGTTAAAGTTCGTTCAAATCCATTGTGGTGGGGTATAGAACCAAAAATGTTAGAATTGTCAATGTCCCAATATTTATGGACCTGACTGTACATATAAAATAAAAAAATACTAAATAAAGATTGCTCAGCTATAAAAGTGTGCCCTGGATTCTGTTTGCTTATAATTCATGTTTGATCTGCAGAGTGCCTTGTGTATTATCCTATCGTAAAAGTTTTCATAATGAAGTAAATTTACTAAGGCTACTTTCACACTGCCGTTTCTGGGTCCGCCTGTGAGATCAGTTTCAAGGCTCTCACAAGCGGCCCAAAACGGACCAGTTTAGCCCCAATGCATTCTGAATGGATAAGGATCCGTTAAGAAGGCATCAGTTCGGCTCCATTCCGCTCTGGAGGCAGACACCAAAACGCTGCTTGCAGCGATTTTGGTGTCCGCCTGGCGATGCAGAACCAAACGGATCCGTCCTGACTTACAATGGAAGTCAATGGGGACGGATCCGTTTACATTGATACAATATGGTGCAATTGTAAACGGATCCGTCCCCATTGACTTTCAATGGAAGTCAGGACGGATCTGTTTAGTTTGACTTGCTATAATGCAGACTGATCTGTTCTGAACGGATACCAGCGTTTGCATTATATGTGCGGTACCGTGTGTGCAGATACCAGACGGATCCGCACCTAACGCAGGTGTGAAAGTAGCCTAAAAGTGGCCTAGCAACCACAGCTTTCAATTTTCAAGAGAAGAATAGGAAACTAAAATTGTGCTTTGATTGGTTGCTGTAGCCACATAAGACGGCTTTATAAAACTCCCCTGATGTGTATGACACTTTTTAGTTTTGATAAAGGTCTAGAAAAGGTCTTGCCAATGGCACCAAAATGGAGTCAAAACTTTGGTCCAAAATATTGGTTTAAAGCAGGTGCATATCATACCACTTCCAAGGCAACAGTAAAACATAAAAGGGTTTTCTGAGATTTTATTACTGGATAGGTCATCAGTATTTGATCCGGAGGGCTGTTCGAGAAGGCACCAGCGCTCCTGTGAGCACCCTAGCCTTCTCACAGCTTAGGCTTGGCATGGGCCTAGGCCATGTGACCAATGAACCAATACTGAAGTAATCAGTATTTAAGTCTCTGAAAACCCTTTTTTAAAGGTATTTTTTCATATGCAACATTTTTGGCACAGCAAAGGTATTTACCCAAAAATGTTTGCTAGGGACGGGTTTCATTTCCCACTCGTAATCCCACAGAGTAGCAGACCATGCGTATGTCTTTACAATGTCAATGGGTGTTACAGTAGGTCAACAGCCTAGCAATTTCTAGCATTTTTACATTTGTGTAACCATCAGATATAAACAAGTATGTCTGTGACCAGATGGTTGGGGGCGGCACAAACTGAGGTCACAGGTCAATCAAGAGGAGGACATAAGAAAGAAAAGTGTCTAACATAATCATGAAGATGCCCTAAAATTAGTGCACGGCATACCCCACTATGATAGATTTTACACGTATGCCTGCGAAGGCTGGTTTTAGGCTGTACAAGGGTAAGTTAGTAATAATACATCCTCTGCCCATAGGCATCTGCCACACTGTGCTGAGAGATATGTGTGTGTAGAGGGTGACATCGCCAGTCTATTTTTATTTTTTTATGCCCCGTTTTAGTTTGTGTAGGCCTGTGCGTAGGCGGATCTAATGAAAGGGAGGGCGGCAATTTAACTTCAGAAGGCGGCGCTGGGCACCTAAACGAGATGGCTGTAGCCGGGCACCCTCCACCATGAGACGTCCCCTTGGACACATTTGTGACGTGAGTGACAGGTGATATAAACCTGTTTTTTATGATTATAGAGCCACAGACGCACTTGATAAAGTCACTTTAGGATTCAGTGTATTACTAGGGACCTCGCCATATGTTTAGGTTATAGGACTCATTTCTGATGACAGAATCCCTTTAATATAACATCCACCTGGGGTGTGTTCTGGTTTTACAGTCGCATGTCAATCTTTATTATAGAAAACAAGCCTGCGTCCATATAGTGTCCACCAGTTTGTTTGCTTTGCAATGTGTATGGTCTCCCTCCTATTCCTCTCAAAAGCTACTTCAAGTTAATGCTCTCCAGGTTCATTCTGGCATTACTTGCATACTTTTCATGATTTTATTTGTATTTTTTTCTCCCTTGGTAAAATCTTCACTCAAAACTCAAGTTACTCATATCTCAAAGATCAGGTGATGTTTGCATGACGTGCATAGTTTAACACCTTAAGGACCCGGCTCATTTTCACCTTAAGGACCAGGCCATTTTTTGCAAATCTGACCAGTGTCACTTTATGTGGTGATAACTTTAAAACGCTTTAACTTGTCCAGGCCATTCTGAGATTGTTTTTTCGGCACATATTGTACTTCATGACACTGGTAAAATGAAGTAAAAATAAATACATTTTTATTTATAAAAAAAATACCAAATTTACCAAAAAGTTTTAAAAAATAGCAAATTTCAAAGTTTCAATTTCTCTACTTCTATAATACATAGTAATACCTCCAAACATATTTATTACTTTACATTCCCCATATGTCTACTTCATGTTTGCATCATTTTGGTTATGATATTTTATATTTTGGGGATCTTACAAGGCTTAGAAGTTTGGAAGCAAATCTTGAAATTGTTCTGAACTTTTCAAAAACCCAATTTTTAGGGACCAGTTCAGGTCTGAAGTCACTTTGTGAGGCTTATATAATAGAAACCACCCAAAAATGACACCATTCTAGAAACTACACCCCTCAAGGTAAACTACACCCCTTCAAAACTGATTTTACAAACGTTAACCCTTTAGGTGTTCCACAAGAATTAATGGAAAATACAGATACAATTTCAAAATGTCCCTTTTTTTTTTGGCAGATTTTCCATTTTAATAATTTTTTTCTAGTTACAAAGCAAGGGTTAACAGCCAAACAAGACTCAATATTTATGGCTCTGATTCTGTAGTTTACAGAAACACCCCATATGTGGTCATAAACCACTGTACGGGCACACAGCAGGGCGCAGAAGGAAAGGAATGCCATACGGTTTTTGAAAGGCAGATTTTGCTAGACAGTTTCTTTTGGACACCATTTCCCATTTGAAGCCCCCCTGATGCACCCCTAGAGTAGAAACTCAAAAAAAGTGACCCCATTTTAGAAACTACGGGATAGGGTGGAAGTTTTGTTGGTACTAGTTTAGGGTACATGTGATTTTTGGTTGCTCTATATTACACTTTTTGTGAGGCAAGGTAATAAGAAAAAGCTTTTTTGGCACCGTTTTTTTTGTTATTTACAACATTCATCTGACAGGTTAGATCATGTGGTATTTTTATAGAGCAGGTTGTCACGGACGTGGCGATACCTAATATCTATACAATTTTTTTTATTTATGTAAGTTTTACACAATGATTTCATTTTAAAACAAAAAAAATATGTTTTAGTGTCTCCATAGTCTGAGAGCAATAGTTTTTTTCAGTTTTTGGGCGATTATCTTGGGTAGGGTATGATTTTTGCGGGATGAGATGACGGCTTGATTGGCGCTATTTTGGGGGAGCATATGACTTTTTGATCGCTTGCTATTACGCTTTTTGTGACAATTTTTTTTATTTAGCACAGTTTTTATTCTTTATTTTTTACGGTATTCATCTGAGGGGTTAGCTCATGTGGTATTATTATAGAGCTGGTCGATACGGACGCGGCAATGCCTAATATGTATACTTTTTTTTATTTATGTAAGTTTTACACAATAATATTTTTGAAACAAAAAAAAAATCATGTTATAATCATGTTATAGTGTCCCCACAGTTTTTATTTTTATTTTTTGGGCCGTTGTCTCATGTAGGGGCTAATTTTTTGCGGGATTAGGTGACTGGTACTATTTCGGCGTACATGCGACTCTTTTGATCACTTTTATTACCTTTTCTGGGAAGTAAGGTGGGCAAAATTTCAATTTCCTGATAGTTTTTATTTTTTTATTTTTATGGCGTTCTCCGTGCGGGGAAAGTAACATGACCGTTTTACAGATCAGGTCGTTACGGACGCGGCGATACCTAATATGTGTAGTGTATTTTCTTTTTTAAATTTTTATTCAGTGATAAATGTGTTTTCTCGCTAGTATCATTGGGGGACACAGACCGTGGGTATAGCTGCTTGCTGCCACTAGGAGGCGACACTAGGCTAAGAAGTGATAACTCCTCCCCCGCAGGCTATACCCCCTCCAGCCTGGAGAGAGCATATCAGTTTTTAGCTTAGTGTCGTAGGAGGCAGACCTCCCTGCTTTTGCAGGGCGGCTTACTTTTATTATTTTATCTTTTTCCTCTTTTAGGTTGGGGAAACAGAGTCGCCTAGCCACTCTGTCTACCCCGGGAGCAAGGCCGGTGTCGGAATCCCTCACCGCTCGCCCTCCCCAAGAAACGAAAGTGGACCAGGGCAGCCCAGCTCCCCTGCTTCCCGCCAGCCAAGGGGGTCACCTGAATCCGGCGAGACCCTCCGCCATTCCAGTCTCCTGCCACTTCGTGTGCCAGCGGCTGAAGAGGTGACCCTGCTGGTACTCTGAGAAAGGGTGAAGAGAAGAGGATGAAGATGGGGTGAGTAGTCCGTATTGGGTAAGTACCTCGGCCCTTCCCCTCCCCCCCCCGGTCACCTCATCATAAGATGGAGGACCTTTTTTCCTCAGGTGGGCCATTCATGGTGAGGCCCCCACATTACCTCAGGCCCAATGTAGGTTTGGGCTTCTGTGTTCTCCTCAGATTCTGGTCCAGGTACGGCCTGCGGGGTGAGCTCCCGCGGCCGATGTTCAGCCAGGGCACTTGCAGGGCGCCGCCAAAAATCTAGCCCCCGGCTCCTCTTCGGGCCTACCGGGACTCAGCCCGTGCAGTTGTTTTAGCGGCACAGGATGGGTTCCCGCAGCGAGAGTGGACACTCCCCCTCCAAATCAGTGGGCAGACATCGGCGGTTGCTCTTCAGGCCCCGCTGTGGTAACCGGCCGGCAGTACCGCCCGCTCGGCTGTGCGCCGAACTTTATGTCCCGGCTTTTGCGGCCTACTAGGCCGCAACTTTCATTCCAGTTATGGAGGGGGCGGGTTCGTCCTTTTGGCGCGGATTCTCCCCGACTAGCTGTCGCTCCTCCTCCAGGTGCCCCGCTGAGCTCCGCATATGGTCATCTGAGCTGGGTTAACCCTTTGTGGCAAGTCGTTTGTTTGCAGCCGGCACTGCATTATCTGAGTGTCCCCTTTCTGCATGCCAATTACCTTAGATTAGGAAGTTAACCCTAACCCTTTCCTGCCGGCATGTCCACCCTGGTGGTGGGGTATGGGGCTGGGCCCATGTCCTATCTGGACAGGGCAGGATTGCTCACAGTTTCCCAATCCGCCCTCCGGGGCTGTTTAGTTGAGAATGCACACATGAAGAATTCCCAGACCACCTTCTGGGTCGTCTGGTGTATAGGCCACCACAGGTGAAATCCAGGGGAGCACATCTGAGGGATTCCCAATCCGCCATACGGGCCGTTTGGTTGATAATGCTCCACCTCCACAAATACAGGGGAGCACATCTGAAGGATTCCCAATCCGCCCGCTGAGGGCGTTTGGTTGATAATGCTCCACCTGCACAAATGCAGGGGAGCACATCTGCAGGATTCCCAATCCGCCCGCTGGGCTGTTTGGTTGATATTGCTCCACCTGCACACATACAGGGGAGCACATCTGGAGGATTCCCAATCCGCCCGCTGGGGCCGTTTGGTTGATAATACTCCACCTGCAAAAATACAGGGGAGCGCATCTGAAGGATTCCCAATCCGCCCTACGGGGTCGTTTGGTTGATTAATGCTCCACCTGCACAAATCCAGGGGAGCACATCTGAGGATTCCCAATCCGCCCGCTGAGGCCGTTGGTTGATAATTCTCCACCTGCGCGGATCCGGGGGAGCACATCTGAAGGATTCCCAATCCGCCCTACGGGGCCGTTTGGTTGATAATGCTCCACCTGCACGGATCCGGGGGAACACAGATGCAGGATTCCCAATCCGCCCTACGGGGCCGTTTGGTTGATAATGCTCCACCTGCACAAGCCAGGGGAGCACAGCTGCTGGATTCCCAATCCACCCTCTTGGGTCATTTGGTTGTTAATCCACATGCGCAATCCAATGGAGGACCTCTGGCAGTTCCCAATCCACCCTCCTGGATTGTGGGTCGATTGAGTACCGCCCACACAATCCTGTGAGCGGTCAGGTAGGGATGCCGATTTCTCCTCCTGGGTGTTTTGATGGTTATATCACCGCCGTCACAGCCTGCAACTGCCATGGCTGGATGCTAAGAGGTAGAGCTGCGCACGAGCAGGACATTCCTCCTCGGTCTCCTCCGCACCTCCATCCTTCCTCATTAGGGTGATATTCAGAACCCTCCCTTCTGACAGGGGTTGGTTCTGAGGGAACAGGGAACAGTTCTGCGGACTCTGATATGAACCTTCTAGACTGCATCCATGCTACCGGCAGTACTGATTGTCTGCATTGCCCCTTCCTTAGGCGGCATTTGCTTTGCTACTGGATACAGATCTTACCCTTTGTATTCCCTCCTTCCACAGGTGGACTGACGGCACTTGCACTGGTCAGTGCCAGCCATTTGCGTCTCCCCTTTCGGGTTGTTGATGGATTGCTGTTCCACTGGGTACAGTACTGGCGTTATGCATTAGCCTCTCTTATAGGAGGCGTTATGGCTTTATCGCGGGTGGCAATGTTTGCTGTAAGTATTACCACCTTGCTTAGGTGGAGGAATTCTCTACCCACCGGGAACGGGACTATTCGTATGCATTATCCTCTTCGATAGGGGTGTTATTCTCTGCCATAGGGGTCAATTCCTACTGGGTGCATTACCCCCTGCCATAGGTTAGGTACTGGCGCTAACCTCAGGATTCAGTACTCCCTATATATTTTTCTCCCCTTCATAGGTGGAGTGTTTGCACTTCCATTGAGGGTAGTGCTTACAGTACGCGTTACCCCCTCCTGGGAGGGGGTTATTACACTACCGTTGGATGTGGTTCTGTTTATCTCCCTACCTTCCTTCCTTGACGGAGGGTTGCGCTACCACTGAATACTATTCAACAGTCGTGGCATTACCCCCTTCTACATCTAACGGGAAATCACTGAGCATCTATGCATGCTTTAATTCAACTAAGCCTCCGCACTAGATGCCGTGGCTTCCTTCACGGGTGGGCCGCGGCAACAGTCGTTGCCATTGGTGCCTGGTACTCTTCATCTAGAGGTATATGGATACTGGGACTGCTCCCATACTGTATCCTCCCGTCTCTTCTGGTACTGGGGGTTGGCGCAGATAGGTCGTTCCTTGTTCTCTTAAGGGAGTCGCTCAGCAGCTCTTCCGGTGCCCTGGATTCCCATCCCTATGGGCCTCCACCGTTCAGGTCGGTCAGAACTTGGTCCTCTACAGCGTGTGGGTGCACGCCATTATACAAATGTTGGGATTTCGACCCAGCGAACCCAAGGTTGCACTGACTCTGTATTCTGGGCCACCACTCTTCCTCATTAGGTGAGGGTGTTTTGCTGGCATTCTGCATTGACTACTACAGCGTGTTCTCTAAGTCAGGATGGCCGAGTGGTCTAATGTGCCAGACTCAAGAGTTAATCTCTTCCGTGTATGGGTGTTCGGGTCTCCAAATGGAGGCGTGGGTTCAGATCCCACTTCTGACAAAAAAAAAAAAAAAAAAAAAAGCAAGGGTAGTTCTCACAAGGGCCGGAGATCGAACTCATGGCAGTGGGTCAGCCCCCTCAGATAGGGGTTCTACCCTGACACTGCTTCGGCGGTTGCTCTGGTTTTGCCCCCTTTTTAGATGGAATGCCTCAGAATGGCTCTGGTTGACTGAGTTAGCGTGGTTCCATGCTACTTCTGGGTGTCCTTAGGCCTCTCCCTCAGTTTTACGCTGGGAGGAGCAGGCGGTAGCTATTACTGTACAAAGGGTATTTGCATCTCCACTACGTGCTAGGGTTCCTACTGAACATTCCTATTGCACAGTTCCTTCGTCAGACGGCGTTTTCTTCCGACTCTGGGATTGGTATCCTGTACGGTGTGGCATCCTCCTCAGCTGGAGTGTGGCCTTTGCGTTACTCTGGCAGCTTCCTTTGTATGGGCTCCTCCTCAAGGGTGTATTTCATTACCAAGAGATCTGTACAGTGCCAGTCCCTGATGGCAATGGGCTTTGCCCTGACCTCTCAATGGTTTTCATTACTGTTAACTGTCCGTTGCTCTGACGACTATTGTTCTTGTGTCGTCAACTCGGGTTTTGCATTGGCGTCAGTGCCATAGCTATCAGCACCTTACTTGGGCGCGCTCGACTGGGTAGCTTAGTCCCTGTGGCACTCGTCTACCACTACGGTGATACTGTCCGTCAGATATGTTTACTTAGTCCCTGTGGCACTCGTCTACCACTACAGTGATTCCTTCCTTCAGTTATGGTTACTTCTGTGTCACATCAAGCGATGGTGGTCATTCCTTTCACTGCTCCTTCCGGGGGTGGACTACGGTCCCCCCAAGCCAGGCTGAGCGGGTGACTGTCACACCTTGTCACCAATGGTAGGGATTTCGTCCTTGAACGGAACACCCCTATTTTTCTTTCCTGTCCTTCCTCTAGCTGGTCTGCTGACCGCCTTTTCCCTTCGGTCTCCTCGACCGGTGGCAATGGGTTGTATAGCTATGGAATCCGGGATCTATTTTTTTCCACGGAGAGTATTCTCTTATCTGGGTCTCTGCCCGGAAGTCAATATATGTCAATTATGGTTTTTTTTTTTTTTTTTTTTTTTTTTTTTTCCCCCCATTACCGGTTTCTTTTAACCAGAGGAGGATCCTGCGAACCTGGATTTTGGTTCCGCTCCCACAGTTGTGGTCTACAACCGGCTTCGCCCCGACGATCGGTAGATCGCTGGGGGCGTTTCAGGAACAAACAAGCCCCCCCTCTTGGACTTCTTCTTCTTTTTGTACGTCCCTTTGTCATTTGCATCAGGCAGTGCTCCGCCAGAATTTTCTTTCTGGTGGAAGGTCACCGCTTTTCGGGTCTTCTCGGACATGGTTTTTCTCTTCTTTCTCCCTCGTATTTTAAGGGCAGGCTCTCCATCAGCCATCTATTTTGGCCTCAGAGATTTGCTGGTCCATATCTGGCGCGTTCCGCTGTATGGGTTTTCTGCCTGATTTTCTTGGAGGTCCTTGTCATAGCTGGCGTCTTCCAACGGGATGCTTTTTTTCCCGGGATGTCTGCCTGTCGGTTGCTTCCTAGCGGAGTGATGGCCTGGCCGTCCAGCGGTCGTCATTTTTCGGGTTCATCTACTCCAGACATCGCTTCTAGAGGGCAGCGTCTTGGTCTTCCGGCAAGTTCACCGAGTTTTTCGGGGGTCTTTTCTAGCCATCATCTGTTGCTGCTCCAGGCAGCAAGATCTTGCAGGCGGCAGCGGATGCCGCATCCTCGAGGGCGTTTTTTCTCCAGGGGCGTGTGATTTTTTTTTCCCTCCCCGTGGACTGCTTTAGGACGTCCCACGGTCTGTGTCCCCCAATGATACTAGCGAGAAAACGAGATTTTTGTGAACTCACCTGTAAAATCTCTTTCTCGCGTAGTTCATTGGGGGACACAGCTCCCACCCAGTGTTCTGTTTGCCGCACATATTGGCGGTTGGTGGGCCAGTATGGTCCTCAGTTCTTGTGCATTCCGACTGATGTTTGTCAGTTGTGGGTTGTGTACTGTATTTTCCTTATTGATTTTTTTCTCCTACTCCTATTGCTTGGGCACAAACTGATATGCTCTCTCCAGGCTGGAGGGGGTATAGCCTGCGGGGGAGGAGTTATCACTTCTTAGCCTAGTGTCGCCTCCTAGTGGCAGCAAGCAGCTATACCCACGGTCTGTGTCCCCCAATGAACTACGCGAGAAAGAGATTTTACAGGTGAGTTCACAAAAATCTCGTTTTTATTATCTTTTCTCCCCCTTTTTTTTTTTTTTTTTTACATTTTTTGGACCCAGACCAACTTGGTTCTTGAAGATCCAGTGGGTCTGATGTCTGTATAATACAGTACAGTACAATACAATATATATTGTACTGTATTTTACTTACACTGAACAGATGTATGCTTTTAGCATAGATCTGTTCAGCACCATGGACAGCAGGACGCCTTAGAAGGCGTCCTGTTGCCATGGGAACCTTCCCCGTCTGCCACAACTGAGCAGACGGGGAAGGAGGGGAGCTCCCTCCCTCTGTCCCCCATCCATCTGGGGGCTGCAAAGGCACAGCAGCCCCCCGATGGCAGAGGGAGGGAGCTCCCTGACTTAACCCTTTCCATACCGCGGTCCTTACGGACCGCGGTATGGATAGGGTGAAACGGCTGACATCGCAGCGATGTCAGCCGTTTATACCAGTGTGTCAGCAATGTGCTGACACTCTGGTATACCACTGACCACCAATAAATATTCAGCGGGAGGCGGGCGGGGGATCGCGATCCCGCCTGCCGCAACTGCCCACAAACCGCCCCCCTGCACCCCGTCGACATAAAAGCATTCAGGGGTGCAGGGGGGGGGGGGGGGTTTAAAAAAATTTGACACTGGCCATTTTTAAGTTTCTGATCGCTGCAGTCAGGGACCGCAGGGATCAGAAACTACAGAAAGCGCTGCAAACCGCAGGTCTGAACTGACCTGCGGTTTGCAGCGATCGCCGATACGGGGGGGTCACAGGACCCCCTTCGGCATTGACCCTGGGTGCCTGGCTGTGTGTAACAGCCGGCACTCAGCGCTGTCACCATGTCTGCAGACATGGTGACCGTTTAATGCCAGGACGAGTATACTCGTCCTGCTGCGCTAAGTACCGTTGCTCCAGGACGAGTATACTCGTCCAAGGTCCTTAAGGTGTTAAAGGGAATATACAGTGGATATAAAAAGTATACACACCCCTGTTAAAATGTCAGGTTTCTGTGACATTTTTCCACCTTTTTAATGTGACCTATAAACTGTACCACTCAATTGAAAAACAAACTGAAATCTTTTAGGTAGAAGGAAGATTGCATAAGTGTGCACACCCTAACTATACTTAAACTAATACTTTGTTGAAGCACCTTTTGATTTTATTCTGTCTTTTTGACTCTTTGCAAAAACACTCCAAATCTGTCAGATTGCGAGGGCATCTCCTGTGCACAGCCCTCTTCAGATCACCCCACAGATTTTCAATCGGATTCAGGTCTGGGCTCTGGCTGGGCCATTCCAAAACTTTAATCCTCTTCTGGTGAAGCCATTCCTTTGTTGATTTGGATGTATGCTTTGGGTCGTTGTCATGCTGAAAGATGAAGTTCCTCTTCATGTTCAGATTTCTAGCAGAAGCCTGAAGGTTTTGTGCCAATATTGACTGGAATTTGGAACTGTACATAATTCCCTCTAGCTTAACTAAGCCCCAGTTCCAGCTGAATAAAAACAGCCCCTTGGCATGATGCTGCCACCACCATGCTTCACTGTAGGTATGGTATTCTTTTGGTGATGTGCAATGTTGTTTTTGCGCCAAACATATCTTTTGGAATTATGGCCAAAAAGTTCAACCTTGGTTTTATCAGACCATAACACCTTTTCCCACATTCTTTTGGGAGACTTCAGATGTGTTTTTGCAAAATGTAGCCTGGCTTGGATGTTTTTCTTTTCATCTTTCATCTTGCCACTCTACCCCATAGCCCAGACATATGAAGAATACGGGAGATTGTTGTCACAAGTACCACACAGCCAGTACTTGCCAGATATTCCTGCAGCTCCTTTAATGTTGCTGTAGCGCTCTTGGTAGCCTCCCAGACCAGTTTTCTTGTCTTTTCATCAATTTTGGAGGGACGTCCAGTTCTTGGTAATGTCACTGTTGTGCCATATTTTCGCCACTTGATGATGACCGTCTTCACTGTGTTCCATGGTATATCTAATGCCTTGGAAATTATTTTGTATCCTTCTCCTGACTGATACCTTTTTAACAATGAGATCCCTCTGATGCTTTGGAAGCTCTCTGTGGACCATGGCTTTTGCTATGGGATGCGACTAAAGCTACTTTCACACTTGCGGCAGGACGGATCCGACATGCTGTTTTCCATGTCGGATCCGTCCTGCGGCTATTTCGCCGGACCGCCGCTCCGTCCCCATTGTCTATAATGGGGACGGAGCTCCGGCGCAGCACGGCGAAAGCCGCCAGACTAAAAAGCCTGACATGCAGTAATTTTTGTCCGGCGGCCTTTCGCCGTGCTGCGGCGGTCCGGCGGCATGGCGAAATAGCCGAAGGACGGATCCGACATGGTGAACAGCCTGTCGGATTCGTCCTGCCGCAAGTGTGAAAGTAGCCTAAGAAAATTTCAGGAAAGACCAAGTAGAGCAGCTGAACTTTATTTGGGGTTAATCAGAAGCACTTTAAATGATGGCCGGTGTATGCTGACTCCTATTTAACATGATTTTGAATGTGATTGCTTAATTCTAAACACAGCTACATCCCCAGTTATAAGTGCAGACAGTGTGCACACTTATGCAACCACATTATTTTAGTTTTTTTTGTTTTCTTCCCTCCACCTAAAAGATTTCAGTTTGTTTTTCAATTGAGTGGTACAGTTTACCACACATAAAAGATGGAAAAAGTTCTGAAATTATTTCTTTGTTTTTTTTTTTTTTTTTTTTTTTACAGCACAGAAACCTGGCATTTTAACAGGGGTGTGTAGACTTTTTATATCCACTGTATAATCGTAAAACATTAAGGGGATTTTCGAGATACCCCAGACCCCCGTGCATCAGCTGTTTGAGAAGGCACCAGCACTCGCAGTAGCACCGCAGCCGCCTACGCAGCTTAGCCGAGGCCATGTGATGTCAAAATCAGATACTAATGACCTATCCAAATGATAAGTCATCAGTGTAAACATCTCAGAAAACCTCTTTAAATCCACATAAATTCTTTAAATATTCCAATTTCCACACTGATCACTAGAGCAGTCACATTAGGTGGATGATTCATGTTTTCTGTAGCTCACTTGTTTTTTTTAGAGAATTTTTGAATCCAAAGCCAAGAGTCGTTTCTAAAAGAGAAGTTTCAGTATTTCCTTTATACCTGTGATCCATTCCTGGTTTTGGATGCAAAAACTGCATCAAGAAATCTGATGGTGTGAATACACACTGGAATCCATTACCTCTATCTTTCAATTGATTCTTATTTCAGCTGCAGACTGTACAGACAGTACGGGAAAGAAGGGTGTCTCTCCAGTATGGCCACCCCGCAGGGAATTTTCTTAAAAAAAAAAAGTTCAACATTATTTCTTTTCTACAGCCTTTTAACTAATTAAGGCTAGGGCTACACGACTGCTTTGGCCACGACACACATCAAGTGGCCAGCTGTTGTAGTATAGCTCTACCTGCATTGTGACTAATGAAGGTGAATGCGACCAGCAAATTGCTGCAACTAGATCAGTTGCAAGAAATCCAAACCTACTGGCGTGGCAGCTTGCTGGTTGGAACATGATGCCATTCACAAAGGGGTTGGTAGAGTGTTATGATACTGATGACCTAGTCTCAATCCAACTCCCAGCACGCCTACCGATCATCTGTTTTAAGAGGCCACCACCGCCTTGTGCAGCCTTCTAAATTGTAGTGGCGGTGCAGTGTAATGACAGCTGGTCATCCCATTCACTTGAATTGGAGAGGAAGCTGTAATTGTACTGCTGCTACAATCAGGGTGGTATGCGGGTAAACACTGAGGAGGACGCAGCACTCGCACAAGCCCGATGACCTGTTCAAGCAAATTGGCAGCGGTGCTTGGAGTCAGACCCCAACTGATCTCCTATTGATAACCTGTCTTCAGGAAACTGCACCCATCCCTTTAAAGAGGACCTTTCACTAGTTTAAAAACTAAAAACTAACTATATCAGTGAGCAGAGTGGCGCCCAGGGGTCCCCCTGCACTTGCTAGTATGTCTGGGCGACGCTCCGCTCGCCCGGTTTAGGCTCTGGTGTCTGCAGCTCCCTCTGTTGTACTGGGCGGAGTTTTTGTATTACGGACTCCCAGGCTATGAGCTGTGCGCTGCGATTGGCCAGCGCTGCAGTAAGGACACGCCTAATACAAAAACTCCGCCCAGTACAACAGAGGGAGCTGCAGACACCGGAGCCTATACCGGGCGAACGGAGCGGCGCCCAGACATACTAGTAAGTGCAGGGGGACCCCTGGGCGCCGCTCTGCTCACTGATATAGTTAGTTTTTAAACTAGTGAAAGGTCCTCTTTAACTGTGATGCAGGCAGCGCTACACCGTGATCCTTTGCCCTGTGACATGGCGCAGCTGAATCTCCATGTAGCCCCAGCATGGGAGTGGAAGATGAGAAAGTGAAGCTTGTGTTCCGTGTATGACTGTGGTTGTGAAGGGAAAAAGATAGTTACATGTTAATGTGGGCTTTTTCCAGTGGTCCACTGAAGACTATTTTTTCATTTACAGATGATAGTTGTGAAGTCCAAGGAAAAATTGGGAACAGATTGAAATCTTCTCTAGGCCATTTGCAAGGTATTTACAAGTACTTTCAGTATTGTTGCTGGGAATTGCATTGTCTGAATACTGAATATTTCATTGTACTTTTTTAGATCTTTTCCACCAATGTAAAGGAGAACTACTAAGCATTCAAGATGGTCACTGTAAGGTCTCCCCACATATTGTCGAGAACTTGGTCTTCTTTGTTGAGGTTCGTCTATAAATTTACAATTTCTGATTTATGCAATAGTATGACATTATTTAACTTCTGCTGTGGTGGTGATCCAGGTCATGAAAAAGAGGACAGAACACACACAACGTAAGGATTGGATCTCAGCAGAACTTAATCAGAATTTTTAATTATTTTTTTTGCGGAATTTACACTAGATTATTATCTGAACCTAACGCCTGTTTCCGATAATCAGCGCGTGTAACGGTGCTGCCGATCACCCGATGAACAAACAAATGCTCCTTCATCAGGAAAATTGTTTATGCAGCACATTAAATCATTTCTGGGCAGTCGATTGTGCTGAGTAAACAGGAGCTGCTGCCCAGAAACAATGACTCTGTATGAGGATGAGAGATCGCAGTGGCCATGACTTGTCCCTATACAGTGAAGGTGATTGCCATACGTAAATGCAGCCCTTACCTCCACTGATGAGTCGGTAGTTATCGGGACACGAGTCCCTTCCCAATAATTGTCCGTAAAGTTGGTGCTTGTAAATGCACCTTTACAGGCATTTTTAGGAGTACTCATTTGTAGGAGAACTAACAGGAAGTAAACCTCTGCTCTGCCCATAGGGTATCCTGTTTGAGTCGTTTTTTGAAGTTACTTTTAGCACTTGCCATAGGTGTCACTAGTCTACAATCTCTACAGCCTTCTTCCCAGCTTCCTCATGCACATACATGTACAGCTCGGCTGAACGTGTATATGTGTTCAGTGGATTAAAAGCCACTGCCAGACTCTTCTGATGGAGGCTTATGGTAGTTCCCAGAAGAACAAAAAATATTCACTTGGCCCAATGCAACTCTCATCCGACATAATCTGTCAGGAGAGATTTGGGAGTTCCCACCACACATTAGACTTAGCTGAACCTGCCAAGATGGGTTCACCCAACAGTACACTTGTGTGTATGGGGCCTAAGGGTTGTCGAGCACTACCTGTTAGCATATAGACACAATTCTCTATACTTTAGGTAGAACATTACATTTCTTCCAATAGCTCGTGTGTTCTTAGGACATAAAAGGCAGACCTTTTTCTCTTCCAGACAGACTAAGAAAAGTAATAACCAACAGGTATAAAATAATGTACTGTTTACCCAATTTATCAGTTAGTCTATTAAAGCAACAGCTTCAGCATTAGGCTAATTGAAGACAGATGACTGGGTTTTGACTGGCTTTATCTTTGGCCTTCTTGATCTACAGATGCCATTGAACCTAAAGGTCTTGTTTTTCTTTCTCTACGATCAGGCTATTTCAATCGTTCTCTGGGTATCCGGATATTTTGCTGGTGTCCTCAGGCCATTCAAATCAAATCTTCAAAAAAAGAAAAAGAAGAAAAAGGACAGCTGTGCCACCGTAAGTGTGCAGTTCTTCCTGACGACCTTGCTGGTGATTACTGTGCAGACATTCATGAATAGATCTTTTCAGTTTCAGGCAAAATAAGAGTTTGTACTCTTTACCCTAGTAATGTAAAAAAATAAAATTTATTTTTAGAATTTATTATTTTGGAGCCACTGTCCTGCCTTTCTCATTGTTTAACCACTTCAGCCCCGCTAGCTAAAACCCCCTTAATGACCAGGCCACTTTTTACACTTCTGTACTACACTACTTTCACCGTTTATCGCTCGGTCATGCAACTTACCACCCAAATGAATTTTACCTCCTTTTCTTCTCACTAATAGAGCTTTCATTTGGTGGTATTTTATTGCTGCTGACATTTTTACTTTTTTTGTTATTAATCGAAATTTAACGATTTTTTTGCAAAAAAATGACATTTTTCACTTTCAGCTGTAAAATTTTGCAAAAAAACCAACATCCATATATAAATTTTTCGCTAAATTTATTGTTCTACATGTCTTTGATAAAAAAAAATGTTTGGGCAAAAAAAAAAAAAAATGGTTTGGGTAAAAGTTATAGCGTTTACAAACTATGGTACAAAAATGTGAATTTCCGCTTTTTGAAGTAGCTCTGACTTTCTGAGCACCTGTCATGATTCCTGAGGTTCTACAATGCCCAGACAGTAGAAAAACCCCACAAATGACCCCATTTCGGAAAGTAGACACCCTAAGGTATTCGCTGATGGGCATAGTGAGTTCATAGAACTTTTTATTTTTTGTCACAAGTTAGCGGAAAATGATTTTATTTAAAAAAAAAAATTTTTCTTACAAAGTCTCATATTCCACTAACTTGCGACAAAAAATAAAAAAATTCTAAGAACTCGCCATGCCCCTCACGGAATACCTTGGGGTGTCTTCTTTCCAAAATGGGGTCACTTGTGGGGTAGTTATACTGCCCTGGCAATTTAGGGGCCCAAATGTGTGAGAAGTACTTTGCAATCAAAATGTGTAAAAAATGGCCTGCGAAATCCGAAAGGTGCACTTTGGAATATGTGCCCCTTTGCCCACCATGGCTGCAAAAAAGTGTCACACATCTGGTATCGCCGTACTCGGGAGAAGTTGGGGAATGTGTTTTGGGGTGTCATTTTACATATACCCATGCTGGGTGAGATAAATATCTTGGCAAAAGACAACTTTTCCAATTTTTTTTATACAAAGTTGGCATTTGACCAAGATATTTTTCTCACCCAGCATGGGTATATGTAAAATGACACCCCAAAACACATTCCCCAGCTTCTCCTGAGTACGGCGATACCAGATGTGTGACACTTTTTTGCAGCCAAGGTGGGCAAAGGGGCACATATTCCAAAGTGCACCTTTCTGATTTCGCAGGCCATGTATCCGTGGATCCGTAAAAATCATACGGACGTCTGAACGGAGCCTGACAGGGGGGTGATCAATGACAGGGGGGTGATCAATGACAGGGGGTGATCAATGACAGGGGGGTGATCAATGACAGGGGGGTGATCAATGACAGGGGGGTGATCAATGACAGGGGGGTGATCAATGACAGGGGGGTGATCAATGACAGGGGGGTGATCAATGACAGGGGGTGATCAATGACAGGGGGGTGATCAATGACAGGGGGGTGATCAATGACAGGGGGGTGATCAATGACAGGGGGGTGATCAGGGAGTTTATATGGGGTGATCATGGGTGATCAGGGGTTAATAAGGGGTTAATAAGTGACCGGGGGGGGGGGGGGTGTAGTGTAATGTGGTGTTTGGTGCGACTTTACTGACCTACCTGTGTCCTCTGGTGGTCGATCCTAACAAAAGGGACCACCAGAGGACCAGGTAGCAGGTATATTAGACGCTGTTATCAAAACAGCGTCTAATATACCTGTTAGGGGTTAAAAAAATCAGATCCCCAGAGATCCACTCGCTTACCTTCCGTTCCTGTGAGCGTGCGCGCCTGTGTGTGCGCGTTCACAGGAAATCCCGGCCCTCGCGAGATGACGCATATATGCGTGACTCTGCGCAGGGCCGCCGCCTCCGGACCGCCCATCTGCGTTAGGCGGTCCGGAGGCGGTTAAAGGGGTTGTCCGGGCTTTTTCGGTTGATGGCTAATCCTCAGGATAGACCCCCACCAATCTCATATTGATGACCTAACACCCGGTACTCCCACTGTTCAGCTGTATGAGGAGACGGCGCACGCAGTGAGCACGTGCCGTCTCCCTTCTCTCTTCCTGTCTGCTTATGTATGTCTGTGGAACATAGGTCTAGGTCATCAATAGAAAAAGCCCAGACAACCCCTTTAATAAAGTGCATCTGTAAGATGCACCTTGAAATGTGCTTAATGGGGTGCCACCACCATTCTAAACCAGGTACCATATGTATGGTACCTCCTTGCTCAACAACGTGATACCCACAAGCCAATAAACAGAGATTAGTTTATGTAATTGACAGTGCACACTGTGGCTTGGTGCCCTGAATTTCCAGTCAGAAAGCTTTTCGGCAGCTGTAATAGCTCCCTCTGAAGCAGATCTGTATTGATATCTTTATAAATGCTCTTTATTAAGTCATGTTGGAATCGCTTTATCTTCTGCAACCTCATTATCATTTCTTGTCTTTACAGCCTCCAGTATTCACTGGCTTTCAGGACTACGTTACTGGGCTGCAAACTTTGCTAACAAATGTGACAGACTATATAAGGGAGTTAGAGACCTCAATGGTAGCACTGAAAATCGAAGATCTCTCCCTGAATAATGTCAATTTTACAGAGGTGGGTTATCTATATATTTTTATATAATGTGTGGGGCCAAGAGTTGGTACCAAACAAAGCAGTGTTCATGGGGCTGAGCTGCTTCCTCCACTACAAAATTTGAAAAACCCCTCTCACTATAGGGTTTGCCCATTTTAGCAACGGCCTTTGCTGACTTACTGCATAAAATAGACTATGCAGCATAGACTGATGTTACTAGTGAATAAGTCCTACCGGGGAATTTCATACTATTCTTTTTGCGGTATGATAATATTAATATATAAAGGCTATCAATGCAACATACAGTAACTGTCAGTGGTTTTAGGCTCTGTTCACACTAGCATTGTGGCTTCCATTTATAAAAGAAGCTATGAGCAAAGTGTCGGATGTGTAGAGGTTTCTGTCATTAAGACCTCATGCACACAACTGTGTTCATATTGCAGTTAGCAAACCACAGATCTGCAAAATATGGACACCTTCCATGTGCACTCTGCGTATTTCTAACTCCCATCACTAGAATTTACTTGTCTTAAATACAGACAAGAGTGTGATATGATCTAAAACAAGGATGCTCAACCTGCGGCCCTCCAGCTGTTGCAAAACTACAACTCCCAGCATGCTCGGACAGCCTACAGCTATCGCCTTACAGCAGTTCATGGTGGGAGTCGTAGTTTTACTACAGTTGGAGGGCCGCAGGTTGAGCATCCCTGATCTATAATATGCGGAATGAACACACAGATGGCATTCATGTGCTGTCCGTTTAAAAAAAAAAAAATTGCAGGCCCATAGACATGAATGGGTTTGTGTACAGTCCACAAAATATGCGGAGTGTGCATGAACCCTGGACTGCAAATGCTGTGTTAGGCTGGTTTCACACGAGGGAGTGTCACGCTCCAGACTCTCAACGCAGCTTCCGTGCTGAACTTCCAGCACTGCTGGGTCGCCTACCGTTATATTGATTTATGATGCTATGTAACCCTTACAGTTCTGGAATGTATTGGATAACACTAACATAATGCTGTCACTGTTATTCAATACATTTCAGAACTGTAAGGGTTAGGGCTCATGCACACAAACATATTTTCTTTTGTTCCTTTTTGTTTTTGCGGAACCGTGTTTTATATAGCATCATAAATCAATATAATACTATGCGACCCCGGCAGTGCTGGAAGTTCAGGACCCGTGCTGTGCTGCGAGTCCGGAGTTTGATACTCTCCTGTGTGAAACCAGCCTTACTCTTGCTGTCAAAAGATTACAGAACGCCCAATAGAAAGCCCTGACATTTGAAGATATCATTAGTTCTCTTGGGCCTGTCATGGTTTACGTATAATCCTAGAAGTCAGATTGTTTAGGAGTTATCTTTAAGGTTTAGTGCAATTTGAAGGATTAGCCATTTTCTGAAAAATGATCCCTTAAGTGCGTAATCTGTGAAAGTTGCTTGTTTTCTCCTTGCTATCTCTGCTATAATCTGAGTAATTTAATGGATATTTAGTCATATGACTACATGTATAGTCCTCTAGGAATGTCCTGCTTTTACCTCAAAGGTTAATAGTTTATGGCAAGCATACATTCTGCTTTTTGTATCACGTTGGCTGAAGCATTTAAATTGAATGGTGTGTGTATATATATATATATATATATATATATATATATATATATATATATATATATATATATATATATATATATATATATATATATATATATATATACACACAGATATACAGAAGTATGTCAGTCCTGCAGTCATTCTTGGTTATTTTAGACTGAATGCCCACTTGTAGCCGCCTTTGCCTTGTCTATTGTTAGGCAGTGATGGCCAGTTTGCCAGCGAACACATGCGATCTGCCATCTTAACTGACCAGTACGGCGATGCACAGGTAAGCCCTTACCTGTGCGTGAGCCGGTCTGAAATGAAATGCGGTCTCCGGGAGCAGGCAGTTCTGAGAATGGCCCCCGGAGGCTGTTCTCCGAACTGCCTGCTGCCAGAGCCCGCATTTCATTTCAGACCGGCTCGCGGCACAGGTAAGGGCTTACCTGTGCATCGCCGGACTTGTTAGTTAAGATGGCAGATCGCATGTGTTCGCTGGCGAACACTGCGAAGCTGGCCATCACTGTTGTTAGGGCAGGGATGCCAAGGTTTGCTGCAGTCCTGAACAGGAGATATCTGATGACCACTATACAGTGGCCTTCTCAAGAGCCAACCCTGAACAGAGATGTAGAACCACATGATGCACTGTTCAGCTAGCATGAGAGCAGGCATCGGGGTTGTCCATCATACATACCCTTCAGATGTCTGTAATCTACTAGATAAGGAGCATTAACTGCCCAAATGTACACCTCTGGCGTGAAAGCAGGATGGAGTGGAACTGGCCGGCACTTATTGTAACATGTAGCTTATTGCTGTATAGTAATTTAAAGGGGTAGTCCAGTGGGAGGAAAAATGTTTGGTTGCAGCCAGTAACTGGATGAGCTGGCAGTTCCTGTGTTTCAAGATGGGACCAGGATGACAAGTGGCAGCTTGGTAAACATTGGAGCTGGTGCGGTGTGGTGTCACCTTTGCCAAAAATGTTTCTTTGATGGACAGCCTCTAAAATTTCTGTACCAAACATGTTGACGTTATCAACTATTCATTTGTGTACTGCGAAGGTATGACACCTCTGTAAAGTCTGAGAGACCTCTGTGCCGTGGTGGTATACATGCCTGCACTTGCAGGGTTTCTAAGCTGCTTGTGGATTTCCTTTGTTCGAAAATGTAATATTTTATTTTTATATTTTTTGTTTTTTTTTTATAGGAAGAAAAGAAGTTTACAAAGCTGGCATCGGACAAAGTTCAGAACAGCTACGTGCACTCATTGCAAGAGATTGGCGATCTGCTGCGGAAGAGACTCGAAACAATTAAGAAACTGAAACTCTAGAATGTGAATAAGAACTGTATGGCTTTAGATGCGTTGAGCTTCTGGCAGTCATCGTTATCCAGAACTTCCCAAGAACATGCATGAAGGACTTCAACAATCAGATTTTTTTTTTTTTAAGTCTTGAATTAAATTTATACAACTGATTTAAATTATTGTACATACAGCAGGAGCCACGCCCTGCACTTGACCACTTTTTCTACATGTTCATGAACTTTTTCACACCCTTTTGCCCTTCATGCAACTTTGGAAACTGTCCATGCAGCAATAGTAATTGGCTCAATATCAAATTGTTATCCCTTTCAGTAGATACATTTTATTTATATATATATATATATATATATATATTGTTTTTGGATGCTTTATGGAGTCTTTCTTCCTTCTATTTATCTTTTACGCCACGTCTTTCTTACCCTAAACATGAACTGTATGTTTTGCAATGGCCCCTTCTTCCCTTCCTAGTAGATGTTTTAAATTATATGACATGATGTGTCTCAAGAGCTTAAACATTTAGATTTTTAGTTTCTAAGTCAATGACCAGACCATTGAAAAGATGATATACTTAGCAGCTGAGCTGAAAATGCCAACTATGGGACTGAGACATACGGTGACTACCCTCCATGCCACATACTTGGTACTCTAGGACATCTTAGTAGCCATTTTAAAGATTGGATGCCACTCCTGCCCCATTACAATACTACACCTAGGTGGTTATGCTTAAACTATTACCAGCTTGAAGTTGGTTCCAGTTTGATCGAGCTGTCAACTAAACAAGCATCCAGCGCTGCAGCTTGAGAGCATTTACCAAGCATCCAGGTGCTTCAAAATAAACCTGTGTACCTTTGCTTTCTACGGCAGAAGACATTTTCACCATTCTTCAGGATCTGAAGTGGCTAGCTTCATTTTGCTAAAGATATTACATTTTGTATGCTTATTTATGCAACCCTGTCACCATCCGAGCGCTGGTGTGTATTTATATAAATTCTATATGTGCGTATGTATATTTGTATAGTATATAATTATGTACATACACATATGCATACAGGTGAACATGTATGTAATAAAATGCTAAAGTCAGCCCTACATGCAGATGAATTAACCAGCATGACAGGAATACTTTTTTCAATTTGGGTTGCTGGGTGAGTTACAAATCTTTTACCTGACTGTTTTCACAAGCTGTATGTAAGGGTTCAGAGAGCCTGACAATCGGGACATTGTCATATTACAAACACATTTTGTTAGTGACGCTAGGTGGTTGATGAGAGTATTTTTAAAATAAATCCCTATGTAATAAGCAGTGTCTATGACTCGCTTTGTGCTTTTACGGGTTTGGCAATTTATTGGAAAAGCCCGATCTTCAAAATACATTAAAGTGGAATTAGAAGTTAAATTTTTTTTTTTGAAAAATGCATATTTTCTTTTTCAAGGCTCACTGCGTTTTCAGCAAACTTTTGATATGTGACAGACATGAAAAGTTTGATCGGTGGAGAGTTGAGACCCCCAGGGATCACGAGAAGAGAGAAGCACTGGCATAGTGCGTGCACTCAACTGGGACTTCAATTGAGCCCGTCTCTGCAGTGAGAAGAGAGCGCAATATGCAAAAGCTTCTCTCTCCTCATTTACTGATGCAAGTTCTTTTCTGAGGGGGGGGGGGGGGATTTGTTTTATTTTTATTTAAAATTTTATTTTTTTGTAGGGTTGTTTAGATACCAAAATGTTTAGATTTGGTTTCGATACCATGAAAAAGTATTGCGATACTAGATACATTTCGACACCGCGCGGAAAAAATAAAACACAAAAAAAAGCTGCGTGCATTCCGCATTATATGGAACGTCTGGCCCATAATAGAACAGTCCGATGGGGGGGGAGTGGGGGACAAGTTTGGACTTTTCAGACGTGACGATATGTGATATGTTTGTTTATATATTTTATATGTAAAATTGGGAAAGGGGGTGATTTTTACTTAATATTTTGATTTATTTATTTTTTAAATAACTATCTGGGATCGTTGACTTTTTTTTTTCCCCCAGTATTTATATATATATATATATATATATATATATATATATATATATATATATATACATACACACACATACATACATACATACATACATACATACATACATACATACATACATACACACATACACACATACACACATACACACATACACACATACACACATACACACATACACACATACACACATACACACATACATACATACAAACCGTGCATCAGCAAAAGCGGGACAACTCCTCCGTCTGGTCCGGCGAGCGAATGTGGTTCCATTCCTGCGGACAATCGGGTGGAAGGGGTGACCCCATCGATTCAGTAATAACTTGGAGAATCGGCTTCAGAATACGCCTCATCGTCAAAGTTCTTCTAGACACATCCGGTAAAATGTGGATTTGAGAATTTGCAAAAGGTACCGGGCCTCGTCTCCAGGCTCTCTGTATCAAGTCCTCTTTCTCTGAAGAAATGGACGTGACACAGCATGTCTCGCGGATTGGAGGCACTTACACGCCGGGGACCCGTGACTCGGTGGACCCTGTCCAGCTCAATCTCGGACTCTTCCGGCCTGTCGAGGAGGGTGTGAAAAACAGCCGTCATTGCTTTACGCAATTCTGAAGATTGGATCTCTTCGGGGATCCCTCGCAGTTTAATATTGTTACAGCGCCCCCTATTCTCCTGGTCATCAAGTTGAAGCAGCAGGTGTCTGTTTAGGGCTTTTTGGGAGGCCATGCTCGCCTCCACCTGTGTCAAACGAGAGTCCAGAGAGTTAGAAAGATGCTCCTAGGAGGTCAGTTTGGTAGAAATGGCACTAATATCAGCTTTGACTGAGGCAATGGCCTTGTCTTGTTTAGATTCAAGCTTCAATAACATTGCCTCTAAGTCAGTTTTAGTGGGAAGAGTGCTGAGCAATGACCAAATATCACGTAGTTTAGGCCTTTTAGCGCGTTTATTAGGCGAAGAGGAGGCGGAGGACGCCGAATGGGAGGCCTATGAGACTGAAAGATGGCAGGGGTATCTGACATGTCCTGCGGTAACATCTGTTCCATCATGGGGTCCCCCGCTTAGTCAGGGGCACTGAATGGTAAGGATCCTATGGTGGCCAAAGGGGGCGACCCTGTAATGTTGGTTTGCCGGGGCTGCAACTGAGGGCCTGCTACATCAGGCACCAGTGTCTTGAGATGGTTTCCCCCCCCAAAGTCTCTGCATAATGAGAGGGCAATGTGGGTATCTGTGCCCATCGCATCGCATGACGGGGAGTCAGGTGGCGGCCTCACCTCTGTTCCAGTGCTCCCTGTAGCTGGTGCAGCGGGCGGGGAGGCTGATTGCTTCGAGGCCCATGTGCCAGAGGTGAAGGGGAAGGAGGCCTTTGCAGGCACCATCGGGCCCCATCAGAGATCCGGTCTGTGATGGCAGGGGAGCCGGAGAGCAGGCCAGTAGGGGCTTGGGTCAGATGGAGTCGCGGCTGTTCCAGCGCGTCCGGCCCCATCACTTCCATCAGCACCATCTTGGTGGTACAGGTGGCGGCTGCTGGGAGAAATACTGCGCTATCTGCGGTTCGGCCGGCACAAAGTTGGTCCCTCAGCGTCCAGAGCGTCTCACCATGCCCAAAAGAGGAGAGAAGGGCCCTTAGGAGACTTGTAAAAGGTATTCAAGAGGGCCCAGGGTCTGGGAGCTCTGTACACCGGCTGCTCACATGTTCATGCTCAGGCCACGCCCCCTATCTGGGATTTTTTAATCCCTTGTCCTATTCACCCTAATAGAGCTCTATTGGGGTGAATAGGACTTCACACTCTCCCTGCTGCCCCAGGATTACACTGCTGGGGCTTTGATCGGAACTGCCACTGCACCACCAATGAGGAGGAGGGGAGAGGACCCTGTGGCCACTGCCACCAATTATTTTAATAGTGGGGGGGCGCACTGTGCCACCAATGATTTTAATACTGGTGGGGGGGGGGGGTTTGAAGGGAGGGGGTGCACTGCGCCACCAATGATTTTAATACTGGGGGGGAGGCCTACTATGCTACCAATAGTAACATAGTACATAAGGCCGAAAAAAGACATTTGTCCATCCAGTTCGGCCTGTCATCCTGCAAGTTGATCCAGAGGAAGGCAAAAAAACCATTGTGAGGTAGAAGCCAATTTTCCTCACTTTAGGGGAATAAAAATTCCTTCCCGACTCCAATCAGGCAATCAGAATAACTCCCTGGATCAACGATCCCTCTCTAGTAGCTATAGCCTGTAATATTATTACACTCCAGAAATACATCCAGGCCCCTCTTGAATTCCTTTATTGTACTCACCATCACCACCTCCTCAGGCAGAGCGTTCCATAGTCTCACTGCTCTTACCGTAAAGAATCCTCTTCTATGTTTGTGTACAAACCTCCTTTCCTCCAGACGCAGAGGATGTCCCCTCGTCACAGTCACCGTCCTGGGGATAAATAGATGGGAGAGATCTTTGTACTGACCCCTGATATATGTATACATAGTAATTAGATCTCCCCTCAGTCTTTTTTCTAAAGTGAATAACCCTAATTTTGATAATCTTTCAGGGTACTGTAGTTGCCCCATTCCAGTTATTACTTTAGTTGCCCTCCTCTGGACCCTTTCCAGCTCTATGTCTGCTTTGTTCACTGGAGCCCAGAACTGTACACAGTACTCCATGTGTGGTCTGACTAATTATTTGTAAAGTGGTAGGACTATGTTCTCATCACGGGCATCTATGCCCCTTTTAATGCAACCCATTATCTTATTGGCCTTGGCGGCAGCAGCTGCCTGACACTGGTTTTTGCAGCTTAGTTTGCTGTTTATTAAAATTCCTAGATCCTTTTCCATGTCAGTGTTACCGAGTGTTTTACCTATTTAGTATGTACGGGTGACTTGCATTATTTCTTCCCATGTGCATAACCTTACATTTGTCAGTGTTAAACCTTATCTGCCCAAGCCTCCAATCTATCCAGATCCCTCTGTAGTAGTATACTGTCCTCTTCAGTGTTAATTACTTTACACAGTTTAGTGTCATCTGCGAAAATTGATACTTTACTATGCAAGCCTTCTACAAGATCATTAATAAATATATTGAAGAGAATAGGGCCCAATACTGACCCCTGAGGTACCCCACTAGTGACAGTGACCCAATCTGAGTGTGTACCGTTAATAACCACCCTCTGTTTTCTATCATTGAGACAGTTACTTACCCACTCACAGACGTTTTCTCCCAGTCCGAGCATTCTCATTTATATACTAACCTTTTATGTGGTACAGTGCCAAATGCTTTGGAGAAGCCCAGATATACAACATCCATTGATTCGCCGCTGTTAAGTCTAGAACTTAATACAGGAGGCAGGGGCGGCGCCTGAAGGGTTAACTGCCGCTAATCGCAGCGCCCCGCCAGCACCCACCTCCGGGATTTGTATTAAACATTTACTTTCTCCTCATTGGTGGCAGCGGCCCAGCGGGGAGGGAGGGACTGCTTCCTTCTCCCCCTGTGCTGCTGAGGAGAACACTGAGCACGCTCCTTGTTCTGTGATACTAGTCTGTGCAATAGTGAAGTCTGGTATCGAGGTCAATACCAGGCAAATGTATTGATTTGGAAATCGAAAATTCGATATCCGAAATAACCCTAACTGGGTGCTATAGGCAACACCTTTACATTTTTATTATGTAAATCCACGCATTTATGTGAATTCTATTTGTTCACATCAATTATGAATTAGTAAGTCTGTATTATTTATTTCTAAAAACTTCAGACCTTCTTTCTCCCCATAAATAGTATCCTGGGAATGGCACTTCTGTTCATTTGGCCAGGTCATTATACGTACATTACTCCTGTAAGTATGAATGTAAGAAAAAGCCATCACTCGGAAAATTCCTGGCGGCTAACCTGTGGCACTTTTCAACAACGGACCTATCCATGTTGTATACCAAGAACAAAAGGCTCAACTCCGTGATATAACTACCGTGTATTGCCAAATACATACATGCCTATGGTATAAAGATTAATACAAATGCCTATAAAAAAAAAACTACCAGACTGCATAAAGTCAATATTATATTTTATTAACAAAATTCATAGAAAAATCACAATAAAACAAGTGCAGGGAAAAGGCGACATCAACCAGAGGGGGGCACAATGGTACTAATTCATACTGCGCCAGCATTTAATAAACAATATATATATAAAGTGCAAACAATGCTACAGGTTACAAAGGCAGAATCAATTACCCATACTGTGCCTCTTCCGGGATAGTGCCGAATTTTGTTAATAAAATATAATATTGATTTTATGTGGTCTGTTTTTTTTTTTTTTGTTTTTTTTTATAGGCATTGCTATCCATGTTGTAGTAGTTGGGTATCACTTTGGAAATAGTCCTGCACTATATTGCAAACCACTGGCTTTGATATGCTTTAACAGGTGTCTACGCATATTTCTGGGCACAGGCACAATGAATAACACATCCGTATGCAAATATATTGGAAATAAAAAAAAATGTTCCACCAGTGCTCCTACAGGTTCTATTGTCATTTTAATTAAAATAACCTCAACATAACATGCTAAATATTCAGTATTTACGTATTTTAGGTTACGGTTGAATAGTGGTAAAATGAAAACATGCTTGTAATGTTGCTATTTGAAATACTGCACACTTGCCACAGTCACCCTGGTCACTAATATATGGAGACTTCAACATAGTTGTCTTTAAGGCTACTTTCACATTAGCGTTTTTACTAGATCTGGCAGAGTTCAACAAAAATGCTTCCGTTACTGATAATACAACCATCTGCATCTGTTATGAACGGATCCGGTTGTATTATCTTTAACCTTGCCGAGACGAACTCCATTGAAAGTCAATTGAGGACGGATCCGCTTTCTATTGTGGCAGAGAAAACGGATCTGTCCCCTTTGACTTTCATTGGGGGTCACGCCAGATCTGACTTGCGCAGCATCCCAGGACGGAAAGCAAACTACAGCATGTTGCGGTTTGCTGTACCAGTATGGGAACGCAACTAAACGGAAGGGAATGCATTTTAAAGCATTCTGTTCAATTCAGTTTTGTCCCCATTGACAGTGAATGGGGACAAAACTGAAGCGTTTTTCCGGTATTGAGCCCCTATGACAGAACTCAATACCGGAAAACTAAAACGCTAGTGTGAAAGTAGCATAACTTGGGATCAGTACATGATACTACCCACAAAATCCTAGTATCTAGGTGATTCTCGTAGAAATTACACAGGAATTATGTTCAGTTTTGTTCCAGATGAGTCTTTACAACACAGGAAACAACTGGTTTTCTTATTTTAAGAGAACATTGTTAAAAGCACTTACAAAAGTTGAGAGAAGAGCTTAAAGGGTTTCTGTCACCAGAATTAACCCTATTAAACTGGCTGACATTAGCGATGTGCTATTGTCAGCAGACCCTAACTGTACTATTATTATGCTTATGGGTGCCCCGGTTACTTCACAATTTTAACTTTAATAATATGCTAATTAGCCTCTAGGAGCGTTGCTCCTGCTCCTAGAGGCTCCATTCGCCCACCTCAAGTCACTCCCTGCCTGCCTTGATTGACAGGACCAGCGGTCGTCTTCTTTGACTGCGCTGTGTGCTGGATAAATCTCGCGCCTGCGCACTCTCAGCACACACGGCTGGCCGGAAGAGACGAACGCTGCCTGGCCCTGTCAATCAAGGACGGCAGGGCGTGACTTGAGGTTAGAGAACAGAGCCTCTAGGAGCAGGAGCAACGCCCGGCTCCTAGAGGCTAATTAGCATATCAAAGTTAAAATTGTGACTTAAACGGGGCATCCATAAGCATAAAAATAGTATAGTTAGGGTCTGCTGACAATAGCACATTGCTAATGTCAGCCAGTTTAATAGGGTTAATTCTGGTGACAGAAACCCTTTAATAAATCATCTACCACTGTACATTCCACTACTAAGTGAACTTGACAGGTATATGAAGGCACACACCCCTTAAATACTAATAACTTGACAGATTTACTAAACCTAAAAAGTAGACTGGCTCAGGCTGGATAATACATTGGGTGCATGGCTGGTGCACTTTTGTGTAACCTTACGCCAACTTTTGATTTGCTTGCTTTGTCACATCTTAAAGTTTTTTTTTCATCTTAGACAATGGGGGCCTATCGCTAGGATATGCCCCCATTGTCTGATAGGTGCGGGTCCTACCTCTGGGACCTGCACCTACAAGGAGAACGGAGCCGGGGAGAGTTGTGGCTGGAGGACCCCGTCCACCACCAGGCACAGCTCCCCACCTCTCCCATTGAAGTGAATGGGAGAGCACCGCGCATGCGCGGCCACTGCTCCCATTCATTTCTATGGGGCTGATGGAAATAGCCGAGCCAACGCTCTGCTATTTTTGGCGGCTCCATAGAAAAGGCGGCTGCGTAGTGAGTCCTCCAAGTTTTTCCTCTCCGTTCTCCTTGTAGGTACAGGTCTCAGAGGTAGGACCCGCACCTATCAGACAATGGGGGCATATCCTAGCAATATGCCCCCATTGTCTAAGATGGGATAACCCCTTTAAGGCATGCCACAGTTGATAAATGTGTTTAAAACCAAAATGAGACATTTTGATGCATTTTAAAACAAATTCTAGACACATATCACATTAAATGTGGGAAACTATCTTCTGCCACCCTTTATTAGACTAAAGTTGCCCTCGTAGTATAACACTTTAAACACTGGAAGCGTACTGCCTTTGATAAACTTGTGAAGATGCATAGGTAGAACAAACCCCATTACAAAATCCTGTGCTGCTCTTTTCTACTGCCAGAAAGTGACATGTGAGCAGTCAACAAGCAGCTAACCACATGACTTTTCCTACACTTACTGCTCATGTGCAGGATACTTACTTGAACAGTCAAGAATTGGGGGGTAGGGGACTCCCGGAGGGCAACATGTATTGTAACGTGCTCGAGACAGCTAATGGGTAATTGTATAAATAGCATAGCAACTCTGTTCACTAGAAACCAGCATAACTAGGTTATTAATTCAAGACTTTGGTATCAGCAAAAAAGTTTACTTAAAGGAAACCTGCTCAAGAGATCCAACCATGGTTTCCATATTTTTAAGGATAAAGAGGGTATTTTGATTGTAAGAAGTTATTCCCTATACACTGGAAAATGGGGGCCTCTTACCTAAAAATGAACGGAGCAGCTCAGGAGCATAGCTAGGGAGGCAGCCATGGTATGTCCAGTTAGTACTGAGGGCATGGACTTGTGCTGGCCTAGAGTCTCCCACTCAACACATGGAACAGTAAATCAGTGCTACAGTTAAATACACTCACTGACAAAATAAATAATGCAGCAAGAAATATTTCTTGCTGGAATGGAATGAAACTGTCTGAGTGAATGTCATAGGCGTGCGTGTGTGCATTTACAGTATGTGTATATATATATTATACACACACATACATACACACACTCTGCATACATACATACAGACCCACACTCATAATTATCAATATAAACAAACATTAAAAAAAGTATTAAAACTTTTTATTTATTAAAAAAGCATTTAGCAATGTAAACAAACATTTAAAATAAATAAGCTGTTATAACTGTAACAAATCTAAGTAAACATTTTTACACAAAGTGCATGGTACATGGGAATTTTTCCTCATCTTTATGCTCTAGTGAAGAAGACGTCGCACAGGTGTTATTCACTTAAATTCTTGCTCAATATATAATATGAGTGCATCCAGGCGTTCTTGGGACATTGTACTCCTCAGTTTGGTTCTTACATGTGTCAGTTTTGAAAAGGTTCTTTCACATGAATAGCTTGTCACACTTACTTACTCTTACAGTTACAAACTTACTTACTCTACCTGGCTGCCGCCCGTAACCTGTTCTGGGAGAAAACGCTGGGCTCTGCTCTGGCACTGCGCTGTGACACGGCCAGGCCTCACCCTAACGTTGCCGTGACTCCGTCTCTACGTGATGTCACGGAACGCGTGTACGCAAACGTTACAGGGGAGGTCTGGAGGAGGAGCAAGTCCGTCCTTCTCTATGCGGCGCTTCTGCTCGCATACTGAAGGATCGGATCAGGACAAACAACATGGTAGACGGCAGTGCAGCAGCACAGAGGTGACAACCTCAACTTTGAGGCTTGATTAGGGTGTGCCCAGGAACACCCGGCACACCTCGTGCGCACGCCTATGGTGAATGTAATGATGATATGCATACGTTATTACAATATTGGAGCAAAAGTTTTTTTGGGGAAAACTATACAGTTGAAAAGAGGCTCTTGTACCATGTAAGGCCATTGAAGCCTGGATACCAGATGAGATACAGCTGGGCATCAAGGTGGCAAACAAAAGTGGCTGTCTGTCAATGGCAGGACATGTAATGGGCACCGTGACACCAGTCAGGCAGAAACTGAGGTGCGTAATGAAGGTGTCTGGATAGTGAACAACAAAACTGTGGGAGCTGCTCATGCTTGTCAACAGATTAAGGCCTCATGCACACGACAGTATTGCTTTTTCAGTGTTTTGCGGTCCGTTTTTTACGGATCCGTTGTTCCGTTTTTTGTTTCCGTTTCCTTTCCGTTCCGTTTTTCCGTATGCCATATACAGTATACAGTAATTACATAGTCAAAATTGGGCTGGGCATAACATTTTCAATAGATGGTTCAGCAAAAACGGAACGGATACTGAAGACATACGGATGCATTTCCGTATGTGTTCCGTTTTTTTTGCGGACCCATTGACTTGAATGGAGCCAAGCACCGTGATTTGCGGACAAGAATAGGACATGTTCTATCTTTTCACGGCACGGAAATACGGAAATACTGAAACGGAATGCACACTGAGACACTTCAGTATTTTTTGCTGAACCATTGAAATGAATGGTTCAGTATATGTTCCGTATACTGAGCTAAAAAAAACGTCCAGTATACTGAACGCAAAATACTGTCGTGTGCATGAGCCCTAAGGCTGGGTTCAGACCTGAGCGTACTGAACGTACGCTCTGTATGCGCGATTGTACGGGCGTTTGCAATCGAGCATACAGAGACAAGCGAACGCCCATTGTCGCGCGTTCCCGCTGAAGTCTATGTACGGGAACGCGCAACAAGACGCCCCAAAGAAGCTCCGGTACTTCTTGGGGCGTCGGGCGTTTTACAGCGCGATCGTATGTGCTGTAAAACGCTCAGGTGAGAACCAAGCCTGAGTGATCCTCTCTACTGGTGGTCTGTCTGCGCCATCCGTAGCCTGTTCGCCATGTGTGCTCTCAAGTAACCACTGCTCCTAACAGCTAGGTCACAATGACCTAGATCGCAGGTCATTGGTTGAAATGACCATTCTGCTTCTCTCCGTTCAATGATGCGACCCCTCTTAAAGTCTGTCAACTGGGTAAAATGTCTTTGAGTGCACTGTAGAAGAATGTCTAGCAGTCAATGATCTCTCACCAAGATGTACACTAACCAAAAGTAGCCTCTTAGAGCCTTTTTATAGGGCAGTGGGGAAGTACTTTTACATCACCTTGAGGCAAGACCCAGTGTCTAATCAGACCACAACTGAAATCATTTATATAACTGCCTGATACTGCATGCCAAGTTTTCCAGCAATTTGACATTTCTATCAGGGTGTTTTTTTTTTATTTATATTTTTGCTATATGTTTTTATCTATAATTTTATGAGCAGATATAGAAGGCTAAATATGCTATTTAAAAAGAAACATTTTGCATTTACAATACTGGTTTCTTATGTAGGAGATGGGTCTTTCATCTGTGTATGTTCAGTATATATCTGTGTACTTCATGTGTACTATCCTGCAGATAGTGGATAACTTCTTAGACCTCGAATACAGCTTAATGATAATTTATTTTATAAAGTAAATTTTTTTCAAACAGTAAAATATATATAATAATTATATACACAATATTCCATTTAATTAGGGGGAAAGTTTAAACTTACAATCTCTAGAAATTAATTACATAGCCTTCTGTAAAGGTAGAGAACAAGTTACCGGAAGTTCAAAAATATACAGTACATAAAGTATTTTCTGGAAAAACATTAAGACTAGTGTTGGTCGAGCACCAAAGTGCTCGAGTAGAAGACCTCGGAAAAGTCAATGGCAGAACCCGAACATTAAACCAGGCACCCCCTGCTCTGAAGAGGGGAGGGTGTCTGGTTCAAATGAAAAATTAAGAAATTTATGGAAACGCCACTGAAATGGTTCAGGAACAGCATGGGGAGGATGTCTGGATGCACCTTGGACTCCCAGGTCGCTGCTGGGAACGAAGAAAGCCCCTGTCCATGTGTCAGTCGTTAAGTGGACCTTCCCAATAACTGTGTTGGTCAGGGCACAGGTGATGTTACGGGACACATGCTGGTGTAAGGCTGGGACTGAACACCGTGAAAAATATTGGTGGCTGGGGACAGAGTAACGTGGATCGGCCACCGCCATCAGCATGCAGAAAGCCTCAGTGTCCACAAGCCTAAATGGCAACATTTCCAGGGCCAGAAATTTGGAAAGGTGCGCATTTAGTGCTGTGGCCTGTGAATTATTATCACAGGGATCGCAGGTCAGTGAATGTAACGGAGCATTAGATTGCATAGAAAGGGGGAATATAAATGTAATTTTAACTCCTAAGACTCCTGTGCCCAGCCTTCTGTCTCCCAGGGAAGCACGGGAGGCAGAAGCATAGCGTCTGGCTGCACAGCCCATCTTTTCTAATCTGAGACGGATGGCCTTTAGCAACGCTCTTTCGTCTATGAAAAAAGTACACTGATTGTCACAGATATTTAGGATGCACAAACGTTATACAGGAGGTATAGCGCAGGTAATGTCGCTGTCACCACCGGCTAATAAAAAATTACACTGAATTAATGTCACTGATATTTCGGATGCGCTAACGTTATACAGGAGATGTAGCGCAGGTAATGTAACTGTCTGCAGCAGACACCTTCTACAGATAAAGTACACTGGATGTCACAGATATTTAGGATGCGCTAACGTTATACAGGAGATGTAGCGCAGGTCATGTAACTGTCCGCAGCAGACACCTTCTACAGATAAAGTACACTGGATGTCACAGATATTTTTAGGCTGCGCACACGTTACACAGGAGATGATGGTGTGCTCACCGTGTATAGGTCAAACATTACGTTTCTCCTTACCTAGTATTTCATATCACAATGTCTTGTAAACTATTTTAGCTGGAGGGAAATAACTTCAGTTCGGTCAACACTGACTTAATCCCTGAAGGAAAAATAAAGTCTTCTGTCTTTGCAATGGAAACTGCAGATAATTGAAGGTTTTCATATCTGACCTCAGGAGATTGGCATAAAAAAATATTACCTCAGTAACGCTCAGCTTTGTAATGTTTTAGTTTGTTCTGATTTTTTTTAGGTCACCTTACAGGTAATGTGTCACCAAAAATAGTATCTGCCAGCTAAAACCAGATAGTTTCGCATCTTTTTTTCTAATCTTTTTTTTTTTTTTTCCTGATTACCGATTTTTTTCTATATAATTTTCAGAACATGATTATGGGGGCGGCCGTTACCTGAGCTGTTCTTAACAGCATTTACAAAGCATAAAAAAAATTGCTTTATGTCAGCCACATGGTCCATGGACACAATGGTCAGAAAGGGGCCTCATTGACTTCTATGGAATAGTTTTCTGGGCATGTACTGTGACCTGTGCAGAGTCATTGTACAAGGAAAGAATAGATAAGATTTGACAATCACCTATTGTGAATGGTGGATCCTGCCTTATCTATACACAGAGGTGATATCAGTACAGGCAGGATAAGAATGACAGATAAGCAGATAACTGCAGTAACGTGATCTGTACAGACCAAGAAGTGGTGCCTCATATTAGGCTTAGTGGCCAGTGCAAAACCTGCTGGCATTCTTGTTTAGTTTAAATATAAAAAGTGACATGGAAAATTAAAAATAATATAAAAAATTATTCAAAAATATGTTAAACATAAAAAAGTGATTTAAAGAACAGGTGATTTTCTGATTAAACCTTTCCATTAAAGTGAATCAGCCATTCACAAGATGGGGGCATCAGTTAGGGTACTTTCACACTAGCGTTTTTCTTTTCCGGCACAGAGTTCCGTCACAGGGGCTCTATACCGGAAAAGAACTGATCAGTTTTATCCCCATGCATTCTGAATGGAGAGTAATCCGTTCAGTTTGCATCAGGATGTCTTCAGTTCAGTCGTTTTGACTGATCAGGCAAAAGAAAAAACCGTAGCATGCTACAGTTTTCTCTCCGGCCCAAAAAACTGAAGACATGCCTGAACGCCGGATCCGGCATTTTTTCCCATAGGAATGTATTAGCGCTGGATCCGGCATTCAGAATACCGGAATGCCGGATCCGTCGTTCCGTCATGCGCATGCGCAGATCGGTAAAAATGAGAAAAATGTACAAGACGGATCCGTCGGTCCGCATGACAAGCAGAGAGACGGATCCGTCCTTGCAATGCATTTGTGAGACGGATCCGCATCCGGATCAGTCTCACAAATGCTTTCAGTCAGCAGCAGATCGGCGGATCCGGCGGCCAGTTCCGACGACGGAACTGCCCGCCGGATCACACTGCCGCAAGTGTGAAAGTAGCCTTATATAATTTTTTTTTTTTTTATCTTCTTGTGTGTATGTATGTATGTATGTTTTTTTAGGTATGTAAAATGATGTTATTTTAAAAGTTGAGCTGCAAAAGTCTATAGCAGTAAATAAATTATTACCTGATAACCAGCATGGATTGATGCAAAACAGGTCATGCCGGACTAACATGCTGGGTTTCTTGAGAAGGTAAGTGCAATTCTGGGTGTTGCTTATGCTGCAGATGTGATATATCTGGATTTTTCTAAAGCATTTGATACAGGAGCACACAAGAGCCTTGTGCTGAAGCTACACATGCAGGGACTAGGGGACAATATATGCACATAGATAAAGAACTGGTTACAGGACAGAAAACAAACAGTCAGCAGTGGGGTACAGGGGAGAACGTGACAGATTCATTTTATGTTGATAAATGTAGTCAAGGGCACAGTAATCGTATGGCTGCATACACATTGAATAGAATAAAACTGGGGACAATAGAACAAGAAAAGGTCGTATAATGTAGAAAGAATCTGAATCGCACCTCCTCATTCCTATACTAATGACTACTGTACGTGATTTGCAGCATTTCTATTGATAAAACATGGCTATACAGCACAAGTATCAAACATTTGCTGTGCACTAAAAGAGGCATTAGTATACAGTTTTATCAAAGAGCATAGGCCCACTTACCGTGACAAGGTTGCCTCTTGTTAAGTGGGAACCTACTCTAACCATAGCGCAGTGCCGTGCGGCAACCACCGCGCCTCCACACCGCACCAGCAGGCAATGGGATCCAACAGCCACAATGCGGCCCCACCGTGAGGCAGAGCCACCTAGGCCTCGGATCCCATCACTCCACCAGCACGGCACAGAAGCAGCGACGGCCACCGTCCAGCGCTGCATGTGAACTGGTGCAAAGGGATCACCTGTTCACAGCTTCTCAGGAACTTCAACTGAGATGGGGTAGGAATTATTTGACCCTTTGCAGACTACTGCTAAATTAAAAGCACCTGTGCCACATGGGGAGGAGTGCTGACTCAGAGTGGGAAGCATTGTGGCTGTTGGATCCCATTGCCTGCTGGTGCGGTGGGGCGGTGGTCGCCGCACGGCACTGCGCTATGGTTAGAGTAGGTTCCCACTTAACAAGAGGCAACCTTGTCGCAGTAAGTGGGCCTATGCTCTTTGATCAAACTGTATACTAATGCCTCTTTTAGTGCACAGCAAATGTTTGATACTTGTGCTGTATAGCCATGTTTTATCAATAGAAATGCTGCAAATTACATACAGTAGTCATTAGTATAGGAATGAGGAGGTGCGATTCAGATTCTTTCTACATTATACGAATAGAACAAGAAAAGGACTTCTGGTTACAAGTAAGCCAACAGCAGTACTTATCAAAGGAGTATTATGATAGGTAAAAGTTACTCCCTATCTACAGGCTAAGAGATAACTATCAGATCGGTGGGGGTCCTACTACTGGGACCTCCACCAATGTAGAGAACAGGGGCCCTGTACGCCCTGCTACTCCCCTGAAATGACCGGAGCAGCCGGTCAAACATGGCCCCCGTTCTCAAGATTGGTGGAGGTCCTACTGCTGGGACCTCCACCAATCTTGAGAACGGGGGCTCTGTACGCCCTGCTACTCCCCTGAAATTACCAGAGATAGCAGAGCGCTGTACTCTATTTGCAGAACTCCCATAGAAATGAATGGAGCAGCCGCTCTGGTCATTTCAGGGGAGTAGCAGGTGGCCTGCAGCGGTTACAGGGCCCCATGTTCTCGAGAATGTTGGGGGTCCCACCGATCTAATAGTTAACATTTACCTACAGGAATACCCCTTTAATGTCAGGCAGCAGCTGCAAAAGCAAATACAATTTTAGAATGTATAAGAAGAGAAATACAAACTTACTGCAATATTACCCCTATATAAATCATTGTAAGGCAAGTTTATGCTTGAATTTCTTTGCAGGGTTTTAGAATAGTCTCCCAGAGCTGCTGTTTTGATGTGAACTGCCTCCCACCCTCATAGATCTTTTGCTTGAGGATACTCCAAAGGTTCTGAACAGAGTTGAGGTCAGGTGAGGATGGTGGCCACATTATGAGTTTCCTTTTATGCCCATAGCAGCCAATGGTGCATGGTCATGCATGAAGATGACTTTGCCACGGAAGTTACGGTTCTTTTTCCATGGAAGAAAGTGGTTATTCAGAAACTCTATATACTTTACCAAGGTCGCAAAGAGATATCACAATGGAGGCAGAGCAGCGGAGCCCTCTTGCTCACGGGCCCCATAGCAGTGGCGTGGTCACAAGTGAAGCTCAGCGGTGTAGCTACCATGGAATCAAGAGAAGCGACTGCTACGGGGCCTGAACTCAGGAAAGGGTACAGGAGTAGTCTTGATCGCAAATATTCTAATCATGAATTTTTATCGCAAACATCGGCACTTCGAGAATTCGCGAAGATGTAGAATATAGTGCTATATATTCGTAATAGTGAATATTCTAGATTTTTTTTTTCCATCAGTAACCTCCCTTCTTGCTTGTGGGCCAATAAGAAGGCTGCAATGTCTTTGTCAGAACTTAGCAACATCCCTAGCAACCAATAGGAAAGTTGCCTACCCCTTTACTATATAAGAACCTCCCCAGCAGCCATTTTCTGCAGTTTTTTTTGTTTTGTAGTTCTGAGAGAGACAGCAGTGTCATTGCTGTGCTCTGTGCTTTCATCTGGATCCTATTCCTTATCCAATTACATTAGTTAGTTAGTATATATATATATATATTACAGATAGTTAGTGGGAAATAGTCAGTGTAGGTTAGATAGTGATATAGTGTAGCTGACGGGTTTCAGTGCAGGGTGTTAGGTAGTGTGATAGGAATTACTGTTTCTCTGCTGTCCATACATACATGTTAGGCTACATGCACACGACTGTTCAGTTTTTTGCGGTCCGCAAACCGCAGATCTGCAAAACACGGAAGCCGCCTGTGTGCCTTCCGCAATTTGCGGAACGGAACGGACGGCCCATTGTAGAAATGCCTATTCTTGTCCGCAAAATGGACAAGAATAGGACATGCTATATATTTTTTGCGGGGCCACGGAACGGAGCAAAGGATGCGGACAGCACACGGAGTGCTGTCCGCATCTTTTGCGGCCCCATTAAAGTGAATGGGTCCGCACCCGAGCCGCAAAAACTGCGGCTCGGATGCAGAACCAAACTACGGTCGTGTGCATGAGGCCTTACAGACATAGTGCTGTGATGTCACAATACTTAGTACACCAATTAGTAATATCTACTGATAAAATGTGAAGTTGCATGCATTGCGCAAAAAATATGCACATCATTGGTGCCGATTTGCACAATCGCGACAATAATGACTGGAGATCACGTATTCTAGAATTCGCTAATTTATTGCGAATATTATGCGAAATATCACCAAAATGAATATTGCCTATGCCGCTCATCACTACTCAGGAGGAGGACAAATGGATTTATTTTCAGTACCACTGGTCTTCTCTTCCGGGCGCTTGCACTGCACTTGTACCTGGCAGCACACAGCTTCAGGATGGGATATAGTGTGTGCAGAATTGCAGTATGACCTGATGCTGTGCGACGTCAGGTCACAGTGTAGTGCTTGTCTAGACATAGTGTTGCACGAAGAGAAGAGGTGCCCATTGGGGATCAAGGGAGGCCCCATTCAAAAATTTGCTGTGGGGCCCAGTCAGTTCTAGCTACGCCACTGGTGATGATGTTTCTGGAACAAAATGTAAATTTTTTATTTTTTTTTCTAAACTCACACAACCCCTTTAATGGGGTTATGCCTTAAATAGTTTATAATGCTGAAAAAAAGACATCTGTCCATCCAGTTCAGCCTCTTATCCTGCAAGATGATCCAGAGGAAGGCAAAAAATAAATAAAAATACTGTGAGGTAGAAACAAATTTTCCTCACTTTAGGGGGAAAAAAAATAATTCCTGACTCCAATCGGAATAACTCCCTAGATCAACGACCCCTCTCTAGGAGCTATAGCCTGTAATATTATTATTTTGGAAAGAAGACACCCCAAGGTATTCCGTGAGGGGCATGGCGAGTTCCTAGAATTTTTTATTTTTTGTCGCAAGTTAGTGGAATATGAGACTTTGTAAGGAAAAAAGAAAAAAAAAAGAAAAATCATCATTTTCCGCTAACTTGTGACAAAAAATAAAAAATTCTAGGAACTCGCCATGCCCATCACGGAATACCTTGGGGTGTCTTCTTTCCAAAATGGGGTCACTTGTGGGGTAGTTATACTGCCCTGGCAATTTAGGGGCCCAAATGTGTGAGAAGTACTTTGCAATCAAAATGTGTAAAAAATGGCCTGTGAAATCCGAAAGGTGCTCTTTGGAATGTGTGCCCCTTTGCCCACCTTGGCTGCAAAAAAGTGTCACACATCTGGTATCGCCGTACTCAGGAGAAGTTGGGTAATGTGTTTTGGGGTGTCATTTTACATATACCCATGCTGGGTGAGAGAAATATCTTGGCAAAAGATAACTTTTCCCTTTTTATTTATACAAAGTTGGCATTTGACCAAGATATTTTTCTCACCCAGCATGGGTATATGTAAAATGACACCCCAAAACACATTCCCCAGCTTCTCCTGAGTACGGCGATACCAGATGTGTGACACTTTTTTGCAGCCTAGATGCGCAAAGGGGCCCAAATTCCTTTTAGGAGGGCATTTTTAGACATTTGGATCCCAGACTTCTTCTCACACTTTCGGGCCCCTAAAAAGCCAGGGCAGCAGTGGCGTAGGGATCGCCATAGCAGCCATAGCAATGGCTATGGGGCCCTACGCCACTGGGGGGCCCGCCGCCGACTGAGGATTAAAAATAAATAAAATAAAAATCATGTGGCGAGAGGGCCGGGCCCGGGGCGTGGCGCTGTGATAGGGGGCGGTCGGACTCGTAGCTGGAGGCAGAGAGGCAGTCTGGGCTGTGGTTCGCCGGAAGTGGAGGAGGCGGAAGCAGCATGTACAAGGAAGCTGCGAGGCGAGCTGCTGGAGTGTGGGTGGCTGGCTGGCTTGGCGGCGCGCGCGGTATGGTACGGCTTCACTGTGTCGGTTCAAGTGGCTGAGGTGAGGGCTGGCTGGGGAGTGGGACTGAGTCTGTCCCTGTTGCGATGTGTGTCCAACCAAAGCGGCAGGTGGCAGCGTCAGTCAGTGAGTGGAGTCAGACGTGGAGTACTGTAACTGGAGACTAAAGTGGACAAGTATTACAGACCCCTCAGATAGGATTAGGTGGCTCTGTCTTTGCCAAAATCCCACTAACCATTACCACAAATGCAGCTGTGCCTGCCAGGCTTGAGCAGGTATATGTGTGAATATGGAAGATGCTGAGATCCGGCTGTACCTCACAGTGAGGTACAGCCGTATCTCAGCATCTTCCCTAATCCATATTCACACATATACCTGCTCAAGCCTGGCAGGCACAGCTGCAATTTTTAATAGTGTGGTGTGGTAATGGTTAGTGGCGTTTTGGCGAAGACACAGCCACCTAATCCTATCTGAGGGGTCTGTAACACAAGAAGGTGAAAGTACATATCGTGGGAGGTGTATGTGTATTAGACAGAAGGTAGGGATATGTATCTTGTGTAGTTTGGGTATTAGGGAGAGTAAGGGGTGTATATATCTATTGCTGTTACAGAGCCGCTCTTCACCTACACGTGTATCAGCACTAGATATATACCCCTTACTCTCCCTAATACCCAAACTACACAAGATACATATCCCTACTTTCTGTCTAATACACATGCACCCCCCACGATATGTACTTTCACCTTCCTGTGTTACAGACCCCTGTACAATTTAAAGAGGACCTTTCACCTGGAAAAACATTGTGAACTAAGTATGCAGACATGTAGAGCGGCGCCCGGGGATCTCACTGCACTTACCATTATCCATGGGCACCGCTGCGTTCTCCCGTTATGCCCTCCGGTATCTTCTCTCTGTAAGTTATAGTAGGCGGTGTCTGCCCTTGTCCTGTGGGCGTCTCCTTCTCCTAGGCTGCAGCGCTGGCCAATCGCAGCGCATAGCTCACAGCCTGGGAGAAAAAAAAACTCCCAGGCTGTGAGCTGTGCGCTGCGATTGGCCACTCTACATGTCTGCATACTTAGTTCACAATGTTTTTCCAGGTGAAAGGTCCTCTTTAACAATCTTCTATAATACACAGACATTTGGGCTGGGTTCACACCTGAGCGTTTTACAGCACATACGAACGCGCTGTAAAACGCCCTACGCCCCCAGAAGTACAGGAGCTTCTTTGGGGCGTATTGTCGCACTTTCCTGCACATAGACTTAGCGGGAACGAGCGACAATGGGCGTTTGCTTGTTTTCTCGCGCGTATGTAAACGCACGATAAAAACGCCTGAAAAATCGCATACAGAGTACGCTCAGGTGTGAACCCACACTTAGATTCATACATTTCCTACACTGGCACAAATGCGTTGCCAGTGACCAACTGTCTGTGCTCAGTCCTATGCGTAACCGTCGCAAGCGCATGAGGAGCTGCGGATGTGGTGGCGAGGTCCGAGAGGTATGTGGGAGATCCGGGACGGGGGGGCCCATAACAGTTTTTTCTGCTATGGGGCCCTGTCATTTCTAGCTACGCCCCTGCAGGGCAGTATAAATACCCCACATGTGACCCCACTTTGGAAGGAAGACACCCCAAGGTATTCCGTGAGGGGCATGGCGAGTTCATAGAAATTTTTTTTTTTTTGCATAAGTTAGCGGAAATTGTTTTTTTTTGTTTTTTTCTCACAAAGTCTCACTTTCCGCTAACTTAGGACAAAAGTTTCAATCTTTCATTGACTCAATATGCCCCTCATTGAATACCTTGGGGTGTCTTCTTTCCGAAATGGGGTCACATGTGGGGTATTTATACTGCCCTGGCTTTTTAGGGGCCCTAAAGCGTGAGAAGAAGTCTGGAATATAAATGTCTAAAAATGTTTACGCATTTGGATTCCGTGAGGGGTATGGTGAGTTCATGTGAGATTTTATTTTTTGACACAAGTTAGTGGAATATGAGACTTAGTAAGAAAAAACAAAAACAAACAAAAAATTTCCGCTAACTTGGGCCAAAAAAATGTCTGAATGGAGCCTTACAGGGGGGGGGTGATCAATGACAGGGGGGTGATCAATGACAGGGGGGTGATCAATGACAGGGGGGTGATCACCCATATAGACTCACTGATCACCCCCCTGTCACTGATCACCCCCCTGGTAAGGCTCCATTCAGACGTCCGTATGATTTTTACGGATCCATGGATACATGGATCGGATCCGCAAAACACATGCGGACGTCTGAATGGAGCCTTACAGGGGGGTTATCAATGACAGGGGGTGATCAGGGTGATCACCCCCGTCACTGATCACCCCCCCTGTAAGGCTCCATTCAGACGTCCGTATGATTTTTACGGATCCGTGGATGCATGGATCGGATCCGCAAAACACATGTGGACGTCTGAATGGAGCCTTACAGGGGGGTTATCAATGACAGGGGGTGATCAGGGTGATCACCCCCCTGTCACTGATCACCCCCCCTGTAAGGCTCCATTCAGACGTCCGTATGATTTTTACAGATCCGTGGATACATGGATCGGATCCGCAAAACACATGCGGACGTCTGAATGGAGCCTTACAGGGGGGTTATCAATGACAGGGGGTGATCAGGGTGATCACCCCCCTGTCACTGATCACCCCCCCTGTAAGGCTCCATTCAGACGTCCGTATGATTTTTAAGGATCCGTGGATACATGGATCGGATCCGCAAAACACATGCGGACGTGTGAATGGAGCCTTACAGGGGGGTGATCAATGACAGGGGGGTGATCAATGACAGGGGGTGATCAGGGAGTGTATATGGGTGACACACGCCTGTCATTGATCACCCCCCTGTAAGGCTCCATTCAGACGTCCGCATGTGTTTTGCGGATCCGATCCATGTATCCATGGATCCGTAAAAATCATGCGGACATCTGAACGGAGCCTGACAGGGGGGTGATCAATGACAGGGGGGGTGATCAATGACAGGGGGGGTGATCAGGGAGTTTTTATGGGGTGATCATGGGTGATCAGGGGTTCATAAAGGGTTAATAAGTGACGGGGGGGGTGTAGTGTAGTGTAGTGTTTGGTGCGACTTTACTGACCTACCTGTGTCCTCTGGTGGTCGATCCTAACAAAAGGGACCACCAGAGGACCAGGTAGCAGGTATATTAGACGCTGTTATCAAAACAGCGTCTAATATACCTGTTAGGGGTTAAAAAAATCAGATCTCCAGCCTGCCAGCGAGCGATCGCCGCTGGCAGGCTGGAGATCCACTCGCTTACCTTCCGTTCCTGTGAGCGCGCGCGTCTGTGTGCGCGCGTTCACAGGAAATCTCGGCTCTCGCGGGAGGACGCATATATGCGTCCACCCAGAAGAGCAGGGCCGCCGGCAGGACGCAATCCTGCGTACGGCGGTCCTGTAGCGGTTAAAGGATAACTGTCACATTTAGACCCTAATTTCAATTTTCATATATGTAGTTACTAATAACATGATATTCCAGAATCAGTTACTATTAGACTGACTTACTCCATATTCAATAAGATTCAGCCCTTAGCAACCAGTCTGCATAAAACTGCAATTTCAATATTCAGTTAAGATGGCCGCCACTGCCCTCACCCTGAGGCTAATCCCGCCTGCCCTTACTAGCCAGTAACAGTAGCCCCCCAAAAGTGTCAGTAACCAGAGCCCTCCCCCCCTAAAGGGTTAATCTCCTGCAGCACAAAGGGGTCCTCTTACCACATGTTGCTTTCATTTATACACTGAGCAGACGGCAGATCTCCCTTCCCTGGTCTGCGCTGCTTCGGCTCTGCATTCTCCAGCTCTGCTGAGTGAGGGAGTGTCTGCCAAGCGCAGGGACAGGGAGAAGTGCACACAGCCCAGGCACCGTTATCAGCTGCTGGGGAGGACCTGGCTTTAATCATTTACACACAGTCCCTGGCTGTCAGTAATCTGACCCTGCACGCTGCGTGCTTCTGCGTCCTCCGTCCTTCAATAGAGAGACGGACCATGCCTAGCAACCTGATTTTAAGCACAGGTAAAAGTAGGCAGTACAGGGAACAAAACTGTGGAATCAAGGGGTAATTGAGTACACAGTGAAAAGCTGAAATAGGGCCACCAAGGAGATATTAATCACCACAATCCAATACAAAAAAATAAATATATATATGACAGTTATACTTTAAGGCCTCTTGCACACAAAGTTATACATCCGTTCCGTGCATTGGGGATCGCAATTTGCGGTCCCCAATGCACGGGTAACGTCTGTGCGCTGGCTGGGACGGATGCAGACCCATTCAACTTGAATGGGTTCATGATCCATTCGCACTGCAAAAAAATAGAACAAGTTGTATTTTTTTGCGGTGCGGAGGCACTGACAGAAACACCATGGAAGCACTTCGCAGAGCTTCCAATCCATGCTTCCATTACGCATCTCCGTGATTGTGAACCCATTCAAGTGAATGGGTCCGCATCCGTGATGCGGAGTGCACACGGGCCGGTGCCCGTGTATTGCAGACCCACCATATGCGGGCCGCAATATGGCCACGGGCACAACACGTTCGTGTGCAAGAGGCCAAAGTCTTGTTTTTTTGCAGTACTTAAATGGTAGCTCTATACTGAAGGTGCCAATCAGAGGTGTGTAGATAAAAACTCATGGGCCCTGAAACCGGTAGCTTGAGCTCATTGAAGGGTTCAAAGCCAGAGAAGGAGTTAATATTAGCGTATCTGGTGGTCTAGGGCGGAGGAGGAGGTTAAAGGGTTATTCCCATCTGGACATTTATGGAATATTCACAGGAAGTGGGACCTGTATTGAGCCCCATCTCATAGCCGCAGTGGATGGAGAGGCGGCTGCACGCTTTTATGGGAGTTGAAAACATAGCCGAGCAAACTTACCGCTGCCTGCCACTCAGTGGCCCGGTGACATGTGCAGGCACAGCCATGTGGCCATTCATCAGCCAGCAGTGGTGACGTGCGACCTTCATGGGATCGGAAGTGCGGTGACGGTGACACGCTGCAGTAATCAGGACGACCAGAGCAGGTTACTGGGGCTTTATTTGTACTTACAGCATGCTCAGCCATCCCCAAATTTTTTCCATGCCGAGCCAACCCCTCTTAATGCAATTAACAAGATGCTCTCAATACCATTGATATATTGTATTTTTTTTAATTTGATTTATATATCAAGAGCACAAACAATACAACTTCTGCATGGATGAGCAATCTCCCATTAGAATAAAAACCTGATTCAGTAATATCCGACACGTCTCAAGTACCGTATGTGGTCAAAAGTCTACCTGTTATACAATGAAAGGTCACAGACCCCTCAGGAGTAGAAGGGATTAGCAGATTAACAACAGAGGCGCCAACAATTCTAACGGGATGTCACACACACAACATTTCCTTTATGTGACAAGTTCTAACAGTTTTTAATGGATGAAGTGACATGGAAGATGCACTTACCTAGATGTGTGCTTTCTTGTGTGGTTTGTGGAAGAGGACTGGATCCGTCCCTGTGGTCTCATGCATACAGCCCGTATATTACTGCATAGTCACCGTTTTATTTGCTCATCTCCCTGCCAACCAGGTACAGCCATTTCCATGAAAATCCAATGCCGTGTACGCTGGCATTGGGTGAGCTTGCCATATAATTAAGCTATTGGTGATAAAATTATTACCTTTTTTTTAATGAAATTATTTTAGCAGTGGTGCTGTGTTTCTAGGACCTGACCCCTAATTTACAGTTATGCATAAAATATGTAATTATTCTATTTTACTTGCTTTTATACATAGTGCAATAAGAGGTTATATAGACCCTATTATCCCAGAAGGCAGAAGTTTTCCGGCTCATGCATACAAACGTATTTTATTTCTGTGTCCGTTTTTTTGTGGACCATATACGGAACCATTTATTTCAAAGGGTCTGCAAAAAAAAGAAAGTAACTCAGTGTGCATTCCGTTTCCGTATGTCTGCATGTCCATTCTGCAAAAAAATAGAACATGTCCTATTATTGTCCACATAAGGGGGCCAGCTGTTCCGTTCCACAAAATATGGAATACACACGGACAATTAAGATGTCCTCAGGGCAAGAAAATAGGTAACGTGACTGGTCTGTATATATTGCTTATCGCAGACACACTATAATAATGAGGATGTTTATAGAGGCTCTCCTATCCTATTGCTGTGGGTTAGTGCTGTCTGGAGTGGCTCACCCGGTCACTAAAAGCGTATATATTATATAAGAACAATAGACAGGCACTCACCATCTGACTCAACACAGGCAATCAAATAAAATACACATTTGATTCTAATATAAATTATTTAAAAAGGCCAATAACATAGAATATGAATGAGAGTAAGGCTTGCCTGTGTTGAGTCAGATGGTGAGTGCCTGTCTATTGTTCTTATACAATATAATAATGCTCCTAACAGGTTCCCCTTAGGACCTGTCACCTCTCCTGACATGTCTGCTTTAGTAGGGGTATTCCGGTTGTTTAAAATTAACTGATCACAAGAATGTGTACCCCGTACCCCCCTGAAATGAACAGAGCGGCCGGTCGTACGTGTGCATGGCCCCTCTATTCATTTCTATGGGAGTTCCAGAGATAGCTGAGTACAGTGGCTTGCTATCTCCAGAATTCCCATTGAAATGAATAGAGTGGCCGGACGCATGCCCGACCAGCTACTCCTTTCATTTCAGGGGCTGCAAGGGGTACGAGGCACCTATTCTCGTGATCGGTGGGGGACCTACCACTGGGATAGAGGATAACTTCGAACAACGGGATTACCCCTTCAACCATCCAATAACAATTCTGGAGCATCTTTTCTTATACCTCTATGATGTGCCATTCCTCTGTTATTCCTACTAGAATTGCATGAATGACTTACCAGCATTTTGCAATAGAGGTCCATCTGGGGGTTACCTGGTGGGGCGTGTCCCTGTCTGACATTATGCAATCAGTGCTTCTATTACTAGACTATACAGGGACACACCCTCCCAACTGCTAATGCCCGGAAGGACCTTTATGGCAGACTGCTGGGCAGCTCATTCATGCACTTATAGTAGGAATAATACAGGAATAGAACAACACATATGCCATATGAAAAGATGGTTCAGAATTGTTATTACATAGGGAATGAACGTAGCTACTCAAACTGAAATGCAGGAGAGGTGACAGGTCCTCTTTGACTCCCAAGCACCTTTCTATGAAGCAACAGTTACATTTGAAATCCATCTAGAAGTCTAGCCTACATGAGTGCTATAAAGCTGGCCGAGGATGCAGACTTTTCTTTGTTCTTTTACCAATCTTACATATATTCCTGTTCCTTGGAAAGACTGTTCACCATCGATAAGCAGATCATCAGTGCAATGCTTTTACTGACAATATGTCAGCCTAATAACCTGTGTAAATGCCGTGTGAGCCATATGTCTGGGAGAGTGGACTGACCACAGGGGGTGGTGATGACATCTGCATCTTTGGTCACTCCAATCAATTCCTCTATACCCTAAGCCGTATCCAGAAGGATAAGCTGAGTCCTCTCTCCTTTTGTTTCTTTGTAAGTAGATATGTTGGGACAAGAAGAACATAAAAAAAAATCTCATTTACAAAGCGTGGCAGAAAGCCAAAATTTTCCAATTTATGCCAGCAAACTGGTTGGGGAAAGATTTACCATGAGGGGAATTTTTGAAGTCAGTTTTTCTTGAGCCTGTGCTACCATAATTGTCGCTCGTTGCTTGATAAATTTGGTGTATCTTTATATATGTCTAGAGATATTTCTCCTGCTTTCATGACACCCCCCTACTGCAGTGAAGCTGCTACATCTTTTAGACCTTTTGAAAAAAAAAAAATATATATATAATTTTTGCATAAAAACGGCACATGCCAAAAATTTGTGACTTTTTTACACCATAAAACTGGTAAGAATGGTTTATAAACGTCGCCCGTATTTTCCTGTGGATTCTGCAGTGAGGAGGAGAAATAGCTGTGTGAACAAATTTCTTTAGCACGTCTGCACGACTTGTGCTTTTCAGATTGTGAAACACTACAAAAAAAAAAAACCTATGAAAAAAAAAATGTATTTATTACTTTGTGAACAATGGGTGTAGCCAAAAAGATCAAAAACACAAACATTTTTAATACCATATGGTTCTCTGCAGAGTTCTGCACATACTGAAATACAATGCTGGCTACAACTGCATGTACTGACATACAATGGAAGATGACTGGAAAAAAAGCAGAAATAAGGCCAGAGACATGGAAGAATGCAAGTAAATTCAGATTAAAGAGAACCGGTCACCACAAAATGCAATACAATCTAAAAGCAGTATCTTATAGAGCAGGAGGAGCTGAGTGGATTGATATATATTTTTTGTGGGAAAAGGTAAACTGTAATTTATACATTAATATCTTAGCATTTCCCACCTCCTGTGAACAGCTATTGGTACACTGAGGTGTTATCAGTGACTGACAGCTATCTCTTATGCACACTTAGGGCTGTATTAGACCTGGAGATGAGGCTGGCGATTATTGGGAAGGTAGCGTTCCTTCCAGACAATCACCTGCTGGTCAGTTAGGGAGACCGCTACAATGATCTCCTCCACTGTATGGGGAGGAGCAATCACTAATGCCGTCGCTCGTCTCCACAGAATAATTATTTGCCGGCAGCAGACAGTGATTTCACTGCATGATCTGCCACCGGCAAACAATGATTTTTTTTTAGCCTGCATAAAAATTGCAATTGCCTGATGAATGAGCATTTGCCTGTTCATCGGGTAATCAAAGTCACTTTTACACAGGCAGTGTCACGGACGTACTGAGACATACAGACGTCCCCGCAACAATGGGTGACAGAATATCTGTGAGACTGGCAACACGTGCTTTTGTCTGACAGGTTTACTTGTGGATCAATAGACGTCTGTGTTGTTTCTGATTCTGGCCACACCTCTAACCTCCAGGTGTTGCTATTGTGGTCATTTAACTTTCCTTATTTATAGTTGGTTCTCCCACAATGCTGTGCGGTTTATTGCTTCAGTGGTATCTGTGGTCTGCTGGTGTTTGGTTCTCAGCCGAGTTTCTGTTGCTGCCATAGCTACTGGAAAGTTAAGTGTTTCCTTTCCCTTTTGCATTTTGTTTTGGTTCATCTGCGTGTTGTTTCTCCCCTGCCCCTTGTTGTAGGCCTGATGGAGACTCCTGGTCGTCTTTCCTTTCTGGAGGAACAGGTAGTCTCAATCCTGTCACTGTCGCCAGGGCCTTATAGGGTGAGTTAGGACTCGAGGTACTCCTGTGTATGAACTCACCTACCTTTGGGGTCTGTTCATAGTGATTGCCAGTTCAAATGTTTAAGTTGTGCTTGTACTCTCCTATTCTTTTTTTTTTTTGTTTTATGGCGTACTATCCCTGGAACAGTTGCAGTCATGGGGCTCTTATATTGGACCCCTATATAGCAGCAGTCAGCCTTTTGGTTCACACTGTGTACTACAACCGAGTACTATGGGGCTAAAGTTCCTTTCTAATAATGTGAGGGGTCTGAATTCTCCCTTCAGACGCTCTCAATTATGGTCTGATGTACTAGAAGCTCGCTGCGATGTGGTTCTGATACAAGAGTCTCATCTGTTGGAGAAGGATCAGCATAGATGCGCTCACAGGCTCTTTCCTCATATGTTCTTTTCTCCCTCAGTTAAACGGCGTAAGGCTGGTACGTTTATTGGGGTCAGAGCCTCGGTAACATTCACCCTTCACCACTCTGTATCAGATCCACATGGTAGGTTTATTATTCTGATCTGCTCTATTAATGATGTTTTATACACCATTGCCTCAGTGTACGCACCCAATGTCAGACAGAAAGCCTTTCTCAACAGATTCTTTAGAAAGCTCAGCAAGGTGGCGAAAGGTGCAGTAATAATAGGAGGCGATTTTAACATACCGGTAAATGCGGATATTGATTGTCACACAGCCCCGGGGGTCAAGCGGGATGATTTAAGGTCCACCCTAAGTACTTTGCCCTATCATGATATTTGGAGGTATCATCACGGAGATGAGAGAGATTTTACCTATGTCTCCTCAGCTCACTTGTCCCACTCTCCTATTGACTACTTTCTTTTTTTTGTTTCAATCATTTTTATTGAAAATTTCCAATACAAGCGAGAATAGACGCCATCAGATACAAAAAGCAGTTGGTCATACAGTATTGACTACTTTCTGATCTAGGGACCTCCTGCATAAGGCAATCAAGTCTGACATTGGGTGCGCCACCTGGTCCGATCACGCCCCCATAACCCTGGAATTGGACACGGGGCTACCCGGCTGCTCTCCTGCTCAGTGGAGACTTAACCCCTACCTACTTAAAAGTGAACAGAGAGTTGAGGAATTTAGATCCAAAATCTGTGATTTCTTTGCACTGAATGTAAGCCCTGAAATCTCCCCCTCGACTCTGTGGCTGGCGCACAAGGCGTATATGAGAGGGATCCTATTACAGTCAGCTGCTCGTCTAAAGAAATGTAGGGACCAACAACTGACAGCGGCCTTATCTGCTTTGAATGCGGCAGACCAGCTGTGTAAGAAGGTCTCTACCCCTGCAAACCTAAAAGCCCTCCAAGATGCCCGTTCGGTGGTGAAGTCACTCCTTCTCTACAAGCATGAAAGGACGTTACGAAGACTTCGCACCTCCTTTTACCATATGGGCGACAGGGCGGGGGCACTTTTGGCACGTAGGTTACACCGCAGAGTGGCTGAGTCCAGGATAGGCAAGTTATGTCATGATAATGTCACCCACACGCATCCTCAGGAGATAGCTAATGCATTTGCTGCGTATTATAAGCGACTATATAATTTAGCGGATGATCCTTCTGTCTTCCAGCCTTCCTCTGATATAATAAAGGCTTTCCTGGACTCAGTTCACCTACCTGCACTAACCAGAGAGCAGCTAGATGCTCTGAACTTGCCCATAACTAGTGAGGAAATTCATTTTGCCATTCGCAATACCCCCCTGGGTAGGGCCCCTGGTCTGGACGGCTTTATTTCTAATTATTATAGGATATTTAAGCAACAGCTGACACCTTACCTGACCTCACTATTTAATAGTTTTTTCACCTCTAGAGCCATACCCCCAGAAATGTTGGTCGCTACGGTGGTAACCATCCCAAAGCCAGGCAAAACTCCTGATGAACCGGCAAACTTTAGACCTATATCATTATTAAATGCAGACTTAAAGCTTTTTGCTAAAATTCTGGCATCTCGTATTAATACTTATCTCCCGTGTTTAGTAGATCCGGATCAGGTGGGCTTCGTTCCTGGGAGGCAGTGTCGGGATGGAACCAGAAGAATGCTGGACCTGATTCAACTTGCGGGCAGTTCCAGGAGCCCCACATTGTTTCTTTCCCTCGATGCCGAAAAAGCATTTGACAGGGTGCACTGGGGGTTCCTGGAACAAGTCCTAGGTAAATTTGGGTTTCACGGACCTATATATGAGGCGATTCTAGGATTATACTCTGTGCCTTCTGCAAGAGTCTTGGCTTCTGGTTTCATCTCCGACCCGTTCCCAATAACGAATGGTACTCGCCAGGGGTGCCCCTTGTCCCCGCTTATATTCTCTCTGGTTATAGAGCCCCTAGCATCTCATATACGTACCTGTCCTCAAATTCAAGGAGTCTCAGATGGTAATTCCTCACATGTCATAGGGCTCTATGCTGATGATGTAATCCTGACCATAACAAACCTAGAATACTCGCTAGCTGCTGTGTCGAATGTTCTCCGACTATATTCACAATGCTCCTATTACAAACTAAATGAGAAGAAAACCTATGTTCTGGATTTTCATGTTAATGATGAGACCAGATCTGTCCTTCAACAGCGATACCCCTTCCAGTGGGCCGCCACTTCAATTACTTATCTTGGGGTGGAGCTGGCACGCTCTGTCCCCAAATCCCTCTCCATTAATTTGTCCAATCTGAGGGCTGATCTCAAAAAGGATTATGCGAAGATGTCCCAAGTCCACTTATCGTGGATAGCCCGAATTAATGCTGCTAAGATGCTATCCCTCCCTAAAATACTGTATTGTTTAAGGTGCCTACTAATATTGGTCCCCAAGGCCCAGATTACTCAACTCCAACGAGACCTTATGACGTTTGTTTGGGGTGGTAAAAAGCCCAGAATATCCAAAGATGCATTGCACCCCCCCATTAGAAACGGAGGATTGGGAGTACCTGATCTATACAAATATTATCTTGCAAACCTGGCGGAACAGGCATTTGAAGCGTGGTCCCCTACCTCCCCTCAAAAATGGCATGGGATAGAAGAATCCTTAGTAAAAGCCCGCTCTTTGAGAGCTTTGCTTGCAGCCTGTAGTCTGAAAGCTGTTCAGTTCTCCCCTTTACTCTACACCACTCGGGCTATGATGTATATTTGGAAGCAGCTCATAGATTCCTTTCAATTATTCAGTGTGCCCCTAAATGTTGCCCCTTTGACTGCGCTGGAATATCATGTCCCTGATCTGTCCCTAGGCACATGGAGATCTAAGGGTATTGAATGTCTTGGCTGCTTGTACTCTGGGGATGCTCTAGTGGAATTTGCCACCTTGCACACCAAGTATGCCCTACCAAACTTCTGTTTTTATCAATTTTTGCAAATACGACATTTTCTAAACTCATTGCCTGACCGTCACCTCCCAACTCCTAACTCCTTCCAGCTCTTTATTAGGGAGTCTTGCCCCCTTAGACCTAAAATCTCTACATTCTATGCTGCCATACTCCCTGCGGAATTAAAGGTTAAGCAACCCTTCGCCCACAGATGGGAATTGGAACTGGGGAAAATATTCTCTGTACGGCAATGGAACACAGCCTTACACTGGTCCTACAAGTCTACCAGGTGTATTAACCATGTTGAGCAGGCTAGGAGGATTCAATTACGCTGGTACCTGACGCCCAATAGACTGGCCCACCTGGTTCCGGGTTATTCCCCCCTCTGCTGGAGAGGCTGCGGGATGGTGGGTACTCCCTTGCACATGTGGTGGTCATGTCCCTCAGTTACCCCTTTTTGGTCAAGTGTCGGATCTCTCCTTAGAGAAATTACTGCCACACAAATAATTCTCTCTCCTGAACTGTCAATCCTAGGCATAGGATTAGACAACTCCCCTCCCAAGATAAGGGGGATTTTAGCACATGTACTCAGCGCCTCCAGGAATGTTATAGCCCGCCAGTGGAAGTTGGCGCAGTCCCCGGAGGTAGAGCGGTAGTGCAATCTGTTAATGAGCATATGCATTGTGAAATGGTTTTTGCGGAGAATGTACGCTTCAGAATACGCATACATAATCAGTAGGGCATGTGGCTATCTAGCCGTTATGCTACCCCCCTACCGTTTTCTATACTCTGATAGAGTTGCATTGTCACTGTAGTTCTCACTGGATATGCTGCTTCATATATGTGAACTCAGGACGTGCTGCACTTGCTTTCCTATGTACGCCTTTTCTTTTCTTTCCTTTTCTTTTGCACTCTGTTGTTATTACTTATAATGCTGTGAATGCGCTATTCGCGCCTCTGTAAACTGTGCTGCCCTCACTTGTTATAACTCAATAAAAACCTATTGAACACCATAGTGATTGCCAGTTAAGACTGTGACTAGGTATTTGACTAATAGGTGTCCTTCTTTCTTCCCTTACTTTCAGGCCTTGTACCCTTCTCCTTTAAAGGACCTTAACATGTATAGCTTGGAAGAAAGACGAGACAGAGGGGATATGCTAGAAACTTTTAAATACATAAAGGGAATTAACAAGGTAAAAGAGGAGAGAATAGGTAAAAGAAGAAAAACTGCTACAAGAGGACATAGTTTTAAATTAGAGGGGCAAAGGTTTAAAAGTTATATCAGAAAGTATTACTTTACTGAGAGAGTAGTGGATGCATGGAATAGCCTTCCTGCAGAAGTGGTAGCTGCAAATACAGTGAAGGAGTTTAAGCATGCATGGGATAGGCATAAGGCCATCCTTCGTATAAGATAGGGCCAGGGGCTATTCATAGTATTCAGTATATTGGGCAAACTAGATGGGCCAAATGGTTCTTATCTGCCGACACATTCTATGTTTCTATGTTTCCTTCTTCGTCCAGTGTGATGTCTCCCTCCCACACATGGGTGTGACAGGCAATGATCTGGCTGACCCTCTGCACAAATTAATCTCGACAAGAAAAAATACTTGAAGGGTAGTTGCAGAATCAATATCACTATCACTGAAAACAACTACCTAAAACGTAACTTTTATTAAAGATCATTAAATATAGATCCCTTACGGGGACCAGTGAATACATGGACAAACACAGAATAGAGCTGTAAAGGACCAGACAGACGGCCAATGCTGAGGAATGGAGGTACGGGGCAACACGTAAAGATCCCTAATGTCTGTCCCTAGGGTGTCCATCAAAATATCCTCAGCCCAGAGATGCACCTGGATGGTAGGAGCACTCTGTCCACGTGCCTCGACTGTCTTTCCCTATAGGCCCTTGCTAAAGGTGAATATACCCCATACATATACCTGGGTCTTCATATACACTAAATACGATAAACACATAAAAATCACGAGAACTGTACAGATTTACAATCCTGATCAAAACTTGGTATTACATTACTTGTCCCGACACGTTTCCCCCTATAATTCTAAAGGTTCGTCAGAGGACACAAGTACCAAAAATATCATGTGTGTCAAAGATACACAGCAAATACAGTACAAAACCAAAACAAAAGCTGGGGTACCCCCAAGCCAGCACTTGTCTATGAGAGAAACACCATATACGTGTAATTACTCAATTTAGATAGACTGAATACCAGTATGATACTTATCTGGCGATAAACTTCAGATTCCGCTCACAGACCAATGGTGCATGGCTTGAGGGGCCCAAGGGGGCAAAAAAAGATGTGGCTCCAATTAGTCCCTTCACACAACCACTAACTTTCAAAGCCCCAGAGGGGGGTGGTCCTGAAAATCATTGGCCAATCCTGGGCTGTGAATCCTATCATAAGACCTGGCTATTGGCCATGTTAATTAGCCCAGGTCATAATGATTAGGATTACAACAGCCCCCCACATATAAGGATCACTATATGGGGTCCCAGCAGTAGATTAATATCTACAACAAACCGGAGGATGTATATGCTTACCTTTGCTATTGGAACACATGCCAAGTCCCAAGATGGCCGTGCGCTCCAAATGGATCCAATGGTGGATGTGTGCGTCATTGATGCAACGAGGCGCACGTGTGACGATGCACACAGGGCGTATAAACATGGCCGTGCGTTCCACCGCAGCTTAGTTAGCTTCACCATTGCGCCCGCCTCCCGGAACGTTTGACGTCGATGATCATGGACGTGCGTTCCATTCCTGCGGTCCACGCGGCGCATGTCACGACGAACACATGCATTTCATATTGCAAGGAAAACGTACCACCCCTCACCCCACCTATTCAAGATCATAGGCTGGGGAGGCGGACCGTATGTTAACCCTCTTGGTGCCATATTAGTGTCCCAATCGTCACTCAGGGACACATACAGATTACCGAAGGCAACATTAGATACATTACTCTTTCAGGTGTCCTATGGACGCCATGCTGTCCTAACCATAAATGAGATATATTTGATGCAAGAAATGGCTACTCAGATATAGAGCTAGCCCTACAATAGTAAATTGACACTTCGTGTGTCGATGTCTAATTCTATCAATTATAGAGGATGAAACTTATGGATAATTGGAGCAAACCCATTGGACCAGACGAATCCCTCTGCACATCTAATACAGCCCTTATACACGCAATGCTATCAATCATTGATAAAAGCTCCTGTACCAATAGCTGTTCGCATTAGGTGTAAAAAGCAGATATAAATGTATAAATTACAGGTTTTACTGAAGCTTTTCCCACATAACTATATATCACACTTCTCAGCTTCTCCTGATCTATAACATGGCAATTTCAGATTGTATTGTATTTTCTGGTGACAGGTCCTAACAATGCATCACAGGTAAGACATATTGACATTTTAACCATGATATATTAGAAATCATAAGAAGGCTAAAAGTATAAAATATGTAAAAACTTGTGTTATTGAGTAGGTGGGAACAGTCCAACATTTATTGGGCTTCTATAATATAATCCATACATAGTACATTGAAACATCTGCAACATTTCAGCAAACTGGATGCAGCTATTATCTAGGAGTTATTAGGGACATTTATTAATAATTGTGTAGGGCGTAAAAATAAATAAATAGATATAATAACATTACAAATCAAAAGTGGTGATTTGTTCCATCTCATATATGAAAAGGCGCACGTCACTTTTAAAATGTGACTTTTTTTTAAAGGGAGTCTGTCACCTACATAACTTGTTTTAAACTGATTATATAGCTCTGTGGGAGGTAGATCCATAACACTGATGGTACCCGGGTTTAGTTTTTCAGAGCCTCCAAAGTGCCAAAAACGAATTTTTAAAGATATGCAAATTACCTATCGCAAGTGCTGAGGGGCGGAGAGTGTGCTGCAAGTGCTCCCCGCCTTACTTGTGCCGGACTCCTCCCCTCTGTATCGTCCGGCCAGCCCTGTATCCTTGCGGCGTCATTCTCGTCTCCATTCATAATCCAGCGCCTCTGCGCTTTACCACCGGGCATGCGCAGTACATTGCCCACTGTGGGCAGAGGCATACTGACATGCAGTGCGCATGCGCCAGTTAAGTAACTGGCCCGATGGTAAAGCCGTAGACGAGTGGCCAGCTCTGTATTATTTGGTATGGGACTGTCAGAAATAGCTGAGCCAGCACTCGCCTATTCTAGGAACTCCCATAACAGTGAAGGAAGAGCATGCATGGCTGCTCTCTCTTCACTTTGCGGGCACCGTTCTGGAAATAGGACCGGGTCCCAGAGGTGTGAAGTCGCACCTGACACTGATGGCATATCCTAGTGATATGCCATCATTGTCCCAGAAGTGAATACTCCTTTAGGAATCTTAATGGGAATCTGTCAGCACTTTTAACCATGCAAAACTGCTAATAGCCCTAGGCACGGGCTGGGAACAGCACAACAAACATACTTTTTGTGGAGATTTTATTATCAGGAGTAGTCTGAATATGAACTTTTATTCTGCCTAGTTTTGCTCCTGTAGCAGGGTTTCATTGTGAAGTGGTCTCTGCATTGAGCTCCTTCACAACTCTTCCAATTTGCTGAGTGACAGCTATAGTTGTCTCCTGGTTGAGCTGTCACTCAAAGTAGAAGAGCTGGGCTGTGAAGAAGCTCAATGCAGAGAGCACTTCACATTGAAGCTGAGTCTCCGGTGCACTTGCGGGAAAAGAACCTGGCAAAATAAGGACCCTTTACCATGAGCAAGTTTTCTGCGCAGGAAAAATGGGTGACGTGAACCCTGACCCATTCATTTCAATGAGTCTGTGTACATGAGCATTTTTTTGCCATGCATCAGTTTTGCGTTACGTGAAAAACGCAGCATGTTCTATATTCTGCGGTTTTCACGCAGCCCTGGCCCCATAGAAGTGAATGGAGCTTCAGTGAAAAACGCATTGCATCCGAAAGCAAATCCGGATGCAATGCGTTTTTCACTGATGGTTGCTATGACATGTTGTTTGTAGACCTTCAGTTTTTTATCACGCACATGAAAAACTGATCAATACGGATCAAAACGCATTGCACCCGCTCGGAAAAAACTGAACGCAATCACAGACAAAACTGACTGAACTTGCTTGCAAAATGGTGCGAGTTTCACTGAACGCACCTGTAAGATGGAGAAACAGTCCCCACTGTTTAAAATACTGTTGATGTGTAAATTAACTTGGAATTTGAATATGCATAGAGAGGTATGGTGATCTAACTGGACAAGAAGCAGGAAATAGAGTGAAATGACAGATTGCTGTGGGTTATCCAGATATCGCCCAGAGAAAAGAAGATTGGTTCCTGGAAAACTGAAAGAGCTGTGGAATGGAGCTACACACCCTGCATGGCCTCATGGTTGCTGGAAAGACTTGTCCTCTGATTTAAGTCACCATCGGATGAATAGCAGACCTAGGTCAGTAAGATCGTGCACGCACCAAGTAAATTGGCGCCTAAAGACGACAGTAAGCCAGTAGTAAGTTAGTTAGGGGATCCTGTCTTGCATCAGGCTAAAAGTGTTTGCCACGTTTTTCTGCAAGGAATCCGTTGCCCTAAAGGGACACTGCGCAACTGAACGCGACAGTATTGTTCACAAATTCAATTCACCCAGTTGTTTCACTCAAGAATATTATAGAGCTTTATATCTGTGATAAGGTTGTAGGCTGCACAGTTACACCGCAGGCGAGATCATATCCTGCATCCAGTTTTCTAGGGTAATAATAGGTACGCGAGGCAGTGTTAGTTGTCCTTGCCAGTAGGTAAATTGTTGCAAGTGTTTTTTTCCCTGCTACCACTCGAGGGCGCCGTGCTGTGTAACTCAGGGGTCTCAGCCTATGGGCTGAGGGGATGGAACTTTATGCTATGTTCACTGCATTGGGAACTGTATGTGATATCCTGTTTAATACAACTATTCAGTAAAGTTTCTGTTGTTTTAAAAGCTGGTGTCGGTGTTGCTTTCCTCGTCTGTGACTTCGCTGCATCCTGAGGAGTTACACACCCTGAACGCATTCAGAGCCAATATGTATTGTTCGTGTGAAAGAGGCCTAATACATAATTTTCACATTACTCATAATAAATGCTCCACAAAAAAGTATGTTTATCCTCCTTTCCCCGAAACCAACTTAGTGCTGTGAGTATTTTTACATAGTCAAAACTGCTGACAGATACTCATTAAATATAGGTACAGTACTAGATAATCTGCACCAACCTTTCACGTGGATTACTGGACAAGGCACCATGTAATAATACAACAAGCTACTATCAAGACAGACATGAGCATCTCTTGAACATTGGGGGCATCTATTGCATGAAAGTAGGAAGCCACAATACAAAAAAAAATATATATATATATATATACTATTCCTTAGAATGGAAAAAAAAATACTGTATTGCTGAACTTAGAAATGATGCACATAACAAGAACACATTATATATCAAAACTAGGCAGGCAGTAAGACTTCCTATGGGAAGAACAGATGTCCATGAAGTGAGATGAGACATGTCACAATGTTTCTTGTACCATTAATATGGAATACTGTTGGAATAAATAGGTTAACTTAAATCTTTTTTTAAAGCTCCTCTTTTTCTTGCGTTTTGCTCTGGAAGCTGCTGAGAATATTGAGCCTCTTCTGGAGATCCTCTTTCTTAGAATCACTCATCTTGTTATTTTCTATCAGTTTTGTAATGCGTTCAAACTCACTGTGCGCAAAGTTCTCTCCTTGGTCCAGGATTTTGCTCATGATCTTCACATATTGCTCTGCAGACTGTTTATCCAGCTCCCGAACAAAGGCCAACATGGTCCGAGTTTTCTTCAGGAGCTCGCTCCTCTCCTCTTTATCAGTGGACTTTATGAACTCTTCAGCTAGCATATCATAATCCTCTAGGCACCCAGGCATGCCCAAGTATACTCCATGAGTCTTTAACCAATGCTGGATAGCATTGGTCTTAACCACCCCATTGTAAGGGATTGGGTTTTCGATGTCACCATTCACAAAGAGATAAAAATATGGGAACTTTTCCTTATCTAGCTTGTACCTCTCACCCAACTCCATATTAATTTTATCACCATAATCTGTAAAAGAATGAAAAAATACAGAATAAACACTGAAAGCATTTTAAGAAAGGGAAGTGTCCTTGATGTAGATCTATCACCATCTATCTATAAAATATATTTATTCTTCATAGACACCTATTAAAACAAATTTGGTACATACAGTATACTCTTCATGATCCAATTTCAAATGCTGGGGGATTGTCAAGTCCAGCCGACAGGGTTCTAGAAGTTTCTAATAAAGTAATGTGTTTTTGATGCAGTGTGCATTAAATGTACACACTAATGTGACTTTAACTACTGAGGCACTGCCTCTCACTCTGCCTCTTATCTCCCTATATGTGCTGTCTAAATTACAAACTGGTGCTTATAGCAACCGATTACAGTACAGGTTTCATTTTTTTTTCCATTGCAACCAACCACAGCACAGATTTCATTTTACTACAACGCTTCTGACTCTGCCTCTTGCTGCATGTTGTCAGAAAATAAGGTCCTTTGCAATTTGTAATTCAAAGTTTTGTAATTTAGTTGCAATTTCTAACATGCGCTATCTAAAGGATGAACTATTTGCTGTCCCAAGCAACTAATGATGCAGTCTGCACTTTATACACTAATGTAACTGCTGAAGAACTGCTTCTCACTCTGCCTCTCATCTCCCAGGCAATTCAGTCTGCCTCTCATCTCTTTGCTGTCTAAAAGACAAACTGCTCCAAGGAATGCCCAGTATGTAGTGGAAAGCCCAAGCTTTCCCGAAGTGGTTTTGTAGAAAAGCCAGTATAGGGCCTGGAGTTTTGGATTGGGGAAGAGTTGGGCGGATTCCCCAATCCTCAGTCCACTTCTGGTACAGATCTAGCCTGCTGCCTGATTAGCTGCACCTGCAGCACTTGCATAAAGAGAACACGGGCAGAGTCTGGGCCTGAGAGCTGGATTATATCTGGAAGTGACATGCCGGTCCTTGTGAGTAGTTTGCAGTGGTGAACTTCAGTGCTGACAGTACTGTACCTAGGACAGTTAGTGGAACACTGTTTAGGCTACTTTCACATTCGCGTTTGGTGCGGATCCGTCATGGATCTGCACAGACGGATCCGTTCAGATAATACAAACGTCTGCATCCATTCAGAACGGATTTGTTTGTATTATCTTTAACATAGCCAAGACGGATTCGTCTTGAACACCATTGAAAGTCAATGGAGGACGGATCCGTTTTCTATTGTGTCATAGAAAACAGATCCGTCCCTATTGACTTACATTGTGTGTCAGAACTGATCCGTTTGGTGTCCGCCTCGGAACGGAGGAAAACTGATGCATTCTGAGCGGATCCTTTTCCATTCAGAATGAATTAGAGCCAAACTGATCCGTTTTGGACCTCTTGTGAGAGCCCTGAACGGATCTCACAAACGGAAAGCCAGAACGCTAGTGTGAAAGTAGCCTTAGTTAGTGCTCAGAGCGGATTTGTTTTGTGTTGTGCCTGAAATGTAAAGGCCCTTTATTTTTGCTATTTAAACCACAATAAAGTGGAACTTTGCTTGGACTTCATCTCGTGTGTCACTGTCTCTGACTGTCCGCAAGCCGTCCAATCCTGCCTCTATCAGAGCTAACTCCCACAGCTAGTACACTAAATAGATAGAAGATAGAATACAGTGGACTCATAGTTATGAATCAGACTCTCCCACCTCCTTATAAATGAATAAAGGTTAATGAGTATAGAGGACCATTGGTGAGGGGTGGGAATAGGAGAGGGGTGCACTGGGCTAATGAATAAGCAGACTCATAGCTATCCGTCCACCATGCTGTTTCTTAGCAGATTTTTTAATAAGTGACACAGTATTTTTTTAAAATCTGGTAACGGTTTCAATGTGTCAATAATAGCTCAACAAACCTGTCACGATAATATGCTGTCCTTGAAGAGGCATTGCCACAGGATATGGCATAAATACCTGAAAGGTGTGGGGATATGTTAAACCCTGTTTGCCAAGCCATCTGATCCTCTATACTGCCCTAAATACCTGATGGGTGCAGGTTCCAGCTCTGGGACTATCACCTATTGGGTCTGATCTGTTCACATATTCTTGATGGTCAACCTCTCGATAAAATTCTCTGGGAGTTATGGAAAGTGCAGATCTCAGCTTCCTTTTTCCATATCTCCAAAATACTTTGGTGGAGGGGACTGCATGCAAGCACTGAACGGGGTCCAGAAGACCCCTATCTGAATGGAAGTGAGATGACCACTTCCTAACTGTCTATGGCACTTCCGAGTACAGCTCTTAACTGTTTCCATCAGTCCCAGAGAAGTGAATGGAGCTCTGCTCAAGCACGCACACTACCATTCTATTCACAGAGAGGACTCACGGATCCAGTTCTTATGGGCAGTGGGGATCTCAGCAGTCGAACCCACATCAATCATACATTTATCCTGTGGATAGGAGTAAGAGTGGTTTTAAATACACAGCATTTTTTTTCAAAAAAAATACCACTGTATTTTTGGTCAATGTGAAGATGTCCCACCAGGACCTTTTTGGCCGTGCCCCCTCCATGCTGTGCAGGGACAGATCCATCCCAGTAACTCCAGCCTCGTACTACTGCTTTGGACTGGGTAAGTGCTGGCAGCAATACTGTATTGTTGGTGCGTCTTATAGTCCAGTCGGTTCTATAGTCCAAAATACAGTAAGTTTTTTATTTAGATTTCCAATTCCTTTCTCATACATTTCTGGTGTTGGCTCAATAAACTGCATGAGAAAAAGCAACACAAACTGCACCCAAAGGGCTCTTTCACAAAAGCAAATGTTCCGTCCGGGTGCGATGCTTGAAGCAAACGCATAGCATCTGGACTGAATCCTGACACATTCATTTCAACGATTCTATGTACATAAGCGCCATTTTTCACGCATCATTTCTGCATTCAGGAAAAATCGCAGCATGTTCTATATTCTACGTTTTTCACGCAGCTCTGGTTCCATAGAAGTGAATGGGGCTTCAGTGAAAAACTGAGGGCATCCAGATCCAATGTGTTTTTCACTGATGGTTGCTAGGATATGTAGATTGTTATCCTTCAGTTTTTTTCATGCGCGTGAACTCTACTTTGAAAAGCTGTGTAACCAACCAATATGGCGCCCACTACAGCTCCTGCAGGGTTTATAACAAAGTTATTTTGGAGTCATGAACAGACAATGTGGGGAAGATTTATCAAATCGATTGTAAATGATAACTGGTTTAGTTGCCCATAACAATAAAGCAGATTCCACTTTTCAGGGTTTCAATGGAAAATTAAAAGGTGGAATCTGATTAGTTTCTATAGGCAACTAAACCAGATTTGCATATTACTCTAAATAAATAAAAGCGACACTTATATTTGGATAAAACAGGCCGTGTTGCTTTATTTTGGGGTTACCCATAAAATTGCACCAATAAATAGTTAATTAATAATCCATAAATAATAAATAACCATAAAGATAATTTTTATCTCAGCAATAACCAATAAATCTTGACCAAAAGTCCACCCAGCATTAGCTGGGCGACAAAATCCCACAAGTCATACCTCTAAAAGGGCATGGCCCCCCCAAAAAAGTAACACAGCCATTGTTGCCAATCGAATTTTGAAGGCCCAAGTTAAAAATATCCAGACCCACATCTAAGTGCACATTGTCAGATCTGTATAGCCCTGGAACAAAGCCTTCAAAGTCAATGTGTCTATAACTAAAACCTCCTTAAACCGGTAAAAATTTTGACATGGCCCTGTTGATTCGTTTTCTAATCTTAAAACAAATGAAGCGAGATGGAGGGCAACCCACTATCCAGCAGTATATGGATCAACACAAATGTATGCTAAATAAAGTATTTAATTACAATATATATAGTAGAAAACAAACAATAATATGTTAAAAGAGAATGCTAAAAAAGAGAAACCGCTAGATGCAAGTCTGAATAGCGGCGTGTAAGTCCATGTGGTACGTAATAAGTTCAGCGGAGGTGCTAAACAGGGTAGTCCACTTGAATATGCCCCTATGTCTCAGGCAAATATACAGTCTGTCCCACTGTACCGGTAATAATATATGTTAAAAAATCATCTGCTCACACTTATAAATATCGTGTGTCTATATGTCCAAAAGACATCCACAAAAAAAGTATATAGTTGTACCAGTCGGTCCTCTTGTGAGTTTTAACGTGATACACTTGTATATAATAAACAGGTAGGTTGTACACAGTACTTTACCGGTCCTTGTTGGTAAATATGGAGAGTTCTTTCCGCTAGAGCCGCCCGTATATTCGTAGCATTCCTTTGTGCTGCCGAGACCTCCGCGGCATCCCACGTGGTCAACAGAGTAAACCCGTGGCGTCCCACGTGACTCTGAGGCTGGGAACGCTCTGGGTCATAAGTGCCGACCGCTCTAGTCTAGCAGATGTATCACTGTAGATGCCGGCATACGGGTTGTATAAAACGGGACGGTAATCTGTTGCTGTCGAGATAATGATTCTGTTGCTGTTGAGATAATTATCTGTTATTGTTGAGATCTCTCACTGTTCGTTACCAAACGCGTTTCGGGGTTAAGACTTCCCATCCCTCAGTGGTCGAACAGTGAGTAGCAGCTAACTTCCTTTTATAGGGTCCAGAGACCATAAAACAATGGATGCTGGGACAGCGAGAGATCTTCAACATATGGATAACGAGTCCCAAACTGGAGTGGAACTCCAGAGTGGTCTAATCTTATTGAAGCCCAAACCATCTTTAGACCATACTAATCTCGGCACGATCTCATAAAAAATCATAGTGGCAAAATATGCATTTTATTGGACTCAAAGGATAAGTTCTCAGAGTAATGTCTCTTCCTCAACCTAAGCCCTGCAGCCTCGGCTGGATGAAGCAGGCAGACAACTCCAGTTCCAGGAAGAAAGCATACCCTGTGAAGATAACTGTGAGTAAAGTCCAGAGACCCAGGAGAAGCCATATTCCTCCTCAGTTAGTCAGTCAACATACAGCAGAAGATAGAGAGTGCAGAAGCCAAATTCCTGCCACAGTACAGAGCTAACAAGCAGACGTCCTTTCCTGCAAGCTCCACGTTGATATAGCAGAAGATAAATTCCTGCCAACCATTGCCAATACCTACTGGGACCTAAGAAAAAAGCTGTATCTTGCTTGGGTGAAAGTTACCCTCAGTAAAGACAAGTTTGAACTTTACCAAAGGTCTGGATCTCAATTTCTGCTGCAAATTCCTCTATTACTCCTACTATCACTACACTCAATTTATTGCAAGTGAGCCAGGATCCAGGGATCCAGCTGTACCCAGGTAGGAGACGCCATTGACAAAATTACCACTACCATACAGAAACAGTACACCACTCTGGCATTGCTAACCTAGGGCGCGAGTTATACCATCCTTGGAGGGCCCTGTGACAGTACCATACGCACGCTGCAATTGGCGTCACAAACAAAATACAGACTATTATTCACCTGACACAGCCATTGCATTAAAGTGGCATCAGTATACCTGCATCCTGGTTGCTGCATTGTTGGCGTCGCTGGAACAGGATCGAGCTGTGTGCCAACCGGATCCAACTGTGTGCCAACAGAACTGGATCCAATTGTGTGCCTTAGCAGGATTAAATTGCATGTTTAACACTGCTACAAGGCCTGAAGAGTGTAAAAATGTACTTTATTGACTTAATTGCTGTGCCAGAAAGTGCTCCACAGTGCGCACCAGCACTCCAAGGGTTAATTCGCCATATTCGTGTAATGGCGCCGCTTCTTCATGCCCTTTAGAAGCGGGAAAACTCAAGAACATCCTCTCAAGAGCGCGAAAATGCTGAATACGCCCCCCTAGAAGCGGGAACTCTCAAGCCTGCCCACCAAGAACTTTGCAATGTGAGCCAAGGGAGTGAAGACTCCTCCCTCATTCCCTGTACCAAGTGAGAGAGGAGACGCAGGAAACATGGCGCTCCCATCACTTAAGTGGGACCAAATGGCGATACAAGGAGAGCTAGTTTACGAGGCTACCTTACCAGAGATCCGGGTCTCCCAACTCGTGAACAAAGCTGGCCCCTGCATGTTCGGAGTGTCCACAGAGCCTGCGCATGCCGCGAATGGTGGAGAGACAGCCGCTGACGACCAAATCAAGATGGCTGCCGTTTCTGAACTCACTCCCGCGGAAAAGGACATTGCAACTACAGTCCAGACCCTGGAGGCTGTGGATCCCTCCGCGACGGCCGAGCGCACGGACCAGACATCCCCTAAGATGGCCGCCGACGCCAAGCCTGCTCCCGTGGACGACACCGGCTACTAAGTCGCCCAGGCCTTGGACCAATCCTGAAGTCCCATTAGAGATCACCGCTCACACCTAGACTGCGTGGGAATACAAGTCGGCTATTGAAGAGTGGGTCAAGCAAGTGTTAGATGACCACCGGCCAGGTGACTCAAAATTTATCCAGCGCACTGGGACCGTACTCTGGTTCTCAGTGGAGAGAGGAGTTGGATTCCTGCAAGACAATTACAGTGTGGCAGAAATATTTGTGGGCCGCCGTTCTGTCAAGCGCTCTTATTTGCCCCAGGCACCCCCAGTTTGCCTGCCAGAACCCCTTCAGCCGGAGGTATTAACCACCTCTGCACCGGCTAGGGATCCCGGTTTACAGCATGTCACAGCTGCATTCACCAGGCTGACTGCTCAGCCAATTCCAAAAGACACCACAAGAGGGCAGTGGCGCACCACTACAGCTGCAAAACTAAGTTACCAGAGGTAACAGCACCCTCTAATGATCTTCAGTAGCTCTAGTAGAGAGGAGGACCTGGACGTCCTTCTCTAAATGTCCTTATCTTCAACACCTGAACTTTTTGGGAGCCACATCATGGACTGGTCTTGACGGGTGAGGACCCGTTGGCATTGTTTTAATGTTTTCCTTTACAGGTTGCCTTATTTCGTCCTCACCCTGATGGTCATGTGCAGTAAGGACTCCCCCCCATCTTCAATTACATTTAACCTCATCTTCACCTTCAACAACCTTTCACATCCCAGGTTGTGCCAAAGTTTGCACATTGTTTTATCCCCTTTCTCAGGTTACTTGATAGCCTTATGAAACTATGGTTCTTAATATGCTGCTTTTATGTGTTTTACATAACATTTTATACTGCCTAATGGATTACAATTAACGTTATTATTCCTGTGGATTACAACTGACTTCTGCCTGTTTCCAGTGGATTCTACATCAAGTACTTAAAGTAAAAGGACTCAAGTCATATTTGAGCATATTATTGCACTAACAAATGCATAACGTATTTGCACTGTTTTCCAAAATGTTTACTGCAACGTAAAAAAGCTTGCACCCAAAGAAAAGACTCAAACGTATACCTGAACTCTTTGTGATTTATACTGTGATATTATTGCACTAATTTTGCCTAATGTTTTCATGTTATGCAACATTTAAGTATTATATGCCCATTGTGTGTATTATTTTTTAGGTGCCTCGATGTGACCTCATGCACTTATTGTGATATTGCACTTACTTTTGTACTTAGCCAGATAGGTAGCGCCTTACTCTTGTGTGCCTTGCTTTACAGCTCTTGGTCTCTCCCCCTTTAAACGGACTGCCTATATGGACGCTTAATACTAATGGCCTACACCCAGTGTTATATACCCATAGATACCCAGGGTAGGACCAAGTGGTAAGTCCCGGCAGGTCTAGTACCTACACGGGTAACCCCGCTGCTTCGGGAATGGTTAGAGGAGTTTTTGACCCCTCCTTCCCGTTTGTTATTTGTTCAGGATTGCTCCCATCCTGAGGTGTCTTCCAGGAGTTTCATGGGATTATCATACCCTCCTCCTGTGACTGCCAGAAGTGCACGGAGACGCTTATACCTCCCATTCTGTGCTTTTGCCTAAGGTATGGTAGCTCAAACCTTAGAGCCTTTTAGCTAACTATAGCCACCATAGTGATCATGCTATAAGCCTTATATTTTGACTTTGGTGCAGGGAAGGGAATACAGGATAAAGCCACCCTTCCATTTGAGGGCATTTCATTACACAATGGCAGGATTACAGAGTAAAGACACCCCCATGCTTCCTTTGGTGTTTAGAGGAACACTTCAAAGTCAGTCAGTAGTAATTGCTTAGTGCAGACCTTTGGTTCCCTGGTTATACCGAAAGGGAAACTGTTACTTAGGACACCCTACTCATGCGGGCAGGAACCTAGGGTAGCCGTTTTGTGTTTGTCTTTGTATGTCTTTATGTGTAAGACACGCAGCACTCTGTACTAATTTGGGTACCCCAGAGCTGGTTCCTCCCCTCCTAAGCATAAGCCGAGGGCGGCTTAAATTGAAGTAAGGGGGAATGTAACACCTCAGAGTTCTGTTACTAAACTCTTTTACACCGCTACAATCTCCTAAGAGCATTAACTTTGTCATCTAATGTAATTTTACATTATATCCTCACAACTGTGCATTATAAACCATGTTAAAGGGATTCTGTCACCAGGATTAACGATATAGCGATATTTCATATGTGCCCATTAGTCTCCATGCAGTGTTTACAATGATCCCTCTGTTTATGCTCTGTGTGAGTTAGATTCTTATAAAAAGCGATCTTATTGATATGTAAATCACCTCTGTCAGGAGCCCAAAGGGTTGTCCCACGATATGTTGGAGCCCAGCTGCGCCCATCAATCCGGAGCCCAGCACCGCCTACTACTTAATTTATTCACTCCACTATACTGACGTCAGTTCATCTCTGCTCCGTAGTCTTGCGCAGGCGCAGTGGACACTGTAGTCTGCGCCCGTGCGGACTACTGGCACCGACTTCGACTAGTCCACTGCACATGCGCCAGCTCCCTGCGCACCCCGATCGGACCGGAAAAGACTTTATTTCGCTGCGCAAGTCGGTCCTAAGTGGAAGAATGTTCTGGCAGAAAGCGCTCCTTTGACAATTTTGACCGACTTGCGCAGAGAAAGAAAGTATTTTCTGGTCCAATCGGGGTGCGCAGGGAGCCGGTGCATGCGCAGTGGACTAGTCAAAGTCGGTGCCAGTAGTCTACACGGGCGCAGACTACAGTGTCCACTGTGCCTGCGCAAGACTACGGAGCAGAGATGAACTGACGTCAGGATAGTGGAGTGAATAAATTAAGTAGTAAACGGTGCTAGGCTCCGGATCGATAGGCACGGCTGGGCTCCAACATATCATGGGACAACCCCTTGGGCTCCTGACAGAGGTGATTTACATATCAATAGCCCCGCTAGGTGAAACCCCCTTCATGACCAGAGCACTTTTTACACTTCGGCACTACACTCCTTTCACCGTTTATCGCTCGGTCATGCAACTTACCACCCAAATGAATTTTACCTCCTTTTCTTCTCACTAATGGAGCTTTCATTTGGTGGTATTTCATTGCTGCTGGCATTTTTACTTTTTTTGTTATTAATCAAAATGTAACGATTTTTTTGCAAAAAAATGACATTTTTCACTTTCAGCTGTAAAATTTTGCAAAAAAAACGACATCCATATATAAATTTTTCGCCAAATTTATTGTTCTACATGTCTTTGATAAAAAAAAAATGTTTGGGCAAAAAAAAAAAAATGGTTTGGGTAAAAGTTATAGCATTTACAAACTATGGTACAAAAATGTGAATTTCCGCTTTTTGAAACAGCTCTGACTTTCTGAGCACCTGTCATGATTCCTGAGGTTCTACAATGCCCAAACAGTAGAAAACCCCCACAAATGACCCCATTTCGGAAAGTAGACACCCTAAGGTATTCGCTGATGGGCATAGTGAGTTCATAGAACTTTTTATTTTTTGTCACAAGTTAGCGGAAAATGATGATGATTTTATTTATTTATTTTTTCCTTACAAAGTCTCATATTCCACTAACTTGCGACAAAAAATAAAAAATTCTAGGAACTCGCCATGCCCCTCACGGAATACCTTGGGGTGTCTTCTTTCCAAAATGGGGTCACTTGTGGGGTAGTTATACTGCCCTGGCAATTTAGGGGCCCAAATGTGTGAGAAGAACTTTGCAATCAAAATGTGTAAAAAATGACCGGTGAAATCCAAAAGGTGCACTTTGGAATATGTGCCCCTTTGCCCACCTTGGCAGCAAAAAAGTGTCACACATCTGGTATCGCCGTACTCAGGAGAAGTTGGGGAATGTGTTTTGGGGTGTCATTTTACATATACCCATGCTGGGTGAGAAAAATATCTTGGTCAAATGCCAACTTTGTATAAAAAAATGGGAAAAGTTGTCTTTTGCCAAGATATTTCTCTCATCCAGCATGGGTATATGTAAAATGACACCCCAAAACACATTCCCCAACTTCTCCTGAGTACGGCGATACCAGATGTGTCACACTTTTTTGCTGCCAAGGTGGGCAAAGGGGCACATATTCCAAAGTGCACCTTTCGGATTTTGCAGGCCATTTTTTACACATTTTGATTGCAAGGTACTTCTCACACATATGAGCCCCTAAATTGCCAGGGCAGTATAACTACGCCACAAGTGACCCCATTTTGGAAAGAAGACACCCCAAGGTATTCCGTGAGGGGCATGGCGAGTTCCTAGAATTTTTATATTTTTTGTCACAATTTAGCGGAAAATGATCATTTTTTTTTTTTCTCTTTTTTCCTTACAAAGTCTCATATTCCACTAACTTGCGACAAAAAATAAAAAATTCTAGGAACTCGCCATGCCCCTCACGGAATACCTTGGGGTGTCTTCTTTCCAAAATGGGGTCACTTGTGGCGTAGTTATACTGCCCTGGCAATTTAGGGGCCCAAATGTGTGAGAAGTACTTTGCAATCAAAATCTGTAAAAAATGACCGGTGAAATCCGAAAGGTGCACTTTGGAATATGTGCCCCTTTGCCCACCTTGGCAGCAAAAAAGTGTGACACATCTGGTATCGCCGTACTCAGGAGAAGTTGGGCAATGTGTTTTGGGGTGTCATTTTACATATACCCATGCTGGGTGAGAAAAATATCTTGGTCAAATGCCAACTTTGTATAAAAAAATGGGAAAAGTTGTCTTTTGCCAAGATATTTCTCTCATCCAGCATGGGTATATGTAAAATGACACCCCAAAACACATTCCCCAACTTCTCCTGAGTACGGCGATACCAGATGTGTCACACTTTTTTGCTGCCAAGGTGGGCAAAGGGGCACATATTCCAAAGTGCACCTTTCGGATTTCACCGGTCATTTTTTACAGATTTTGATTGCAAAGTACTTCTCACACATTTGGGCCCCTAAATTGCCAGGGCAGTATAACTACGCCACAAGTGACCCCATTTTGGAAAGAAGACACCCCAAGGTATTCCGTGAGGGGCATGGCGAGTTCCTAGAATTTTTTATTTTTTGTCGCAAGTTAGTGGAATATGAGACTTTGTAAGGAAAAAAGAAAAAAAAAGAAAAATCATCATTTTCCGCTAACTTGTGACAAAAAATAAAAAATTCTAGGAACTCGCCGTGCCCCTCACGGAATACCTTGGGGTGTCTTCTTTCCAAAATGGGGTCACTTGTGGCGTAGTTATACTGCCCTGGCAATTTAGGGGCCCAAATGTGTAAGAAGTACCTTGCAATCAAAATGTGTAAAAAATGGCCTGCGAAATCCGAAAGGTGCCCCTTTGCCCACCTTGGCTGCAAAAAAGTGTCACACATGTGGTATCGCCGTACTCAGGAGAAGTTGGGTAATGTGTTTTGGGGGGTCATTTTACATATACCCATGCTGGGTGAGAGAAATATCTTGGCAAAAGACAACTTTTCCCATTTTTTTATACAAAGTTGGCATTTGACCAAGATATTTTTCTCACCCAGCATGGGTATATGTAAAATGACACCCCAAAACACATTGCCCAACTTCTCCTGAGTACGGCGATACCACATGTGTGACACTTTTTTGCAGCCTAGATGCGCAAAGGGGCCCAAATTCCTTTTAGGAGGGCATTTTTAGACATTTGGATCCCAGACTTCTTCTCACACTTTCGGGCCCCTAAAAAGCCAGGGCAGTATAAATACCCCACATGTGACCCCACTTTGGAAAGAAGACACCCCAAGGTATTCAATGAGGGGCATGGCGAGTTCCTAGAATTTTTTTTTTTTTTGCATAAGTTAGCGGATATTGATTTTTTTTTTGTTTTTTTCTCACAAAGTCTCACTTTCCGCTAACTTAGGACAAAAATTTCAATCTTTCATGGACTCAATATGCCCCTCACGGAATACCTTGGGGTGTCTTCTTTCCGAAATGGGGTCACATGTGGGGTATTTATACTGCCCTGGCTTTTTAGGGGCCCTAAAGCGTGAGAAGAAGTCTGGAATATAAATGTCTAAAAATGTTTACGCATTTGGATTCCGTGAGGGGTATGGTGCGTCCATGTGAGATTTTATTTTTTGACACAAGTTAGTAGAATATGAGACTTAGTAAGAAAAAACAAAAACAAACAAAAAATTTCCGCTAACTTGTGCCAAAAAAAATGTCTAAATGGAGCCTTACCAGGGGGGGGGTGATCAATGACAGGGGGGTGATCAATGACAGGGGGGTGATCACCCATATAGACTCCCTGATCACCCCCCTGTCATTGATCACCCCCCCTGTAAGGCTCCATTCAGACATCCGCATGATTTTTTACGGATCCATGGATCGGATCCACAGAACGCATGCGGACGTCTGAATGGAGCCTTACAGGGGGGTTATCAATGACAGGTGGTGATCAGGGTAATCACCCCCCTGTCACTGATCACCCCCCCCTGTAAGGCTCCATTCAGACATCCGCATGATTTTTTACGGATCCATGGATACATGGATCGGATCCACAAAACGCATGCGGACGTCTGAATGGAGCCTTACAGGGGGGTTATCAATGACAGGGGGTGATCAGGGTAATCACCCCCCTGTCACTGATCACCCCCCCTGTAAGGCTCCATTCAGACATCCGCATGATTTTTTTACGGATACATGGATACATGGATCGGATCCACAGAACGCATGCGGACGTCTGAATGGAGCCTTACAGGGGGGTTATCAATGACAGGGGGTGATCAGGGTTATCAGGGTGATCACCCCCCTGTCACTGATCACCCCCCCTGTAAGGCTCCATTCAGACATCCGCATGATTTTTTACGGATCCATGGATACATGGATCGGATCCACAGAACGCATGCGGACGTCTGAATGGAGCCTTACAGGGGGGTTATCAATGACAGGGGGTGATCAGGGTAATCAGGGTGATCACCCCCGTCACTGATCACCCCCCCTGTAAGGCTCCATTCAGACATCCGCATGATTTTTTACGGATCCATGGATACATGGATCGGATCCACAAAACGCATGCGGACGTCTGAATGGAGCCTTACAGGGGGGTTATCAATGACAGGGGGGTGATCAGGGAGTGTATATGGGTGATCACCCGCCTGTCATTGATCACCCCCTGTAAGGCTCCATTCAGACGTCCGCATGTGTTTTGCGGATCCGAACCATGTATCCATGGATCCGTAAAAATCATGCGGACGTCTGAATGGAGCCTTACAGGGGAGTGATCAATGACAGGGGGGTGATCAATGACAGGGGGTGATCAGGGAGTGTATATGGGTGATCACCCGCCTGTCATTGATCACCCCCCGTAAGGCTCCATTCAGACGTCCGTATGCTTTTTGCGGATCCGATCCATGTATCCGTGGATCCGTAAAAATCATACGGACGTCTGAACGGAGCCTGACAGGGGGGTGATCAATGACAGGGCGGTGATCAATGACAGGGGGGTGATCAGGGAGTTTATATGGGGTGATCATGGGTGATCAGGGGTTTATAAGGGGTTAATAAGTGACGGGGGGGGGGGTGTAGTGTAGTGTGGTGTTTGGTGCTACTGTACTTACCTACCTGAGTCCTCTGGTGGTCGATCCTAACAAAAGGGACCACCAGAGGACCAGGTAGGAGGTATATTAGACGCTGTTATGAAAACAGCGTCTAATATACCTGTTAGGGGTTAAAAAATTCGGATCTCCAGCCTGCCAGCGAGCGATCGCCGCTGGCATGCTGGAGATCCACTCGCTTACCTTCCGTTCCTGTGAGCGCGCGCCTGTGCGCGCGCGTTCACAGGAAATCTCGGCTCTCGCGGGAGGACGCGTATATGCGTCCACCCAGAAGAGCAGGACCGCCGGCAGGACGCAATCCTGCGTACGGCGGTCCTAAGGTGGTTAAAAGAATCTAACATACACAGAGCATAAACAGAGGGATCATTGTAAACACTGCATGGAGACTAATGGGCACATATAAATATCACTATATCGTTAATCCTGGTGACAGAATCCCTTTAAAGTGTATATTGCTGTAATTTCCATGTTCACCAGCAGGTGGCAGCAATGTGTTAGCAAGGACTTAGGTTCAGTTTAGTACATCTACGCTGGAATAGTTCGTTCCAGTTTAACTCCCCCTCTGTGAGCAGAGTTGGCTACGCCAATATCCTGCAGCATGGGGAGGGAAGGAAGTTAGAGGCAGTGTGCCTGTTGGGGAAGGCTGTGTGTGTTAGGAGCTCCCAGATGAAAGGGAACCAAACCAGGATCTTGTCTCGGCTGTGACATTGATCACCATCCCCAACCTGAGCCCTGCAGCCTCGGCTGGATAAAGCAAGCAGACAACTCCAGTTCCAGGAAGAAAGCATACCCTGTGAAGATAACTGTGAGTAAAGTCCAGAGACCCAGAGACCCAGGAGAAGCCATATTCCTCCTCAGCTAGCCAGTCCCCATACAGCAGAAGATAGAGAGTGCAGAAGCCAAATTCCTGCCACAGTACAGAGCTAACAAGCAGACGTCCTTTCCTGCAAGCTCCAGGTTGATATAGCAGAAGATTAATTCCTGCCAACCATTGCCAATACCTGCTGGGACCCAAGACAAAAGCTGTATCTTGCTTGGAAGAAAGTTACCCTTAATAAAGACAAGTTTGAACTTTACCAAAGGTCTGGATCTCAATTTCTGCTGCAAATTCCTCTATTACTCCTACTATCACTACACTCAATTTATTGCAAGTGAGCCAGGATCCAGCCGTATCCAGGTAGGAGACACTGTTGACACATTTACCACTACCATAAAGAGACAGTACACCACTCTGGCATTCCTAACCTGGGGCGTGAGTTATACCATTCTTGGAGGGCCCTGTGACAGTACCCTGCGCACGCTGCAATTGGCGTCACAAACAAAACTATAGACTAATATACCCATATCCTGACCCACTGCATAATTTGGCGTCAGTGTAACCGTACCACACCTATCCGGCTCTATTGCACTTTGTTAGGGACAGGAATAGAAGAAACCACTTGACTCTGAATTAACGCCTTGGGATGACTAAACCAGACCCCAAATGGCGATGAAATATCCACTTTCCGAATGAAATCATAAAAAAGGGAATATAGACCAGAAACAAACTGTTGGTTAAAAAGTAAATTAGACATGGACTGAACATTGACTTTCTCACCACTAGATGGCGTGAGTAGAGTCCCTTGACCAAAACGTTTTAATAAATCCACTGCTTGATCAAACGACGCATAAGACACCGCAGCATCAGACCTAGAAACTTCATCATTAAGCAAATGATCAAGTGGAAAAGACAAGTGATAAATTAATCTAAACTCGCCAGGTTCTTTCTATAATTATCCATCTTCTCATCCTTTTTATCAGGACGAACAATATGTTCTTTAATGGACAGTAACAGTGACATAGTTTGAATAAATTCTAATCGCCATATAGGTTCTTTAATGCTTGGTGTTAAATGGCACCTCCTGACCAGGATCAGAGAAATGAAGAGCTTTCACATCCAGCTTCGGAGGATCTTCACACTGCACCTCAAGTAAGATTGCTGAAGCCATAGGCAAGTTGTAGTTTCCATGGCTGCTGCTAGGTCAGCTGTAAATCCAATGTGGGTCTTTTTCTGCGCTTAAATCTTCATCTGGCTGCCATCCTTGGATAAATTCCTGTGCTCCTGTAGAAGTTTCCGGCTGGGCAAGGCAGTGCCGCTCTTCTCCGCCCTCCAACTCCGCTCTCAGGATTAATTGCCGCAGAAGGTGCTCCATTCCTGAGCTGGTCCCGGTCTTCTTAAACTGCAAGGTACTAAAAGCGATGTCCCCCTCTTTTAAACCACAGGAACCAATGATCAGCTGATCCATCAGGAACCGTCGCTATAACTGGAATTCAACTTGAGGTAACCCTGTGGAAACTGAACACAAACAAAAAAAGGGGGGGAGACACAAAAAACAAACCAACCCCAGCCATAACAATAAAACCAACACCAAACTCCTCAGAAAATTATCGTGACTGTGTCCCATGAGTCCCCCAAGCTAAACGCTCTGGGAAACCCTATACATTACACCAGTTTGGATAACTCTCTCCCAATGTATCTAGATATTCTGTAATATTCGGAAATATCTCAAAGACCTGAACTGTTCTCAAAATCTTTCCCATTCTTGATCATCATTCCAAAACATTTTCTGCTTTATTATTGCAGTGCCGAACGCCTCACACGATGGACACCAGCAGTACCCAATGGCTGTAAAATATGATGGACTTCATTACTGAGGGCCTAAAGCAGCCTTCAACGATAATGTGAACATTGAATAAACAAGTCCTAAAATTTAAAGTGATTAATTAGCTTGAACTCAAGGATCCTAAGGGTGCGACTAAAAGGTGTGGCTGGTTACATGAAGCCAAACCCCACCCACCCACAGCAGTTAATGGTCTCGTGGTTTTGCTGTAAAATCGCACGCCCATTGCCTGCAGCAGATGGGGTCGTGCCCTAACTATATTAAACTGGGGTTACACCTACACTTTAGGAGCACTTTTCATTTATTTCAACAACTGAGCTACAGGTGAAGTCCAAGGCAGTAAACTCACTTGTATGTAATCTCTCAATAAAAAGTGCTACAAAAAGTCAAAAGGGGGTCATTTATTTAGACCGGCGTTTTAGGCCTCTACATAACTTCGGCTGATCCACCGCCACTTCTAAATCTACGGCAGCTCTTATGCTGTTGTATATTTAGACCATTTTCTACCCCTAAAACAGCCATCCCATCCCCTTTCCCATGGTATGCTCAATTTTGTAGACCTGGCATGAGCGGGGGAAAGTCGCAGATTGCGGCGCAAAGAACCTTTGCGCCACAATTTATGCCAGAAACACACCTAATATAGACGTATTTCTTTTAGGCTATTTTCACACTAGCGGCAGGGGACTCCGGCAGGCTGTTCCGGCGGGGGAACAGCCTGTCGGATCCGTCCTGCCGCTAGTTCACGTGTACCCCCGGACTGCCGCTCCGTCCCCATTGACTATAATGGGGGCGGGGGCAGAGTTCCGGCGGCGGAACAGCCTGCCGGAGTCCCCTGCCGCTAATGTGAAAGTACCCTTAGCAAATAAACCCCTAAGTGTATGACCACAAGGCGCAATCATGATCTGATCAGGTCGTTGCCAGCTTCAGTCAAGAACTGCGCGGCCAATTAGGCAGCAGCTACCTGATATTTAACTAATGAAGACTGCACCGTATAGGGAGTCTGAATTCTTAATGGCTGGGCGATAGTGTCTTCATTAGTAAAACATTAGGCAGCTGCAGCCTAGTTGGTCATACTGTTCTTCACCGCAGCTGGCCGTAACCCGACCGGATCACGACCGTGCCATGTCGTCATACCCTTAGGGGTCGGCTACACTGTGACATGTGTCATGTGACAGTAGGTCGCAGTAAACTACTATTTTAGAACTTTGGTTTCACTGTGAAAACACACCCAAGTAACTGGCCAGTCGCACATGTCGCAGTTTTATTCCGGCCGCCTCTTGGGAAGTTTGCCGTGCTGCCACCAGAACTTCAGCCCGCCCCCGTCATAGTCAATGGGGCCAGAGCGGACCTCCGGCGGCACGCGTGCACTAGCGGCAGCATGGATCCGGCAGGCTGTTCACCCGCCGGAACAGCCTGCCGGAGAAGGCTGTCGCTAGTGTGAAACTAGCCTTAAGGTCCATTCACAAAACCATATCCGTTTTTGCGAACCGCAAATTGCGTATCTGCAAATCATGTATACCAGCTATGCGCGTTCTGCATTTTGTGGATCAGAGCTGCCTTCTCTATGATAGAAATGCCTATTCTTGTCCGCAAAAACAGATAAGAATAGGACATCTTTTTTGCGGGGTTGCAGAACAGAAGTGTGGATGCAGACAGAACACGGTGTGCTGTCCGCATCTTTTGCAGACCAATTGAAATGAATGGGTCTGCATCAGATCTGCAAAATTGTGGAATGGATGCGGACAGAAAAATACTTATTTTATTGACACATTCACACTGTCAGTATTTGGTCAGTATTTTTCATCAGTATTTGTAAGCCAATACCAGAAGAGGGACCATAATACAGAAAAGGCCAAAATATTTCCATTACAGTCTTCTCTATTGGTTTTGCTCCTAGTTTGGGTTTGCTGATAAAAAATACTGACTAAATACTGACAGTGTGAAAGTGGTTCCTGCTGCAGTTTTTCAGTCTGAATGCCATGGATGCTTAGGGTCTGCACCAGGAAAGGAAACATACTCTCTTGGAGCCGTTGTGGCTATAAACAATGGAAGGTGGATCCCGTGTGGCCGGTGAAAGCTTTTTGGCGTGCGATCGGCACCGAATTCTGCCAACAAAGGACTGTATGTAAACGGGGCAAATTCAGGTTTTTTGCTCCAGCTTTTTAAAGCCAGTACTGAATCATACACAAGGCACATATAAAGGAAAGGCTGACTCTTACACTCTCTTTGATGTCACTCCTGTCTTCGGCTTCCTAAGCTGAACATGTCTGACAAATCCTTAATACAAGTCCTAATATTGGAGAAATCTTACTCAGCGATAACAAAGGACCGAGAACATTATTGTATTTGTTAATCTCACCATAAAATCTCTCCTTAATAATAATCCTATTAGGAAACAGACTTTCACACTGGTTAATGTTAAAACATCTGCTGTTCTGGATAAGACATCATCAGTCCCTTCGTTTTAAAGAAAGATCCTAATCATCCCAGCACTCAGAAACCCGCTGACCATAAAGTGTATATCCCAGCAATATACAATCACTTTCTGTCATGGGAATACCCCTTTAGGATCCCTATAAATTTACACTAGCATCTTTTGCGGGGTGTAAAAATGCCACATGCTTGTGACATGGCTTGGTTTTTTTGCCACCTGCGTTTTTTAGCATTTTTTGGTGGCCTTTTTTTTGCACACAGTGGCACAGAATTACGAATCCTAAAGGTGTTGTAAGCGTAGACGTCCTGTCTAGACCTGCGCCAGATTTATCATAGGGGCACAGGCTGGATAATAAATGTGGTGCAGGGATAGACACTTTTCTCTGACTCTACCAACAATTGGTTTGTTTACTTTGAAATTCTGGGGAAAATGTATCATCTTAGGTCTTTCCCCCTTTCCAGTGAAGTTCTGAGGTCATCATTACCATTTACCGGATAATCCCTTAAGAGACCAGCTATGTATGGAGACCTTTTTAGCAGTGCTCCATGGTATAGTGACTTATTGGCAATGCTCCATGGGGAAAAAAATATGCAGAGAGGCATCTCGGAGAAAGAGAACAATCTCACTAGCGTCACCTTCTTGAAGTGGCTCCCATGAGTCAAAGTCCGACCTTTTAAACAAGTCTTGGGATAATGGAAAATAGCCAAGCCAAATATCCATAAGTAGACATCTGTTTCAAGGTGCTTGCCCCTCATCAGTACACAGGAGGACTGCATGTGAGGGGCAGATAATCTAAACTAGATTGCATCTAACACATGGCAACAAGTCTGTGCATGAAAGAATCCTGAAGTTCACATACATCAGTGGACATAATCTAGAAATAGGAAGTATGCAAAACCCTCAAGTAACAAAGTAAAGCAACTGCAAACAAAACAAAGCTGGCGAGTGTTGAAGTTACCGTAGATTTTAGACTCTATATTTTTAGTACAAGGAAGTGGATACACCTTTGGAAGAGACTCAGGTTCTCCACATTTGGCACACCATCATAGTAGCTTGGTCTGGATGACTCACATTAGATCTACAGTTATAAAACAACACAGGAACAATACTAATGGACTGTTTGTGGTAGTTTGCGAACACATAAAACTACATTAACTCCTTAAGGACACATAAGTACCAGGCCATTTTTTGCAAATCTGACCAGTATCACTTTAAATGGTAATAACTTTAAATGCTTTGACTTATCTAGGCCATTCTGAGATTGTTTTTTCGTCACATATTGTACTTCATGACACTGGTAAACAATAAAGTAAAAAATAAAAATAAAAATACCAAATTTACCAAAATGTTAGAAAAATTGCAAATTTCCAAGTTTCAATTGCTCTACTTCTATAATACATAGTAATACCTACAAAAATAGTTATTACTTTACATTCCCCATATGTCTACTTCATGTTTGGATCATTTTGGGAATGACATTTTAGTTTTTGGGGACGTTACAAGGCTTAGAAGTTTAGAAGCAAATCCAGAAATAAAAAAAATAAAAAATTTTTAGGGACCAGTTCAGGTCTGAAGTCACTTTGTGAAGCTTACATATTAGAAACCACCTAAAAATGACCCCATTCTAAAAACTACACCCTTCAAGGTATTCAAAACTGATTTTACAAACGTTGTTAACCTTTTAGGTGTTCGACAAGAGTTAATGGCAAATGGAGATAAAATTTGAGAATTTACATTTTTGGGCACATTTTTCATTTTAATCCATTTTTTCCAGTAACAAAGCAAGGGTTAACAGCCAAACAAAATGCTATATTTATTGCCCTGATTCTGTAGTTTGCAGAAACACCCCATATGTGGCTGTAAACTACTGTACAGGCACACGGTAGGGTGTAGAGGGAAAGGTGCGCCATGTGGTTTTTGGAAGGCAGATTTTACTGGACTGGTTTATTTACACCATGTCCCATTTGAAGCCCCCCTGATGCACCCCTAGACTAGAAACTCCATAAAAGTGACCCCATTTTGAAAACTACGGGATAAAGTAGTAGTTTTGTTGGGACTATTTTTAGGGTACATATGATTTTTGGTTTATCTATATTACATTTTTGTAAGGCAAGGTTACCAAAAATAGAAATTCTGAAATTTCATCTCCATTTGCCATAAACTGTTGAGGAACACCTAAAGGGTTAATAAAGTTTGTAAAATCAGTTTCTGAATACATTGAGGGGTGTAGTTTCTTAGATGGGGTCGCTTTTATGGAGTTTCTACTCTAGGGGTGCATCAGGGGGGCTTCAATTGGGACATGGTGCCCCCCAAAAAAGGCCATCAAAATCTGCCTTCCGGAAACCATACGGCGTTCCTTTCCTTCTGCGCCCTGCTGTTTGGTCATACAGCAGTTTATGTTCACATATGGGGTGTTTCTGTAAACTGCAGAATCAGGGTAATAAATATTAAGTTTTGTTGGGCTGTTAACCCTTGCTTTGTTACTGGAAAAAAAACGGTTTAAAATGGAAAATTTGCCAAAAATTGCTGTTTTGGCACCGTGATATGACTTTTTGATCACTTGCTATTACAATTTTTGTGATGTAAGGTGCACCGTTTTAATTATTTTTTTTTGACCGTGTTCATCTGAGGGGTTAGGTCATGGGGTATTATTATAGAGCAGATTCTTACGGACGCAGCGATACCTAATATGTCTACTTTTTCAAATGTATTTATGTTTTACACTATATTATCTTTTTATAAACAAAAAAAATAAACTTTTTAGTATCTCCATAGTCTAAGAGTCTTTTTATTTTATTTTAGCCGATTATCTTAGGTAGGGGTTCATTTTTTGCGGGATGAGAAGATGTTTTTTTTGGCACTATTTTGGGGGGCATATGACTTTTTGATCGCTTGCTATTACAATTTTTGTGATGTAAGGTGCACCATTTTTATTTAATTTTTTTGACCGTGTTCATCTGAGGGGTTTGGTCATGGGGTATTTTTATAGAGCAGATTCTTACGGACGTGGCGATACCTAATATGTCTAATTTCTTATTTATTTTAGTTTTACTAAATAATATTTTTGAATTATTTTGTTTTTGTTTTAGTGTCTCAAGTCTGAGAACCATCGTTTTTTTAATCTGATTGTCAGTGGCTAAATTGGGATATAACTTTAGTACTCCATGGAAGTGTGGTACTCCCTGAAGCAACCGTCAATGCAGAGGCCCGGATGATCGGGGCACGTGTTGCACTGAGTAGTGGTGTCCTTCCGTATCCCCCTCCTGTGACACACTGCACTTTTTTGGGTCCGTCCCTTTTTTCCAGTATGGGGAACCACATCTGGAAAGTGTTGGCCAGGGACAATCCGGGCGCCTCCAGTTCCGGAGGTACTCCAGCCTGCTCTTTCCAGGTGAGAAAAGATCGGGGCCTTGAGGACTGCCTCATAGAACTGAAGGAATTTCCCTGTGCTGCCACCACTCTGGGACAGCACAAAAGAGTTGTACAAGGCAACCTATACCAAGTAGACCGCAACTTTTTTGTACCATGCCCAGGTTTTGCGCATGGCGTTATATGGCTTGAGGACTTGATCAGAGAGATCAACTCCTCCCATATACCGATTGTAGTCGACGATACAATCGGGCTTGAGGACCGTTGCCGCGGTACCTCGCACAGGGATGATGCCGTTACTGTGAATTGTGGACAGTACAAGGACATCCCTTTTGTCCTTATATCTGACCAGCAACAGGTTTTCACTGGTAAGGGCAAGGGTCACCCCCTGGGCATAGGTACCTGGAGGGGGTGGGTAGGGAGGCCACATTGATTTTTCCGCACGGTCCCACAAGTGGACGTGGATCTGGCGGTGAGGGACTGGAACAAGGGGATACTAGTATAAAAATTATCCACGTACAGGTGGTAACCTTTATCTAGCAGTGAGTGCATAAGGTCCCACACAAGTTTCCCGCTAACACCCAGAGTGGGGGGACATTCTGGGGGTTGAATACGGGAATCTCGCCCCTCGTACACACGAAACTTGTAAGTGTACCCTGAGGTACTCTCACAAAGTTTGTACAGCTTCACGCCATACCTCGTCCGCTTTGAGGGAACATACTGGCGGAAAATGAATCTCCCCTTGAAAACAATGAGAGACTCATCAACAGCGACATCCCTTCCAAGTATATAGGCCTGTACAAATTTGGCCCCAAAGTGATCGATGACTAGCCTGATTTTGTACAGGCGGTCATAGGCAGGATGGATAACCTTGGGGGGGACATGTTGCATTATCTGAATAATGCAGTCATTTCCCGATGGCTTCAAACCGGTTATGTGTCATGGCATTACTGTCAAGTGGGGCCTTGTAGAGGATGTCCCCACTCCAGTAATGCCTGACACTAGGTTTCTTGACTAGACCCATATGCAGCACGAGGCCCCAAAATGTCCTCATCTCGGCTGCACGAGAACATCCGGCGGGCCATAGGGGAGTGTGTGTGTGCTTGATAAACTTTATTTGGTGTGCGTTTGTGTGGGGGCACGGGTGTCCGCGAACTTACCCTAAACCTAAGAGACAAAAAAAATTATTTATATATATATATATATATACAGTACAGACCAAAAGTTTGGACACACCTTCTCATTCAGAGAGTTTTCTTTATTTTCATGACTATAAAAATTGTAGATTCACACTGAAGGCATCAAAACTATGAATTAACACATGTAGAATTATATACATAACAAAAAAGTGTGAAACAACTAAAAATATGTCATATTCTAGGTTCTTCAAAGTAGCTACCTTTTGCTTTGATTACTGCTTTGCACACTCTTGGCATTCTCTTGATGAGCTTCAAGAGGTAGTCACCTGAAATGGTCTTCTAACAGTCTTGAAGGAGTTCCCAGAGATGCTTAGCACTTGTTGGCCCTTTTGCCTTCACTCTGTGGCCCAGCTCACCCCAAACCACCTCGATTGGGTTCAGGTCCGGTGACTGTGGAGGCCAGGTCATCTGGCGCAGCACCCCATCACTCTCCTTCATTGTCAAATAGCCCTTACACAGCCTGGAGATGTGTTTGGGGTCATTGTCCTGTTGAAAAATAAATGATGGTCCAACTAAACGCAAACCGGATGGAATAGCATGCCACTGCAAGATGCTGTGGTAGCCATGCTGGTTCAGTATGCCTTCAATTTTGAATAAATCCCCAACAGTGTCACCAGCAAAGCACCCTCACACCATCACACCTCCTCCTGCATGCTTCACGGTGGGAACCAGGCATGTAGAGTCCATCCGTTCACCTTTTCTGTGTCGCACAAAGACACGGTGGTTGGAACCAAAGATCTCAAATTTGGACTCATCAGACCAAAGCACAGATTTCCACTGGTCTAATGTCTATTCCTTGTGTTCTTTAAACCAAACAAGTCTCTTCTGCTTGTTGCCTGTCCTTAGTAGTGGTTTCCTAGCAGATATTCTACCATGAAGGCCTGATTCACACAGTCTCCTCTTAACAGTTGTTCTAGAGATGTGTCTGCTGCTAGAACTCTGTGTGGCATTGACCTGGTCTCTAATCTGAGCTGCTGTTAACCTGCGATTTCTGAGGGTGGTGACTCGGATGAACTTATCCTCCGCAGCAAAGGTGACTCTTGGTCTTCCTTTCCTGGGGCGGTCCGCATGTGAGCCAGTTTCTTTGTAGCAACTAATGGTTTTTGTGACTGCACTTGGGGACACTTTCAAAGTTTTCCCAATTTTTCGGACTGACTGACCTTCATTTCTTAAAGTAATGATGGCCATTAGTTTTTCTTTACTTAGCTGCTTTTTTCTTGCCATAATACAAATTCTAACAGTCTATTCAGTAGGACTATCCTGACCACCTGACTTCTCCACAAGGCAACTGATGGTCCCAACCCCATTTATAAGGCAAGAAATCCCACTTATTAAACCTGACAGGGCACACCTGTGAAGTGAAAACCATTTCAGGTGACTACCTCTTGAAGCTCATCAAGAAAATGCCAAGAGTGTGCAAAGCAGTAATCAAAGCGAAAGGTGGCTACTTTGAAGAACCTAGAATATGACATATTTTCAGTTGTTTCACACTTTTTTGTTATGTATATAATTCCACATGTGTTAATTCATAGTTTTGATGCCTTCAGTGTGAATCTACAATTTTCATAGTCATGAAAATAAAGAAAACTCTTTGAATGAGAAGGTGTGTCCAAACTTTTGGTCTGTACTATATATATATATATATATATATATAACTGAAAAAAGGGGCAAAAATGTGAAAAAAAAATATTCAAAATCGCTGATCAACCGTCCGAAGTTGATCAGCGGTGGGATGTGCAATGCGCTAACAGTGGCCGGACGCTAAGCTGCAGCACCCCTGGGGGGTCTAGGGTCACACAGTGTGCTGTGGACCCGAGACACCTGATTTAGGGTGATGCAACTAAAACTGGCTTTTTTTTTTTTTTTTTCTTCCACTAACTTTCCCTTTATATCCCTGTCTATCCTAACCTTTCGCTAAATACCTGATTGCACAGATGGGGGTGCCGGGGCACAGATGGGGGTGCCGGGGCACAGATGGGGTGATCCCTGGACAGATGGGGGTGCTGGCTGGAGATCGCTGTACGCACCCCCAGCGCATTGTCCCCGGGTTCCTGCTCAATGATTTGAGCAGGCACCGGGTTCAGATCACTGCCCGCCGCACAGCGGTGATCGGAAATACATAGGACGTACAGGTACGCCCTGTGTCCTTAAGTACCGGGACATCAGGGTGTACCTGTACGCCCTATGTCCGGAAGAGGTTAAAGGGGTTTTGTAATTTCAGACAATGGGGGCATATCGCTAGGATATGCCCCCCATTGTCTGATTGGTGTGGGTCCCACCTCTGGGACCCCTACCTACAATGAGAACGGAGCAGGGAAAATAACAGAGGGCTCACTGCGCATGCGCAGCTGCCCTCCATTCATTTCCATGGGACCGCCGATTTCTGTCTGCTTTATAGAAATAAATAGGAGCAGGGGCCGCGCATGCGTGGTGCACTCCCATTCACTTCTATGGGAGCAGCGGGGAGCAGCGCTTGGTGGTGGACGGACCCCAGGAAATCCGGTGTCCTCCAGCCACAGCTCTCCCTGCTTCGTACATGTTGTAGGTGCGGGTCCCAGAGGTGGGACCCGCACCTATCAGACAATGGGGGCATATCCTAGCGATATGCCCCCATTGTATGTGATGGGAATACCCCTATAATGAGGAGATATATGAATATAATTTGTGCATGCTGCAAGCTAGGGTCTGGGTTTATGGCTTCGAGTTAAGGTCTCCTGATATGTCTGTTTTAGTAAATACTTGTATTCCCTATGACATCGCAATAATAGAGAAACCTTTCTTAGAATCCTGTATTGTGCCATTGCTCTGTGATTACTCCTAGAAAAAAATAAATAAATGTGCACCTCATCCACTTGCACGTGCAGTGGCAGTCACTCCTCTCTTGATTAAAAAAGACTTGCCGAAGGACGAGAGCATGGTGACAGTATGCTGAGCGCATGTCCTTCCGCAAGTCCTTTTCAATCAAGAGAGGAGCAACTTCTGCGTCGTGTACAAGTGGATGAGGTGTTTTTTTTTTATAACCCCTAAAAAGCCGTATTGTTCTAGTGTTTTTAACGGCCGTTAGAAGGGTGCCCTCATGTCTAAGCGGCCATTAAAACCAGTCCCATTGATTTCCTATTTTTTGACAGCCGCTATTCACTGGCCGTTAAAAAAACGGCCATGTGAATAGCACCATGGACTTTCATTGGTCCTTAAAATGGCTGTGTGACGGCCGCTACTTAAACAGCCGTCACATGGCTATTCCTAATTTTCATATGCATGTAGCCTAATGGAAAGACTTGCACGTCTGCAGTGTTCTGGACCCGCCGCTGACAAATACTGTCCAAATACTGACCATGTGAATGTGGCTTTATAATATTAGTATTTGGCTACTTTCACATTAGCGGGTTTTGCGGATCCGTCATGGATCTGCAAAAACGCTTCCATTACAATAATACAACCGCATGCATCCGTCATGAACGGATCCGGTTGTATTATGTCTTTTACCTTGAAAGTCAATGGGGGACGGACTTGTTTTCTATTGTGTCAGAGAAAACAGATCCGTCCCTATTGAGTTACATTGTGTCTCAGGACGCATCCGTCTTGCTCCGCACCACATCACGGACAGAAAAACGCTGCTTGCAGCGTTTTTCTGTCTGCGATGGGGATACAACCAAACGGAACGGAATGCATTCTGGTGCACTCCGTTTGGTTCAGTTCAGTTTTGCCCCCATTGACATTGAATGGGGACAAAACTAAAGTGTTTTCTTCCGCTATTGAGATCCTATGACGGATCTCCATAGTGGAATTGAAAACGCTAATGTGAAAGTAGCCTAAGCTGCATCAGCACCATTAGAGCTACCTGAGATCCCAACGTCAGCCACCAGAAGATCTTTACTGGAAGATGAACTTTCTGCTAACTGTTTGAACTCATCCTGCTTTTCTCCATATGGATACTGAGTGTCGAACTTTACCAACACAAACTTCATCTTTGGAATGACCTGCAACGAGAGATGAGATGCATCTTTTATGGAGACTTGTTTTGCACCATTCAGAAATCTGTTGTTTTTAAACTAAACATTTGTGCTAGTCATTCTTTTTTCTTCTTAGAACAAGTCATCAAGTATCAAAGGTGATTTCCATCTCTCCAACCAAGTTTTGCTCCAATGCAAAAAAAAAAAAATCGACTTTGTAAGAAGTCTTTACTACAGTCACCCAGAGTGGAATTTTAAAAGACCGCCATTGTGCCGGCCTCTTTTTGGGCCATCCGTGTGCCCAACAGATTTCAGATATAATTTACAACATCTTTCTAGTGTAAATTATAATAAATGTGGTGAACGTGCCACAATTGGTCAGCATGCTGCAAGACCCCTAAGATGTTTGCACAAGTGGGGTGTGAGCCAATAAACTGGTGTAGGGGAACTCCCCCTCCACTGTGTATTTCAATTCCAAAATCATTATCCCATCCATCTCCCCCACAAAGAGGACAGTTTGAAGGTGTCAGTTCATAGTCTGTAACCATAAAGGACTGTTCACCCGGCGGTTTATGCCACAGGAATTTGAATGCGGATACCGCACCAAAATTCCGGCAGCAGTCATATGGTGTCTAACTCTCATTCTTGTCACCGGGAGGCAGCTCTGCCATTCACGCAGCCAGCAGTTTAAAACCGTGACAGTCCCCAGAAGGGACATGTCAGTCGGCAGGGACATCCAATGGAGCTGTATCCAAGTGAACTACTGTAGCAAAAAACGCAGCAGTTTTGACAACATCCAAATCCGCACTGCGAATGTAGCAGCCTAAGAGTCGTAACACACATTAATTTGGTGCTAGCATTTTTACCAATAAAAAAACCCACCAGAATAAGCGTTTTTTTGTGGCATTTTTTGCATGTCTTAGGCTACTTTCACACTGGCGTTTCTGGGTCCGCCTGTGAGATCCGTTTCAAGGCTCTCACAAGCGGCCTAAAACGGATCAGTTCAGCCCTAATGCATTCTGAATGGATAAGGATCCACTCAGAATGCATCAGTTTGCCTCCGTTCAGCCTCCATTCCACTCTGGAGGCTCCCTGCAGCGTTTTGATGTCCGTCTGACGAAACTGAGCCGTCCTGACTTACAATGTAAGTCAATGGGGACGGATCAGTTTTTACTGACACAATATGGTGCAATTGAAAACGGATCCGTTTGCATTATCATGAACAAAAAATTTTTTAATAAAAATGCCTGGAAAAGAAACAAACAAAAAAGAAGACTGAAAGAAAAAGAAAACCCTAATAAAGAACAGCAATGCCAGTAACAAAAAACACTTGTGTGTTGCGCATTTACTATTTCCCAAAGACCTTCAGCTGCAAAAAACAGAACTGTGCAGAAAACCCCACGAAAAACCTACGTGTGAAAGCACTCGTATACACAATCCTGTCGGATCTCTAAAGGGTTTCTATCACCCCAATTTTCGGTATTAAACAGGCTGACATTATAGATGTGAAAATGTCACCTGAATTTAACTCTGCATTTCTTTTATTTAATTATGCCCCTGTTTTCGTGTCATTTTAACTTTTATTATATGCAAATGAGCCTCATTTCCACATCCTTCTGTCTTGATTGACAGGGCCAGGCCAGTGTTGGTTCTCCTGCTGGCCCCACCTGCTGGCTTTCTCACTGCACCTGCGCCGAATACTGAACGGGACGGCGCAAACGCAAGATTTACACGGCAGACAGGGCCAGCAGAAGAACAAACGCTGGCCTGGCCCTGTCAATCAAGACAGGAGGCTGTGGAAATGAGGTGGCCGAACTAAGCCTCTAGGAGCCTCCTAGAGGCTCATTTGCATATAATAAAAGTGAAAATTACACGAAAACGGGGGCATACTTCAATTAAAGAAATGCAGAGTTAAATCAGGTGACATTTTCACATCTATAATGTCAGCCTGTTTAATAGCGATAATTGGGTTGACAGAAACCCTGTAACTGCAAAATCGCCTTATTTTAGGCCCCTTTCACACAAGCAAGTTTTCCGCGCGGGTGCAATGCGTGACGTGAATGCATAGCACCCGCACTGAATCCTGACCCATTCATTTCAATGTGTCTGTGTACATGAGCGTTGTTTTTCACGCATCAGTTCTGCGTTGCGTGAAAATCGCAGCATGTTCTATATTCTGCGTTTTTCACGCAGCACTGGCCTCTATAGAAGTGAATGGGGCTGCGTGAAAAACGCATTGCATCCGCAAGCAAGTGCGGGTGCGATGCGTTTTTCACTGATGGTTGCTAAGAGATGTTGTTTGTAAACCTTCAGTTTTTTATCACGCGCGTGAAAAACGCATCAAAACGCATTGCACCCGCGCGGAAAAAACTGAACAACTGAACGCAATCGCAGACAACATGGAACTTGCTTGCAAAATAGTGCGAGTTTCACTGAACGCATCTGGACCTAATCCGTCACGCTTGTGTGAAAGAGGCCTTATTTATAAAAAATGGTGACAAAATATATCATTCAAAAGCCACCAATTATATGCCTGTGTTTCTATGCGCAAAACACTTTTACATGAACAAAGTAAGGCCTCATGCACACGACAGTTGTTTTTTGCATCCGCAAATTGTGCGTCCGCTAAAAAAAACTGATGCGGCATCCATTTTTTTTAAGGATCCGTTTTTTTCCACAGATCCCTTGTAATAAATGCCTATCCTTGTCCGCAAATGTGATGAAGGGAAACACGGACAACAGACACGGAACACAAACGGATGAACTATCAGCATTTTTTTGCTGACCCATTGAAATGAATGGGTCCCCATCTTATCCGCAAAAAAAATGGAACGGAGGCCAAGAAAAACAACTGTCGTGTGCATGAGGCCTAAGGCCCCTTTCACACGAGCGAGTTTTCCGTGCGGGTGCAATGCGTGACATGAACGCATAGCACCCGCACTGAATCCTGACCCATTCATTTCAATGGGTCTGTGTACATGAGCGTTGTTTTTCACGCATCAGTTCTGCGTTGCGTGAAAATCGCAACATGTTCTATATTCTGCGTTTTTCACGCAGCCCTGGCCCCATAGAAGTGAATGGGGCTGCGTGAAAAAAACATTGCATCCGCAAGCAAGTGTGGGTGCGATGCGTTTTTTACTAATGGTTGCTAAGAGATGTTGTTTGTAAACCTTCCGTTTTTTATCACGCGCGTGAAAAACGCATCAAAACGCATTGCACCCGCGCGGAAAAAACTGAATAACTGAACACAATCGCAGACAAAACTGACTGAACTTGCTTGCAAAATAGTGCGAGTTTCACTGAACGCACCCTGAACGCATCCGGACCTAATCCGTCACGCTCGTGTGAAAGAGGCCTTAGGGCCGCTTCACACGAGCGGATGCCGTGCGTGGCATCCGCTCCGTGACAGAGTGCCAAGACCCGCTGCAGACTGCAGAGGCACGGGGCAGTAACATGACTGTTAATGCTCCGTGCCTCTCTGTGATCTCTTTACTACGAAATCACAGTGACAACTGTGATTTCGTAGTAAAGAGATCACAGAGAGGCACGGAGCATTAACAGTCATGTTACTGCCCCGTGCCTCTGCAGTCTGCAGCGGGTCTTGGCACTCTGTCACGGAGCGGATGCCACGCACGGCATCCGCTCGTGTGAAGCGGCCCTTAGTGTGAGCTTTTTATGGCGCCATGTTGGAGGAGACACAGTATGGGTAAATGTCCGATGTTTTCTTTAATTGATGAATTGCTTGCATTTGCACTTTATTGAATGATACAATCATGATGAACCAATGGACTATATCCACTGTATGTTTCCTCCAGTGATGTTTTTTATCTCCTGCACCATTCTCTTTTAATCATGTCTGTAATGTATTTGTGATTTTTTGTAATAAAGTATTGAAATCAGTATAAGGTCCCTTTCACACGAGCGAGTTTTCCGCGCGGGTGCAATGCGTGACATGAACGCATGGCACCCGCACTGAATCCTGACCCATTAATTTCAATGGGTCTGTGTACATGAGCGTTGTTTTTTATGCATCAGTTCTGCGTTGCGTGAAAATCGCAGCATGTTCTATATTCTGCGTTTTTTACGCAGCCCTGGCCCCATAGAAGTGAATGGGGCTGCGTGAAAAACGCATTGCATCCGCAAGCAAGTGCGGGTGCGATGCGTTTTTCACTGATGGTTGCTAAGAGATGTTGTTTGTAAACCTTCCGTTTTTTATCACGCGCGTGAAAAACGCATCAAAACGCATTGCACCCGCGCGGAAAAAACTGAACAACTGAACGCAATCGCAGACAAAACTGACTGAACTTGCTTGCAAAATAGTGCGATTTTCACTGAACGCACCCTGAACGCATCCGGACCTAATCCGTCAGGCTCGTGTGAAAGAGGCCTAAGGCCTCGTTCACACTTCAGTGTTTAGTCAGTGATTTCCATCAGTGATTTGTGAGCCAAAACCAGATGCGGCTCTAAACACAGAACAGGAGCAGATCTTTCCCTTTTACCTCATGTCTGTGGAGGCTCCACTTCTGGTTTTGGCTCACAAATCACTGATGGAAATCACTGACCAAACACTGAAGTGTGAACGAGGCCTAAGCGGTCTGGCATTCTCTATGTAGGTTGAGTTTTTATGGAGGGACTACATAACACACTGGATGTGACATCAAGACGTCTGCCAATTCACACAGAGGTCACAACTGCTTATTGCTTTTTGAAATGTACTTTAAAGGGAACCTGTCATCAAATTTGTGCTGTCCATACTAACGATAGTATAAAGTAGAGACAGGTGAGTTGATTTCAGCGATCTGTCATTTATAAGCTAAAAGTAAGTGATTGCCGAGAACCAACATCACAATCATTGCAGACTGGGCCTGGAAAAGAGTCCCGGCCACCTGAGAAGAGTCCTGGTTATTCATGATTTCCTGCTCTCCTGCCGACCTGCTGATGACGGACCGGCTTCTACCCAGTTGTCTCCCTTTCTCTCTAGGAGAGAACTGCCAATCATCAGCAGATGGATGGGAGAGCAGGAGAATATAATAACCAGGACTCTTCTCAGGTAGATGTGACTCTTCTCCAGGCCTGGGCTGCAATGATTATGATGCGGGTTCCCGGCAACCACTTACTTTTAGTTCATGACTGACACACCGCTGACATCAGCATTTCTGTCACTATTTTATGCTGCCCTCAGTACGGTCAGCATTGTTGAGGACAGGTTCCCTTTAGGCCTCATGCACACGACCGTTGTTTGGGTCCGCATCCAAGCCGCCGTTTTGGCAGCTCGGATGCGGACCCATTCATTTCAATAAGGCAGCAAAAGATGCGGACAGCACTCCGCGCTTTGCGGACAAGAATAGGCATTTATATTGCCGGCGCCTGTTCCGTTCGGAACACGGGCGCCTTCCATTTTTTGCGGATCCGCAGTTTGCAGACCGCAAAAAACGTCATGGTCGTGTGCATGAGGCCTTAAGCTGCTATTCCTCTTGGATGCAATAATGACCCATGATCTGCACTACTAGCCGGGCCTTGTACCAAGCCATTTAGGGTGCCCACAGTGGAGACATAAGGATCTATTCACACCCAGCCAATCTGTTGCAGGAGTTTCTGGGACTTAACATTAGTTCCATTCTGTTAAAAAAGGTTTTCTGGGCGACAAGCAGACAGATTTCTGCACAAATTGAAGAGCCACAAAACTTTCTGCCGCTTGTAAATTCATTCCAAACCTCTTAGGCCCCATGCACACGGCCGTGTTTCACAATTTTTCCGCAATACAGTAATAGGCCCCATGCACACGGCCGTGTTTCACAGCCGTGTGCGGGCCGTGGAACCGCGGCCTGGATCCCTCCTGAGAGCAGGAGCGCACGGCGTCACTGGTTGCTATGACGCCGTGCGCTCCCTGCTGCCACCGCAATACAGTAATACACTGGTATGATCTATACCAGTGTATTACTGTACTGTGCCGGCAGCAGGGAGCGCACGGCGTCATAGCAACCAGTGACGCCGTGCGCTCCTGCTCTCAGAAGGGATCCAGGCCGTGGTTCTACTGCCCGCATACGGCTGTGAAACACGGCCGTGTGCATGGGGCCATACACTGGTATGATCTATACCAGTGTATTACTGTACTGTGCCGGCAGCAGGGAGCGCACGGCGTCATAGCAACCAGTGACGCCGTGCGCTCCTGCTCTCAGAAGGGATCCAGGCCGTGGTTCCACTGCCCGCACACGGCTGTGAAACACGGCCGTGTGCATGGGGCCATACACTGGTATGATCTATACCAGTGTATTACTGTACTGTGCCGGCAGCAGGGAGCGCACGGCGTCATAGCAACCAGTGACGCCGTGCGCTCCTGCTCTCAGAAGGGATCCAGGCCGTGGTTCCACTGCCCGCACACGGCTGTGAAACACGGCCGTGTGCATGGGGCCATACACTGGTATGATCTATACCAGTGTATTACTGTACTGTGCCGGCAGCAGGGAGCGCACGGCGTCATAGCAACCAGTGACGCCGTGCGCTCCTGCTCTCAGAAGGGATCCAGGCCGTGGTTCCACTGCCCGCACACGGCTGTGAAACACGGCCGTGTGCATGGGGCCATACACTGGTATGATCTATACCAGTGTATTACTGTACTGTGCCGGCAGCAGGGAGCGCACGGCGTCATAGCAACCAGTGACGCCGTGCGCTCCTGCTCTCAGGAGGGATCCAGGCCGCGGTTCCACGGCCCGCACACGGCCGTGTGCATGGGGCCTTAGTGTGGGAAAAGAAAAGTTTTGTATTTAAAGGGGTTGCCCAGCGGCGGTAACCCACTAGGCCTGCACAATATATCGCCAAAGCAATCGCAATTAATCACCATATCGCAATCGCTAATTTGCCGACCCAAAAATGCTGCAATTATTTTACCATATTTTTTCGCTTTATAAGACAAACTTTCCCCCCCCCAAAAGTGGGGGGGAAATGGCAGTGCGCCTTATAAAGCGATGGTTGACTTTTTACGTGGTTGACACGGATGTATCGCCGGCCGCTATGCTGCACAGCGCGGCCGGCGATACATCAGTTACAGTATGGGGAGGGAGGAGGGGCTGGAGGCAAGTCGTTATTTTAATGAACAAATGTTCTTTTATTTATTCTATTTTATTTATCTGTTCTGTGCAGCGCTATTAAGAAAATGGCAAGTTTTGTATTTATGTTATTTAATTTAGTAAAAGATGTTTTATTTTGAAAAACACTGTGCATTTCAGTTCTTGAGTTAAGCATAACTACATTTCAGAATCATCAGTAATTTGTGTGTGCTTTTACCTTGAAAATCCAATCAAATAGACCTCTAGCACAATTCCCTTAAAATATCGCATCGCATATAGTTATCGCAATTTTTAGGGCCCGAATCGCAATCGCACAAAATTCCCATATCGTACAGCCCTATAACCCACCAATCAGATACTTATCCCCTATTCATAAGATACAGGTTAATAGTTGCTGTAAAGGGACAACTCCTTTAAGGCCTCTTTCACACTACAGTATGTTGCATTCAGTGTTTTGCGTTCCGTTTTTCACGGATCCGTTGTTCCGTTTTTTGCTTCCGTTGTGGTTCCGTTTCCGTTCCGTTGTTCCGTTCCGTTTTTCCGTATGGCAAATACAGTATACAGTAATTTCATATTAAAAATTGGGCTGGGCATAACATTTTCAATTGATGGTTCCGCAAAAAACGGAACGGATACGGAAGACATACGGATGCATTTCCGTATGTGTTCCGTTTTTTTTTGCGGCCCCATTGACTTGAATGGAGCCACGGACTGTGATTCTCAGCCAAATATAGGACATGTTCTATCTTTTCAACGGAACGGAAAAACGGAAATACGGAAACGGAATGCATACGGAACACATTCCGTTTTTTTGCGGAACCATTGAAATGAATGGTTCCGTATACGGACCGTATACGTAACGCAAAAAACGGACCGTATACGGAAAGCAAAAAACTGTAGTGTGAAAGAGGCCTAAGGCCTATTGCACACGACCGTATGGCTTTTTCAGTGTTTTGCGGTCCGTTTTTCATGGATCCGCTGTTCCGTTTTTTGTTTCCGTTGTGTTTCCGTTTCTGTTCCGCTTTTCCGTTCCGTTTTTCCGTATGGCATATACAGTATACAGTAATTACATAGATAAAATTGGGCTGGGCATAACATTTTCAATAGATGGTTCAGGAAAAAACGGAACGGAAACGGAAGACATACGGATGCATTTCCGTATGTGTTCCGTTTTTTTTGCGGATCCATTGACTTGAATGGAGCCACGGACTGTGATTTGCGGGCAATAATAGGACATGTTCTATGTTAAAACGGAACGGAAAAACGGAAATACGGAAACGGAATGCATACGGAGTACATTCCGTTTTTTTTGCGGAACCATTGAAATGAATGGTTCCGTATACGGACCGTATACGGAACGCAAAAAACGGCCAGTAAACGGGAAAAAAAAACGGCCGTGTGCAATTTGCAGATGATTATAATGGGATCTGCCTGGTTTTTGGCACGTGTGCTAGATGTCAGCTGGACAAAAAAAATGTTCGTCCATTGGTTTATGTTCAGCCGAAATCCTGCACTCATGCCAGAAACTGTCCGGATCCCATTATAGTCCATTATATGATCATCAGGGCCCGAATCTGGCTACTTTCACACTAGGGCTGCACGATATGGGAATTTTGTGCGATTGCGATTAGGGCCCTAAAAATTGCGATAACATGATGCGATGCGAAATTTTAAGGGAATTGTGCCAGAGGTCTATTTACTTGGATTTTCAAGGTAAAAGCACACACAAATTACTGATAATGCTGAAATGTAGTTATGCTTAACTCAAGAACTGAAATGCACAGTGTTTTTCAAAATAAAACATATTTTACTAAATTAAATAACATATTTGCATTACTGCAAAAGTACAAAATACAAAACTTGCCATTTTCTTAGGCTGCTTTCACACTAGCGTTCGGGTTTCCGTTCGTGAGCTCCGTTTGAAGGAGCTCACGAGCGGACCCGAACGCAGCCGTCCAGCCCTGATGCAGTCTGAATGGAGGCGGATCCGCTCAGACTGCATCAGTCTGGCGGCGTTCAGCCTCCGCTCCGCTCGCCTCCGCACGGACAGGCGGACAGCTGAACGCTGCTTGCAGCGTTCGGGTGTCCGCCTGGCCGTGCGGAGGCGTGCGGATCCGTCCAGACTTACAATGTAAGTCAATGGGGACGGATCCGTTTGAAGATGCCACAATGTGGCTCAATCTTCAAGCGGATCCGTCCCCCATTGACTTTACATTGAAAGTCTGGACGGATCCGTCCCAGGCTATTTTCACACTTAGCTTTTTTTAGCTAATATAATGCAGACGGATCCGTTCTGAACGGAGCCTCCGTCTGCATTATTATGGGCGGATCCGTTCAGAACGGATCCGCCCGAACGCTAGTGTGAAAGTAGCCTTAATAGCGCTGCACAGAACAGAGAAATAAAATAGAATAAATAAAAGAACATTTGTTCATTAAAATAACGACTTGCCTCCAGCCCCTCCTCCCTCCCCGCACTGTAACTGATGTATCGCCGGCCGCGCTGTGCAGCATAGCGGCCGGCGATACATCCGTGTCAGCCACGTAAAAAGTCAACCATCGCTTTATAAGGCGCACTGCCATTTTCCCCCCACTTTTGGGGGGGGAAAGTTTGTCTTATAAAGCGAAAAATATGGTAATATAATTGCAGCATTTTTGGGTCGGAATGCTGCGGTTTGCTCTCCAGTATGAGAATGGAACGGAATGCATTTTGGAGCATTTTGTTCTGTTCAGTTACATTTTGTCCCCATTGACAATGAATGGGGACAAAACGGAAGCGTTTTTTTCCGGTATTGAGCCCCTATGATGGATCTCAATACCGGAAAGTAGAAACACAAGTGTGAACGTAGCCTCTTTTATAGAATAAAGGGGTTCTCTGTGAGTCCATTTTTATTCCTCCAAAAGAGTGGCACTTACTGTATGTCATTGGCTATATCTGCAGGTCAGCTCAACTCAGTCCAGGCTGCAATACCAGACACAACCTATGTACAGGAGTGGCACTGTTTCCAGGGGGAAATCTCAGACAAACCCCTTAGATGGGTTCTTCAATTTAACCCTATTTGTTTACAGTGGAAAAACCATATAGGTATATGGGGGGTCATTTATCAAACTGGGGTAAAGTAGAACTGGCTTAGTTGCCCATAGCAACCAATCAGATTCCTCCTTTCATTTTCCAAAGGAGCTTTCCAAAATGAAAGACCTCTATGTTTTTTTTTCTGTGGTTTTAATGTTTTGCCATTTTTAGCAGTATGTTTTAAAGAAGGTATATAGTGCATTATTAAATGCAATATAAAGCATTGCTTTATGCCAATTTAGAGCTGGTTTATGTCTTTTTGTGCGTGTGTTTTTTTTTTTTTTACAATTGCTGTATGCCTTTTTTCTGACATTTCTAGCTTAGGCATCTCTATAGAAGGTGAAAAGTGCAAAAAAAAAAAAAAAAAAAAAACAACAACCCACAAACGCATGATTGAAACGTTACTATGGAAGTCTGGGCCTTCCTTTTGAAGGCTTTGAGGTCCATCCTAGGTAAGTTCCTATGGCAGGACTTAAATAGGAACACTGTGGGGGAGATTTATCAAAACTGGTGTAATGGAAAACTCGCTTAGTTGCCCATAGCAACCAATCAGATTCCATCTTTCATTTTCCAAAGGCGCTCTGAAAAATTAAGGGTAGAATCTGATTGGTTGTCATGGGCAACTAAGCTTGTTTTCCTTTACACCAGTTTTGATAAATATCCCCCAGTGATTTTTCTATTGACTGTAATGGTAAACCATTGCAGTCTATGGTATAAGTGATCTAATGGTCACATGTTAAAGCCCTCTAGGGGGACTAAAGATAAATAAAGATTTAAAAAATATATACCCGGTATATAAAAAACACAAAAAGCATAAAAAATCCTCTCTCTAACTTACAGATAAATATAAACAAAAACATTAAGATCTTTAGTATCGCAGCATCCCAAATTATAAACATAACATTCATACACACCCGATAAAAACTACAGATGTCCCTGCAAAAAAAAAAGAGCCCTAATATAGTTCTGCAGACATAAATATAAAAAAGTTAAGGATGTTTGAATATGGTACTGCAATGGACATTTGTTTGCCAAAGTTTTTTTTGGGATTGGAATATATAGAAGGGCACTTAACACATGGAGTCACATCGAAATCGGAGAATTCTAATATATTACGATTCTAATATACACTGTATAGCCTGACTACTGCTACAGCGATTACCAGCAAAAGGCCTCAAACAAGCTCCTATACATAAAAGATAAGTAAAGATTCCTATATCTAACTCATCGAATATTGCTGCTGTGTCGATTTTCTATCACCATTTGAAAATGTGGGACGCGACAAAATGGTTTTAACACAGATGGCCTCATATTATACGATTATTCACCACGATATTATTGAAAGTCCTTACACCTGCGTTTTTTGTGGTACAGGACATTTTAATCTAAACGCCCCCTTTTTTACATCACCTTCACATTATCTATATTGCTCTATTGACTACCATTTTATGCTTCTATGATATAGCGTCTATTGTTGTTTGTTTCATTGTTGCCGATTTTATATTGCCATTGTCATCTATTTTAGATTATGTTCAATAAATCGTAATATATTTGAATTCTCCGATTTCGATGTGACTCCATATGTTGAGTGCCCTACTATAAATTCCAATCCTGCAACATTCCTAATTTCTTGATTTGGGTGCATCAACCTCAGTTAGAGCACCGTAAAAATCCTAAATCAGGGTGAGCCACTCCATATACTCTATAAAGTTTTTTATTTTTATATAAGTTTTTTATAAGTATTAAAACACAAGAAAAACTACGAAAATGTGGTAACCCTATGATCGAATTGACATGCAGAATGCAGTTAACATGTCAGTTTTTACTGTTTAGGGAACACAGCAAAAACTAAATCCATAAAACAATGCCAGAATTGTGAACGGAACGGAAAAGTTAAAGCTCCTAGAAGGCAGCGAGTAAAAAACAAGAATGGAAATGTCTGCATTAGGCTACATGCACACGACCGTAAAACACGTAAGGCGTCTGTGTGCATTTCGCAATTTGCGGAACGGCACGGACAGCCATTAATATAACTGCCTATTCTTGTCCGCAAAGCAACAGGTTTTTGCAGACCACGGAACGGAGCAACGGATGTGGACAGCACACGGAGCGCTGTCCGCATCTTTTGCAGCCCCATTGATGTGAATGGGTCCGCACCTGAGTGACAAAAACTGCGGCTGGGATGCGGACCAAAACAACAATCGTGTGCATGAGGCCTTAGGAAAAGATGAATGCGTTTTTTCTGAGATTTGTAACTGATGTCCTATCCTCTGGGTAGATTATCAGTATCTGATCAATGGGGGGTCCAGCACCCTGGTCCCCCACTGATCAGCTGTTTGAGAAGGCACCTGTGCTTGCAGTAGCGCCATGGGCTTTCTTTCATCTCACCAAGCACCTCTCCGTACATTGTATAGCGGAGGCATGCTCAACCTGCGGCCCTCCAGCTGTTGCAAAACTACAACTCCCATCATTCCCGGACAGCCTACAGCTTTAAGCATACAGAAGGGCATGGTGGGAGTTGTAATTTTACAACAGCGGGAGGGCCGCAGGTTGAGCATCCCTGGTATAGCGGCTATGCTTGGTATGACAGCTCTGCCCCATTCACATCAGCTTTGGGGCTGAGCTGTGCCTAGGCCACGTGACTGATCTAGTAAAAGCTGCAAGAATGCAGGGGCACTAGTGCTGGTGCCTTCTCAAACAGCGGATCAGCGGACCCCCAGTGATCAGATTCTGATGACTTATCCTCGGTTTTAAAAAGTTCTCTCTAGTTATCTATCTTTTTGTTTATTCCATCTCTATCCTCATCTAGCAGGTCATTTTTTCTTCTACACTTTACATACAGTACACACTACCTTTCTGACCACATGAAGCAAGCACCAATTAGAAGGTTTGCTTCAGTGAAGCCCGGTAAAGAGTAGGATGACGCTTTACATAAAATAAGGAATGTTATCTGAATAATTGTATTATACTGGAACTTACATTCTCCGTTACCTGATTATAATGGTGTTCTGCTTGACACTGTAACAAATCAAACTGCAATGTACTTTCTTTATACCGTTTGAAATGAAAAACTCAATAAAAACTATTGAAACAGAAAAAAATAAATCTCGGAAAACCACTAAACAGACATTTGTCCACTCTGTTCTTATCCCCCATTCAAAAGAGGAAATGTGTTGCAGACGTCTCACAAATGGCCTAATACTAAGCAGAACTTTCATTTAGAGTTTAATCCTTTTATTAATGCAGTGCGTAGTCATGGAACGTATGCCAGTCCTTCCATTAATCCCAGCCCTGGGGCTAACAGAACCTTGTTATTGGGAACAAATAGCTGACATACCACATGTATCATAGGAACATCTGCACGGCTAGTGGCAGCGCTGTGAAAGGGCTCTTCACATCCCGTTCTTGCTGTACGTTAGGCAGATAAAGGGCATCTGTCAGTAGATCTGTGACCTGTTACATGTGCTCCTGGCAGCTGAAGGCATCAGTGTTGGTCCCCTGTACATATGTGCCCGCATTGCCGAGAAAAGTGATGCTTTAATATATGCAAATGAGCCTCTAGGAGCAATGAGGGCGTTGTCATTACACCTAGAGGCTCTGCTCTCTCTGCAACTGCTGTGCCCTCTGCACTTTGATTGACAGGACCAGGCAGTGAAAATGTCATCATTTTACATTTTCACTGCCTGGCCAATCAAAGTGGAGAGGACGCAGCAGTTGCAGAGAGAACTGAGGCCTGAGGAGTAATTGCAACACCCTCATTGCTCCTAGAGGCTCATTTGCATATATTGAAACATAATTATTCTCAGTAATGAGGACACATATGAACATGGGACCAACTCAGGTGCCTTCAGCTGCCAGGAGCACATGTAACAGGTCACAGATCTACTGACAGATGGCCTTTAAAAAAAAAAGAACATGCAATTTTGTGATTATCTATACTTTTAATGTTTAATGTTTTTTACTAAAAGCGTATGTTTTTGTGAAAACTTTCTTTTTTTAAATAAAGATTTGAAGGCATCATCTGAAACAAATGGATACGTGTAACAGATGGAAATGTATTGTTTTATGCCTCCATCTGTAAGAAACAAAAAACATATACCTTTCTATACGTTTTTGTCTGCAGGACAGAAAAGCGCGGTAGGCTACACTATTCGTTCCTAAAAAAAAAACTTACAGAAATATAAATGATGAACGGAGTCAAAGTATGCATTTTTGAACTAGGTTTGCCCAATTATAGTCTATGGTTCTGTCAAGTAATACGTTTCTATAGCTATCGGTTTGACGCACAGCAAAAATGAGACGTTGACAGTCCGCCTTATAGGACTGGTCATCTCTGCCAGGCTGCCAGGCTCATCTATGTATGGGGCTGGTACTGCCTATTAACCCTCTGTGTGCACAAGGCTGCTGCCTGCCCTCACATGAGAATTCAGGTCAGAACTACAGATGGAATGCCATGAGACTCCGGTGCCACTACCTTATAGAAGGTGATCTGGTCCAGTGACAGGGAGCCCTTGGTGTGCAGGGAGCAGCAGCACTGCAGGACGCAGGAGGCCAGCAGCAGCACTGCACATGGGGCCGTCACTCTGCAGCCTCTCGCCATGGTTCTGGAAGGAGATCAAAGGCTGGAGACGAGCAGAGCATGGTCACGTGATGCCCACAACACTTCCGGTCTGGTACATGATGACAGGAGCCGTGTGAGCAATCAGTGCAACCTATGGCTGTGTCTGTCTGTACTTCCCATGTCATCATGAACATCTGTCTATCTATAGCTCATATCTATCTACTTTCTCTATATACATATATCAATCTGTCATATCTGTCTATTTATTATCTATCATTTATTATATCTATCTCATATCTATCTACTTTCTCTATATACATATATCAATCTGTCATATCTATCTCTATATACATATATCTATCTATCATTTATCTATACGTATATCAATCAGTCATCTCATATCTATCTACTTTCTCTATAAATATATATCAATCTGTCATATCTGTCTATCTCTATATACATATATCTATCTATTTCTCATATCATATCTATCTATCTATCATTTATTATATCAATCTATCTATTATCTATCATTTATTTAATATCTATCATATCTATCATCTATCTACTTTATAAACATCTATCTCATATCTATCTATTTATCTATATCTATCTATCTCATATCTATCTATCTATCTCATATCTATCTATCTATCTATCATTTATCTATATGTATATCAATTAATCGGTCATCTCATATCTATCTACTCTCTCTATATACATATATCAATCTGTTCTATCTATCATCATTTATTATTTCTATCCATCTATCTCTATGGATGTACAGTTATCCCTCAAGATACAATGGCCTCAGGATACAATATTTACAGCATGCAATGGTCTTTTCAGACCCATCATATGTTGAAACCAGTCTTGACATACAATGTCTCAGACCCAGATCCAACTAATCAAGGCCACTTCTCTGGTAAAATAGCTGGATTAGTTGCTAGTTATTTATACCAAAAAAGAGCAAAAGGCTTTTCACCACATAATAACAATCATGCATCACCAAATATGCACATGCCTATGGTATAAGAATAAATTACAAATGCCTATAAAGAAACTACCAGACCGCATGGAATCAAATATTATATTTATTGACAAAATTAATAAAATAAATTACAATAAAAACAAGTGCAGGGAAAAGGCGGCATCAACCAGAGGAGGGCACAATGGTATCAATCCATGCTGCTCCAACAATTAATTAGAGACTGTATAAAGTGCAATTGAAGACAGAGAAATTACACAGACAAGATCAATTACCCATAATGTGCCTCCTCCGGGATGGCGCCAACCCCGACGCACGTTTCGGCAAACCCTCGTCTGGGGGTAGCGTCATCACTGCGGGACGCACAATAAATACCCATAACACCCAATCGTGTTTCTCGATATAATCACAACTTGCACACACCTGGATCATAGCTACAACAGCGTAAATAGAGCGGGCTGCATGTTTGTGACGTTATGCGTCACATACCAAGTTAGTCATGTGATCAACTATCCAGTCACATGATGGCGCCGGCAAATCCCACAATAATTGTGGGATAAATGTCAGCAGCATCAAGTAAATAACAGCGGATGCGCAGGCCTGGAATAATCCCGCTCAGAATAAAAAGCAATCTGCAATACACTGAACATATAAGTGATAGCGTGAATATGTATGAATGTGTGTTAATGAAAGTGAGTGAATATATGATAATGTGAATAAACAAATTATGATAGTACATAGCAAAAAATTTGTGAATAATCCTAATTCAATATATCATGATCATAATATAACAATCCAAATAAAATAATAATCAACCAAATAAAATAATAAGACAACAATAAAGTGTGAAAAATACAAACAAAATAATAAGTTGTAATTGTGTAAAAATTGGTATACAATGAGAAAAAGAATACAAACATAAAATCATGCGTAAAAAATGAATAGATAAATGATGTGCAAAGAATGATGAAGGTGATAATATATGGAGGGAAAAAAAACACACCAAAAATCAAACAAAATTTAATTATTGCAAGCTATTGCATTATTTTTGGTCCAGGAGCATGTTATAGTGGAGCCTAAGAATATGAAAGTGATTAATTTCATGCAGTGATGACACGCAATATTAAATTAATAGTTACAAATATCAATTCATAATCATTTAAAACCTTATTAAAAACAATAACATGTGCTGATCCGGGAACTGCCTAGAGAAAAGACGAGAAGCCAGAGGATTCATTGGGCCAGATTTATCATGACTCTGACAGCTCACTCCACTTTAACATACAGGGAGTGCAGAATTATTAGGCAAGTTGTATTTTTGAGGATTAATTTTATTATTGAACAACAACCATGTTCTCAATGAACCCAAAAAAACTCATTAATATCAAAGCTGAATATTTTTCGAAGTAGTTTTTAGTTTGTCTTTAGTTTTAGCTATTTTAGGGGGATATCTGTGTGTGCAGGTGACTATTACTGTACATAATTATTAGGCAACTTAACAAAAAACAAATATATACCCATTTCAATTATTTATTTTTACCAGTGAAACCAATATAACATCTCAACATTCACAAATATACATTTCTGACATTCAAAAACAAAACAAAAACAAATCAGTGACCAATATAGCCACCTTTCTTTGCAAGGACACTCAAAAGCCTGCCATCCATGGATTCTGTCAGTGTTTTGATCTGTTCACCATCAACATTGCGTGCAGCAGCAACCACAGCCTCCCAGACACTGTTCAGAGAGGTGTACTGTTTTCCCTCCTTGTAAATCTCACATTTGATGATGGACCACAGGTTCTCAATGGGGCTCAGATCAGGTGAACAAGGAGGCCATGTCATTAGATTTTCTTCTTTTATACCCTTTCTTGCCAGCCACGTTGTGGAGTACTTGGACGCGTGTGATGGAGCATTTTCCTGCATGAAAATCATGTTTTTCTTACCTTGCAGACTTCTTCCTGTACCACTGCTTGAAGAAGGTGTCTTCCAGAAACTGGCAGTAGGACTGGGAGTTGAGCTTGACTCCATCCTCAACCCAAAAAGGCCTCACAAGCTCATCTTTGATGATACCAGCCCAAACCAGTACTCCACCTCCACCTTGCTGGCGTCTGAGTCGGACTGGAGCTCTCTGCCCTTTACCAATCCAGCCATCTGGCCCATCAAGACTCACTCTCATTTCATCAGTCCATAAAACCTTTGAAAAATCAGTCTTGAGATATTTCTTGGCCCAGTCTTGACGTTTCAGCTTGTGTGTCTTGTTCAGTGGTGGTCATCTTTCAGCCTTTCTTACCTTGGCCATGTCTCTGAGTATTGCACACCTTGTGCTTTTGGGCACTCCAGTGATGTTGCAGCTCTGAAATATGGCCAAACTGGTGGCAAGTGGCATCTTGGCAGCTGCACGCTTGACTTTTCTCAGTTCATGGGCAGTTATTTTGCGCCTTGGTTTTTCCACACGCTTCTTGCGACCCTGTTGACTATTTTGAATGAAACGCTTGATTGTTCGATGATCACGCTTCAGAAGCTTTGCAATTTTAAGAGTGCTGCATCCCTCTGCAAGATATCTCACTATTTTTGACTTTTCTGAGCCTGTCAAGTCCTTCTTTTGACCCATTTTGCCAAAGGAAAGGAAGTTGCCTAATAATTATGCACACCTGATATGGGGTGTTGATGTCATTAGACCACACCCCTTCTCATTACAGAGATGCACATCACCTAATATGCTTAATTGGTAGTAGGCTTTCGAGCCTATACAGATTGGAGTAAGACAACATGCATAAAGAGGATGATGTGGTCAAAATACTCATTTGCCTAATAATTCTGCACGTAGTGTATGGCTAAAGTCAGTTTTAGCCAAGTCAGATTTATGATCGGCCCTTTAAGACTGTAATAAATGTGGTTTGACGGTAGCAGTTTATCCGTCAGTAAGCAGCTTTACAAAAGTCGCACGTTTTTATGAAAAAGTCACACGTTTTTATGAAAAAGTCGCATGTTCTATTAAAAAGTCTCATAAGATAAGCATGGTCCTCACTGGAGTGAAATTGCGACTTTTTAGCGACTTTTTAAATAGTCCCAATAGTAAATCTGTCTAGAGATTCATTTACATAAGAAAACACGCCCACTTTCAGAAAACTGGCGAGCATAGTGCAGAGCAGAATTTGTGCGCAGTTTTAGCATTTGGGACTTTTTTTGGGACTTTTTCACTCCATTATTCTGACCTGAGCTAATGATAAATTTGGCCCATTGAGTCACAATATGTTCAATTTCCAAATCCATTTACATTCCAGTTGAGCAAGTTTCTATGTGGTGTCCCCACCACGGACATTTTTTGGTACAAAATCTATTCCCCGAACTTTCAAACCCTTGGGGTCACAAGCATGGAACATCTTGAAGTGTCTAGCAACAGGTTTCAAATTGATCACATCTCCTTCATTGAGAGCGGCTGAAATATCTCGAACGTGCTCCCTGACCTTCAACTGCCTTGTAGTAAGGCCCACGTATATTTTTGGGCATGGGCATTTTGCACAGTAAACTTCTGCTGTACTAGAGCAGGTTAACCAATGAGCAATCTGAAAAACCTTCTCATCAGTAACATCACAACTCAGCGGCCCTTTCCATATTAGTGCAACCTATACATTTCCCACAAGGGACAAAGCCCCACTTGGGTCTTCCAATCCCAGGAAAGATTTGAGGAGTTGGTTTAGTATAGAGACTCTTCACTAAATGATCTTTAAAATGTTTAGATCTTCTGGCCACCATTGAAGGGCCCGAAGTGGCATATTTCGCAACAATTGGATCTGTCAATAGTACTGGCTAGAATTTTTCCAAGCAAGCCTTCATCTCAAACCATCTGGAATGATAGTTTGTGATAAACTCACTTGTCACCCTTAGGCTTCTGTTTCTTAGAGTAAAGGGGATCGTAGTGAGAGCACAATTTAGCTCCTATAAGCATCTTTGATGGATCATAGGCTATATCCACGATAAGAGAAACGCTGCTTCAGATCACTTGCATAGTCTTCAAACTTGTAATCAGTAGAGCATATCCTACGTTCTCTCAAAAACTGTCCAACTGGAATTGACCTTATCATCTGTGGAGGATGGGATGAAAAGGCATGTAAGGAGTTCACAGAAGTGGGTTTCCTGAATACATTCGTCAAGATAGAACCATTTCCCCCTCCGAACTTGTACATCCAAAAAATCTATGGTGTCCCTATCAAATTTATATGTCAATCTAATATTCCTATTGTTTTTATTTAGGAGTCCAAACAGTTCTTGCAAATTATAAGTATCCCCCTGCCAGATCATAAACACATCATCGATGTACCACGCCCAAAAAATAGCGTGGTCCATCAATGGTTGTCAATCTGACAGGAAGAGGTCCCTCTCCCACAGCCCCAGGAAAATATTAGCGTAAGAGAGCGCACAGGGCGCCCCCATCGCAGTCCCCTGGAGCTGTAGGTAGAAGAACCCCTCAAAAATGAAAAAACTAAACAGTCAAAACAAAATCCAGCAGGTCTACCAGAAACATCTATCTTCTACCTTTTTAAGAAGAATTCCACTGCCTGAATGCCATCCTGATGTCTGATACTGGTATAGAGGGAACTCCACGTCACATGTCATCAAATACATATCCTCATCAAAATGGATCCCATCAATCCTCCACAAAAAATTGGTGGTGTCCTGAATATATGATGGAAGATTAGCCACTATACCCTTAAATCTAAATATCGCCCAACTTTCTCAGTCACTCTACCACTCCAAGAAATAATAGGCCTACCTGGAGGTATTCTTTTGTTCTTGTGAATCTTTGGTAGGAGGTATAATGTTGGTATAGTGGGTTCTTTCACAATAAGAGCATCATGCAAGGGCTTGGATATTATTTCTTCATCCAAAGCTTTATCCAGAATCTGTTTCATCTTCCCTTCAAATGAATGTAACAGATTACTATGTAAAAGTTAATCTTTTATAGCACTCTTTGTTCCTGAATTGTCTATATACTTCATTCTCATATAATGAGTGGGGCCAAACTACAATATTACCACCCTTATCCGAGAGTGGGGCCAAACTACAATATTACCACCCTTATCCGAGGGTTTAAACACAACGTCAAAAAACGTTTGTTGCTAGTTATCAGCTATTCCTGACTGATATATGTAAGGACTTGCTTTATCTGTCTTAGTTATCTGCTTATTTTTCTTAAATCTTCATTTTCTTTTATCTTGAATGACATTTTGGGGCTTTGGAGCCAATTACTCAACTTACAATGGTTTCAACATACAATGGTCATCCTGGAACCTATTAATATTGTAAGGGTACTTTCTCACTTGCGTTGTTGTATTCTGGCAGGCAGTTCCATGTGCAAACGTATAGCATTTGTTTCCGGATCCGGCGGACGAATGCATTGAAACACCGGATCCGTCTCTCCGGTGTCATCCATAAAAGCGGATCCGGTATTTTTTTCCCCCACAGATTTAAAGGTCTGCGCATGCGCAGATCGGGAAACCGGATCTGGTTTTCTGGAACACTTGGTACCGGATCCGGCATTAATACATTTCAATCCGGCATTCTGGTATGTGTTCCGGAATTTGGGCCAGAGAAAATACAGCAGCAAATACCGTAAGAGTGACTGAACTGAATACATCCTGATGCATACTGAACGGAATGCTTTCCATTCAGAATGCATTAGGATAAAACTGAAGTGTTTTTTTCCGGTATTGAGCCCCTGTGACGGAACTCAATACCGTAAAACTTTACCGCAAGTGTGAAAGTACCATTATCTATTTATGGATCATATCTATAAGCTACACATATCTATTTCTACACACATATATCTATCATTTATGTATCTATCATTATCTATCCATCATTTGTCTATCTGTTATCTCATATCTATCTCTACATCTATCTCTCTCTCATATCATATCTATCTATCAATATCTCATATATATCATTATGACCTTTTAGTAATTTACAGATAAGGGTTATTAGATGACAGACACAAAGAGAAAGTGAAAGTACAATTTCCACAGGTAGAAAAACAGTTAACCTTTTATGACAGAACGGCTCAATATTTTTAATAAAGACCAGTTGTAAAAAAGATTTTTAGCCCAAAATGAGTAAAATGCAATCATAAAAAAAATTGCCCCCAAAATGTACATAGCATTTAAGGCTTCAGACAGGCCTGAAATTGTGAAGCATTTTTAAATGCAGATTTTAATGTGGAATTTATCATTGGACAGATATTTGTCAAATCCCATCTAATCTGCAGCTGTGCTGTGTGTGAATTGTGGGAGAACAGGTAAGAAATAGAATTAGGGCTCACGCACATGTCTGCAAACCGTGGATCCACAAAATACGGATACTAGCCAGGTGCCTCCCGCACTTTCCATGGGCCCTTTTCTAGAAATGCCTATTTATCTTTTGCGGACAAGAATAGGACATGTTCTGTAGTGTCAGGACTGGAATAGTGGATCAGGTATGGAATCTTTTGGCAGGGACGAAATAATCCCAAAAATTAGCGTAGTACAAAAAGGTCAATCCAATCGGGTAGTTGGTTCCAGTTCCGGGTCATGGCGGGCAGCAGAAATCGTAATCGAGGAAACAGGCAAGGAGTCAGTAGCTGGGAAGTCAGAATAAAATTCACAGGGAAGAGCTGGGTGTTCACCATAAGGTTGAATAACTCAGCAATGAGTCAAGGCTCTGACTGGCTTTAAGTACAGAGTGAACCCAGGACCGCCCCCCTGGTTGCCTGGCAACCAGGAGTCTTCCTTAGTCAGAAGACAATCATAAGGCTGAGGGCGGTGACGGAGGCTGAAGCCCTCCCCCAGCCTGAGTAGCACCTGTGGTCTGGAATGGCGCATGTGCACTACGCTCGTATCCCTGCGCACGCACACGCGGCACACTGGCCACATTGACGTCAGGTGTCCTGTCAGGAGGAATAGGAGGCGCTATCTGCGCACACCACCCGCGCCTGTGAACCCGATGCGAAACGGCCCCCCTGGTTCCCTGACATGTAGGCTGCAGAATGGACACATACAGATGGACATTAATGTGCTGTCCGCATTTTTTGCTGCATCATAGAAATGAATGGGTCTACGTGTGATCCGAATAAAATGCAGATCGAACGTGAACCCAACATACAGTCATGTGCATGAGGCCTTATATTGCAGATATGTCATGTTTATGTGAATACATTATGTAATTATCAATTTGCCATTAATGAAAATTATTTGATAAGCAACTGTATGAGCATTACCTAAATTATTATTATTAGGGATGAGCTGAATTTCATATTTTAACCCCTTAAGGACATGGCCATATTTCACCTTAAGGACCAGGCCATTTTTTTCTAATTTGTGTCACTTTATTTGTGAATAACTTTAAGGCTACTTTCACACCTGCGTTAGGTGCGGATCCGTCTGGTATCTGCACAAACGGATCCGCACCTATAAATGCAAACGATGGTATCCGTTCAGTGCATTGCATAACAGCTTTTTCAGATCTGAGTTTTCACTATCGTGAAAACTCAGATCTGACAGTATATTCTAACACAGAGGCGTTCCCATAGTGATGGGGACGCTTCAAGTTAGAATATACTAAGAACTGTGTACATAACTGCCCCCTGCTGCCTGGCAGCACCTGATCTCTCACAGGGGGCTGTGATCCGCACAATTAACCCCTCAGGTTTGGCACCTGAGGGGTTAATTGTGCGAATCTCAGTCCCCTGATCGGGTGCTGCCAGGCAGCAGGGGCAAGACCTCCTCCTCCCCTCCCCAGTATTAAAAGCATTAGTGGCCAGTGCGGCCCCCCCTCCCTCCCCAGTATTAAAAGCATTGGTGGTCAGTGTGGCCCCCCTTTCTCCCCAGTATTAAAAGCATTGGTGGCCAGTGCGCCCCCCCTCCCTCCCCAGTATTAAAAGCATTGGTGGCCAGTGTGGCCCCCCCCCCCCCTCCTCAGTATTAAAAGCATTGGTGGCAGTTGCCACAGGCTAACAACCCCCCTCCCCCCCATCATTGGTGGCAGCGGAGCGGCATTTCCGATCGGAGTCCTAGTTTAATCGCTGGGGCTCCGATCGGTTACCATGGCAGCCAGGACGCTACTGCAGTCCTGGCTGCCATGGTTACTTAGCTTATACTTACATGTGCTGTCTGTGGCCGGCTGACGCTCCTCCTACTATTAAGTGACAGGTCTGCTGCCTGGTCTGAGTTTTCACGATCTAGCTCAAATCCGATGGTATATTCCAGTGATGGCTAACCTTGGCACTCCAGCTGTGGTAAAACTACAACTCCCAAGATGCTCCGCTTGCTTGGCTGCTTTCAGAACTCTATAGAAATAAATGGAGCATGCTGGGAGTCGTAGTTTCACCACAGCTGGAGTGCCAAGGTTAGCCATCACTGGATTCTAACATAGAGGCATTCCCATGGTGATGGGGCCGCTTCAAGTTAAAATATACCATCGGATTGGAGAAAACTCTGATCCGATGGTATATTAATAGGGACTCCTGACTTTACATTGAAAGTCAATGGGGGACAGATCCGTTTACAATTGCACCAATATTGTATCAATGTAAACGGATCCGTCCCCATTGACTTACATTGTAAGTCAGGATGGATCCGATCGGCTCTGTACCGCCAGGCGGACACCAAGACGCTGCAATCAGCGTTTTGGTGTCCGCCTCCAGAGCGGAATGGAGGCGGAACTGAGTCAAACTGATGCATTCTGAATGGATCTGCATCCATTCAGAATGCATTGGGGCTAAACTGATTCGTTTGGGGCCGCTTGTGAGAGCCTTGAAACAAATCTCACAGGCGGACCCTGAAACGGCAGTGTGAAAGTAGTCTAAAACGCTTTTACTTATCCAGGCCATTCTGAGATTGTTTTTTCATCACATATTGTACAATTTGTAATTTCCAAAAATTTGGAAAAATTAGCAAATTTCCAAATTTCAATTTCTCTACTTTTATAATAGATAGTAATACCTCCAAAATAGTTATTATTTTACATTCCCCATATGTCTACTTCATGTTTGGATCATTTTGGGAAGATATTTCATTTTTTGGGGACGTTACAAGGCTTAGAAGTTTAGAAGCAAATCTTGAAATTTTTCAGAAAATTTCTAAAACCCACTTTTTCAGGACCAGTTCAGGTCTGAAGTCACTTTGTGAGGCTTACATAATAGAAACCACCCCATTTTACAAACTACACCCCTCAAGGTATTCAAAACTGATTTTGCTAACTTTGTTAACCTTTTAGGTGTTCCACGAGAATTAAGGGAAAATAGAGATAAAATAGCAAAATTTCACTTTTTTTTCCATTTGAATGCATTTTTTCCAGTTACAAAGCAAGGGTTAACAGCCAAACCAAACTCAATATTTATGGCCCTGATTCTGTAGTTTACAGAAACACCCCATATGTGGTCGTAAACTGCTGTACGGGCAAACGGCAGGGTGCAGAAGGAAAGGAAGGCCATACTGGTTTTTGACACCATGTCCCATTTGAAGCCCCCCTGATGCACCCCTAGAGTAGAAACTCTTTGGAAACTACGGGATATGGTGTCAGTTTTATTGATACTATTTTAGGGTACATATGATTTTTGGTTGCTCTATACTCAACTTTTTGTAAGGCAAGGTAACAAGAAATAGCTGTTTTGGCACAGTTTTTATTTTTGCTAATTACAACATTCATCTGACAGGTTAGATCATGTGGTATTCTTATAGAGCAGGTTGTCACGGACGCGACAATACCAAATATGTTAATTGTTTCAGTTTTACATAACAAAGCATAAAAATAAATTATGATTCTTTAGTGTCTCTATATTCTGAAAGCCAAAGTTTTATTTATTTTTTGGGCGACTGTCTTGTGTAGGGGCTCATTTTTGGGGGGATGAGATGACAGTCTGGTTGGCACTATTTTGGGGTGCATGTGACTTTTTGATCGCTTGCTATTACACTTTTTGTGATGTAAGGTGACAAAAAATTGCTTTTTTACACCGTTTTTATTTTTTACGGTGTTCACCTGAGGGGTTAGGTCATGTGATATTTTATAGAGCAGGTTCTTATGGACGTGGCAATACCTAATATGTATACTTTTCTTTATTCATGTAAGTTTTAGACAATACCAGCATTTTTTAAACAAAAAAAATATGTTTTAGTGTCTCCCTATTCTGAACCATATTTTTTTTTTGCGGAGATTGGCTTAGGTAGGAGCTCATTTTTTGCAGGGATGAGGTGTCGGTTAGATTGGTACTATTTTGGGGGGCATGTGCCTTTTTGATCACTTGGTGTTGCACTTTTTGTGATGTAAGGTGACAAAAATGGCTTTTTTTTTTACACCGTTTTATTTTTATTTTTATGGTGTTTATTCGACAGGGTGATGTATTCGACATGTGATATATTTATAGAGCCGGTCATTACAGACGCGGAGATACCTAATATGTGTGGTTTTTTGTTAGTTTTTTATTATAAAATAAGGGGAAAGGAGCGTTTTTTCTTTATTAATTTTTTTACTTTTTTTTCTTTACTTTATTTCTGATGTTCACTTTTGGGGGTCTGATTCCCTCTGCAATGCATTACAATACATTTGTATTGTAATGCATTGCCTGTTCGTGTACTACAGTGAGTAGTAAACAAAAAACTTTTTGTGGTGTACTGAATATACGCCTATTTGCACGATCAAACCAAATAATGTGAGGATAGGCGCTAAAACAAAATAACAATTACTTTATTATATATTCTGTTTAAAATAAAGGGTGTCCACCTGTCAGTGCAACAGTCAGCGACTGACTAATACTGAATTTGTGAGAGTAAACCTGCGTCTGCAACCAGGGCAACCACCTGGAGCACACGTCAGTCTCACAAACTAAACCCACCAACACATAAGGGGGCTCAAAACACCACAGGGTACAAGGTGTGCAACCCGGGTCAAAAATACTATCTAGGAGGATACCTGGTGCTGTGAAAACCACCAAGCAGCTCTCCTAACAGTGAGTGTCAGCGCGCATACTCTCACTGCACAAAGATAGTATCGGTGCAGGACTATGGCAGAGCATTAGCCGTCACTCCAATTGTTGTATATGGAGCAAGGATTGCCCTGACATACTCCTTTATGGTATAAGCTCAACGCGTTTCCATGCATTAACAATGCACTTCATCAGGAGCTATATGCACCATACTTGAACAAAGCCCACAGCCTCTACAGTGATGTTAGACCGAGGCAGTGGATGACACAGAACAGTAGAGTAACCTGCCTAACACCGGATTCCTCTAGTGTGAGGTACGGTGTTGTCACTAACAGACTACTGTCCTGCCTAAGCTACACACCTCTAGGTTGAAGCGTAGCGTGCTAGTGTGCATACAGATCGGCGCTGTAATGGCCGCTGTAATGGCCGTTTTAGCGTCTACAGTAAGTAGTACACAAACAGGGAGACCTAGCCTGAGGCTGGATCTCCTCGGCTCCCGTAGAAGGCAGTTCCCGATGCCGTGCAAGGCATTGGGATCAGGGCCGGTGCAAGGATTCTTGCCAACACAAGCGAAGCTACATTTTGGCGCCCCCCCCCCCCCCCAACGCTTCTCCTCTCTGTGGTCCTGGTATCTTCTCTCTGCTTCAGACAATGGCTGGTTTAAAGGACCATATTTTTTGCCCTCTAAGACACACCTAGGTTTTAGAGGAGGATAATAAAAAAAAATATTTTCCATTACACCTCAGGTCAGACCAGCAATCAGACCCCCAATGTTAATCAGACCCCCATGTCAGACATCATCCCCCAGCCATCAGCCCCCATGTCACATTTCTCCCCCTCCATGTCACATTTTTCCGCCCTCCCCCAGGGTGCGCCCTAAGGCGGCCGCTTGGTCTGCCTTATGGTAGCACCGGCCCTGATTGGGATGCCTCTGCATGGCATGGGGCTGCCTTCTGAGACATCGAGGTCCCGCCACAGCAGCGCGGGGACTCGATGGGTTCCCTCAAACACAACCCCCTTCTATGCCGCTACCGCAGCACAGCGATCGCTGATATGGGGGAGGGGGGGGGGGTCACAGGACCCCCCATTGACCTAGGGTGCCTGCTGATTGATTTCAGCAGGCACCCAGTTACGATCACCGCCTGCCGCGCGGCGGTAATCGGAAATGCACAGGGCGTACAGGTACGCACTGTGTCCTTAAGTACCAGGACATCAGGGTGTACCTGTATGCCCTGTGTCCGTGAGAGGTTAAAGGTCGTGGGTGGACGGATCCGTTATGCAGGCCATAGACTTAGACTGTTATGACGGAATGAATAATGGAATGCCTCTAAAAGCATTCCGATATGCATTCCGTCATGGAATTGCGCTATGGTCCGTGGTAATGGAATCCATAACGCAATTCAGTAAATACCACAACATGAACCCGCACACGACCTTTAAAATATGAAATTTGCTTATCCCTAATTATTATACCTTCTGTTATTGGCTTAATGACTGGTGAATATTATATGCTTTTGTCCGTAATTATTTTTGGGTACTGTAAATAGTTGTGAAATATGACAAAAGCTGACTTAAGTTGTCCATGAATAAATGACAGCCTATGGTAATACTGAAATTATTGGTGTAGAAGATAAGTTAAAGTCCGCCAGTCTTAATCCTTTGTTTGCACAGAGTTGACAGCAGAACAAAAGCTAATATAGGAACCATCAGAAACAATTAGTACTAATGAATGCAATCTGCTGTGGACCTGGAGTCTGACCATAACAACTCATGACAGCTCTAATGAGCTGAAGAAAGTGGGTCAACATTTGGGCAGCTGTCAAGCATGGGACAGGCATATATTGTTTGTTGGTCTTTCTCTCCACCGTTGACCCACCAGGAAACGTAAAACTCTTTGCTAGTAAATAAAATCAACTGATCAGGAGATCATCCAATCTTTATATGAAAGCTACCTAGGTAAAGGTGAAGCAATAAGGATAGCCTAGCGTTGCTACAGTATTGATCACGCATGTAGAAGACATTAGTAACTGTATCATCATTCATATAAAAATACATGTTTCCTGTGAGAATCTCAGTTATATTCGCAATATTGCACCTTTTAGGCCTGTTTGATGCTACCGTCATAGTTCTGGCAGAAAACAGCCTGCCTGAGCTATCTAGATCCGGCATTACTGGGTGTTACCGGAATGCCTGCCGTCCTCATTGACTTTAAGGTGGTCTGGCAGAGATCTAGCCACTACCCAGCAAATATGCTAGAATTTGGCCGCAGAAGTACTGCAGCACACAGACTGTATTTTCAGTCCGGTGAAGAAAATGGTTGGCATTCCCATATCCGGTAGTAGGGTAATGTCCCAAATGTACTGTCAAAAACGGCACTCAGTGAGTATTTTCAATGCAGTATGTATTTATTATTTCATCCAGTTATGTTACTTTGACATGTCCAATGTAAAAAACTGCATAAAATTCTAACTTTTTTTTGTGTTGTGTTTTGTGTGTTTTTTTCCGACATATTTTTTTTCCCTATAGAGTAGTCTATGAGAAAACTCCTGACATGGCGTGGGGTGAATTTGTGGTGGTGGTGGTGGTGGGGGGGGGGGGGGGGGGGGGGGAGTTGAGGCAGGTGACAGGTCCTCTTTAACCTCTTCTACTAGGAGGTTGTTTTGACTTTGCGTTTTGGTTTTTCGCTCCCTGCCTTCCCAGAGCCATAACTTTTGTATTTTGAGTCCAGTGAAGAAAATAGTTGGCATTCCCATATCCAGTGGTAGGGTAATGTCCCAAATGTACTGTCAAAAACACCATGGCACTCAGTGAGTATTTTCAATGCAGTATGTATATATTATTTTATCCAGTTATATTACTTTGACATAGCCAAAGTTTCGGTCATTCCCAGGACCTTGTTCACAACCGATATATCGAGAGGTAGGTGTATGGGGCTGCTGGATGAAGGAGTTCATCCTGTATTTTCGGTCCACATCCGAATGCGGACCTACTCATTTATATGTGGCTGCAAAATGCCATCCGTGTGCTGTCTATATTAATGTGCCCGTGCTGCAAATTATAAAACATGGCGTATTCTTGTCCATGCCAGGGATAGACACAGTGGCGTACATATAGGGGTCGCAGAGGTCGCAGTTGCCGCCTGTGGACCCCTGGCCCCGCCCTGCAGTAGTACTGTGTGTGCTGGCGCTGCGCCTGCCAGTATAATAACCCGGGGGGGCGGCACGGGGCCCACCGCCCAGTGTTTCGCTGTAGAGCCAGGCCTACCCTCCGTTGAGTCTCCCCCCGTCAGTCTCCTCCCCATGCGGGTGCGGCGTGCCTCGTCATTTCCTGTTAGGCACCGGACATGACGTTTCCCTAGGCTGCGCAGGCGCACAACGAAGCCGAGACACAGCAGGGAGAAGGGAGCGCGCAAAGAAGCCGGTGCCGACCGTCCGGATTGGAACTAGATAAGATTATTAAGATTTTGTAAAATAAAAAAAAATTGGTCACTGAGTTCAGACTCAGAGTGGGGTCTGACTGGGCAATGTTACTGTCTGTATTGCCTTCATATGGTATGGTAAAATTAAATACTTCATTGGCCTATCAATGGCTTTTAACTCTGCTATATTTCTGTAGCCTGCAACCTCTGACTGCCCAGTTGGACTGAAACTACTACACCCAACATGTTCTGGCAGTAATAGTAAATGGATATTGGTGCAATTCTGAGCTACTAGTCTATATAATACATATAATGTATTATATAGACTATTAGCTCAGAATTGCACCAATATCCATTTACTATTACTGCCAGAACATGTTGGGTGTAGTAGTTTCACCCCAACTGGGCAGTCAGAGGTTGCAGGCTACAGAAATATAGCAGAGTAAGGCTACTTTCACACCTGCGTTAGGTGCGGATCCGTATCTGCACAGACGGATCCGCACCTATAATGCAAACGCTTGTATCCGTTCAGAACTCCGTTCATTATTCTTTTTTAAAAAAAGTCTAAGTCAAAACAGATCCGTCCTGACTTACATTGAAAGTCAATAGGGGATGGATCAGTTTTCAATTGCACCATATTGTGTCAGTGAAAATGGATCCATCCCCATTGACTTACATTGTAAGTCAGGACGGATCCATTTGGCTCTGCATCACCAGCGTTTTGGTGTCCGTCTCCAGAGAGGAATGGAGGCGGAACGGAGCCAAACTGATGCATTCTGAACGGATCCTTATCCATTCAGAATGCATTGGGGCTAAACTGATCCGTTTTGAATCGTTTGTGACATCCCTGAAACGGATCTCACAAGCGGACCCAGAAACGCCAGTGTGAAAATAGCCTGTGAAATCCGTTTCAGGGATGTCACAAACGATTCAAAACGGATCAGTTCAGCCCCAATGCATTCTGAATGGATAAGGATCCGTTCAGAATGCATCAGTTTGGCTCCGTTCAGTTTGGCCCAGCCGTTACTTTCAATGTAAGTCAGGACGGATCCGTTTTGACTTGGACTTTTTTTTTTTTTTAAAGAATAATGCAAACGGATCCATTCTGAACGGACACAAGCGTTTGCATTATAGGTGCGGATCCGTCTGTGCAGATACAAGACGGATCCACACCTAACGCAGGTGTGAAAGTAGCCTTAGTTATAAAGCCAATGGAGTATTTTACCATATGAAGGCAAAAGAAATGCATGACAAAACCAGCTCTGCTACATAATGTAGCTGGTTTTACGTGGGAAATGCGTTGCTGGTACCTGATGCTGACACCTGCAGTTCTGCGTAAAAGTACATAGTTATGGTTGAGGCCATTTGTTAACTCTGCTACATCTGCTTATAAAGGGAAGAACAGACGGCGCACATTGGGGTATACCTTCTTGTTCTTGCATTAGTCTTTAGCCTGTGGCTCTCTAGACCTGGTGGAAATACAAATTTAGGCGGTTTGGGGGTGGAGGGAGGTTGGGGGGGCGGCGATGGGGAGGGGGCCCCATGGATCAGTTTTGCACCGGGGCCCCATGGATTTTATGTACGCCACTGGATAGACATTTCTACAATGAGACCCATGAAAAGTGAGGTATGCACACAGACCGCATCTGTATTTTGCCGAACTGCAGTTTGCAGACGAGAAAGCGGATACGGTTGTGCACAGGAGGCCTTATACTGTAGTAACCCATCCCTGACCTATATTTTTCTACAAAGTTGTTTCTAACTTGTTTAGAGAGCTCCTTGGCCTTCATGCTGCTTGCTTTATACTCACATCATGTGCACACAGGGGGACCTTATTCAACTTGTAACTTTGGAAGTTAATTGCAGGAACCAGACCCTAATAGCTTCTTAGCAAAGAGTAGTGGATATATGTGCACACTAGCCTTAGGCATTAGCGCCTAAGCCCACCAGAGTATCCTCTAGTACTCTGCTGGGCCCGTCCCTTCCATTCTAGAGAGCTTTCTGTTCAGAAAGTGGTAACACATATGAGCAGTTCTGGAGATGACTATGAAGCTTTAATTGTATACATTGTATACATTTATACATTGTAATTTCTAGAAAGAAACAATAATTATAGGTGTCAGGAGTCATGAGATGTGTTGAGTGGGACTTTCCATTAATTTTATGTTTTTTATATAAATCTGGTTCAGCAAGTTTTGTTTTTATTTAAAGGCACTGGTATAGCTTGCATTACAGGTCTTGTTTCTTTCTTTTAAAATGTCAATCTTGGATCCACCAGTATTTACAGTATCAAGTTCTTTATATTCGTGAGTCAGAAGATGAAGTACAGATAGATATGCTGCTATGCAACCTCTTTATTTTGCTGTTTCTGGGTTATGTCTGTGTAAAAACTAGTGCAAGTGAGAACACTGGGCAACACTTGTCAGCCAGTGAGAATTCAGCTCATATGGCAGCAAAAAGGACTACAAGTAGCAGCAAACTGCCATGCACCAAGACATGCAAACACTGGAAACATGAATAAATGTAAATTGCATTACTGTTATACATTGTATATAAAGATTTGAAGATCTTTGCGCACATTTTTGATCAAAATTGTGTCGGGCCCATATACCATTGACAAGGTGGTTTCTAACAGATGGGACCTACACTAAGAGACTTACTTCCTGGACTTTTGACTGTGACAAAGTGACACAAAGAAGTTGATTTGTTTGCTGTCCTGCCAAACCGTGACTTGCCTTCTCTGTATGTTGCATGGAGACACTGTGGCTCTGTATTTGCAAAGCCACGTGCCCCTGTATCATACTCTAGTGGGGAATTGTGCATGGAATTAGAGACATACAGAGGTACAATAGAAACCCATAGAAGTTTATTTGTTCTGTATACCTGGATATACTAGAAAAAAAAGAAGAAGCAGAGTGTTACATAGGACAGTATGTACAGTATGTTCAGGTTATGACAATAGAGCAGTTGACAATAGTTCAGGTGCTCTTTTCAGGTGTTCAGGATATATATATATATATATATACACTCACCTAAAGAATTATTAGGAACACCATACTAATACGGTGTTGGACCCCCTTTTGCCTTCAGAACTGCTCAGGTAGCCCGTGGCATTTAAACGATGGCCAATTGGCACTAAGGGGCCTAAAGTGTGCCCAGAAAACATCCCCCACACCATTACACCACCACCACCAGCCTGCACAGTGGTAACAAGGCATGATGGATACATGTTCTCATTCTGTTTACGCCAAATTCGGACTCTACCATTTGAATGTCTCAACAGAAATCGAGACTCATCCGACCAGGCAACATTTTTCCAGTCTTCAACAGTCCAATTTTGGTGAGCTTGTGCAAATTGTAGCCTCTTTTTCCTATTTGTAGTGGAGATGAGTGGTACCCGGTGGGGTCTTCTGCTGTTGTAGCCCATCCGCCTCAAGGTTGTGCGTGTTGTGGCTTCACAAATGCTTTGCTGCATACCTCGGTTGTAACGAGTGGTTATTTCAGTCAACGTTGCTCTTCTATCAGCTTGAATCAGTCTGCCCATTCTCCTCTGACCTCCAGCATCAACAAGGCATTTTCGCCCACAGGACGGCCGCATACTGGATGTTTTTCCCTTTTCACACCATTCTTTGTAAACCCTAGAAATGGTTGTGCGTGAAAATCCCAGTAACTGAGCAGATTGTGAAATACTCAGACTTGCCCGTCTGGCACCAACAACCATGCCACGCTCAAAATTGCTTAAATCACCCTTCTTTCCCATTCTGACATTCAGTTTGGAGTTCAGGAGATTGTCTTGACCAGGACCACAACCCTACATGCATTGAAGCAACTGCCATGTGATTGGTTGACCAGATAATCGCATTAATGAGAAATAGAACAGGTGTTCCTAATAATTCTTTAGGTGAGTGTATATATGGCTTGAGAAAGGCTCATACTGAGCTAAAACGTTGCCTTGTGACATGGGTGAATAACGTCTTGCATATTTTTTCACCTTTACCTTGGAGTGCTGCCTGCTTTTTGGATTTTTGAGAGAGAGAGAGAGAGAGAGCGAGAGAGAACTACTCCAGGGCAGTGATCTTCTCTGGCTCACAAATTCAGAACCAATTCTTAGCAACAAGGAAGATCGAAAGTGAAGAACATCTCAGGACCACACTGCAAGATTCAAAGATACCAATTCCAAACAGTGGAATGCAAACAAAACTCTTTATTATGATTTCTTTTTGTAACAGGTTTCATGGTATTAGCACCCAGTCTTCAGATAATGAGATTTGGGTGTTGATAATCTGTCCAAAAATCATGTGCATGTTTGATACTCAATGCTATTTTTCAAAAAATTGTGGATGTTCATTCTTACACCTGACAATCTTTGGTTGGATGTGTTTGGAATACTATCATTCAATAGTACTCATCACTTCTCCAGTTTCAATCTCACAGCTATTGTTAGTTATATGCTTGAAAAAAATCAATAGCACAGCTCAAAAAGTTCAATTCAATTTAAAGAATAGCTATAACTTAACTTCAATACAGATAGTTAGTGGGAGATAGTCAGTGTAGCTTAGATAGTGATATAGTGTAGCTTATAGGTTCCAGTGCAGGGTGTTAGGTAGTGTGATAGGTATTACTGTACTGTGCATTTTCTCCAGTCTCAGGAAAATTGTAACAGCTTGAAAAATTTAGCAAAAGTGAGCCACGCCTGTATTGGACACGCAATACGCGCACATTACATTGCCGATTTTCGCAATCAAGAAAATAATAGCTGGAGATCACGAATTCTAGAATTTGCTAATTTATGGCAAATATTATGCCAAAAATTAGCAAAATATCGTGAAAACGAATATTGCCTATGTTGCTCATCACTGGTACTTATTCACAGAAGATGTAGTGAAAAAAACGCGGCAATCATGACTCCTGGTTTGGGTGAGAGATTGACCCATATTTAATGTTATGTCACTGTTATGGGGCAGTAATGTGGTCTGTTATTCCTTGTTTATCCTTAGAGGTGGATCCAGGTTGAGGTTCAATATGTATGTCCCCTTTATGAAGACTGATGGAATGTCTTCTCCTGATTTGTCACGTTTGGTCATGTGGAGGCCGACGTCAGCAGTTCTCGCTTAAGAACTAAGAAGTTAAAGATATGCACCTAAAGCCAGAGCACACGCATCATGGAGGACTTGACGATGGATTTGCACGATTCCTGTCTGGAGCCTGGTTTACATGTCTGTACATACAGAAATATTGTGCTTTTTAGCAGTAATTTCCCCCACACTGCCCCCATACAGTAATTTCGCCCACACTGCCCCATACAGAATTTTCCCCCACACTGCCCCATATAGTAATTTCACCCACACTGCCCCCATACAGTATTTTCTCCCACACTGCCCCCACACAGTAATTTCCCCCACACTGCCACCACACAGTAGTTTCCCCCACACTGCCACCACACAGTAGTTTCCCCCACACTGCCACCACACAGTAGTTTCCCCCACACTGCCACCACACAGTAGTTTCCCCCACACTGCCACCACACAGTAGTTCCCCCCACACTGCCACCACACAGTAGTTTCCCCCACACTGCCCCCACACAGTAATTTCCCCCACACTGCCACCACACAGTAGTTTCCCCCACACTGCCCCCACACAGTAGTGTCCACCACACAGTAGTTTCCCCCACACTGCCCCCACACAGTAATTTCCCCCACACTGCCACCACACAGTAGTTTCCCCCACACTGCCTCCCACAAAGTAGTTTCCCCCACACCGTATTTTTCTCAACACTGCCACCACAGTAATTTCTTCCACACTGCCACCACACAGTAGTTTCCCCCACACTGCCTCCCACAAAGTAGTTTCCCCCACACCGTATTTTTCTCAACACTGCCACCACAGTAATTTCCCCCACACTGCCACCACACAGTAGTTTCCCCCACACTGCCTCCCACAAAGTAGTTTCCCCCACACCGTATTTTTCTCAACACTGCCACCACAGTAATTTCTTCCACACTGCCCCCACACAGTAGTTTCCCCCACACTGCCCCCCACAGTAATTTTCCCCACACTGCCCATATAGTAATTTGCCACACATATAGTATTCCTCCTATAATTATTCCCCCCCCCCCACACTGCCCCCACACAGTAGTTTCCCCCCACACTGCTCCCACACAGTAGTTTCCCCCACACTGCTCCCACACAGTAGTTTCCCCCAACTTCCCCCCACACAGTACTTTCCCCCACACAGTAGTTTCCCCCACACTGCCCCCACACAGCCCCCACACAGTAGTTTCCCCCACACTGCTCCCACACAGTAGTTTCCCCCAACTTCCCCCCACACAGTACTTTCCCCCACACAGTAGTTTCCCCCACACTGCCCCCACACAGCTCCCACACAGTAGTTTCCCCCAACTTCCCCCCACACAGTAGTTTCCCCCACACTGCCCCCACACAGTAGTTTCCTCCACACTGCCCCCACACAGTAGTTTCCTCCACACTGCCCCCACACAGTAGTTTCCTCCACACTGCCCCCACACAGTAGTTTCCCCCACACTGCTCCCACACAGTAGTTTCCCCCAACTTCCCCCCACACAGTACTTTCCCCCACACTGTAGTTTCCCCCACAATGCCCCCACACAGTAGTTTCCTCCACACTGCCCCCACACAGTAGTTTCCTCCACACTGCCCCCACACAGTAGTTTCCCCCACACCGCCCCCCACAGTAATTTTCCCCACACTGCCCATATAGTAATTTGCCACACATATAGTATCCCTCCCATAATTATTTGCCCCCCACAGTAATTTCCCACACACTGCCCCCACACAGTAGTTTCCCCCACACTGCTGATTTCACTACCGCATAGGCCTCAGGAGTATGTGGGCATCAGTGAGCGCTTACATCTGCATTGATGCAAGCGCTCATTGCTTCTGGCACCCCCCTGAGAGCCGGCACCTGGGGCGGACCGCCCCCTACTAGGCACGTGTTTGCGTGGGTTTCCTCTGGGTACTCCTGTTTCCTCCCACACTCCAAAGACATACTGTTAGGTACCTTAAATTGTGACCCCCATTGGGGACAGCTTGCTGCTAATATCTGTAAAGCGCGGCAGAAAATGTCTGTGCTATATAAGGCTACTTTCACACTAGCGTTCGGGCGGATCCGTTAAAATGGCAAAAAAAAAGCTAAGTGTGAAAATAGCCTCGGACGGATCCGTCCAGACTTTCAATGTAAAGTCAATGGGGGACGGATCCGCTTGAAGATTGAGCCACATTGTGGCATCTTCAAACGGATCCGTCCCCATTGACTTACATTGTAAGTCTGGACGGATCCGCACGCCTCCGCACGGCCAGGCGGACACCCGAACGCTGCAAGCAGCGTTCAGCTGTCCGCCTGTCCGTGCGGAGGCGAGCGGAGCGGAGGCTGAACGCCGCCAGACTGATGCAGTCTGAGCGGATCCGCATCCATTCAGACTGCATCAGGGCTGGACGGCTGCGTTCGGGTCCGCTCGTGAGCCCCTTCAAACGGAGCTCACGAGCGGACCAGCGAACGCTAGTGTGAAAGTAGCCTAAGTGAGCAAAATAAAGGAATAAAGACGTATCAAGTGATTCACTTTTTTCCTTTATCATATATACTTGAAGCTATGACAACAAAGCTCACCTGTGTAGTTCAGAGCTGCCCCTCTGTGCATACACATTTAATAGCTGTCAGCCATTCGCTCCACCATCAGTGATCTCTCCCGATCCCCTAACAACTCCTTCATACAAATGAACATTTAACTCGACTGAGTGTGTATTCTATCTCCCAGGTGAACAAAAGGATTAGGTGAAAATATTCATTTAGCCCGATCCATTAGGGTGTCATCTGAACCCACCGTTCTCGGCAGGTTCTGCCAACAACACACTAATGTGTATGGGGGCCTTTAGAGACACCTGGTGACTATTCCATTAGCCATCTACTAATGTGGCTTACCTCGTAAAGACCAGGCCAGTTTTGTTTTTTCCTCATTGCATTCCGGCCACCATATCACTTTTTACTTTTTCTTCGATGTAGCTGTATGAAGCTTTATTTTTCAGGACAAGTTGTATTTTATGCAGGTGCCAATTTTGGTATTATACACAATAGCATTTAATTTTTATTTACAGATGCATTTTATTTAATATTTGTAATAATGTATTCATTGTATTCTTGCATTTAATGATGACCTCACAGATATTCCCTTTGAAGCAATCAAATTGGAGTTCCCTCCTCACATCCTCCTCTTGAGTGCTCAGATCTCTGAACGGAGCTTCAGCTATGTATTACAGCCATTGTCCCAATCCTGATTACATGAGCACACTCGCTGTTTCTGCATGATAAGCAGGACAAGTATGCTCATCCTAATGCGGCATCTGCCTGACACTCAGGAAGAACAAACTGGTCCTGTGTCCTCAACCAGTTAAAGGACATGATTCTTGAAGACAACTTCTGTCCATGTGTCTTGTTAGGGCATATGGACAAAAGGAGGGGGTTACAACATTCAAGAAACCCCCTATGAACCAAACCTGAGAACTACTACGTGAGCTGCTTGCCTAGGGTGCTGGAGCCCAGACTCGCATTGTGATCAGATCTAATATCAAAGGGATAGTCTGTGATGAAACTAGAAGATGATGCATCTATAGCTAATTTTTTAAAGCCCTTCAACAATATAGTTTCAGACAGTAGTTTTTCTAGGGAAAATTATGGTAATTCCTTCTATGGCAAACCAGTCTGTCATTATAACATCTGATCACTGCAGTATGCAAAATGAACCAAAACCAATGTGCGTGAATGTAACCCATCAATACATTTCAAACACTTAGGCCCCTTGCAGACGAGCGAGTATTCCACGCGGGTGCAATGCGCGATGCGAACGCATTGCGCCCGCACGAAACCCGCACCCATTCATTTCAATGGGGCTGTGTACATGTGCGTTGGTTTTCACGCATCACTTGTGCGTTGCCTGAAAATCGCAGCATGTTCTATATTCTGCAATTTTGAATGGAGTGAATGGAGCTGCGTGAAAAATGCATTACATCCGCAAGCATGTGTGGATGCGATGTGTTTTTCACGGATGGCTGCTAAGAGATGTTGTTTGTATACATTCAGTTTTTTTATCACGTGCGTGCAAAACGCATTGCACCCACGAGGAAACAACTGAACGCAATCGCAGACAAAACTGAATGACTTTGCCTGTGAAATCGCACATTTTTCACTGAACGCATTCGCAACGCATCCGGACCTAATCTGCACACGCTTATCTGCAACAGGCCTTACTGTTATGACGCCAATCTTCATACACCATATAACGACATAAAAACATGTAAATAAGTAACTGCTAGAGTGAAACTTTACAAAGTCTGATTTATAGTGGATTGTCAAACCTAAGAGTATATTATGAATCCTACTGCAGTATGTTTGTCAGGAGGTTTTACAAGCCCTGAGATATTGCACAATTTATTACCCAGCGACTGTGCTGTGGTCAGTCATCAGACATAGTCACTAGTGAAACTTGTAGACAGTATTTATACGGGTAGTGCCCTGCCAACAGCCTCACCGTCAGCATAAAGGTTTCTGGCCAAAATATAAACATAGGAAAGTCCAGTTTTAGGCAATTGCTAGTCAGAACTTGGTGGAGTTTAGAAAACCTTGTATTGTACTGTAGTCCATTTACTGGTAGCAGATTGCTTCATATTACTAAGTCTGTTATACATACAGTATATATCAATTTAAAATATATATATCACAATCAACTACCTCTTGTGTCACCCCCATTTCCTAGATTGTGAGCTCTTGTGAGCAGGGCCTCACTCCTAGTGTTTTAGTTGTATATTAGCCAGTTACCTTGTGATGTCTTTTGTTTTCTACATGAACCCTCTGAATTTGTAAAGCGCTGCGGAGTATGGTGGCGCTATAGAAATATTATTATTATATATTTCCACAGCGTGAAATGGTTATTAGACTTTCAGGGAATTGTCCAAAAACATTTTTATTCACAATGATTTTCAAGAATTTGGATTTCTTGTGCACTCATATTTGGTTCAGTTGCTGGGACTGTGAAACCTGCTGCCGGCCGTGGCCCGTATTGCGGCCCGCAAACAGTGGGATGCAGACCCATTCATTTGATCTTGTTCACTTGAACTTGTTCTATTTTTTCGCAGTGTGGATGGATCATGGACCCATTCAAGTTGAATGGGTCTGGATCTGTCACAGCAGCTGCACGGATGGTGCCCATGCATTGGGGACTGCAAATTGCGGTCCCCAATGCACGGAATGGCTGAACAACGGCCGTGTGCAAGAGGCCTAATACAGGATCACTCTGTTAGTTTAGTAATTGTAGTGTAAATGAATATTCAGTGGCTCAACACTTCCCCCAAACACAGAATGGGTGCTCACTCCAAATAGACGTACCCAATGTCAAATCAACTGCATAAAGAAAAATTTAATGGTTGGCACTCTCTACCTGTGACTGCACGGATGAATCAATGCCCTTGGATCAAACAAATCTATTTATTAAAAATCAAAAACACTTAAAAACATCACAATAAAAAACACCATAACACTCATATGCCATATAGCAACCATATTAGAAATGGGAATTCGTGAGAATATGGTCCGATTCACGTAGGATATAAGCATATGTATATCCCTACCACTACTTGTCCTGTAGGCACTGCGTCATCTATGGTTGTCGCAACTTGACAATAGATACATCGTGGTGGAATATAGCAGGTAAGTCTCTCATATAACTTATACTTGGACTATAATTGTATAAATGTCTCAGTCTCCACTATATCAAACAATGTACTGTGAATTGGTAGCAACATCTGTTGCCCAGAAACTGTATATATAGGTAGTTCAAATTGTCAGTATTACTTTACCACTCGTAGTATTCACGCTGTGAGGACCGAAATTCTCTGCTGGCTCTACAAGTCTCACTGGCATCCCACGTGATCGAGGGTCGGCTCTATGTCTCACGTGTTCTGAGATTCTGTGTCTCACGTGATCGAGAGCTGTGTTTCAGTGCCAGGTCCTAAAATAATTTGGATCGCATCTTTAATGGGCAGGTATTCCTCGATACTGGAAGTACATTATATATGTACAGTGACCATGGCCATGGAATTCTTGAAGGTTAATATTGTTCGTCAAATACTGCCCAAAAATCACCATCACGTGTTTCAGAGATGACTTTCTCCTTCTTCAGTGTTATATTAGAGGCTTACCTGCTATATTCCACCGCAATGTATCTATTGTCAAGTTGCAAAAGCCATAGATGAAGCAGTGCCTACAGGACAAGTAGTGGTAGGGATATACATATGCTTATATCCTACGTGAATCGGACCATATTCTCACGAATTCCCATTTCTAATATGGTTGCGTTCCAGTCCTATACAGATTGCCTTGACGCCAGCGGACAGGCACAAATAATTTTGTACAAAATGTATTTGCCAAGAATTTCACATTTATAAAATGAGCATAGCATTAGCAGCAGAATATTTTCTATAATTATGGCATAATATTGTACTTTATTTGTGGTTGCAGAGTGCTGTTGCGTTGTTTTTTATGTACTTGAAATGTTAACAACCACTATATCACTGCAGGTTAGTATTTTATTGAGCTAATTAGTTATATGACATATGATATGAGGTAATTCATGTACTATTAGCTCCCAATTCAGGTTTGTCTGTTTAGTAATGTGTCCTTTTCCATTCACATTGTCAGTGTCCAGTTAAGGTACAATAGATAATGTGGAAAAAGTCCAAGACGATGTTATTGAAAACCATTTCCTTCTCCAGGTGAAATGTATGATACAGCAGGGCATACGGGGAACATAACATATTCAGGCAAGATTTATTTATCTGCTGTCCAATCCAACTTCCTCATATGCAAACTCTGAGGTAGACATGTGAGCTCCAGAAAGTGAAACAAGTTTCTAGAGTCTGGGCAGCTTTTTGGCTTTTAGTTCTTCAGGGCAGAGCTCTGATCAGTGACTCCAATGTAGCCTAGCAGTCTAAGGTATCTGAAATTATTCTTTTGTAGTATAAGATGCTCAGGTAGTCTTGTCACCTTGCTTTACACCACATCACTGCTTGTTCACGCTGGCTGATGTGCACTAGCACAGCATGAAGTTAGTGCATGGAGCGGTGTTCTAACAAAAGAATTACAAATGACTGCAAGCAACTAAGGAATGAATAATTAAAGGGGTTCTCCAGGCTTTAACTAAGTTGCCCCTGTCAGCGTAGGCTGAGTTCACATCACCATTCAGCCTTTCCGTTTAGGAGCAGGAGAACGGAAAGGACAGGTTTGGCACATAACTGAGCCGAATGGAGCCTACGGACCCCACAGACTATAATGGGGTCTGTTAGGTTTCCGCTCAGAAGAAGATTTTGAAGCGGAGAAAAAGTAGTGCATGCAGGACTTTTGTCTCTGCTTCAAAAATCTTCCGCTGAGCGGAAACCTAATGGACCCCATTATAGTCTATGGGGGGCTTAGGTTCCATTCGGTACATGAGAGTCAACAAATCTTTGACTCTTTTTTTCTGTGCGGAAATTGACCTGCCCTGCAGATTTCCAAATCCGTAGCACGTGAACACCAAATATCACGATTAGAAATGACATTTTTTGGTGCCGTTTGGGAGCAGACATTTCCGTATGGATCTTCTAGGCGTTCAACCGCACCCGTGTGCAGGTACCTTAGGAAATATTTCTGGCAGACAATGTCCAATGCTCAGTCCCGCCTGCATGAGGATATTTGCGATGGCAATCACCCTGTATACGTCTTCATGTTTTTTAGGATTGAAGCCCTTTTGCGTTGGCAGGCAGCTCTAGAGAAGGTATTTTTAAGTGCCCTACTTGATTGTTTTAAGTGTTGAGAGAAGAAAAAGCCAAATCAGATCTGAGGGTGAAAGCAGATAAGCGCTCAGCACCATCCGAGGACAGAACTCATTGGAGAGGGGGGTGACCTCTGCACTGAGGACATCAGAACGGACGATAGAAAAAAAACATATGCAGACAGTGGGCATATCTACTATGGGGGCACAATGTGGGCATAACTACTTTATGGGGCACTAAGGGCGGAATTGAGTATGTATAGATATACATTGGCGTGTTTAGTATTTATTTATATTGTGTTTGTGTAGGGGTCTGGAGTGTGGTCTGTATTTGTGTCTGGGGTCTGGAGTGTGGTCTGTATTTGTGTAGGGGGTCTGGAGTGTGGTCTGTATTTGTGTAGGGGGTCTGGAGTGTGGTCTGTATTTGTGTCGGGGGTCTGGAGTGTGGTCTGTATTTGTGTAGGGGGTCTGGAGTGTGGTCTGTATTTGTGTAGGGGGTCTGGAGTGTGGTCTGTATTTGTGTTGGGGGTCTGGAGTGTGGTCTGTATTTGTGTAGGGGTCTGGAGTGTGGTCTGTATTTGTGTAGGGGTCTGGAGTGTGGTCTGTATTTGTGTAGGGGTCTGGAGTGTGGTCTGTATTTGTGTAGGGGGTCTGGAGTGTGGTCTGTATTTGTGTCTGGAGTGTGGTCTGTATTTGTGTCGGGGGTCTGGAGTGTGGTCTGTATTTGTGTAGGGGTCTGGAGTGTGGTCTGTATTTGTGTTGAGGGTCTGGAGTGTGGTCTGTATTTGTGTAGGGGGTCTGGTGTATTTTCAGTATTTGTGTAGGGGGTCTGGAGTGTGGTCTGTATTTGTTTCGGGGGTCTGGAGTGTGGTCTGTATTTGTGTAGGGGGTCTGGAATGTGGTCTGTATTTGTGTAGGGGTCTGGAGTGTGGTCTATATTTGTGTAGGGGGTCTGCAGTGTGATCTGTATTTGTGTAGGGGGTCTGGAGTGTGGTCTGTATTTGTGTCGGGGGTCTGGAGTGTGTTCTGTATTTGTGTAGGGGGTCTGGTGTATTTTCAGTATTTGTGTAGGGGGTCTGGAGTGTGGTCTGTATTTGTGTAGGGGGTCTGGAGTGTGGTCTGTATTTGTGTAGGGGGTCTGGTGTATTTTCAGTATTTGTCTACAGGTCTTATATAAATGGGTGATGCCTGAAGGAAATAACAGTCCTAAAGCTGCCGCTTTGTGATCCCCTCTTCGGAATCTCCCTCATGTCCTGTCAGAAATGAGCTGCTATAATGATTACAATAACTCTATAGGAAAGCTGCCGACACTTCATTGCACCGGTCCGTGAGTCCTTGGTGCAGGTAACTTCTCTCCATGGCTCTGTCTGGTCCATCCTTTTGCATCACTGGAGCTCCGCATATAACGGCAGCCCTCTCAGGTAGGGTATGAGAAGCGCTGACCGGTAAATGTAGAAGCAGCAGCCGTGGACCCGGGCAGTGCGGGCACCGACAGCTCCCGCCTCAGCGGCGAGGCCACGCCCACAGCCGTTATAGGCAGCGGCTCCCGCTGAGCCCCGCACTCAGCTGTGCAGTCCCAGGATGGGAGAGTGGCCCTCACCTCAGGACTCCTCGCCGCCCCTCCAGTGACTCCCCATGGACGCAGCAGTGGAGTCTGATATTGTGTGGAGGAATATTACAGCAGCACTGGGGGTAAGCACTGCGCCTGCATACCGCCCTTTATCACGAGGGTCCTGATGCTTTTCTGCTGTCTTCTTTAGCAGATTCTAATATGGGAAATGTCCAATGTAAACAGCAAATATCATATCAAACCCAGAAATAATCGGGACCCAGACCTAGTTCTCATTGCTCCAGTGACAGATCAGGAAAGCCTTTGTGAAGCCACAGGTTGTAGTTGTGCTAGGATCGGAGCAGTTCTCTGCACTGTCAAGATACGATCGTAATCGTGAGCAGATCTTTGCCCGATTCTTTGTCCTGTTTAATATAAGTACTAGTCTTTATCCTTGTGAAGGCCATGGATGTGTGTGCTGCTAATGGGTTGGTTTAAAGGATAAGTCTGCCTGGTCCTGGTCATTTCTGTGGGATTCAGAGTGATATGAGATAGATAGATAATTGGACGAGAGATAGATATAGATAAATATGAGATGATACATAGCTAGTAAATAGATGATAGATAGATGAGATAAATAAATAGATGGATGGATAGACAAATAGATAATTGGACGAGAGATATAGATAAATATGAGAAGATACATAGCTAGTAGAGAGATGATAGATGAGAGAGATAGATAAATAGAAGATGACAGATGCATAATGAGATAATAGGTAATCAGATAGATAGGTACACAGGATATAGATGGATAGAAAATAGATATTTGATAGATACATAGATAAAGATAGGTAGACAGCTATGGAATAGATAGATATGAAGTAGACAGATTGATTGATAGATTAGACAAATAAAAATAAATAATCCGGCACTCCAAAATGAGATCCAATGTGAAATGTTTATTGCAGCGTTTCAGCTCTGTCCTCAGAGTCTTTCTCAAGCAAAGTGCGTCAGACTTGGGGAGAGTTATACAGACGGACCCTTTCTGTGCTGGTCTGTGGTACCCCCCGCACCGCCGGAGGTGTCGGATTAGGAACGTCCTCCAGCATAGGGGGCATAAACTGAAAGCCACCTGCTTCGCTGTAGATTTCTGGCTTCATTTGCACCAGAAAATGGGCATAAATGAAGATACATTTACCACGCCCCTTCACACCCTTACCACGTCCCCTTTCCGAAAAGTGGGGAGGGTGGCGTAAAAACTACTCTTAGTGAGAAAAACCCCCATAAAGCCGCATACAAGTAGTTTGCAACTTTTTGACGGCACTTTTCTGGCGTACATATTATACAGCAAGCGTGTCAGTGACATCATCAAGAGGAGTCATTTATAAACATACATGACATGAATCTATAGATGGCATACACAGTGACCCTGATGTGTCGGGGTGTGTATAATGCTCTGACTTTACTTCGCAGTCTCTTTGGCGAGTAGCTGTATTCCTGCCCCCAAATTGGGAATCGATTTTTATAATCAGTTTATTGGACTAGCTGAATATCATTTGGGCATTTCTATATATTGGACATTAAAGTATAACTGTAATTTTTTATTTATTTTTTTGAGTATTGGATTGTGGTGATTAATATCTCCTTGGTGGCCCTATTTCAGCTTTTCACTGTGTACTCAATTACCCCTTAATTCCACAGTTTTGTTCCCTGTACTGCCTATTTTTACCTGTGCTTAAAATCAGGTTGCTATGCAGGTTCTATGTGTTGAAAAGGAAGCACTGAGCCTGCAAGGTCACATTACAGACAGCCAGGGACTATAAGTAAATGATTAAAGCCAGGTCCTCCCCAGCAGCTGATAACAGTGCCTGGGCTGTGTGCACTTCTCCCTGTCCCTGCGCTTGGCAGACGCTCCCTCACTCAGCAGAGCTGGAGAATGCAGAGCCGAAGCAGCGCAGACCAGGGAAGGGAGATCTGCCGTCTGCTCAGTGTATAAATGAAAGCAGCATGTGGTAAGAGGACCCCTTTGTGCTGCAGGAGATTAACCCTTTAGGGTGGAGGGCTCTGGTTACTGACACTTTTGGGGGGCTATTGTTACTGGCTAGTGAGGGCAGGCGGGATTAGCCTCAGCGTGAGGGCAGTGGCGGCCATCTTAACTGAATAGTGAAATTGCAGTTTTATGCAGACTGGTTGCTAAGGGCTGAATCTTATTAAATATGGGGTAAGTCAATCTAATAGTAACTGATTCTGGAATATCATGTTATTAGTAACTACATATATGAAAATTGAAATTAGGGTCTAAGTGTGACAGTTATCCTTTAATGGTCACTATGTATCATTATGTGATCTATATATTTATGTCATGTATGTTTCTAAATGAATCATCTTCATTATGGCATTGACACACACTGATAGATGGATAAATATGAGATGATAGATAAATAGATAGATGGATAAATATGAGATGATATGTAGATAGATAGATAAACTCAAAGAAATTCCACGGCACTCCCAGGGATGTAAATCAAAAGTGACGTTCTTTAATCACCAAAGAGAAAGGTCCCAGTAAGAGGACTGAAACGTCTCTTTGGTGATTAAGGCCTCTTTCACACGACCGTATGGGTTTTTCAGTATTTTGCGGTCCGTTTTTCACAGATCCATTGTTCCTTTTTTTGTTTCTGTTGTGTTTCCATTTCTGTTCCGTTTTTCCATAAGGCATATACAGTATACAGTAATTACATAGAAAAAATTGGACTGGGCATAACATTTTCAATAGATGGTTCCGCAAAAACGGAACGCATACGGAAGACATACGGATGCATTTCCGTATGTGTTCCTTTTTTTGCGGACCCATTGACTTGAATAGAGCCACGGAACGTGATATGCGGGCAATAATAGGACATGCTCTATCTTTCAACGGAACGGAAATACGGAAACGGAATGCATACGGAGTACATTCCGTTTTTTTTTTGAACAACCATTGAAATGAATGGTTCCGTATACGACCGAATACGGAACGCAAAAAACAGGTTCCCTACTCAACGGCCGACACGCGGAATCACGACACATGTTTACATATACATACACCATATAGATGCAACATAAATACACCATATACATGGTACACATACATAAATACACCATATACATGGTACACATACCCCATAGTAGTGTCATCCGCAGATCCCCCTATAGCAATGTCATTCACAGATGTCCCCATAGCAGTGTCATCCACAGATGTCCCCATAACAGTGTCATCTAGAGATCCCCATAACAGTGACATCCAGAGATCCCCATAACAGTGACATCCAGAGATCCCCTCCATAACAGTGTAAACACAAAAGGGGTTGGTCAGCACATCCCAATATGCAGGTGCACGCTGCTATGACTGGAAGTAAAACAACACAACATATAATGCAACATCTCTCTGCGAACCAAATAAAGTACAAAAACATATTATAATGCTAATAAAGTAGAGATGCTTGGCAAATACATTTTGTACAAAATTATTTGTGCCCGTCTGCCGCACGTCAAGGTGATCTCTGTAAGACGGGAACCTAACACTACATTCTACCTGTACCTGTACCTACCTACGATCTTCGCATTGGGATGTGCTGACCAACCCCTTTTGTGTTTCCATTGTATTTTGCACTAGAGGTGTGGCTGACTACAGTCGGTCGTGCACTCCTGACCAGCCTGTCTGCCTCATAGGCTGATTTTAATTAGCATGAGTTTAAAGCTTAGACTGCTCTTCCCCACTCACTGGAAGCCCCTGACACCAGGAGAGGTATGGAGTGGGTAGTAGACTCGGCATGCATGTTGGTACTTGCATCCCCTGTATTCAATGGAGGCCATTTTGGCGCCAAAAATGATAAAAATCAAAGGGGACCTAGCATGCATGTGGAACGTACACCCCCTGAATTTCATGGTCGCCGTCATGGCACTTAAAGGGGTTCTGCACTTTGTTTTAACTGATGATCTATCCTTTGGATAGATCATCAGCTTCTGATCGGCGGAAGTCCGACACCCAGAACCCCCGCCGATCAGCTGATTGAGAAGGCCGCAGCCTTCTCACTGTTTACCGCCCGCCCACTGACGTCACGACTAGTATCAACTAGCGTGGGCAGGGCTAAGCTCTGTTCACTTGAATTAGGTAGGTACAGTTAGAACGTAGTGTTAGGTTCCCGTCTTACAGAGATCGTAGGTAGGTACAGGTACAGGTAGAACGTAGTGTTAGGTTCCCGTCTTACAGAGATCGTAGGTAGGTACAGGTACAGGTAGAATGTAGTGTTAGGTTCCCGTCTTACAGAGATCACCTTGACGTGCGGCAGACGGGCACAAATAATTTTGTACAAAATATATTTGCCAAGCATCTCTACTTTATTAGCATAGCATAAGCATTATACAGTAATATGTTTTTGTACTGTATTTGGTTCGCAGAGAGCTGTTGCATTATATGTTGTGTTCCCTCCATAACAGTGTGTTATCCACAGATCCCACATAACAGTGTGTGATCTACAGATCCCAAATAACAGTGTCCTCCACAGATTCCCCATAACAGTGTCAGCCACAGACCACCATTAGTTCAAAACCCACCAAAAGCACACCTTTTGGTTCAAAATATTTTTTTCTTATTTTCCTCCTCAAAAACCTAGGTGCGTCTTATGGGCAGGTGCGTCTCATAGGGTGAAAAATACGGTACTGCAAATTTCATACTCCTCCTCGGGTAAAAATATTCCTCAAAAATGGTCGGAGGAGTATTTTGACTCTTCTGGAAAAAATTTAGTGCGACCTCTGGTTAGGACACTTCTAGCAAAAAAGTGATCTGTTTTGCCCTGGGGATAGAAATCATCATTGCATGAGGCCTGTGCACAACATGACTCATTTTTCTCTAGGCGACATCATCTGTTGCTTCTATTAACGTCTTACTGACTGGCTTAGTATAGACAAGATGTTACTAACTTACTAATGCTGTCTAATAGCTAGACAATGTGGACTTAGAGGAGAAGCTGTAGTCATCAGAACTTAAGACCCCCATCTACATTTGTGTATTGTAGGCCAAACTCGCTGAGAACGGTGGGTTTGGCCGACATTTATGGATAGCTCCCAACCAGGGGTGGATTGGCCATAGACCTTACAGGGAAATTCCCAGTGGGCCGATGCCTCACGGGTCTGCCTGAGCCCTCCTCACAGCCAGCCAGTATTTTGTGATGCACTGTGGTATTTGGTGGCTCTGTTGGGGTGGTATAATGTGCCACAATATGGTATTGCAGGCTCTACCTTTCATCAATTTAGACCCGACTACAAAATGGGACCACTTTTAGTATTTTTTCCAGGGCCACTTTAAGTTCCCAGTCCGCCCCTGCTCCCAATTGTCCACCAACAGATGATGCCGGAGGAGAGAGTTCTCCGGGGAGATAAGCCACCATCAAATTTGTCTGGTTTCGGCTTTTTCCTCTCTTCCCTAGAATACACCTACACGTTCAGCCAAGCCTGCCATGTATGTGTATGAGGGAGCCGGCCCGGAGGGGAGTCGGGAGAGATAGCTGTTGGCCAAATGATTGTTTGTGCGACAGCTGTTGAATGTGTATGTCCAGCTTTAGATACACCAAATTTATTACAGTCGAGGAAGGTTTATCGAGATTGGCGTTTCCTGTGCCAGTCTTGATCTTTTAATAAATTAGGCTCCTCCGTAGCTCTCAGTGCCCCAGGAAGTCAGTAGTAATATTATCATTTACAGCGGTTTCTGGTATAAATTGCATTAAATCTGTCTGCCCCACCTCCTGATAAGCCCCGCCCCTTTATCACCGTTTTAGAAAACTGTTGAGAAGCTCAAACAGTGGCACATTGTGGGCAAATATGGCGTGCACCATAGTAAAATAAGTCCGCACTATTATGTGCCCTTGATATTAGACATCGGAGAGATTTAGGGTACTTTCACACTTGCGGCAGGACGGATCCGACAGGCTGTTCAACCTGTCGGATCCGTCCTTCCGCTATTTTGCCATGCCGCTGGACCCCCACTCCGTCCCCATTGATTATAATGGGGACAGGGGCGGAGCTCCGGCAGTGCATGGCGAAAGGCCGCTGGACTAAAAGTCCTGCATGTCCGACTTTTTAGTCCGGCGGCCTATCACCGCGAACTGCCGTACTGCGCCGGAGCTCCGCCCCAACCCCATTATAGTCAATGGGGACGGAGCGGTGGTTCGGCGGCACATCGAAATAGCGGAAGGAAGGATCCGACAGGGTGAACAGCATGTCGGATCCGTCCTGCCGCAAGTGTGAAAGTACCCTTATTAAGCTGAACGAGCCAATTCTGGCTTGTAGATGCCTACATTTATTGTGTTTTGGACACTTTTAGCACCTGTCTCGACAAAAGTGTATGGCTTAGCGGGAAAGGGGTACAGCTACATAGCAATTTTTGGCGCGACAGGCGTCCCTACTCAATTATCGCCGTGTAGCAGGGCAGGCAGAGAAATAAATGGGGTTGCAGCAAGACTCGCATGTTTGCTGGGACTGCAATCCCAGACTGGCAGAGAAATCCAGCAGTGTTGGATTTTTTTGCGGTGCTGGGGTCACGATAAACATGCGTGTAGCGCTGCGACCCCATTCATTTCTATGGATGCCCTGCTACACTGCAATACTTTGGCGGGCAAAATCAAGGTGTAGTTGTACCCTTCAGATATATCAACCACAGCACCAAACTTTTGGTTTAAAATAAGCCAACCACTTAGTGGTGTAAAGTTAGACAACAGTGTCAAATGTATCACCCAGTATGACCCACTTTGATAAATCTAGCGCAAGTTTAGACTGTCTATAGTCTAAAGCCTGTATTACACTGCAGATAATCTCCAATGAGCATTTGCTCATCGTCCAATGAAAATCTTATGATGTCAGAAAATGATCGTCTTCAGGTGGCAGATCGCGGTGTCTAATTACGATCTGCCGCTGGTAAACCACTATACAGCATGGGGATGAGCGATGGCATATCGGTCGCTTTTCCTCACGCATGCAGAGGAGATCGCTGCAGGTAATAGCAGTGGTTCCCTCCGTTAGCGAGCAGATGATTGCCGGAGAAGAACGCTTCTCTCCCGACAATAGTCTGCCACATGGTGTGTAATACTGCCTTAAAGGTGTATTCTCAGCACGCTGTCCACTTCCTGGCTTCGGCACTCGGCAGGGGGCGGGCTCCATCTTGATTGAAGTCTTCTGCCGGCCGGGCCGCGCGCAGTACTGAACGCGCATGCGCCCTGTTGACTTCTTCCTGGCAAGTATACTATACTGACCAGGAAGAAATCACCATAGCGCATGCGCGGCCTCGGCGTGCGCTTTTGGGATTGAGCGCGGCCGGCTGGGAGAAGAGAAGAAGTCGTCTGTGCACGGCCACCGCGATTCCTGAGAAGAGCGGTGGCCGTAACCAGGGGAGACGGAAGACAACAGTCAGGTAAGTATATGCTTATTTTCTTCTAAGAGGAATTTGTTAATTAATATATTTAGAAAAATGATCACTGTTAAATCATTAACAGATTTAACAGTGATCATTAAGATGGGAATACCCCTTTAAGAGGGTAGTGTGTTGTGAGGGTAATAGTTGAAGTAACTTTTATATAGGAAATAGGAAAAAGAACAGACAGCAGGTGGCGCTATACAGATACATTTTATGGAATATGTCATTGGCTACACAACATTTTTAATTACATGCAATTACAAAAGTATTCCGATCCAGGTGCTGGTTTGAAAACTGTGGAATCATTTTCATGGGATAAATTAAATCTGACCACCTAGCCATGGTCCCTTTTCTAGACTCTCTACAATAGACTCTATTGAGGCACAAAAATAATCTAAAACTATTAATAAATGTTGCATACATGAAATTGTGCCTCATTTTGAGTAGTAAATCCGCCCCATAACACCAGTCTGAGGGCTTGTTCACACAACTGTGTGCTGTTGACGCAAATTGCGGTCCACAATCCACGGGCACCGGCCGTGGGGCTGCCGCATGCAGATTGCGACCCCATTCACTTGAATGGGGTCTGCAATCCGTCCTTTCCTCAAAAAGATAGAGCAAGTTCTATCTTTTTGTGGTGCGGGGGCATGAAACGGAACTCTGTAGTGCTTCCGTTCCGTGGTTCCGTTCCATTACGCACCACATCTCCATAAATCTGCCTGGTCCTGGTCATTTCTGTGGGATTCAGAGTGATATGAGATAGATAGATAATTGGACGAGAGATAGATATAGATAAATATGAGATGATACATAGCTAGTAGATAGATGATAGATAGATGAGATAAATAAATAGATGATAGATAGACAGATAGATAATTGGACTAGAGATATAGATAAATATGAGATGATACATAGCTAGTAGATAGATGATAGATAGATGAGATAAATGAATAGATGATGGATAGACAGATAGATAATTGGACGAGAGATATAGATAAATATGAGAAGATACATAGCTAGTAGATAGATGATAGATAGATTAGATAAATGAATAGATGGATGGATAGACAGATAGATAATTGGACGAGAGATATAGATAAATATGAGAAGATACATAGCTAGTAGAGAGATGATAGATGAGAGAGATAAATAGAAGATGACAGATGCATAATGCGATGATAGATAATGAGATAATAGGTAATCAGATAGATAGGTACACAGGATATAGATGGATAGAAAATAGATATTTGATAGATACAGATAGGTAGACAGCTATGGAATAGATAGATATGAAGTAGACAGATTGATTGATAGATTAGACAAATAAAAATAAATAATCCGGCACTCCAAAATGAGATCCAATGTGAAATGTTTATTGCAGCGTTTCAGCTCTGTCCTCAGAGTCTTTCTCAAGCAAAGTGCGTCAGACTTGGGGAGAGTTATACAGACGGACCCTTTCTGTGCTGGTCTGTGGTACCCCCCGCACCGCCGGAGGTGTCGGATTAGGAACGTCCTCCAGCATAGGGGGCATAAACTGAAAGCCACCTGCTTCGCTGTAGATTTCTGGCTTCATTTGCACCAGAAAATGGGCATAAATGAAGATACATTTACCACGCCCCTTCACACCCTTACCACGTCCCCTTTCCGAAAAGTGGCGTAAAAACTACTCTTAGTGAGAAAAACCCCCATAAAGCCGCATACAAGTAGTTTGCAACTTTTTGACGGCACTTTTCTGGCGTACATATTATACAGCAAGCGTGTCAGTGACATCATCAAGAGGAGTCATTTATAAACATACATGACATGAATCTATAGATGGCATACACAGTGACCCTGATGTGTCGGGGTGTGTATAATGCTCTGACTTTACTTCGCAGTCTCTTTGGCGAGTAGCTGTATTCCTGCCCCCAAATTGGGAATCGATTTTTATAATCAGTTTATTGGACTAGCTGAATATCATTTGGGCACTTCTATATATTGGACATTAAAGTATAACTGTAATTTTATTTTTATTTTAAGTATTGGATTGTGGTGATTAATATCTCCTTGGTGGCCCTATTTCAGCTTTTCACTGTGTACTCAATTACCCCTTAATTCCACAGTTTTGTTCCCTGTACTGCCTACTTTTACCTGTGCTTAAAATCAGGTTGCTATGCAGGTTCTATGTGTTGAAGGACGGAGGACGCAGAACCACGCAGCGTGCAAGGTCACATTACTGACAGCCAGGGACTGTGTGTAAATGATTAAAGCCAGGTCCTCCCCAGCAGCTGATAACAGTGCCTGGGCCGTGTGCACTTCTCCCTGTCCCTGTGCTTGGCAGACGCTCCCTCACTCAGCAGACTGGGACAATGCAGAGTTGGAGCAGCGCAGACCAGGGAAGGGAGATCTGCCATCTGCTCAGTGTATAAATGAAAGCAACATGTGGTAAGAGGACCCCTTTGTGCTGCAGGAGATTAACCCTTTAGAGGGAGGGCTGTGATTACTGACACTTTTGGGGGGCTATTGTTACTGGCTAGTGAGGGCAGGCGGGATTAGCCTCAGGGTGAGGGCAGTGGCGGCCATCTTAACTGAATAGTGAAATTGCAGTTTTATGCAGACTGGTTGCTAAGGGCTGAATCTTATTAAATATGGGGTAAGTCAGTCTAATAGTAACTGATTCTGGAATATCATGTTACTAGTAACTACATATATGAAAATTGAAATTAGGGTCTAAGTGTGACAGTTATCCTTTAATGGTCACTATGTATCATTATGTGATCTATATATTTATGTCATGTATGTTTCTAAATGAATCATCTTCATTATGGCATTGACACACACCGATAGATGGATAAATATGAGATGATATGTAGATAGATAGATGGATAAATATGAGATGATATGTAGATAGATAGATAAACTCAAAGAAATTCCACGGCACTCCCAGGGATGTAAATCAAAAGTGACGTTCTTTAATCACCAAAGAGAAAGGTCCCAGTAAGAGGACTGAAACGTCTCTTTGGTGATTAAGGCCTCTTTCACACGACCGTATGGGTTTTTCAGTATTTTGCGGTCCGTTTTTCACAGATCCATTGTTCCTTTTTTTGTTTCTGTTGTGTTTCCATTTCTGTTCCGTTTTTCCATAAGGCATATACAGTATACAGTAATTACATAGAAAAAATTGGACTGGGCATAACATTTTCAATAGATGGTTCCGCAAAAACGGAACGCATACGGAAGACATACGGATGCATTTCCGTATGTGTTCCTTTTTTTGCGGACCCATTGACTTGAATAGAGCCACGGAACGTGATATGCGGGCAATAATAGGACATGCTCTATCTTTCAACGGAACGGAAATACGGAAACGGAATGCATACGGAGTACATTCCGTTTTTTTTTTTGCGGAACCATTAAAATGAATGGTTCCGTATACGACCGAATACGGAACGCAAAAAACAGGTTCCCTACTCAACGGCCGACACGCGGAATCACGACACATGTTTACCATATAGATACCGTACCATATAGATGCAACATAAATACACCATATACATGGTACACATACATAAATACACCATATACATGGTACACATACATAAATACACCATATACATGGTACACATACATAAATACACCATATACATGGTACACATACATAAATACACCATATACATGGTACACATACATAAATACACCATATACATGGTACACATACATAAATACATCATATACATGGTACACATACATAAATACACCATATACATGGTACACATACATAAATACACCATATACATGGTACACATACATAAATACACCATATACATGGTACACATACATAAATACACCATATACATGGTACACATACATAAATACACCATATATACACTACACACATATCACCCAACTTTTAAAAAGCCTAAGGAGCTAAACTATGGAATGGCAGCGCTCATCTCCAGCTGCCGCTGTAGTTTTAACCACCGGATCTGGAGAACCTGAGGGACCTGGCTGAATCCCATGCCTGGTTAGATAGAAATGAGATGATAGATAGATATAGATAATTAGATACTACATATACAGTACTATCTAAATGGCTCTCTTCTCACTGAAGAGACACAGTACGTCAAGGTCACGCTCCTTTTTGGACGAGTGTCTGGTTTGACTGACTTGAGCTAATTTGTTACCTCCCCCTCCCCCACGGAGCATTGCCAGAAAATAAGTCTTCATTTTCCCACTGGTTTCTTCAGTGAGAACCACCTCTCAGCTCCATCTAAGGCATCTCATCCAGCTTAGTAAATCAGCTGATCACTTCCACCAGGGTAAGCATGCCCCTTTCTGGAGAGTGTTTTAAATGGAATTGTTTAATACATTTGGTGCAGGTCACTTGTTAAACTCCCTGGAAAAAGTCTAAAGCGTACCAATACGCCTTAGACTTTTTCCTGCTTTTCATCAGCGTAGGACGCGCTGTGAACAATGCAGGTTAGAAAAGATTATACAACAGTGAGCGGGGCCAGTGCATTATACTACAGGGATTGCACCAGTCCCCGCTGTCATTCCTAATCCAGATGCCGGCCCCCAGCCCCTGTATTGGGGGTCATTCACACTCCAGAGACACTGTTATGGGGGGGGGGATCTGTGGATGGCATATAGCATAGGATGCTATATATGTGTCAGCCACAGATCCCCCCCATAGTAGTGTCATCCGCAGATCCCCCCATAGCAATGTCATTCACAGATGTCCCCATAGCAGTGTCATCCACAGATGTCCCCATAACAGTGCCATCTAGAGATCCCCATAACAGTGCCATCCAGAGATCCCCATAACAGTGCCATCCAGAGATCCCCTCCATAACAGTGTAAACACAAAAGGGGTTGGTCAGCACATCCCAATATGCAGGTGCACGCTGCTATGACTGGAAGTAAAACAACACAACATATAATGCAACATCTCTGCGAACCAAATAAAGTACAAAAACATATTATAATGCTATGCTAATAAAGTAGAGATGCTTGGCAAATACATTTTGTACAAAATTATTTGTGCCCGTCTGCCGCACGTCAAGGTGATCTCTGTAAGACGGGAACCTAAGGCTGGGTTCACACCTGAGTGTTTTACAGCTCGTTCCCACGTGCTGTAAAACGCTCAACAAGGAGAAACCAATGCTTCCCTATGGGAATGGTTCTCACCTGGGCGTTTTACAGCGCGTATGATCGAGATGTAAAACGCCTGACGCCCCAAGAAGTACATCAGCTTCTTTGGGGCGTCTTGTCACGCGTTCCCGTACATAGACTTTCGGGAACGCGCGACAATGGGCGTTCGCTTGTCTCTGTATGCGTGATTGCAAACGCCGGTACAATCACGCATACAGAGCGCTCCTTTGAGAACGCTCAGGTGTGAACCCAGCGTAACACTACATTCTACCTGTACCTGTACCTACCTACGATCTCTGTAAGACGGGAACCTAACACTACGTTCTACCTGTACTACCTAATTTTGTACAAAATGTATTTGCCAAGCATCTCTACTTAATTAGCATAGCATAAGCATTATAATATGTTTTTGTACTTTATTTAGTTCGCAGAGAGATGTTACATTATATGTTGGGTTGTTTTGTTTCCAGTCATAGTAGTGTGCACCTTCGCATTGGGATGTGCTGACCAACCCCTTTTGTGTTTCCATTGTATTTTGCACTAGAGGTGTGGCTGACTCCAGTCGGTCGTGCACTCCTGACCAGCCTGTCTGCCTCATAGGCTGATTTTAATTAGCATGAGTTTAAAGCTTAGACTGCTCTTCCCCACTCACTGGAAGCCCCTGACACCAGGAGAGGTATGGAGTGGGTAGTAGACTCGGCATGCAAGTTGGTACTTGCATCCCCTGTATTCAATGGAGACCATTTTGGCGCCAAAAATGATAAAAATCAAAGGGGACCTAGCATGCATGTGGAACGTACACCCCCTGAATTTCATGGTCGCCGTCATGGCACTTAAAGGGGTTCTGCACTTTGTTTTAACTGATGATCTATCCTCTGGATAGATCATCAGCTTCTGATCGGCGGAAGTCCGACACCCGGAACCCCCGCCGATCAGCTGATTGAGAAGGCCGCAGCCTTCTCACTGTTTACCGCCCGCCCACTGACGTCACGACTAGTATCAACTAGCGTGGGCAGGGCTGAGCTCTGTTCACTTGAATTAGGTAGGTACAGTTAGAACGTAGTGTTAGGTTCCCGTCTTACAGAGATCGTAGGTAGGTACAGGTACAGGTAGAATGTAGTGTTAGGTTCCCGTCTTACAGAGATCACCTTGACGTGCGGCAGACGGGCACAAATAATTTTGTACAAAATATATTTGCCAAGCATCTCTACTTTATTAGCATAGCATAAGCATTATACAGTAATATGTTAGTGTACTTTATTTGGTTCGCAGAGAGCTGTTGCATTATATGTTGTGTTCCCTCCATAACAGTGTGTTATCCACAGATCCCAAATAACAGTGTCCTCCACAGATTCCCTATAACAGTGTCATCCACAGACCACCGTTAGTTCAAAACCCACCAAAAGCACACCTTTTGGTTCAAAATATTTTTTTTCTTATTTTCCTCCTCAAAAAGCTAGGTGCGTCTTATGGGCAGGTGCGTCTCATAGGGCGAAAAATACGGTACTGCAAATTTCATACTCCTCCTCGGGTAAAAATATTCCTCAAAAATGGTCGGAGGAGTATTTTGACTCTTCTGGAAAAAAAATTGTGCGACCTCTGGTTAGGACACTTCTAGCAAAAAAGTGACCTGTTTTGCCCTGGGGATAGAAATCATCATTGCATGAGGCCTGTACACGACATGACTCATTTTTCTCTAGGTGACATCATCTGTTGCTTCTATTAACGTCTTACTGACTGGCTTAGTATAGACAAGATGTTACTAATGCAGTCTAATAGCTAGACAATGTGGACTTAGAGGAGAAGCTGTAGTCATCAGAACTTAAGACCCCCATCTACATTTGTGTATTGTAGGCCAAACTCGCTGAGAATGGTGGGTTTGGCCGACATTTATGGATAGCTCCCAACCAGGGGTGGATTGGCCATAAACCTTACAGGGAATTTCCCAGTGGGCCGATGCCTCACGGGTCTGCCTGAGCCCTCCTCACAAGCCAGCCAGTATTTTGTGATGCACTGTGGTATTTGGTGGCTCTGTTGGGGTGGTATAATGTGCCACAATATGGTATTGCAGGCTCTACCTTTCATCAATTTAGACCCGACTACAAAATGGGACCACTTTTAGTATTTTTTCCAGGGCCACTTTAAGTTCCCAGTCCGCCCCTGCTCCCAATTGTCCACCAACAGATGATGCCGGAGGAGAGAGTTCTCCGGGGAGATAAGCCACCATCAAATTTGTCTGGTTTCTGCTTTTTCCTCTCTTCCCTAGAATACACCTACACGTTCAGCCAAGCCTGCCACGTATGTGTATGAGGGAGCCGGCCCGGAGGGGAGTCGGGAGAGATAGCTGTTGGCCAAATGATTGTTTGTGCGACAGCTGTTGAATGTGTATGTCCAGCTTTAGATACACCAAATTTATTACAGTCGAGGAAGGTTTATCGAGATTGGCGTCTTGATCTTTTAATAAATTAGGCTCCTCCGTAGCTCTCAGTGCCCCAGGAAGTCAGTAGTAATATTATCATTTACAGCGGTTTCTGGTATAAATTGCATTAAATCTGTCTGCCCCACCTCCTGATAAGCCCCGCCCCTTTATCACCGTTTTAGAAAACTGTCGAGAGGCTCAAACAGTGGCACATTGCACATTATACTTTATAGTCAATGGGGACGGAGCGGTGGTTCGGCGGCACGGCAAAATAGCGGAAGGAAGGATCTGACAGGGTGAACAGCATGTCGGATCCGTCCTGCCGCAAGTGTGAAAGTACCCTTATTAAGCTGAACGAGCCAATTCTGGCTTGTAGATGCCTACATTTATTGTGTTTTGGACACTTTTAGCACCTGTCTCGACAAAAGTGTATGGCTTAGCGGGAAAGGGGTACAGCTACATAGCAATTTTGGGCGCGACAGGCGTCCCTACTTAATTATCGCCGTGTAGCAGGGCAGGCAGAGAAATAAATGGGGTTGCAGGAAGACTCGCATGTTTGCTGGGACTGCAATCCCAGACTGGCAGAGAAATCCAGCAGTGTTGGATTTTTTTGCGGTGCTGGGGTCACGATAAACATGCGTGTAGCGCTGCGACCCCATTCATTTCTATGGATGCCCTGCTACACTGCAATACTTTGGCGGGCAAAATCAAGGTGTAGTTGTACCCTTCAGATATATCAACCACAGCACCAAACTTTTGGTTTAAAATAAGCCAACCACTTAGTGGTGTAAAGTTAGACAACAGTGTCTGAAGATGCCACAAATGTATCACCCAGTATGACCCACTTTGATAAATCTAGCGCAAGTTTAGACTGTCTATAGTCTAAAGCCTGTATTACACTGCAGATAATCTCCAATGAGCATTTGCTCATCGTCCAATGAAAATCTTATGATGTCAGAAAATGATCGTCTTCAGGTGGCAGATCGCGGTGTCTAATTACGATCTGCCGCTGGTAAACCACTATACAGCATGGGGATGAGCGATGGCATATCGGTCGCTTTTCCTCACGCATGCAGAGGAGATCGCTGCAGGTAATAGCAGTGGTTCCCTCCGTTAGCGAGCAGATGATTGCCGGAGAAGAACGCTTCTCTCCCGACAATAGTCTGCCACATTGTGTGTAATACTGCCTTAAAGGGGTATTCTTCGCACGCCGTTTCATACTTACCTGCTCCCGGCGCGCTGTCCACTTCCTGGTTTCGGCACTCGGCAGGGGGCGGGCTCCATCTTGATTGAAGTCTTCTCCCGGCCAGGCAGCGCGCTGTACTGAACGCGCATGCGCCCTGGTGACTTCTTCCTGGCAAGTATACTATACTGACCAGGAAGAAATCACCATAGCGCATGCGTGGCCTCGGCGTGCGCTTTTGGGATTGAGCGCGGCCGGCCGGGAGAAGAGAAGAAGTCGTCTGCGCACGCACAGCCACCGCGATTCCTGAGAAGAGCGGTGGCCGTAACCAGGGGAGACGGAAGACAACAGTCAGGTAAGTATATGCTTATTTTCTTCTAAGAGGAATTTGTTAATTAATATATTTAGAAAAATGATCACTGTTAAATCATTAACAGATTTAACAGTGATCATTAAGATGGGAATACCCCTTTAAGAGGGTAGTGTGTTGTGAGGGTAATAGTTGAAGTCACTTTTATATAGGAAATAGGAAAAAAAACAGACAGCAGGTGGCGCTATACAGATACATTTTATGGAATATGTCATTGGCTACACAACATTTTTAATTACATGCAATTGCAAAAGTATTCCGATCCAGGTGCTGGTTTGAAAACTGTGGAATCATTTTCATGGGATAAATTAAATCTGACCACCTAGCCATGGTCCCTTTTCTAGACTCTCTACAATAGACTCTATTGAGGCACAAAAATAATCTAAAACTATTAATAAATGTTGCATACATGAAATTGTGCCTCATTTTGAGTAGTAAATCCGCCCCATAACACCAGTCTGAGGGCTTGTTCACACAACCGTGTGCTGTTGACGCAAATTGCGGTCCACAATCCACGGGCACCGGCCGTGGGGCTGCCGCATGCAGATTGCGACCCCATTCACTTGAATGGGGTCTGCAATCCGTCCTTTCCTCAAAAAGATAGAGCAAGTTCTATCTTTTTGTGGTGCGGGGGCACGAAACGAAATCCACGGAAGCACGTGTATTGCGGACCTGCCGTATGCGGGCCGCAATGCAGCAACGGAAGGGCAACGGCCGTGTGAACAAGCCCTGAAACTGATGATTCCTGGAGCAAAAGGTGGGAAATTTGATAAAAGGTGTGCACCTCTTTAAATTTGGTGCATCTTGAACTAAAACTTGCGCTAATATTTGCACAATTTTCTTTCTATATTAATGATAAGGACAGTTTCTGGTGATGCCCCCTCCCAGTTATCCCTGCCCACGTTTCTTGCCACTCTTCAGAACTGTCGAGAAATGTCACAAATTATCATACCATGATTTTCTGTCCTAAAATGAATAAATTCCCTCCGTACCAAGAAATGTTCTGCCAACTTTTTTAGGATTTTTTATTTTGCCATCTCATTTCCTTCATCACCCCCCACAGCGGTTGTTAGTGGCAGCAGTGATGGTAAGGCTTCATGCACACAACCGTTTTTTTTTGTGGATCCATTGTAATAATGCCTATCCTTGTCTGCAAACTAGAAAAAATAGGACATGCACTAATTTTTTGGGCGGAGCAACGGAACGGACATACTGATGCGGACAGCACACCATTGAAATGAATCCGCAAAAAACACGGAAACACGGACACGGAAACAAAATACGGTCGTGTGCATGAGGCCTAACCTTGATGATTTTCTATTACTAAGCCCTTCTCCAGTACGTAGGGTGAATCCATACCAGATATAGCGACTTGTTACCTGACATTGGGGTCATGCTTAGCTATACAACCTATGTAAAAAGTTACTCATGGTGAAGTCCGAATGACTGACACACACATTAAAACCATCTATATGGTATAGGTCCATCTTTTGCTACCAAAACGTCTCTGACCTGCTGAGGCATGGACGCCACAGACAGATGACAGATCTCTGCACTCTGCATTGAGGCATCTCTGCAGGTGGAGGCAGTCAGTCCTGCTCACATTTTAGGAAAGGTTGCTGGCGGCCGTTTAAAATTTTTCCCGGAGAACCTCTTTAACTATGCCTCAGCTCAGCATGCATGTTGTTATGCCCCTGAGCGACTGCAAACTAAACAGGAGCCTATTTACAACAGTGTGTCCATCAGCACCGTTCTCTATTATAGAGTTTGTATTAAACGTTACAATACTATGTCCATCAGCACTGTTCATGTATATTGTTATTGTGGTTACTAATAGGAAGATTTTCCTCTTCTGCAGGTGTACAGTAATGTGAAATGGATACAGGTGATTACGTCTATGCTAAGGTAAAAATAAAACGGAAATCTATAGTAGTATTATTTCCTGGGTTAGTGCCATCGATTAGATTACCAGTCATTCTCTTCTAGGATGTGCTTTCAATAATACTAATACAATCATTTATATAAAAATATGGCAAATTGTCTTGTTTTTAACATGTGATTGCTTAGATAATTCACTGTACTACTTATGTTGTGTATTATGTCAGGGCGTGATTATCGTATCCTACTGTAGAGCCTAAATTTGCCAGACCCGGAGGCAATTGTTAGTCCTCCAGCTGCTATTGCACCCCACAAATTCTTTAAGGGGTAGGGGAGATAGTCATTGAGGAACCCCCTCCTCTTGTATAACCGCTTAAATGCTGCTATTGACTGCAGCATCCAAGGGGTTAAGCAGCCTGGCTCCCACTGCCCATAGCACAAACACAACTGCGGTGCCTGCTCCATCCTCCCCACTGCACTTCAATGAACTGTTATGTCATGGTGCGGGGGGGTGTTAAAGGGGTGTTCCGAATTCTGCAAAAATAAAGTTATGTCTATATTTATAGAATTTTAAATAATTTCTGTAGCAATTCCTCATGGTTTTCAATATCTCGCTAGCTGTCATTCTATGTCCTGGCCATGTGATGGACAAAGAGGGGGTGGTCTGTTAGTAGACACAGCTCTGATACACACACTGTAACTGTAGTCTTCCATTGGGAGCAAACAAAGGGGTTGTCCCATTTGGACATTTATGGCATGTCTGAAGGATGTGAACCAACCCAAAAACAAAACCAATAACCCCAAAGAAAAGTGGGAGACACACATATAAAATATATGTGACCAAAGGCTGCACCTCGACGTACGTTTCACCTGACGAAGCCTTTCCAGGTGAAACGTACGTCGAGGTGCAGCTTTTGGTCACACGCTCTGGGTCCAGCATATCAGGGGTAATACATGTTTTGCTCAGTTAGTTGTTACATTTCTTTTTATATCTCCATTACCACCTGCACTTGGCACACTTGCCTCTGTCTGTATTGTACAGTTCAATGGCTATGTGCATATCTTAGGGCTCTTTCACACTTGCGTTCTTTTCTTCCGGCATAGAGTTCCGTCGCCGGGGCTCTATGCCGGAAGAATCCTGATCAGTTTTATCCTAATGCATTCTGAATGGAGAGAAATCCGTTCAGGATGCATCAGGATGCCTTCAGTTCCGGAACGGAACGTTTTTTGGCCGGAGAAAATACCGCAGCATGCTGCGCTTTTTGCTCCGGCCAAAAATCCTGAAAACTTGCCGCAAGGCCGGATCCGGAATTAATGCCCAGTGAAAGGCATTGATCCGGATCCGGCCTTAAGCTAAACGTCGTTTCGGCGCATTGCCGGATCCGACGTTTAGCTTTTTTAGAGTGGTTACCATGGCTGCCGGGATGCTAAAGTCCTGGCAGCCATGGTAAAGGGGAGCGTGGGAGCAGCATACTTACCGTCCGTGCGGCTCCCGGGGCACTCCAGAGTAACGTCAGGGCGCCCCACGCACATGGATGACGTGATCGCATGGCACGTCATCCATGCGCATGGGGCGCTCTGACGTCACTCTGGAGCGCCCCGGGAGCCGCACGGACTGTAAGTATACCGCTCCCCCGCTCCCCACTACTACTATGGCAACCAGGACTTTAATAGCGTCCTGGCTGCCATAGTAACACTGAAAGCATTTTGAAGACGGATCCGTCTTCAAATGCTTTCAGTTCACTTGCGTTTTTCCGGATCCGACGTGTAATTCTGGCAAGTGGAGTACACGCCGGATCCGGACAACGCAAGTGTGAAAGAGGCCTTATGCGGCCATCCCAGGTTTTTGGGTGGGCTAGTTTGCCTTGTGCTATTTGTACATTTTTTCATCTATCTTTCTGTGCATGCGACACACATACCAGTACATGTTACTTTGAGTGAACCTACAGTTCTCACAATTCTCATGCTGATGTATACCTAGGGCTGTGACATCTTTTTCCCTGCCAGTTGGGTGTTTGGGAGAGAGGTTGTATCTGACCTCCTCACATGAGGTCTCCCCCCCTCCTGTACACTTGTGCCTTATGTTTCATATATTGTTTGTTATGTGATCATGTCTTAATAAATGACATATCTTTTATATGTGTGTCTCCCACTTTTCTTTGGGGTTATTGGTTTTGTTTTTGGGTTGGTTCAGTATATTATACTAGACCCCAGTGTTATCTATACATTATATGTTAGTTTTTTCTTATAGGTTGGTCTAAATGTCTGAAGGATGTGCCATAAAAGTGTGATTGATTTGGGTCCCACCTCTGGGACCTGCTTCTATCTTAAGAGGGTTATCCCATGATTAATGTAAAAAAAGAAAATGCGATATCACTTTGTTTAGGACAGTCTCATCCTAACAAACTTAGAACCAGTCCTGTACCTCACATGGATCCAGAGATCTCTCCACTCATTGCTCTGCTAGATTTATTTCAAGCTGGCAGCTCAGAGGTCATACACTTTCACACTGGGGAGTGTCCTTTCTGCTGCAGCTGGTGACAGTTGAAGGATGGAACTGAGCATGTGCTTCCATCTCAGTGAGCAGGGCAGAGAAATTAGAAAAATTGCAAACAGCAGGTGGCGCCATACAGATAGATTTCAGTGAATAAGGCCTCATGCACACGACAGTTTTTTTTCACGGCCCGCAAAAACTGGGTCCGTGGGTCCGTGATCCGTGACCGTTTTTTCGTCCGTGGGTCTTCCTTGATTTTTGGAGGATCCACGGACATGAAAAAAAAGTCGTTTTGGCGTCCGCCTGGCCGTGCGGAGCCAAACGGATCCGTCCTGAATTACAATGCAAGTCAATAGGGACGGATCCGTTTGAAGTTGACACAATATGGTGCCATTTCAAACGGATCCGTCCCCATTGACTTTCAATGTAAAGTCTGGAGTTCTTTTATACCATCGGATTGGAGTTTTCTCCAATCCGATGGTATATTTTAACTTGAAGCGTCCCCATCACCATGGGAACGCCTCTATGTTAGAATATACTGTCGGATATGAGCTACATCGTGAAAATCAGATCCGACAGTATATTCTAACACAGAGGCGTTCCCATGGTGATGGGGACGCTTCAGGTTAGAATATACTGAAAAACTGTGTACATGACTGCCCCCTGCTGCCTGGCAGGTGCTGCCAGGCAGCAGGGGGCAGACCCCCCCCCCCTGTTTTTAACTCATTGGTGTCCAGTGGGCCCCCCCTCCGTCCGCTATAGATAACTCATTGGTGTCCAGTGGGCCCCCCCTCCCTCCGCTGTAGATAACTCGTTGGTGGCCAGTGGGCCCTCTCCCCTCCCACCCCCTCCTAATTAAAATCGCCCCCCTATCATTGGTGGCAGTGGTGAGTACCGATCGGAGTCCCAGTGTAATCGCTGGGGCTCCGATCGGTAACCATGGCAACCGGGACGCTACTGCAGTCCCGGTTGCCATGGTAGCTTAGCAATTTGTAGAAGCTTCATACTTACCTGAAGAGCTGCGATGTCTGTGACCGGCCAGGAGCTCCTCCTACTGGTAAGTGAAAGGTCTGTGCGGCGCATTGCTTATAGCACAGACCTGTCACTTACCAGTAGGAGGAGCTCCCGGCCGGTCACAGACATCGCTGCTCTTCAGGTAAGTATAAAGCTTCTACAAATTGCTAAGCTACCATGGAAACCGGGACTGCAGTAGCGTCCCGGTTGCCATGGTTACCGATCGGAGCCCCAGCGATTACACTGGGACTCCGATCGGTACTCACCACTGCCACCAATGATAGGGGGGCGATTTTAATTAGGAGGGGGTGGGAGGGGAGAGGGCCCACTGGCCACCAATGAGTTATCTATAGCGGACGGAGGGGGGGCCCACTGGACACCAATGAGTTATCTATAGCGGACGGAGGGGGGGCCCACTGGACACCAATTAGTTAACTACAGGGGAGGGAGGGGGGGCTGGCTACCAAGAAGTTAACTACAGGGGAGGGAGGGGGGGGGGGCGGCCGCACTGGCCACAAATGAGTTAAAAACAGGGGGGGGGGGGGGGGTCTGCCCCCTGCTGCCTGGCAGCACCTGCACAGTTTTTCAGTATATTCTAACCTGAAGCGTCCCCATCACCATGGGAACGCCTCTGTGTTAGAATATACTGTCGGATCTGAGTTTTCGCGAAGTGAAAACTCACCTCTGAAAAAGCTTTTATGCAGACGGATCTTCGGATCCGTCTGTATGAAAGCAACCTACGGCCACGGACACGGATGCCAATCTTGTGTGCATCCGTGTTCTTTCACGGACCCATTGACTTGAATGGGTCCGTGAACCGTTGTCCGTCCAAAAAATAGGACAGGTCATATTTTTTTGACGGACAGGATACACGGATCACGGCCTCGGCTGCAAAACGGTGCATTTTCCGATTTTTCCACGGACCCATTGAAAGTCAATGGGTCCGCGAAAAAAAACGGAAAACGGCACAACGGCCACGGATGCACACAACGGTCGTGTGCATGAGGCCTAACTCAGTGTTTTTTTTTTATTACATACAATTACAAAAGTATTCAGATCCAGGTGCTGGTTTGAACAATTTAGAATATTTTCATGGGGCAACCCTTCTATATTGAACCCCATCTCACACTGACATGAATGGAAAGAGCGATTTTCGCTGTGGGGCACCATGCTAGAAATAGGTGCAGGTCCCAGAGATCTGACCTACACAAGTCGCACATGTATGGCATATTCTGTGCTACCCCATAAATGTCCAAACCCCTTTTAAGGTTTTTACTGGTAGCAATGAAAGAGCTTTAAATCTATCAATTGATGCAGAAAGTAATGAAAGCCTGTGAACATTTTCATTATACTTACCTATTTTTCTGCGTTCCTGTGTCAGAGTTACCTGCTTATACTCATCAGGATCACATTCTGAATAACAAGGTGCTGGGTGGGTCCGTACATCATGTCACAAAAATCAGAGTGCTCATCTTAGCATATATCAGTGCTAGCAGCATGGATAGCTCTAAATACTTTAAATGCCATCATAGCATGCATACACTATCTAGTCTGACACTGCTTTCTATGTCTCCAGGCATAGTCAATGTCAAGAAATTCTCACAGTATTTGAATACTTAAAGACTCCAATCCAGGAGCCCAAATGTTGCATGAGTGCATAAAGACGTTTTCTGCATTATCTATCTATTTCATATCTATCTATCTAGAAAGAAGATACAAAACATTTCTTATCTTTCTATCTATCTACCTATGCCAGCAACCTGTCCTAGAATGTGATTCTAATGGCTCATGCACATGAACGTGTTTCCCCCTGCCCATGCTGGCGACCACAAATAGTGGCCCGCACTGCCTGGGCCCCGGACGTATGCCTGCTGTTTGCGGATGCAGACCCATTCCGCGATCCGCAAGACTTAGTCCGTACCACAAAAAGAACATGTTCTATTTTTTGCAGTGCGGAGGCACGGACTGAAATCTCACGGAAGCGCTCTGTAGTGCTTCCGTGGGTTTCCGCTCCGTGCCACCGCTCCATTTCTTGCAGATTGCAGGCTTGAATGGGTTCTCATTCGTGATACGGAGCGCACACGGCCGGTTCCCGTATATTGCAGACCTGCTGTTTGCGGGCTGCAATACGGGCACGGGCTGCACACGTTCATGTGCATGAACCCTTATGGACAGTGGGTGTGGACCCAGTGTGCCAGCTAACAAGTTTGGCTTTGGGCTAAACCTAAAGGTGTGGTCCTGGCGGTTCCTCGGTATTCACCCTTTAACTCCTGTACAGGGATCTAGACTTCACTGCAGGGAACCAAGTAGAACGCTACCTCCTGGAGTAGTTCTGGTGTAGTTGGGAGTCAGAGACACCAGTGCAAAGCACCAAGGACTCAGGCAAATAACGTAATCTGAACACAGTCCAAAGTAGGGCAAGGCTGAGTACTTGCATATTCCAAATAATTCCAAGGTTAGGGGAGGCTGAGTACATGCGTAACTCGGGTCACAGTTCCAAGGTCGGGCAGGAGGCAAGGAGCAGAATCAGTAGACTGACAAGGTATGGCACACAGGTATTCAGAGAAGCGATCACCTTTGCTGGTTACTAGAAACTAGAAAAGCTCAGATGAGGAGGTGGTTTCACAGCCCTGCTAAATAGGGAGGCTGATCCGCAACTTAACCAGAAGCTGAACAGGGGCAGGAGGAAGGGATTAACTCTTGCAGTGCTGAAGGAAAGTTCACAGAACACTAGTCCCAATTCACACAGGTAGAGTAGAGCAACGTCCGCGCCTGCCCGGAACAGCAAGACAGCTGTGGGAACAGACTGGTTGGCACTACTTGCAGAGCTGCCAAGGAGGGTGAGGTGGCAGCCTCACAACAAACTACTTTGCTCTACAATAAATGATAATGATGGTATCCTGCCTATGATATGCCATCATGGCTGAGCAGCCTGAGAGGAACACTCACCAATGTGTAATGTATGCAAGTGCCAGAGCACAGTGTGTAGTGAGGCAATGTCCCCTCACCTCCTAGGCAGCCCTGCAAGTGGAGGCAACAATCCTGCTCACATTCTAAGCCAGGTTGATTGCAGCAATTAAGTCATTCACCCCTTTAAGGGGTCTTTCACACGTGCGGATGCCGTGTGGGTAATGCTCTGCGTGAAAGAATGCCAAGCTGCGCTCTGGGCAGCAGAGACCCGGAGCATTAATATGATTGATAATGCTCTGTGCCTCTCTGTGATCTTTTTATTACAAAATCACAGTGACAACTTTATCTCGCTGTGATTTTGTAGTAAAAAGATCACAGAGAGGCACGGAGCATTATCAATCATGTTAATGCTCCGGGTCTCTGCTGTCCAACGCGCAACTTGGCTCTCAATCACGCTGCGGATGACACGCACGGCATCCGCTCGTGTGAAAGAGCCCTATGGCGAGAAGATAACCGCGCCCAGCAGAACTAAAATGTCAACTCCTACTATAACCAAGTCCCCTCATTTGCATATGAGGCGACAAAACAAACGGGGAGCACAGTGGGCGAACAGGGGGTCCTTTTGAAAAAAAAAAAAAGTGTCCGAACATCAGTGGCAGCAGCCCGATAAGGTAGTATAAGAATTGCACACACTTTTTTTCTGATGAAAGGTCCTCTTTAACCGCCTCCGGACCGCCTAACGCAGGTCCTCTGGTGGTCCCTTTTGCTTGGATCGACCACCAGAGGACACAGGCAGCTCAGTAAAGTAGCACTAAACACCACTACACTACACCCCCTCCTGTCACTTAACCCCTTATTAACCCCTGATCATCCCATATAGACTCCCTGATCACCCCCCTGTCATTGATCACCACCCTGTTAGGCTCCATTCAGACGTCCGTATGTGTTTTACGGATCCACAAATCCATGGATCGGATCCGCAAAACACATACGGACGTCATTGATCACCCCCCTGTAAGGCTCTATTCAGACGTCCGTATTTGTTTTACGGATCCATGGATCGGATCCGCAAAACACATACAGATGTCTGAATGGAGCCTTACAGGGGGGGGGGATCAATGACAGGGGGGTGATCACCCCTTATAGACTCCCTGATCACCCCCCTGTCATTGATCACCCCCCTGTAAGGCTCTATTCAGACGTCCGTATGTGTTTTACGGATCGACGGATCCATGGATCGGATCCGCTAAACACATACGGACGTCTGAATGGAGCCTTACAGGGGGGTGATCAATGACAGGGGGGTGATCACCCCATATAGACTCCCTGATCACCCCCCTGTCATTGATCACCCCCCTGTAAGACTCCATTTAGACATTTTTTTGGCACAAGTTAGCGGAAATTGATTTATTTGTTTATTTTTTTCTTACAAAGTCTCATATTCCACTAACTTCTTACAAAGTCTCATATTCCACTAACAGGTGTCAAAAAATAAAATCTCACATGAACTCACCATACCCCTTATGGAATCCAAATGCGTAACATTTTTTAGACATTTATATTCCAGACTTCTTCTCACGCCTTAGGGCCCCTAAAATGCCAGGGCAGTATAAATACCCCACATGTGACCCCATTTCGGAAAGAAGACACCCCAAGGTATTCGCTGAGGGGCATATTGATATATGTAAAAAGACACGCCAAAACACATTGCCCAACTTCTCCTGAGTACGGCGATACCACATGTGTGACACTTTTTTGCAGCCTAGGTGGGCAAAGGGGCCCAAATTCTAAAGAGCACCTTTAGGATTTCACAGGGCATTTTTAACACATTTGGATTTCAAACTACTTCTCACGCATTAGGGCCCCTAAAATGCCAGGGCAGTATAACTACCCCACAAGTGACCCCATTTTGGAAAGAAGACACCCCAAGGTATTTCGTGATGGGCATAGTGAGTTCATGGAAGTTTTCATTTTTTGTCACAAGTTAGTAGAATATGAGACTTTGTAAGAAAAAAAAAATATTAAAAATAATTTTCCGCTAACTTGTGCCCAAAAAAAAAAAAATAATTCTAGGAACTCGCCATGCCCCCCACGGAATACCTTGGTCATTAAGGGTGTTTAAGCTAGGGGAGCTGAGGTGGTTAAATGGATTTCTGCAAGCCTCATTCAGGTGAATGGAGCTGATTTTCAGTCGCAGAAATTTTCTGCAACAAAATCTGCCGTATGTGAAGGCAGCCTAAGTGGTTTTTCAGGATGTAACATTGATGACTTAAAGTGAACCTGTCACCAGTTTTATGGTGTCCTAACTAAGGGCAACATAAATAAGTGACTGATTCTCTTAGCAAAATGCTGGGTCACTTTCTTTAATTGACCCAGTCAATCTGCCAACATCTTGAATTGAAAAGCTCCAGCTGATAATGATCCTGAATGTTCATGAGCTCCTGACTCTCCCCGCCTACCTGCTGCTGAATGAATCTCCCCATATGAATCAGCAGCAGGTGGGTAGGGGAGTGGCTATAGCTCTGAATTAAATATACGCTGGACTCAATGACCTCACGCTGGACTCAAATCAGCTCATTAGCATGCGGCATCTTTGTGTGTATATTATGAGGTAACCCTCTCTCACACCAGTAAGTGAATACATCTAATGTTTCATCCGAAGTCGATTCGTTCATCTCTAATTTCCAATGTTACTATGTGGACAGGAGTAGTTTGGGCAAATCTGCAGCAGAAATCCGAGGGTCAGTCTTGAATTCCCGATGCAGATCCAGTGTGTGAACATGCCTTTACTCTAATAGTTGACACTGCCTCCTTTACGTAGTGACCGCTAGGGATTGCTAGTCCCAGGCTTGTTTCTAACATATGGTTCCAACGTAGCTCCCAAAGATCAAGGGCAAGGGCTTTTTAACACTTTCATTATTTGTAGGCTAGTCTGATACTGTATGTGGATATGGTTAAAGCTATTTTCACATCTGCATCCATTAGGAGCCTGAATTGTAAATTTTGTTGCTTTTGACAGGTAAACTAGCACATCATATGTAAATGGGATGCGTTGGAGTCCGTAGTGTGACAGATATGATGCAGTGTTGTTAAAGGGGTTGTCCGGGTTCAGAGCTGAACCCGGACATACCCTTATTTTCACCCAGACAGCCCCCCTGAGGCTAGCATCGGAGCATCTCATGCTCCGATGCGCTCCCTTGCCCTGCGCTAAATCGCGCAGGGCACGGGCTCTTTTGTTTTCAATAACACACTGCCGGGCATAAACTTCCGCCTGGCAGTGTGTTCGGTGACGTCACCGGCTCTGAGGGGCGGGCTTTAGCTTTGCCCTAGCCGTTTTACTGGCTAGGGCAGAGCTAATTCCCGCCCATCAGTGCCAGTGACATCACCGGGGTTCCTGGCAGCCTCATGGAGTGCCCCGGTACTTCACCGGATCTCTCAAAAATTCCTTTGCCCTGCACGACGTAGCGCAGGGCAAAGGAGAGCATCGAAGCATGAACTGCTCCGATGCTCATGTCAGGGGGGCTGCCGGGGTGAAACTGGAGGGATGTCCGGGTTCAGCTCTGAATCCGGACAACCCCTATAACCACCTCAGCTCCCCTAGCTTAAACCCCCTTAATGACCAGACCACTTTTTACAATTCTGCATTACACTACTTTCACCGTTTATTGCTCGGTCATACAACTTACCACCCAAATAAATTTTACCTCCTTTTCTTCTCACTAATAGAGCTTTCATTTGGTGGTATTTCATTGCTGCTGACATTTTAACTTTTTTTGTTATTAATCAAAATTTACCGAAATTTTTGCAAAAAAATGACATTTTTCACTTTCAGTTGTAACATTTTTCAAATAAAACTACATTTCTATATACATTTTTCGCAAAATTTATTGCTCTACATGTCTTTGATAAAAAAAAATGCAATAAGTGTATATTTATTGGTTTGCGCAAGTTATAGCGTTTACAAACTATGGTACAAAAATGTGAATTTCCACATTTTGAAGCAGCTCTGACTTTCTTAGCACCTGTCATGTTTCCTGAGGTTCTACAATGCCCAGACAGTGGAAACACCCCACAAATGACCCCATTTCGGAAAGTAGTCATCCTAAGGTATTCGCTGATGGGCATAGTGAGTAAATGGAAGTTTTTATTTTTTGTCACAAGTTAGCGGAAAATGATTGTAAGAAAAAAATAAAAATAAAAAAATAAATAAAGTCTCATATTCCACTAACTTGTGACAAAAAATAAAATTTTACATGAACTAACCATACCCCTCACGGAATACCGTGGGGTGTCTTCTTTCCAAAATGTGGTCACATTTTAGGGGGCCCTAAAGCGTGAGAAGTAGTTTGGAATCCAAATGCATAAAAATGCCCTGTGAAATCCTGAAAGTACTTATTTGAATTTGGGCCCCTTTGCACACCTAGGCTGCAAAAAAGTGTCACACATGTGGTATCGCCATACTCAGGAGAAGTAGGGCAATGTGTTTTGGGGTGTCTTTTTACATATACCCATGCTGGGTGAGAGAAATATCTATCTAAAAGACAACGTTTCCCATTTTTTTTATACAAAGTTGTCATTTGACAGAGATTTCTCTCACCCAGCATGGGTATATGTAAAAAGACACCCCAAAACACATTGCCCTACTTCTCCTGAGTAAGGAGATACCACATGTGTGACACTTTTTGCAGCCTAGGTGCACAAAGGGGCCCAAGTTCCAATGAGTCTCTTGAGGATCTCACAGGGCATTTTTTACACATTTGGATTCCAAACTACTTCTCACGCTTAAGGGCCCCTAAAATTCCAGGGCAGTATAAATATCCCACAAGTGACCCCATTTTGGAAAGAAGACACCCCAAGGTATTCCGTGAGAGGCATAGCGAGTTCCTAGAATTATTATTTTTTTTGGCACAAGTTAGCGGAAAAAGATTATTATTATTTTTTTTCTTACAAAGTCTCAAATTCCACTAACTTGTGACAAAAAATAAAATTTTACATGAACTCACCATACCCCTCACAAAATACCTTGGGGTGTCTTCTTTCCAAAATGGGGTCACTTGTGGGGTATTTATACTGCCCTGGCATTTTAGGGGACCTAAAGCGTGAGAAGTAATTTGAAATCCAAATGCGTAAAAAATGCCCTGTGAAATCCTAAAGGTGCTCTTTAGAATTTGGGCCCCTTTGCGCACCTAGGCTGCAAAAAAGTGTCACACATGTGGTATCGCCGTACTCAGAAGAAGTAGGGCAATGTGTTTGGGGTGTATTTTTACATATACCCATACTGGGTGAGAGAAATATTTCTGTAAAAGTCAACTTTTCCCATTTTTTTAATACAAAGTTGTCATTTTACAGAGATATTTCTCTCACCCAGCATGGGTATATGTAAAAAGACACCCTAAAACACATTGCCCAACTTCTCCTGAGTACGGAAATACCACACGTGTGACACTTTTTTGCAGCCTAGGGGCCCAAATTCCAATGAGTACCTTTTAGGAGGACATTTTTAGATATTTGGATTCCAGACTTCTTCTCACGCTTTAGGGCCCCTAAAATGAGCGAATTATAGTTGTGGACACAGAGGGGCTTTTTAATGACTCCAGTTGCTCGTTCAATTTCGATTGTCGTGTCTGCGTGAATGGAGGACAGCATCTAAACGTCACGCTTGTCTCTCGATTTCACCGCGAGCAGTTCTTCGTTACACAAGGCAGCCCTCTCTCCCCTTGCAAGACGGGTGGTAACGAGCCGTTGGGGGAAGCCCCGGCGACTACGTCGCGCAGTACCACAGCAGTTAATCTGTTCTAGAAACAATTGCCTGAAGAGGGGCACACTTGTGTAGAAATTGTCCACATAAAGATGGTACCCCTTGCCAAATAAGGGTGACACCAAGTCTCAGACTGTCTTCCCACTGCTCCCCAGGTAGTCAGGGCAACCGACCGGCTCCAGGGTCTGATCTTTACCCTCATAGACACAAAATTTGTGCGTCTAGCCTGTGGCCCTTTCACAGAGCTTATACAATTTGACCCCATACCGGGCGCGCTTGCTTGGGATGTATTGTTTGAAGCCAAGGCGCCCAGCAAAATGTATCAGGGACTCGTCTATGCAGATGTTTTGCTCAGGGGTATACAAATCTGCAAATTTGGTGTTAAAGTGGTCTATGAGGGGCCGAATTTTGTGGAGCCGTTCAAAAGCTGGGTGGCCTCTGGGACTAGAGGTGCTGTTGTCACTAAAGTGCAGGAAACACAGGATGGTCTCAAATCGCTTCCTTGACATGGCAGCAGAGAACATGGGCATGTGATGAATTGGGTTCGTGGACCAATATGACCGCAATTCATGCTTTTTTGTCAGGCCCATGTTGAGGAGAAGGCCCAGAAAAGTTTTAAATTCGGAAACTTGGACTGGTTTCCACCGGAAAGACTGGGCATAAAAGCTTCCCGGGTTGGCGGCTATAAATTGAGTGGCATGCCGGTTTGTTTCTGCCACGACTAAGTTCAAGAGCTCCGCAGTCAAGAACAGCTCAAAAAACCCTAGTGCCGATCCGATCTGAGCTGTCTCAAACCGAACTCCAGACTGGCCGGTGAAAGGGGGAACTAATGGTGCGGCTGAAGTTGGGGGCTGCCAATCAGGGTTTGCCAGCACCTCAGGGGCTCTAGGGGCTGTACAGGCCTGTCTGTGTGGTGGCTGCGACGGGGGAACTAATGCACGTGCCACCGTACCAGCTTCAACTGCCCTTCTGGTGCTCGCCACTTCACCATGTTGTACGGCAGTGCTGGTACTAGGTCCAGGATGGGCTGCGCTGCTGGTGTATGCCTCACCACGTAATCCGACAGCGCCAGCCCCACTCTGCTGCCCTTGAAGCGGATCCTGCGCAACCTGTGGTCTAGCAACACGGGGCCGGGTACGCCTGGTGGTATCAGGGACCTCAACCTCATCGTCCGAACATTGGGTCAGACTGCCACTGCTTTCTACAGGTTCGTATTCTGACCCGCTGGATTCGTCAGATGAGGGTTCCCATTCCTCATCCGACTGGGTCAGAAGCCTGTAGGCCTCTTCAGAAGAATACCCCTTACTTGCCATTTGGTCAACTAAATTTAGGGGGTATTCCCTGAGACTACCCAAGAAAAAAAGCAAGCCTGTCTTACAAATGGGAGGCTAGCAAAGTACAGGAAGCCGCTGCGATTGATAAAAAATATCAAAACTGATTTTTTTTTATCGCCGCAGCGCTTGTGAAGTGATTGTGCAGTGATAAAAAAAATTCAAAATTTGTCACTGCGGCGGAGCGGGCGTGGTTGAACGCACGTGTGGGCGACCGATCAGGCCTGATCGGGCAAACACTGCGTTTTGGGTGGAGGGCGAGCTAAGGTGACGCTAAAACTATTTATAGATCTGACTGTGATCAGTTCTGATCACTTACAGATACTATAAAAGTACCAATGCTGATTAGCGATACGCTAATCAGCGAATCAGTGACTGAGGTGCGGTGGGCTGGGCGCTAACTGACGATAACTACCTACCAAAGGGGCCTAAACTAACCTAAAACCTAACAGTAAATACTGGTGAAAAAAAAAGATGACAGTTTACACTGATCACTTTTTTCCCTTTCAGTAGTGATTGACAGGGGTGATCAAGGGGTTAATTGGGGTGGTGGGGGGGGGGGGGTGATCTGGGGCTAAATGTGTAGTGTTTTGTGCACTTACAGTGATCTGTGCTCTCTGCTGGAACCAACCGACGAAAAGGAACCAGTAGAGGAGCACAGAAGCCATTTAACACATTATATTTATAAATATAATGTGTTAAATGGCTTTTGATTTGATTTTTTAAAAGTCACCAGCCTGCCAGCGCTGATCATTGGCTGGCAGGCTGGTACTGAACTTCTGATGCGACGATTACCGGCCCGCACTGCGCATGTGCAGGCTGGCTATGCTCGAAATCTCGCGTCTCGCGAGAGGACGCCCCGATGCGTCCAGGAGGAATAACCCGACCGCCCACAGGACGCAATCTTGCGCTAGGCAGTCGGGTAGTGGTTAAGGCTGGGTTCAGACCTGAGCGTACTGAACGTACGCTCTGTATGCGCAATTGTACGAGCGTTTGCAATCGCGCATACAGAGACAAGCGAACGCCCATTGTCGCGCGTTCCCGCTGAAGTCTATGTACGGGAACGCGCGACAAGACGCCCCAAAGAAGCTCCTGTACTTCTTGGGGCGTCGGGCGTTTTACAGCGCGATCGTACGCGCTGTAAAACGCTCAGGTGAGAACCATTCCCATAGGGAATCATTGGTTCTTGCCTGTTGAGCGTTTTACAGCGCTTAGGAACGCGCTGTAAAACGCTCAGGTCTGAACCCAGCCTAAGAGAAGCCACAACACAAATGTGAACAGAGCCTAAGGAGAAATACACTGCAGATGTTCACTCGGGAACCAAACATTTCCTAGTTGGTATTGCACTCCGTTTCTAGTGATGGCTTACTCTATGTTTTCTCTCTAGTATCGTCGGTTCTGGCTCAATCATTGGCTACGCTGTATTTCAGAATGCTGTTAAATTACCAGAGGTAAGCTTCTTGTACACATAACTGAAATATGCATGTTATAGCACTTAAAGGGATGTCCATATCTTACAATGTTATGCATATAACTGTATATACCCTAACATTATGAACCAGTGTCCATGACTAGGGCCCAACAATAAAATTCATTCATTCTAGGAGCCCACTGGATAACTACACGCAAATGCTACTTGCTCGCACAGCGGCAGAGAGCAGCAAGATTCTCAAGATGACTGATTATAGGGGTTCCTGAATGATTTTGAGAAGGCACACCCCTGGGGCCTTTGTGGCCTACCTTTGTACCTACAAGTCATCTCAGCCACCTGATGTGTCTATAATAATAGACACCTAGGCTGGTTGAGATGATGTTGGCTGCCTCTCTGTATGTAGTACGGTTGTGCCATGCTGGGGAAAAAAATACATTAAAAGGGCCCCTTCACTCTTTGGGTGGTAGGGGCTAGCAAAATTTTCCCTTTAACAATGAAAACCCAATGAACTTTGAAAAATTGAAAGCATCAGCACGGAAACAGATTAGCTGTCTCTGCTTTGCTGTTCAGTGGAGGCCATTTCTGTAATGCCTCAGTCACACATCAGTGTTCGGTCAGTGATTTTCATCAGTGATTTTGAGCCAAAACCAGGTGCGGCTCTAAACACAGAACAGGTGCAGATCTTTCCCATATATTTTATTTCTTTGGAGACTCCACTCCTGGTTTTTGCTCACAAACCCTGATGGAAATCACTGCCCAAACTCTGACATGTTAATAAGGCCTAACTCTGCGTTCCCTGGCGGACACTTACTGCTTTTATTTCTTTATCGGCCATAAAAGTCTGAGATGGAACAACGCCTCTAAGGCCCCCATACACATTAGTGCAGGGATGCTCAACCTGCGGCCCTCCAGCTGTTGTAAAACTACAACTCCCATCATGCCCTGCTGTAAGCTGATAGCTGTAGGCTGTCCGGACATGCTGGGAGTTGTAGTTTTGCAACAGCTGGAGGGCCGCAGGCTGGGCATCCCTGCATTAGTGCATTGTTGGCTGAACCTGCCAAATACAGCAGGTTCAGTCGACAATCTGATGTGTATGTGGAGCTACCAACTGTACCCGGAGAAGTGAATCTTTTCATCCAGTCCTTTTGTTCTCCCTCTGCTCTGTCCCTACTGACAACACATACACGATGGGCCGAACCAATCGTCTGTGTGTAGGGGATAAGTCAAGAAGAGATGGAGTCAGGAAAGGTAGCTGAGAGGCAGTTATTGAATGTGCATGGCAGCTCTAGAATGTCTTTTGAGCCCATCACACAGCATTAGCAGACAATGAATAATGAAAATTCAGTTTTGAGAACAGTAAATATGTGTTGCATATTCATGAACTGTTCCCCCCCCCCCCCTTTTTTTCTATGTTTTGACATAACATGTGATTTTTTTATACTCAGGTTCGTCCGCTTTTTTATCTCAGTGTCTCTGACCTACTTGTGGCTTTTTGCTGGCTCCTTGGGGCTGTTCTGTACAAGCCGCATACTCAGAGTGTGCCATGCTTCAACCTCCAGGCGGTGGGCCAGGTATGAACATAGATTTATGACCACATTTCACTGAGCATTTCATCCATTTCCACTTGTTGCAGTCCTCTCTGTGTTACAATACTTTAAAGCTCTTTAAGGTAAAGATTTTTTATTGACTACAGAGAAAATCCATAACCCATATTTTTGATATATTGTTTTTATAAAACCGCCACACTGTCCCCATTGGATCCGACAGGGTAAACAGCCTGTCGGATCCGTCCTGACGCTAGTGTGAAAGTACCCTAAGGGCAGCAGAAAACTGGTGTCAGATTCTCTTTAAAATTGATGGTCTACCTATGTTAGATTGGTAGGATCTGACTCTGGGCACCTTGTATACTATGTTTTGCAAAGCACAGCTTGGTACTGAAGCGGAGATATTTAAAATAAAGGTTTTTGCTTGCGTTATTTTTTTTATTGTCTTACAGATGTCAGTAAGTTGCACAACATTTCTATTGTGATATCGTAATACAGTGTAATAGTCTTTTTACTGTAAGACTTCTCACGGGAAAAGTATACAAAGCTAATCACGTACATAGGCGGCTGGTAGTAGTCAGCAAATATTTATATTCATAATGCTGTCAGAAGACAATAGGGGTAGAAGTGCGTGGCTCAGTGTGAATACATCACTAACGAGGGGATTAAAGTGTTCCTGTAATTACAAAAAACAAAACAAAAAAAAAATAACATTCCTTAGGCAGCTGCTGACGTTTTGGCGGTTTAGTACACCGATTGCCACTATTTCAAAAAGTGGGCAATCCAGGGCGAGGCATTGCTGGCACATTTAGGCCCCTTGCAGATGAGCGAGTATTCCGCGCGGGTGCAATGCGTGATGCGAACGCATTGCATCCGGACCCATTCATTTCAATGGGGCTGTGTACATGTGTGTTTGTTTTCACGCATCAGTTCTGCGTTGCGTGAAAATTGCAGCATGTTCTATATTCTGCCATTTTCATGCAACGCAGGCCCCATAGAAGTGAATGGAGCTGTGTGAAAATCGCATCGCATCTGCAACGGATCGTTGCTAAGAGATGTTGTTTGAATACATTCAGTTTTTTATCACACGCGTGCAAAACGCATTGCACCCACACAATAAAAACTGAACAACTGAACACGATAGCAGGCAAAACTGAATGAATTGCACATTTTTCACTGAACGCATTCGCAACGCATCTGGACCTAATCTGGACACGCTTGTCTGCAAGGGGCCTTAGGTCCCTTTCACACGGGCGAGTATTCCGCACGGGTGCAATGCGTGATGTGAACGCATTGCACCTGCACTGAATCTGGACCCATTCATTTCTATGGGGCTGTGCACACGAGCGGTGATTTTCACGCATCACTTATGCGTTGTGTGAAAATCGCAGCATGTTCTATATTGTGCGTTGCGGTGCGATAATCCACGCAACGCAGGCCCCATAGAAGTGAATGTGGCTACGTGAAAATCGCAAGCAAGTGCGGATGCGGTGCGATTTTCACGCACAGTTGCTAGGAGACGATCGGGATGGAGACCCGATCATTTTATTTTCCCTTATAACATGGTTATAAGGGAAAATAATAGCATTCTGAATACAGAATGCATAGTAAAATAGCGCTGGAGGGGTTAAAAAAATAAAATAAAAAAATTTAACTCACCTTAGTCCACTTGATCGCGAAGCCGGCATCTCCTTCTGTCTTCATCTTAGCTGTGTGGAGTAACAGGACCTGTGGTGACGTCACTCCGGTCATCACATGGTCCGTCACATGATTATGTGATGACCGGAGTGACGTCACCACAGGTCCTTTGACTGCAATCAGAAAAGAAAGAGACAGAAGAGATGCCGGCTGCGCGAGCAAGTGGATTAAGGTGAGTTCAATTATTTATTTATTTATTTATTTTTAACCCCTCCAGCGCTATTTTACTATGCATTCTGTATTCGGAATGCTATTATTTTCCCATATAACCATGTTATAAGGGAAAATAAAATGATCGGGTCTCCATCCTGATCGTCTCCTAGCAACTGTGCGTGAAAATCGCACCGCATCACGCAGCCTCAATTACTTCTATGGGGCCGTGGATTATCGCACCGCAACGCACAATATAGAACATGCTGCGATTTTCACGCAATGCATAAGTGATGCGTGAAAATCACCGCTCGTGTGCACAGCCCCATAGAAATGAATTATAATCATGTTATGAGGGAAAATAATACAATCTACAGAACACCGATCCCAAGCCCGAACTTCTGTGAAGAAGTTCGGGTTTGGGTACCAAACATGTGCATTTTTCTAACGCGAGTGCAAAACGCATTACAATGTTTTGCACTCGCGCGGAAAAATCGCGCGTGTTCCTGCAACGCACCTGCACATTTTCCCGCAACGCCCGTGTCAAACCAGCCTTATTGTAATTGATGCCAGGAAACTAGTGGAGTATACCTGAAATCTACACCAGCTCCCTTGCTGGTGAAATTTCAGTTCTGGCGCATCCACAGTTATTAAAATGTGTGCCTCTTATGCAAGTGTGACAGAGATCAAGACCAATGTACAAAACGCCGGTCTGAATAAATGGCCCCTTTGTATCTGACCTGCAATCTAGCATGTTTGGTGATTAATTTATTTTTCTTTGACTTTTAGGACTCTTGTACTGTAAGGCCTCATGCACACAACCGTTGTGTGCATCCGTGGCCGTTGTTCCGTTTTCCGTGATTTTCTGCATACCCACTGACTTTCAATGGGTCTCTTGAAAACTCGGAAAATGCACCGTTGTTCATCAGCCGCCGTGATCCGTGTTTCCTGTCCGTCAACAAAAATATGACCTGTCCTATTTTTTTGACGGACAACAGTTCACGGACCCATTCAAGTCAATGGGTCTGTGAAAGAACACAAAGATCCGTCTGCATAAAAGCTTTTTCAGAGCTGAGTTTTCACTTCGTGAAAACTCAGATCCGACAGTATATTCTAACACAGAGGCGTTCCCATAGTGATGGGAACGCTTCAAGTTAGAATATCCTACGAACTGTGTACATGACTGCCCCCTGCTGCCTGGCAGCACCCGATCTCTTACAGGGGGCTGTGATCTGCACAATTAACCCCTCAGACCCCCCTCCCTCCCCAGTATTACATTCATTGGTGGCCAGTGTGGCCCCCCTCCCTCCCCAATATTATATTCATTGGTGGCCAGTGCGGCCTCCCCTCTCCCCCCCCATAATTAAAATCACCTTCCCCCATCATTAGTGGCCAGTGCGGCCTCCCCTCTCCCCCCCCTAGTTAAAATCACTTTCCCCCATCATTGGTGGCCAGTGCGGCCTCACCTCTCCCCCCCCCCCCAATTAAAATCACGTTCCCCCATTATTGGTGGCCAGTGCGGCCTCCCCCCCCCCCCCCTTAATTAAAATCACGTGCGGCACCTGAGGGGTTAATTGTGTGGATCACAGCCCCCTGTAAGAGATCGGGTGCTGCCAGGCAGCAGGGGGCAGTCATGTACACAGTTCGTAGGATATTCTAACTTGAAGCGTCCCCATCACTATGGGAACGCCTCTGTGTTAGAATATACTGTCGGATCTGAGTTTCACGATCTAACTCAAATCCGATGGTATATTCTAACATAGAGGCGTTCCCATGGTGATGGGGACGCTTCAAGTTAAAATATACCATCGGATTGGAGAAAACTCTGATCCGATGGTATAATAGGGACTCCTGACTTTACATTGAAAGTCAATGGGGGACGAATCCGTTTGCAATTGCTCCATATTGTGTCAACGTCAAACGGATCCGTCCCCATTGACTTGGATTGTAAGTCAGGACGGATCCGTTTGGGTCCGCACGGCCAGGCGGACACCAAAACGATTTTTTTTTTTACTTTCCTTCGTGTCCGTGGATCCTCCAAAAATCAAGGAAGACCCACGGAAGAAAAAAAACGGACACGGAACTACGGGTCCCGTTTTTGCGGACCGCAAAAAAAACAGTCGTGTGCATGAGGCCTAAATGTATTACTTTCCTTATGCCTTACCAGCCCCCATCTTAGTGTCCATTTTATAGTGAATGTATAAAAACTTTTGAAGCATTTTAAATTATTTACATATTTTTGGCTTTTTCACTTTGTGATTTTTGTACAGGTTCTAAACAGAAGCCTGTGGGTGAAAATGTCAGATAAAATCACCTAGAACATGATAAAAATGTTTGTGCTGTCTATTTTCAGCAGTCCTACAGAGAGTGAATGGAGTTGCAACCCACATGCATGACTTTCTGCTCCGTTCATTCACAGGAATGTGAGCCCCATTCTCAGGATCGGCAGGGGTCCGCATGGTCTAACCCCCACTGATCACCCCTCTCGGGGATACTTATCTCTCCTATCATGTGATTAGAGGATATGTTTCTATTGTGGGAAACCCCCTTAAGCCTTCTTTCACATATAGCTATAGCATATAGCGTTTTTACGGTATTTCACAACTTTATGTTTTTTTCAGTAACACTTTAAACATGTTTTGGTAATTATTGTTTGTGTAGGATGTGACAATCAGGGCCGGCCTTAGGTGTTCAGGCGCCCTGTGCGAGCTAACCTTGTTAAAATATTGTGTGGCACAGTGTAGGCTATATGTGTATAACAAACATATTTCACATGAAAACTTACAGTTACTTGGCTTGGCCCTTGGGGATCTCGGACGCCACTTCCACACTTTGGCCGGGGGCTCAGTGGAGCTGATGAGGTGTTTTATCCTAATGAGAAAGATTTCATAATAAGTATTTGGAGAAGGGACAGAGGGATAGCAGAGCAGGGAGAGGCTGGTGCTGCTACTAGGGGGTCATACCATGGGGGAGTAATAAAGCCCACCATAATGCCCCCCCCCCAGTAGTAATAATTCTCCTTATAATGTGACAGTGCAAAAAATACCCCCTTGTAATGCCCCCATTTGAGCTAATGTCCTCATAGTGCCCCCATAATGTGCCAGTATAAAATACCCCTATATAGTGCCCCTAGTAAATGACCCCATAGTGCTCCACACCCTCCTTCCTCCTAGTGCCCCCCATAATGTGCCAGTATAAAATGCTCCAGTAGATGCCCTCAGTGTCCCCCATAATTTGCAAGTATAAAATACCCCTTCTTAGTGCCCCCCGTAGATGACCCCATAGTACTCCTCTTCCCTCTTCCCCATAGTACCCACCATGTGTCCCAGTATAAAATTGTACTGTACAGAGAGCCCATATAAAATACCCCTTCTTTGTGGCCTCAGTAGATGCCCCTATAGTGCCCCCAATCATGTGCCAGTATTAACAGCCCCCCCGTGCCAGTAATTATAGCCCCCTATGCCAGTAATAGCAGCCCCCCTGTGCCAGTAATAACAGCCCCTCTGTGCCAGTAATAACAGCCCCTCTGTGCCAGTAATAACAGCCCCCAGTAATAAGAGCCCCTCTGTGCCAGTAATAACAGCCCCCAGTAATAAGAGCCCCTCTGTGTCAGTAATAACAGCCCCTCTGTGCCAGTAATAACAGCCCCCAGTAATAAGAGCCCCTCTGTGTCAGTAATAACAGCCCCCAGTAATAACAGCCCCCAGTAATAACAGCCCCTCTGTGCCAGTAATAACAGCCCCCAGTAATAACAGCCCCTCTGTGTCAGTAATAACAGCCCCTCTGTGCCAGTAATAACAACCCCCAGTAATAAGAGCCCCTCTGTGTCAGTAATAACAGCCCCTCTGTGCCAGTAATAACAGCCCCCAGTAATAAGAGCCCCTCTGTGCCAGTAATAACAGCCCCCGCCAGTAATAACAGCCCCCCCTTTGCCAGTAATAACAGCCCCCCCCCTTTGCCAGTAATAACAAACAGCCCCCCCCTTTGCCAGTAATAACAGCCCCCGCCAGTAAAAGTAATGTACATAATAAAAAAAATAAAAAAAACACATACTTACCTCCATGTCAGTGATGCGATGTAGGCCTCTTCTGGCCTGTGTCCCACGCTGTATGGCTCAGGCGGCGCGATGACGTCATCACGCCGCCTGCGCCAGCCTCTGATAGGCTGCAGGCACTAGGCCGGCAGCCTATCAGAGGAAGGGAAAGGGACACGCCTCTCCCTCCCCTACCGCAGCACAGGCAGGCATCTGTATCGCTGTCCTGAGGATGGCGATACAGATGACTGGAGATGAGTGCTTCCACAAATGGAAGCGCTCATCTCCCTGTGCCCAGCCGCCGCCACCAGCTCGCCTGCAGCGCCCGCATATTACACTGCGAGCTGTCGGCCGTCCGGCGCCACAGCCCGCCCACCCCAAAGGCCGGCCCTGGTGACAATATTTAGCATTTGTTGTCATAGGTGAATTATTCTAACATTTTTTGCTCTCTTCTGCAGGTTTTTTATCTTTCAACATATTTGTACACAATCAACTACATGTGGCAGACCTTCAGCAATTTCAGGAGAAGAATAAGCAATGACTTAAATCAGGCCAGTCACTGTATTATTTTATCTGCTTATATACACTTACTTACTGTTGTTTTATCATTAGAGGGTCTGGTATAATCAGTCTTGACGTCCCCGCCCCAATTGTTCCAGTTGTATGTCTTCTCTTTAGGCCTCATGCACACGACCGTTTTTTTTTTGCGGTCCGCAAAAACGGGTTCCGTAGTTCCGTGATCCGTGTCCGTTTTTTCTTCTGTGGGTCTTCCTTGATTTTTGGAGGATCCACGGACATGAAGGAAAAAGTCGTTTTGGTGTCCGCCTGGCCGTGCGGAGCCAAACGGATCCGTCCTGACTTACAATGCAAGTCAATAGGGACGGATCCGTTTGACGTTGACACAATATGGTGCAATTGCAAACGGATCCGTCCCCCATTGACTTTCAATGTAAAGTCAGGAGTCCCTATTATACCATCGGATCAGAGTTTTCTCCAATCCGATGGTATATTTTAACTTGAAGCAACCCCATCACCATGGGAACGCCTCTATGTTAGAATATACCATCGGATTTGAGTTAGATCGTGGAAACTCAGATCCGACAGCATATTCTAACACAGAGGCGTTCCCATAGTGATGGGGACGCTTCAAGTTAGAATAAACTACGAACTGTGTACATGACTGCCCCCTGCTGCCTGGCAGCACCCGATCTCTTACAGGGGGCTGTGATCAGCACAATTAACCCCTCAGATGCCGCACCTGAGGGGTTAATTGTGCGTATCATAGCCCCCTGTAAGAGATCAGGGGCTGCCAGGCAGCAGGGGGCAGACCCCCCTCCCTCCCCAGTTTTAATTTCATTGGTGGCCAGTGCGGCCCCCCCCCCTCCCTCTATTGTATTAATTTCATTGGTGGCCAGTGTGCGGCCTCCACCTGGCCCCCCCCCCCCGTCCCCCCTCCCTCCATTGTATTAATTTCATTGGTGGCCAGTGTGCGGCCTCCCCCTGACCCCCCCCCCCCCGTCTCCTCCTCCCTCTATTGTATTAATTTAATTGGTGGCCAGTGTGCGCCCCCCCCCTCCCTCCCTCTATTGTATTAATTTCATTGGTGGCCAGTGCGGCCTCCCCTCTCCCCCCCCCCCCCATCATTGGTGGCAGCGGAGAGTTCCGATCGGAGTCCCAGTTTAATCGTTGGGGCTCCGATCGGTAACCATGGCAACCAGGACGCTACTGCAGTCCTGGTTGCCATGGTTACTTAGCAATATTAGAAGCATCATACTTACCTGCTGCGCTGTCTGTGACCGGCCGGGCGCTCCTCCTACTGGTAAGTGACAGGTTTGTGCGGCGCATTGCTTAATGATCTGTCACTTACCAGTAGGAGGAGCACAGACAGCGCAGCAGGTAAGTATGATGCTTCTAATATTGCTAAGTAACCATGGCAACCAGGACTGCAGTAGCGTCCTGGTTGCATGGTTACCGATCGGAGCCCCAGCGATTAAACTGGGACTCCGATCGGAACTCTCCGCTGCCACCAATGATGGGGGGGGGGGGGGGGGGAGGGGAGGCCGCACACTGGCCACCAATGAAATTAATACAATAGAGGGAGGGAGGGGGGGCCACACACTGGCCACCAATGAAATTAATACAATAGAGGGAGGGGGGGCCGCACACTGACCACCAATGAAATTAATACCTAAACATACACAAAGAGGAAAACAATCTTTGTAACAATTTTTTTTTTTTATTACAGATAATTCAAGTGCAATCATACCCAGTGTCACCCATAGCCAGTCTTCTGCCCCCCTTAATCATACCCCGTCACCTTTACCCAGTCCCCTGCCCCTCTTAATCATACCAAGTGTCACCCTTACCCAGTCCCCTGCCCCCTCAATTAGACCCTGCCCCCCTTAAATTAAGGGTAACAGAAACTGGGTATGATTAAGGGGGCAGGGGACTGGATAAGGGTGACACTGGGTATGATTAAGGGGCAGGGGACTGGCTTTGATTGACACTGGGTATGATTAAGGGGGCAGGGGACTGCGTAAAGGTGACAGGGTATGATTAAGGGGGCAGGGGACTGGCTGTGGGTGACACTGGGTATGATTAAGGGGGGCAGGGTCTAATTGAGGGGCCAGGGGACTGGGTAAGGCTACGTCTACACAACGACATTTGTCGCGCGACATTTTGTTGCACTAATGTGACGCGACAATTTTTATAATGGCAGTCTATGGTGTCGCATTGCAACATGCTGCAACTGCGACGCAACAGTCGCAGAAAATCCATTCGAGATGGATTTTTCTGCGACTGTTGCGTCGCAGTCGCAGCATGTTGCAGTGCGACACCATAGACTGCCATTATAAAAATTGTCGCTCGACATTGGTGCAACAAAATGTTGCGCTACAAATGTTGCAGTGTAGTTGTGCCCTATTTGTCGCGCGACTTATTGTCCTGTAGCCTAAGGGTGACACTGGGTATGATTAAGAAGGGCAGGGGACTGGGTAAAGGTGACAGGGTATGATTAAGGGGGGCAGGAGACTGGCTATGGGTGACACTGGGTATGATTAAGAGCCTTATAGTGTGCCAGTAAAAAGGGACCCCCATAATGTCCCCCAATAATGTGCCAGTAAGTGTCCCCATAGATGCCCCCCATCATGTGCCAGTATCAAGTGCCTCTCTCCTCCCCTTAACATGTCCCAGTATCATAGTGCCATCTCACCCCAAAGTGCCAGTATCATAGTGCCATCTTTCCCCCCAATGTGCCAGTATCATAGTGCCATCCCCCCCCCAATGTGCCAGTATCAAGTGCCTCTCTCCTTGCCACCCCCATGTGCCAGTATCATAGTGCTAACCCTCCCATGTGCCAGTATCAAGTGCCAAACCCCCCCCCATGTGCCAGTATCAAGTGCCTCTCTCCCCCCCATGTCCCAGTGTCATAGTGCCAGTATCAAGTGCCTTTCTCCCCCCCATGTCCCAGTATCATAGTGCCATCTCCCCCCCCCCCAAAAGTACCAGTATCAAGTGCCTCTCTCCCCCCCAATGTGCCAGTATCATAGTGCCATCTCCCCTCCAATGTGCCAGTATTAAAGGGGTCATCCCATCATAATGATCACTGTTAAATCTGTTAATGATTTGACAGTGATAATTTTTGTAAATATATTTGATTAACCTATTCCCACTGTTTACGAGAAAATTCATCCCCACTTACCTCATTGTTGTCATTCGGTCTCCCCTGGTTACGGCCACCGCTCTTCTCCGGAATCCCGGTGGCCGCGCTTGCGCAGAAGACTCCTTCTTTTCTCCCGGCCGGGCCGCTCGCTGTCCTGAATGCGCACGCCGCCGCGCATATGCGTTTTTGACTTCTCCCTGGCCATAATAGTACCGAGCCGTGAACGCGCACGCCGGCTCTGTACTATACTCAGGGCTGCCATCAGAAATTTAGGGGCCCCTTACACAGCTCAAGGCCTGCCCCCCCCCCCTCCCTAGGCAAATGCTAATTTTGCCGCCCCCCCCTTGACCCAGCCCATTGACCACACCCTTTAACCCTCCCCTTTTTGTCGGCCACCTATTTAATGATTGTTTCATGCAACATTTTACTTGACCAGCTAATTTTAGATATTCTAGATATTCTTGGTGGTCATCTGTGCCATTTTGGCAAACATTACATGGCCCCGTACACTACATTACATTATTGACAACTGTAAGTTTTTACCTTGACTGGTGGTGGCCTAGGTGTGTTTATCAGTAGGTCTGCTCCAGTCACTGTTATGGGGGATCTGTGGATGACACTGTTATGGGGGATCTGTGGATGACACTGTTATGGGAGATCTGTGGATGACACACTGTTATGGGGGATCTGTGGATGACATACTGTTATGGGGGATGACACACTCTTATGGGGATCTGTGGATGACACACTGTTATGGGGGATCTGTGGATGACACGCTGTTATTGGGGATCTGTGGATGACACTGTTATGGGGGATCTGTGCATGACACTGTTATGGGGGATCTGTGGATGTCACTGTTATGGAGGATCTGTGGATGGCACTGTTATGGAGGGGGATCTGTGGATGGCACTGTTATGGAGAGGGATCTGTGGATGGCACTGTTATGGAGGGGGATCTGTGGATGGCACTGTTATGGAGGGGGATCTGTGGATGGCACTGTTATGGAGGGGGATCTGTGGATGGCACTGTTATGGAGGGGGATCTGTGGATGGCACTGTTAGGGAGGGGGATCTGTGGATGGCACTGCTATGTAGGGAGATCTGTGGATGGCACTGTTATGGGGAGGGGGATCTGTGGATGGCACCGTTATGGAGGAGGATCTGTGGATGGCACCGTTATGGAGGGGGATCTGTGGATGGCACCGTTATGGAGGGGGATCTGTGGATGGCACCGTTATGGAGGGGGATCTGTGGATGGCACCGTTATGGAGGGGGATCTGTGGATGGCACCGTTATGGAGGGGGATCTGTGGATGGCACCGTTATGGAGGGGATCTGTGGATGGCACTGTTATGGAGGGGGATCTGTGGATGGCACTGTTATGGGGGCTCTGTGGATGATACATACCGTATGTAGCATCTTATGCTATATGTGTCATCCACAGATCCACCCCATGACAATGTCATCCACAGATCCCCCTCCATAACAGTGTTCTGTGGATGACACTTATGGGGGGATATGTGGATGACACTGTTATGGAGGGGGATCTGTGGATGACACTGTTATGGAAGGGGATCTGTGGATGGCACTGTTATGGAGGGGATCTGTGGATGGCACTGTTATGGAGGGGATCTGTGGATGGCACTGTTATGGAGGGGATCTGTGGATGGCACATACCGTATATATAGCATCTTATGCTATGTGTCATTCACAGATCCCCCTCCATAACAGTGTCATCCACAGATCCCCCTCCATAACAGTGTCATCCACATATCCCCCCATAAGTGTCATCCACAGATGCCCCCATAAGTGTCATCCACAGATCCCCCTCCCCATAACAGTGCACAGATCCCCTCCCATAAGTGTCATCCACAGACCCCCCCCCCCATAACAGTGTCATCCACGGCTCCCCCTCCCTATAACAGTGCCGTCATCCATAGATCCCCTCCCCGCCGCTCACAGTAGTATATACATTTATAAACTGTAATCGGTATCCTGCAAGCTGCAGACAGTAACTTTAACTTTAAATCAGCGCTCATCTCTTTACTACCTTACATTCAGCTCCCTCCAGTAACAGGCAGTGCGGGCGGCTGCGCTCACTCACTGACATCACGCACCTGCGCCGCCTAGTGGGAGGAGCAGGCACGTGACGTCAGTGAGTGAGCGCCGCTCGCACTGCCTGCTGTTACCGGAGCTGAGTCAGTGTAAGCGCTGATTTTAAAGTTAACACACTGACACAAAAAATAATAATATGGCTCGGGACCGGCCGGGCCCCTTACTGGGGTATCAGCTTTACCCTCCTGATGGCGGCCCTGACTATACTGGCCAGGAATAAGTCACCATGGCGCATGCACGGCGGCATGCTTGTTCAGTCCAGCTCGCGGCGCTGCCGGGAGAAGACTTCAATCAAGACGAAGCCCGCCCCCAGCCAGAATCCAGGAAGTGAACGGCGCACTCGCAGCAGGTAAGTATGAAAATGCAAAGTGGGATAACCCCTTTAAGTGCCTCTCTCCTTCCCACTCCCCCTCATATGTGCCAGTATCATAGTGCCATCTCCCCCCGCCAATGTGCCAGTATCAAGTGCCTCTCTCCTTCCCACCCCCCATGTGCCAGTATCCCCCCCATGTGCCAGTATCAAGTGCCTCTCTCCTTCCCCCCATGTGCCAGTATCATAGTGCCAACCCCCCCATGTGCCAGTATCAGGTGCCAACCCCCCTCCCCCATGTGCCAGTATCAAGTGCCTCCCGCTCCCCCATGTGGCAGTAACAGTTGAGTATTTAAAAAATAAAAAAACATTTATACTTACCTCCATGTCAGCGATGCAGTGCAGGCCTCTTCCAGCCTGTATGTCCATATATGGAGTCAGTGCTTGTGTATTCTAATTTAGCCTCTATTTCAGAAACGTTTCTGCTGGGACTCGAACCCACGACCTTCTGTATCAGAGGCAAGGCACTTAACCACACAGCTATAAGAGCTGCATAGCCACTGACTGAAAAAATATGAGACTTCTACTGTAGACTCGTTTATAGCTTTGATCGCTAGTGTACATCCATACACATGACAGCTGCCTCAGCGCACTCAGCTCTGCTTTATCTCTATATATGATAGCTGCCCCAGCACACCCAGCTATGCTACATCTATCACACATGACAGCTGCCCAAGCACACTCAGCTCTGCTATATATCTATCTACTGTATAGTAATACTTAGAGATATATAGATATAGCACAGCTGAGTGTGCAGGGACAGCTGTCAAGTGTATAGATGTAGCAGAGCTGGGTGTGCTGGGGCAGCTGTCATATATAGAGATATAGTAGAGCTGAGTGTGCTGGGACAGCTGTCATATAGAGATATAGCAGTGCTGGGTGTGTTGGGGCAGCTGTCATGTGTATAGATGTACACTATATGTTTCTTCATCAGAATTTTCTTTTTATGCATAGTAATTTTACATCACTTTTGTTCCATCCAGAGCAAATCATAAAGCATTACAATTGATCTAGCAGTGCAACCCAACGTTTCGGTCGGTTGTCGACCTTTGTCAAGGGATCTGAAAAGTACATATAGCAAAATTATGGTAAGTATCATGGACTAAACAGTGATGCAAGACTAAATACTATACAGGTCCTTCTCAAAAAATTTGCATATTGTGATAAAGTTCATTATTTTCTGTAATGTACTGATAAACATTAGACTTTCATATATTTTGGATTCATTACACACAACTGAAGTAGTTCAAGCCTTTTATTGTTTTAATATTGATGATTTTGGCATACAGCTCATGAGAACCCCAAATTCCTATCTAAAATTCATATTTCATCCGACCAATAAAAGAAAAGTGTTTTTAATACAAAAAAAGTCAACCTTCAAATAATTATGTTCAGTTATGCACTCAATACTTGGTCGGGAATCCTTTTTCAGAAATGACTGCTTCAATGCAGCGTGGCATGGGGCGTATTGCAGACCTCCGCAACACAGTAAAACAACAATGCAATGTCCTTAAAACTCTATGCAAATAGTGAACTTCAGTCCGTACACTTACCACCCGGACATCAGTATCCTTATATCAACTCTAATATTCTTATACTTTAAAACAGCTTTAAAAGAGTCAAACCAAGCTCCATCCTTGTCTCCCTGAGACAATATTATCTAGTGCGCACTATATTTTCTCTGAGTGATCCTCACAGCGGACTCCCGGAGTCCCCGGGTCACTCTCCCAGACTCCCGGAGTCTGTTCCCTGTATCCCTGATACAGTAATTATACTAGAAGTTGTAGGTTCTACTTACTAGATCGAGACGTGGTCGTCGGATCGGCCAGAGGACAATAACAGATGCCTTTCTTACCAAACCCGATGACCTTCTCGACCCCGGACACGAGCCCCCAAACTGATAGGAATCTCAACATCCCACTTGGTACCCCTGGCACCAAACTTCTAGTATCGGCTTGGTTTGAGTCCTTTTCTGACGTCAGGAGAGCGCTTCACTCAGTAGGTAATAAAAGACACAACAGTGATGTACTGAATGAACACTCTGAGGTTTATTTTTAATGCACACAGGTTATATAGAGGGGGCTTTACCCCCTTTATTAGCATATCATCGTAAGTTATGTATTCAACCTATCATATTAACACGCTCTATTCTACAGACAGTGAAAGAGAAACAAAAACGGAACTTCCATATTAGGAATATTGTCCGGGAGTAGTGCCAAAGAGATAAAATTCAGGGTTACAGAGAATAGAAACTTAACAGCAATTAGTTTGACAGCAATCAGAGCTATTTCCTAACAGAGAAACAAAACTTCAGCAAAATGCAGAATTTGTTTTTGACATTAAAAAGAACATGGATTCCTTTCAGAGGCAATCAGCCTGTGGCACTGCTGAGGTGTTATGGAGGCCCAGGATGCTTCGATAGCGGCCTTAAGCTCATCCAGAGTGTTGGGTCTTGCGTCTCTCAACTTTCTCTTCCCAATATCCCACAGATTCTCTATGGGGTTCAGGTCAGGAGAGTTGGCAGGCCAATTGAACACAGTAATACCATGGTCAGTAAACCATTTACCAGTGGTTTTGGCACTGTGAGCAGGTGCCAGGTCGTGCTGAAAAATGAAATCTTCATCTCCATAAAGCTTTTCAGCAGATGGAAGCATGAAGTGCTCCAAAATCTCCTGATAGCTAGCTGCATTGACCCTGCCCTTGATAAAACACAGTGGACCAACACCAGCAGCTGACATGGCACCCCAGACCATCACTGACTGTGGGTACTTGACACTGGACTTCAGGCATTTTGGCATTTCCCTCTCCCCAGTCTTCCTCCAGACTCTGGCACCTTGATTTCCGAATGACATGCAAAATTTGCTTTCATCCGAAAAAAGTACTTTGGACCACTGAGCAACAGTCCAGTGCTGCTTCTCTGTAGCCCAGGTCAGGCGCTTCTGCCGCTGTTTCTGGTTCAAAAGTGGCTTGACCTGGGGAATGCGGCACCTGTAGCCCATTTCCTGCACACGCCTGTACACAGTGGCTCTGGATGTTTCTACTCCAGACTCAGTCCACTGCTTCCGCAGGTCCCCCAAGGTCTGGAATCGGTCCTTCTCCACAATCTTCCTCAGGGTCCGGTCACCTCTTCTCGTTGTGCAGCGTCTTCTGCCACACTTTTTCCCTCCCACAGACTTCCCACTGAGGTGCCTTGATACAGCACTCTGGGAACAGCCTATTCGTTCAGAAATTTCTTTCTGTGTCTTACCCTCTTGCTTGAGGGTGTCAATGATGGCCTTCTGGACAGCAGTCGGGTCGGCAGTCTTACCCATGATTGCGGTTTTGAGTAATGAACCAGGCTGGGAGTTTTTAAAAGCCTCAGGAATCTTTTGCAGGTGTTTAGAGTTAATTAGTTGATTCAGATGATTAGGTTAATAGCTCGTTTAGAGAACCTTTTCATGATATGCTAATTTTTTGAGATAGGAATTTTGGGTTTTCATGAGCTGTATGCCAAAATCATCAATATTAAAACAATAAAAGGCTTGAACTACTTCAGTTGGTGTGTAATGAATCTAAAATATATGAAAGTCTAATGTTTATCAGTACATTACAGAAAATAATGAACTTTATCACAATATGCAATTTTTTTTTAGAAGGACCTGTATTCCGAGTAAAAAATGCTACTAACCATAAATGATGTCATCCTGCAAGAGTATAGGAATTCAAGTCTGAGACGTCACGCCACATCCGCTTAGCAGTCCAGAGCGGAATGGCAAAAAAAAGGGAAAAAGATAATCAAAAGAAACAAAGATGAAGTGTAACTGACCAAACTGAAAAAAAAATCAAATATATACGGTAACAGAATATAAAATGCTATTAGCACCATTGTACATGGAACAGTCAACGTATGCGATCACTTACAAAAATCATATTGAAAGATAAGGGGCATTGGGTGGTAGAAGAGGCATGAGGATAATAGACACAGCATGGGATAACCACTATATAGGAGGAATATGTTGTGTGGAGAGGACACACTCATGAGAGAAATACAGAAACAATATAGTTAAGTAAGGATAAGATCCTTATAAGCAAGATATTATATAGAGTAATTATGAGAAAATTAAGAAGGCAATATAAGTAGGATAGTGTCCCAATGAAATTAGAGGGCGCCAATGAGGTCTTGCCTATGGCTAGAATATTTCCAAATGCGCTCTGGAGGTGAACGCTTGTGCACCGATGCGGCCATTATATAGGGGCTAAGGATGTATCGTCTCTCCTGAGATGACGTCAGTGGCGTCTGACGTCACTATAAAACGTGCGCATGCGCAATGTAATCGTAGGAAGCCACAGAGTGCCGTGGTAGCCGACGTCATGTGTCGGTGTTATGTGACGGCTGGCGCATGCGCTTTGCATTATTTGAGGAAGAAAAGGGCAGAAGCTGTGCCCTCTCTCTATGTGAGCGCTGCTGATTAATGCGCTATGGTATGACGGGACAAGATGTAAAGGGTGATTAGAAACTAAGAAAAGAATAAGTAATAAATGGATTAAAGGTAGAAGAAAAAAGAAAAAGAAATGGAAAAATGGGAATCATTTCTGGAACTCAGGGAATGGAAATAGTATTGTATTTTGTTTGTCATGGAAAGTAAGAGCATATCATGTAAAGGGGAGAAAAAGGTAAAGGTTATGGAAGGAAGGGGGGGGCGGGGTTGGGAAGGTTATGGAAAAAGCGGGGTGGGTAGGGGAAGGGGTATGGTTCTCACCCATGGCTAGATCACTAAGTACCAAGATCAAGACTAACGAATCTGAAATAAAAAAGGTAATATATCAGACATGTTGTAGAGGCACTTTAACATTAAACAGCATTATAGACAAGGCTGGTTATAGAGTAAGTCTCATGGTGCTGTACATTCATCAAAGATTACAAAAAAAGTCACATTCCCTGGATGGATCCAATAGGAATCCCGTTGCTTAAGTAGTAATGTCCGGTTGCCGCCCCTTCGAGGGATCGGGACCTGTTCCAGGACTTAGAACCGTAAAGAGGAGATCTGATGATTGTATCCCTTAAAATGGGCGGGAATTGGTAGCAATAATTGGTCTGTTCTGATGGTGGATTTGTGTTTAGAGATCCTATCTCTAATGTGTTGAGTGGTCTCACCAATATAGATCAGTCCACAGGGGCATTTGATAAGATAAACTACATGAGTAGAATCGCATGTGAAATACCCTTTAATGGTATATCTTATACCTGAACGGGGATGTGTAATGGTGTCGCCTTTAATTACACTGGAACACTGTGTGCAATGGAGGCAGGGGAATGTTCCAAACCTAGGTGGCCCTAAAAACCTTTGGCGTGGTATCTTGGACAAGGGGCCTATGTCAGCCCGAACTAATTGGTCCCTGATATTTTTTGACCGTTTATAGCAGGTTAGGGGTGGGGTCTGAAATTCTTCTACGTCCGGGAATGCTCTAGAGAGAATATGCCATTGTTTTCTGATGGTGTGTTGTATCTTTGGGACAAGAGGGTGGTAGGTCAGAATACATGGTATTCTTTTCTGTGTCTGTCTCTTCCTAGCCTGTGTCTATTTTCACACTGGACTGATTGTGCTGGGTACCCCCTCTGTCTAAACTTTAGAGCCATCTCTTCTATTCTCTTTGTCTTTGTTAAGGGGTTTGAAACAATGCGATCTACACGTGTCAGTTGGGAATGAGGTAATGATTGCTTGGTCGCTTTTGGACGATTGCTAGTAAAATGTAAAAGACTATTTCAGTCGGTGGGTTTACTATACAGATCGAACTCAAACCGTCCGTCTTGGTTCTTAAGTACGAGTGTATCTAGGAAGCTGATGCTATTCATGTCAGTCTGTATGGTGAAGCCCAGTTCTGGATAGCTATTATTTAGTTATTGATGAAAAAAGAAGTGCACTGGATAGTGGTCCTCCCCAAAGGCAAAAGATATCATCTATAAATCGTAGCCAGATGATGGCACGTTGTTGAAATAATAGATGTGGGTACACAAACTCCTCCTCAAAGTTAATCATGTAGGCATTGGCATAAGGTGGGGGCTACATTAGCCTCCATGGCAGTCCCGCATTTCTGGGCATAGTAATCATCCCCAAAAAGGAAATAGTTATCATGTAGAACCAAGGAGAGTAAGGACAAGCAAAATTCTTGTTGTTGGGTATTGAGTGAGGAGTGAATGGAAAGGAGTTTTGCTGTGGCTCTCATATCCTTGTCATGCTCAATGGATGTATATAAGCTGTTTACATCCATAGTCAACAACAGAGAATCAGGTTGGGGAGTACTATGTTTAAGTTTGTTAATGAAATCTTTGGTGTCAAGTAAAAAGGAACATGAGGTTTTAATGAGGGGTGTAAGTATGCGGTCCAGATATATAGAGAGGGGAGATAATATGGAATCTGTCGAGGCTACTATGGGTCTGCCCGGTGTATTATGGAGATTTTTATGAATTTTGGGGAGGGTATAGAACACAGGTGTTATGGGATGTTGTTTATGTTAAAAAGGTCACTGTGTTATCGTCAATCACATTACTTTTACGGTAATGTTGAAGTATAATTCTGATTTTGTTAGCTATGGTGGTAGTGGGGTCAATCTTGAGGGGTTCGTAGGTGACTAGATCCCCCAATTGTTTGGTGATATCTTGAATGTACATGGATTTGTCTATAACGACTAATGCGCCCCCCTTGTCTGCCGGTTTAATCACAAGATCTTTATGAGACCTTAGCTCGGTGATTGCTCTTTGTTCCTCCACTGTAAGATTATGGGAATGCTTAAACTCGCCTTTAGTATGGGACTTTAGTATTTGTTGTATTAATTGTTGTGTGGAAGAAATGTAAGTTTCAGTAGGGTGGTAGGTCCTGTGGGGCATAAAGTGGCTCTTGTTACGTAAGCCTAGGGTCTGTAGGGATAGAGCATCAGCTGTACACTCAGCTGGTGTTGTGTTTAGGTTTTCCTTTTGCCCGAAGTGTGTTTTCAGTCTAATGGCCCTGTAGAACCGGTGCAGTTCCTGTTCGAGTGAAAATGTATCGAGGGGGGTCATGGGACAGAAGGATAAACCTTTCTGTAGTACTGTCGTTTGTGCAGGTGACAAATTAATGGAGGAAATGTTTATCACCAGGTTGTCCACTATACCTGTGAGTGGGTCTGGACGCGATTGTCGAGATCTGTTTCTCTGGCTCCTCTGCAGTCGTTTCTTCCGTATCTGGGGCGTGTACGGCCTCTCCCTAAAAAAGGTTGCGCTCAATGTTGTGATCTTTCACCGTCAGAACCTGATGAGCTGGCTCCCTCTGAGAATTGGTGGTAGCGATTGTTCCACGAAGCTTGAAAATTCAGATCCCTCCACCTGTAGACTCGGTTGAGTCTATAATTGTCAGGGACGGTGTACAGAAAACAAGACAAAGCAACATGCATATATGACTCACTGGATCCAAAGCTAAGGAACCAAAAGGGAGACCCCTGCAACAAGACCTGGCACTTTCCCTGGCTGCTCAGCCTATGCAAAGATCCCAAAGGTGGATGGTTGCATATCCACGTACCTCGACTATATAACCCCTGAACACCCTACAATAGTGAGGGGACACGACCACCGGCTCCCTACACCAGACACGGAGGGAGTCAGGGTCACCTGGGATCCAGCAAACAGAAAATAACAGATAAATGTACAGCACTTAACTTTGTAGCAGACTGGGAAACAGGATCAGCATGCACACACACTCCAGGAAGAAGTATAAGCAAGAAGTATAAGGGATGCAATCAGTCCAACTACATGACAGCTGGGAGAGGCTAACGAGATGAGGAACTGAACATCACAACAAAGAAAACTCAAGGAGGAGGTTCTGAAAGGCTTCTGTCAGAGCTTCTCAGCTGTCTGGTTGTGACAATAATCTTCTGCGTCCCTTATAAACTTGGACCTTTTGGTTGATTCAGTTTGTGACTGGTATTCGGAGATCTGTTTGGTAGTTTTTTCTTTCAGTACGTCCCACTCTTCTGGTGGTAGTATAGTACTAATTTGGTTCTCTGTTGTTTCCACCTGTTTAGTAAGATCGTTTATTGATGAGTAAGCTTTTTCAATGGTTAGAAGCATTAAGTCCAGTGAACATTTGTTAAGTATGCTCTCAAAGCGATCACAAAAATCCTTATCTTCCTTGAAAAGAGTCGGTCGTAGATGAGAACGTAGTCCTCGTGGTATACGGCTAGACTTGTGGTATTCCGTCAAGGTGCTACAATGTAGCCGTATTGAAGTCAAACGTCGAAGATCACGTGAATAATCCCTTATTTTCCATTCCTGCCATGGAATGTGTAGGAATTCATTTCCTAGCTGGACTTGAGCGATGATGTTGCTTGCAGTCTCAGTGTCATAGAAAATGTGACTTTTTTTGTAATCTTTGATGAATGTACAGCACCATGAGACTTACTCTATAACCAGCCTTGTCTATAATGTTGTTTAATGTGCCTCTACAACATGTCTGATATATTACCTTTTTTATTTCAGATTCGTTAGTCTTGATCTTGGTCCTTAGTGATCTAGCCATGGGTGAGAACCATACCCCTTCCCCTACCCACCCTGCTTTTTCCATAACGTTGACTGATCCATGTACAATGGTGCTAATAGCATGTTTTATATTCTATTACCGTATATATTTGATATTTTTTTCAGTTTGGTCAGTTACACTTCGTCTTTGTTTCTTTTGATTATCTTTTTCCCTTTTTTTTGCCATTCCACTCTGGACTGCTGAGCGGATGTGGCGTGACGTCTCAGACTTGAATTCCTATACTCTTGCAGGATGACATCATTTAGTAGTTAATAGCATTTTTTACTCGGAATATAGTATTTAGTCTTGCATCACTGTTTAGTCCATGATACTTACCATAATTTTGCTATATGTCCTTTTCAGATCCCTTGACAAAGGTCAACAACCGACCGAAACGTTGGGTTGCACTGCTAGATCAATTGTAATGCTTTATGATTTGCTCTGGATGGAACAAAAGTGATGTAAAATTACTATGCATTAAAAAAACATTCTGATGAAGAAACATATGGTGTGCCGTGGATGTCTCTTGACGCATGTCCTCTACGAGCACCCACCACTTACGGTGTGCAGATCACATATTTTTCTTTTTATAGATGTACACTGGCTATAACAGCTATAACAGAGTCTACAGTAGAAGTCTCATATTTTTTCAGTCAGTGGCTATGCAGCTCTTATAGCTGTGTGGGTAAGTGCCTCTGATACAGAAGGTCGTGGGTTTGAATCCCAGCAGACACATCTCTCCCTCTCCTGAGGACGGCAATACAGATGACTATGCCTGGGATTTTTCAGATTTGAATCTCGTAAATGAGAAGCGTGCAAGTTGTAACACAGGCAGGGCGTCTATAAAGTAGTAAGGGCGCTGCTGGGAGGTGAGAGAAGGCTGCCGCCGTCCTGCATGTCGTTACAGTGTGTGGTGTTTGTGGCAGTCGCTACACTTGCCAAGGAGCCTCCTCGCTGTTGGCACAATGCGGCCCTGGCCGCTGGGTGCCCCTGTTGCCACGGGGCCCTGTGCGGCCGCACAGCTCGCACACCCCAAAGGCCGGCCCTGATCTCAGTACTTGCATGTAATTAAAAATGTTGTATAGCTACTGATTTATTCAATATTTGTATCGTGCCACTTAATTTGTTATTTCTTTGACCTGCTCACTGAGATGGCCGCACATGCTCAGTTTCATCTTTCAACTGCCTCCTGAGCTGTGATAGGGAGAGCTGCAGTGGAATAGACATGCCTCCATTTATTGTTGTTTCTCCCACTATGCTATGCGGTTTATAGCTTCTGTTTGAGTTGTGGATAGCTGGCGTGTGGCTCTCAGCTGAGTTTCTGGTGCTGCCATAGCCACTTGAAGTTAAGTGTTTTCTTTCCTTTTTGTATTTTGTTTGGGTTATTTTGTGTGTTGCATTTCCCTGTCATTTGTATTAAAGGGAACCTGTCACCAGGATTTGGGGTATAGAGCTGAGGACATGGGTTGCTAGATGGCCACTAGCACATAACAATACCCAGTCCCCATAGATCTGTGTGCTTTTATTGTGTATAAAAACCGAATTGATATATATGCAAATTAACCTGAGATGAGTCAGAGCTTGAAAATATGACTTCTCTGGTCACACAAGTAAGATATGACTCTTTTATGTTAGTTTGCATATGTCTCAAATAGTTTTTTTTTACACAATAAAAGCACACAGAGCTATGGGGACTGGATATTGAGGATGTGCTAGTGGCCATCTAGCAACCCATGTCCTCAGTTCTATACCCAAAATCCCAGTGACAGGTTCCCTTTAAGGCCTGAGGGAGACTCCTGTCGTCCTTCCTTTTGGAGGAACAAGTTGTCTCAGTCCTGACATTAGTACCAAGGTCCTTTAGGGTGAGTTAGGACACTAGGTATTCCTGTGTATGAACTCGCCTATCTCTGGGGTCTGTTCATACTGGTAGTTAGTCAGGACTTTGATTAGGGTTTTACTAGGAGGTGTTTATCTCCTTTCCCTAGTTTCCAGGCCTTATTCCCTCACCCCTTTCCCTCCTATGTTCGGTGTGGTGTTTCCCTCCAACACCCGAACGTGACAGCAGGATACCGTGGTGTATCCTGTATAAGCCAACGTTATAGCAATCCATCCTTATATCACAACTTCTCTTTTTAGATTTCAGATAAAGAATGCTGCATTGGGAGAGTAGCAACAGTTCTATGCAGGTAAGATCGAATTATACTGTGAGTGATGATGGTCATCATTATTAGACATTTTATAATATCATTGTTCCTGACTGCCAATAAGTATTGCACCATGATGTGGCAAGTAGTGTTACTAGTCTCTCTGCAAGTACAGCACATGTATTTTATTCTATACTTGCCTCAAAGCTACAGCAGTTTGTGATAAACCGCTGTGGCTTTGCCATATGGCACTTTACCTTCCAATTTCCACTACTTGGTAAGCCAACTTAAATGTGCTCAACAATATTTTCTATAACCCAAATGATTATACCACAAAGTAAGTAACCCTGGTGAGAATCGCACATGGCCCATGAAGTTCATTGGACACTCATTTGCATTAGCTATGCCCAGTCTCTGTTCATTAGTTCATTAACCAGATTACATAAAGTCAAGGTAAATTAGTCTGCTAAATGGGCAAAACTGTGATTTTAATCCCTGTTGACATTGTGTTTTTGGCCTCCATTTAATGAGCAAAATGAGAAAAAAAATCTCTGATAGTTACATTAAAAGCAGTCTGTGACGCATGTCTAATCTGCATTCCTTAGCCATAGGCTATAATGGCATTTGGGTATGGCCTCATGCACATGACCGTATCTGTTTTGTGGTCCACAACCCGCGGATCCACAAAATACAGATACCGACTGTGTCTGTCCTGCACTTTCCTTACTAATTATGCCTATTCTTGTCTGCAAAATGGAAAAGAATAGGACATGTTCTATTTTTTATTTATTTTTTGCAGGATGGACATACGGCCGCACGGTTGCAGGCAGCACACGGATGACATAAGTGTGCTGGACACATCTTTTGCAGGCCTATAGAAATTAATTGGTCCACGTATGATCCGCAAAAAATGCAGATCGGACGTGGACCGAAAATGTGGTCGTGTGCATGGGGCCTAATGGATACATCATCAAAAGGTGTTGAAAACGTATCAATTTAACAGATGCATTTGTCAACAATAGGTTCCAAATATGATAAAATAATAATGTATACAGCTATCTATGTATACACACTTATACAGAGAATGCTGTCAATTACTGATAACACCTCCCTCATGTACTTAGAGCTGTTAACTGGGTTGGTCTTAATTTGGAAAAAGCAGAGATATTAATGTATAAATTTAAAATTTTACTGAATCTTTTCCCACCAAACTATATTTCAATCTGCTCAGCTCTTTCTCCTCTATAACCTACTACCTGCAGATTGCACTGCATTTTGTGGTGACAGGTTCTCTTTAGTCTACATAGCTATATCCATTTGGGAATTGTTATGGACATTGGTTATGTAACCACTGTGTCATCTAACTCATTTGATGTTGGACTAGTCCTAAGGACATTATCCTGGCGGTCCCCTGGTTTTCACCCTTTAGCAGCTATACAGGGATCCGGTCTTCGCTGCAGGGAAGCCTCCAAGCTGCTACAATTTGGAATAGTCTTGGTGTAGTTAGCAACTGACAAAACAGGCCAGAATTACCAAGATCATAGACATAACCAGGCAGAACCAGACTGAGGACAAACATGCAAAATCCACGGAACAGACTTTAGAACACAGTTCAGACATGGCAGATACATGAGCAGAAACTTAGCAAGATGGAACAGACAGAACACTAGGGAACAGGTCAGACATGGCAGGTCCAGATACAAAAGCTTGGCAAGGCAGATCAGACAAGAACTAGGGACTCAAGAGCAAACAGAACTTGGATAGAATTTATACACCTACAGAACATGAAACGATCCAGCAGAATGAATTTGCACAGCCAGGGACTGTAAACACAACTCTATAGCAAGTTAAGAACTCTGGAAATATAATGCAGACTTAACAAACTCATTAGTAAAACAGATGCAGAAAGAAGACCAAAGAACATTAACGCACGCAATACAGAACTGAGGAGAGATACAGTCAAATAAGCACCAATTCACACTAACAAAGTTACTGAGGCCAGGACGCACGGAACAGTGGCAACTTGAACTGCCATAGAGCACAACGTCACAAATTCAAACCCACAAAAAGCCCACACCAGAGTGCACACTAGACTGGCACTAGTGAAACACAATTGTAACAGGAATAAGTGTTACTTTTTAGTAATATATTAATATAAGCATATTTTGTACTAAGAGACCTGGTAGTAAGTTGGCAGAATCCCAATTAGTGTAACCATTTAGGTAAATAAATGTATTTTTATAGGGTTCAATCATTTTGTTACTACCTAATATGTGTATTTTGAAGATCATCTAATATCAGTAAGTGGATTTAATCCATAGACAATAAGCACACACAAAGACAACTATATGGGTTACATACTATTCCTAGGGGGCACTGGTACACCCTACTGCTACCCACCCTCCGTTTTTAAAACCTAACTTTTACTCCGCAATTAACCAGATGCAAGATGTTGTATGTCATTTTTTAACTGTACAAACTATGGGGGTCATTTATTATCCAGAAATACCCCTATATTAGTGCCCCCAGTAGTAATTCTTCCTATAACGTGTGTCTGTAGAAACAATGAACTCTTAGAATGTTTGCCAGTAATTGCCAGTAAGTAAAATAATTCTCCCTTGCAATATGTAGAGATAAGCGTTTCTACAATGGAAGCGCTCATTGCCCATGTCCCTTCTGCTGCCCCGCTCTGGCCCCTACATTGTGCTGCCTGAGGTAATTGCCTCACCTCGCCTTATTGGCGATGCACCGCCTGGTCAGAGGGGCTACCTAATCTACACCCATCTTCTGCTAATATGCTTGTGAAATTTTGGGTTATCGGGCATTTATGGAATAAGTGAGATCTGTCTTTCTGTACTATCATCTTCCGTCATATTTACTAAAATAATATGGTAAACATTGTACAGAATTCGGTTTCAGCAATATATTAAAGAAATTATAAAACCAAATGTAAAAAGTAAACTAAGATATTGATTTGCTATTCCACTATGTTTTTGACAGTGATATTTTATTTTAGTGTAGTTCCTGTTTTATTCATCTGCCCTGTATTATATTATGGGAACACCAAGGAATGCTACAGGAACAACAGCTACAGGTAACACCATGCTATTGACTGCTTCATAAATACTGCTGGAAGGCTATAAAATGACTTATTAATTTATATGGGCATTCAACTAGTAAATAGTAGGAGGGAGGGAAATGTGTGAAGATGTACTATGAACAGATCAAAGAAAATGGGATCAAATTGGCTTCATATCACAGGAAAAAAGACCAATGCACGAGCAGGTAAAACACCAGTTCAGAAAAGCATGCCACAAAACAGCCAACCACACACACCTACCATTCATGAATAGAAGGTGTGTGTGAAGACCACCTTTAGCTTATACTCCATGGGTGGATATACCATTTTTGTAGCCTGTACAACTGCAAAGGGGTCTTATAGCAAAGCAGGGCCCACAGCACTATTAAATGCGCGGAGCGGTATTTGTCGCTGCTCCTCGGCATATTTGCCGGGTTGCAACCGAATCTTCCCTGGCCACCATTATAATGAATGGGTTTGGATGGAATTCCAGCAGGGCATGGTTGCGCCTGGCAGGGATGGATCTGACAGGCGGTTTCTGTCCGGAACCGTCTGCCAGATCTGTTTCATGCTTATGTGAAACAAGCCTTAGGCCTCTTTTTCCGTTTACGTTCTGTTTTTTGCGTTCCATATACAGAACCATTTATTTCAATGGATCCGCAAAAAAAAACGGAAGGTATTCCGTATTTCCGTTTAAAGATAGAACATGTCCTATTATTGTCCGCATAACGGACAAGGATAGTACTGTTCTATCAGGGGCTAGCTGTTCAGTTCCGCAAAAACGTAATGCACACGGACATCCTCCGTCTTTTTGCGGACTGCAAAATACTGAAAAAGCCATACGGTGCAAGAGGCCTAATATTGTGGGGGGGGGGGGGAAATAATTCCAGCATTGTGGTGCAATTTTGGATCAAAATTTGGCATCCTTGGCACACCCATTTTTTTTATAAGTTATGCCCTCTTGCAAACTAGGCACAGTGGCTTTCTCTAAAACTAGATGTGTTAAATTGTTAAAATTTTGGTGAAAGTTACATGAAGCTCTAACGTTTGGGTGGTGGGTTATGGTCCACTTTCTGAACACATATGGGTCATTTTTAGGTGTATTTCAGGCTTAAATTGCGACTCAACCGTTTGTTGCGCTGCAGTCTGCGACTTTTCCTGGACAAAAAATGTGGACCGGGAAGGGGACAGGCCCGTCTCATTCATCATTTTCTATACCTGTTCTAACTGTAGAAAATGGTCTAAATGTAAGCCAGCTAGGAAGCTGTCTTGCATTTAGAATTGGCACTGGATGCTCCAAAGTTATGGAGAGGCCGGCGCCTCTTCATAACTCTGGCAGATTCACCGCCAGCGCAGGGGCTTTATTAAGACCAGCATCTAAAACACTGGTCTTAATAAATGTGCCCCATAATGCTTAGCATACCTTACATTACATACAGTTAAAATCTTAGGCTAGCTAGGCTTACGTGTTGCAGCCATGTGGCAGTACGATTTTAAAAAATTATGCTATGAATGCGCAAAAAAGCTACAATGTCTAAACCTGGATTTGGGGGCCATTTCCTAGCATTCCAAAACACCACCCACTAGTGGGAGCTCCTTAGGTATGCGATTTATACAATTGTTATTTTTAGCAGTAGGCGCTCTAGAAATCTGTAAGTGATGTGCTCCCCCTACTGGTGGATGCAGACAGCTAACATTGTATTATCTAACTTTTACTTTATGGCTGTAGAGAACAGGGGATTGAGAGATATTACATTTTCTACCCTATTTTGAACTATTAGAATTACATTGTGTCCCTTTTACTGTTGTAAATCTTCTAATTTAATAACATTCTCCACTGTAAACCACCAGGCATAATAACTAGGGATGAGTGAGGCTGCTTCGCCAAACTTCAAAAAGAAATTAGATTTGTTACGAATTACCTCGTCATGGATTGCATTCCATTGTATGGAGTAGGCACAATGACAGGGAATGGCGATCGCGCCGAACCTCGTCATTTAACCCCTCATATGCCGCATTCAATGCTGATCGCAGCACCTGAGACTCACATTCAGGTGCTCAGAGGTTTATTCCGAGGTTAAAAAAATAAATTAAATATATATATATATATATACAGTACAGACCAAAAGTTTGGACACACCTTCTCATTCAAAGAGTTTTCTTTATTTTCATGACTATGAAAATTGTAGATTCACACTGAAGGCATCAAAACTATGAATTAACACATGTGGAATTATATACATAACAAAAAAGTGTGAAACAACTGAAAATATGTCATATTCTAGGTTCTTCAAAGTAGCCACCTTTTGCTTTGATTACTGCTTTTCACACTCTTGGCATTCTCTTGATGAGCTTCAAGAGGTAGTCACCTGAAATGGTCTTTCAACAGTCTTGAAGGAGTTCCCAGAGATGCTTAGCACTCGTTGGCCCTTTTGCCTTCACTCTGCGGTCCAGCTCACCCCAAACCATCTCGATTGGGTTCAGGTCCGGTGACTGTGGAGGCCAGGTCATCTGGCGCAGCACCCCATCACTCTCCTTCATGGTCAAATAGCCCTTACACAGCCTGGAGGTGTGTTTGGGGTCATTGTCCTGTTGAAAAATAAATGATGGTCCTACTAAACGCAAACCGGATGGAATAGCATGCCGCTGCAAGATGCTGTGCTAGCCATGCTGGTTCAGTATGCCTTCAATTTTGAATAAAACCTCAACAGTGTCACCAGCAAAGCACCCCCACACCATCACACCTCCTCCTCCATGCTTCACGGTGGGAATCAGGCATGTAGAGTCCATCCGTTCACCTTTTCTGCGTCGCACAAAGACACGGTGGTTGGAACCAAAGATCTCAAATTTGGACTCATCAGACCAAAGCACAGATTTCCACTGGTCTAATGTCCATTCCTTGTGTTCTTTAGCCCAAACAAGTCTCTTCTGCTTGTTGCCTGTCCTTAGCAGTGGTTTCCTAGCAGATATTCTACCATGAAGGCCTGATTCACATAGTCTCCTCTTAACAGTTGTTCTAGAGATGTGTCTGCTGCGAGAACTCTGTGTGGCATTGACCTGTTCTCTAATCTGAGCTGCTGTTAACCTGCGATTTCTGAGGCTGGTGACTCGGGTGAACTTATCCTCCGCAGCAGAGGTGACTCTTGGTCTTCCTTTCCTGGGGCGGTCCGCATGTGAGCCAGTTTCTTTGTAGCGCTTGATGGTTTTTGTGACTGCACTTGGGGACACTTTTAAAGTTTTCCCAATTTTTCGGACCGACTGACCTTCATTTCTTAAAGTAATGATGGCCACTTGTTTTTCTTTACTTAGCTGCTTTTTTCTTGCCATAATGCAAATTCTAACAGTCTATTCAGTAGGACTATCAGCTGTGTATCCACCTGACTTCTCCACAACGCAACTGATGGTCCCAACCCCATTTATAAGGAGAGAAATCCCACTTATTAAACCTGACAGGGCACACCTGTGAAGTGAAAACCATTTCAGGTGACTACCTCTTGAAGCTCATCAAGAGAATGCCAAGAGTGTGCAAAGCAGTAATCAAAGCAAAAGGTGGCTACTTTGAAGAACCTAGAATATGACATATTTTCAGTTGTTTTACAGTTTTTGGTTATGTATATAATTCCACATGTGTTAATTCATAGTTTTGATGCCTTCAGTGTAAATCTACAAATTTCATAGTCATGAAAATAAATCAAACTCTTTGAATGAGAAGGTGTGTCCAAACTTTTGGTCTGTACTGTATATATATATTCACACTCACCTCATCCAATTGGGACGCTCGCTGACTTGACGTCAACACTGATGACGTTGCAGGGACCACACAGCTTGATGACATCACTCATCAGAGCGTGTGAGAATTGGTGCATTTTCTTCAATCAAGATGGGCGTGATGGCCTCTTTGCGCTCAAATGGATGGGATGAAAATGTTTCAGTGTTTTTTTTTTACCGCCATTTCAGGAAATATTGATTCGTTAGCACAAAGCTCCAGGAAATTCGAGTTTGTGGTGAATAACATTTTTCCTGAAGTTCGGATCGAAGTCAATTTATTTACCTTTGATTTGCTCAACACTAATATTAACCTACTCAAGAACTTCAGCGACATTACATATTAACCAATAACCATATTTCAGAGCATTTATTTACCTCCTAGCTCACCAGGGAAATTTGATATTAATACATACACCATTCTAAACCACTAATGATATTACCAGAAATATCACTTATCTCCTATGTTTTAAAATAAACACTCTGATAGATGTAGGACAGTGTCATGTTCACTGTCTTATACCTCCCAAGGATCTGACATCAGCAAAATCTTTGCTTTTCATATTTTTCTATTAATTGCAATGAGGATTAAAGTGAGACAGTGTGGCTGACCTGGATTCTGCCGTGATTACAAAGGAAAACACTGCAGTGTGTGACTCTTACTATCTAGACAACATGGCAAATCATCAGAGTAGCCAAACCATAACTGGATGTGTGACTCCAGCTAGAAGATGTAGGTCTGTACAGTGAATGACACCCCACATCACGCTGTGTTCTTTACTGACTCCATGTTTCCCACAGCTGTTTGGTGCTGAACATCGGATCCCAGATTACAATGGACCCCGACGCTTCTGGCAGCTGTGCAGCCTTACACACTTACAGCACCGCTGTCTTTATGACTACATTTTGCCTTTCAACCACAGGAATATTAGTAAGTAATTACAACATGATTGTCCTATGATGCTGAGTAACCGAAATCCACATTTCTTCCTATTTTAAGTATATCCATATTGGTACAATATATGACCTAACTAATAAAGGAAATATGGAAAAATTGCAGAGAGAAAAGAAAGAAGTAAAAAAAAAAAAAAAAAGAAGCTATATCAGAGGCTATGATAATTTTACGGATATTGACATTTTCAGACTGTGCCTGTTTATTCTTAAAATGTAAACAGGGTATCTCGTAGCACCACCTTCTGGAAGTGGCCCCCCACTTATTGTGTTCCAAGGCTTGTTAAAAAGTCATACATTATTTTGTAGGAGTCACATTTATGAAGGTGGCACTAGGGAGAGGATTCTCGATTTCTGCGCGATACCTCTTTGCATATTATTTTCCCATGAATCATCGCCACTAAGTCTCAATAAACAGCTGGTCTCCTTAAGGAGAGCCAGTACCTCCTCTAATCTTAAAGAAGTTTTCCAAGATTTTAATATTGATAACCTGTCCTCAAGATAGTGTAATCAGTATCAGATCGGTGGGAGTCCAACGCCCGGCACCCCCGCTGATCAGCTGGTTGAAGAGAAGGCCGCGCTCCGTAATTACACCTGCTCACCGCTGCGATGTTGGCGGCGAGCAGGTAAACAATGAAGGGAAGGCTGCACTCACACAGAGTGCTGCTTTCTCTTTAACCAGGTGATCGGTGGTTGAAGACCCCCAGTGATCTGATATTGATGACCTATCCTGAGGATAGGTCATCAATATTAAAATCCCAGAAAACCCCTTTAATTTGTAAAGCAATGTGTCTGGTTAATTGGTATTTATAAAGGTCGTTGCTATTATGCCAGAGTAATAGAGTCTTTTAAACAATGAGTATAATCCAAAATTTCCCTAGGCGTCCCCATCAATTGTGGTAAACAGTGATGGTCAGTTCGCAGTGTTCGCCAACGAACACATGCGGGCTGCCATCTTGACTGCACAGGTAAGCCCTTACCTGTGCCAGGAGACGGTCTGAAATGCGGTCACCGGGAGCAGGCAGTTCCGAGAACTGGGAGAAGGCCTTCATCGTGCTGTTCTCGGAACTGCCTGCTACCGGTGACCGCATTTGATTTCAGACCGGCTCGTGGCAAGGCACAGGTAAGGGCTTACCTGTGCATCGCCGGACGGGTGAGTCAAGATGGCAGCCCGCATGTGTTCGTTGGCGAACACTGCGAACTGACCATCACTGGTGGTAAATGTTTCCTTAGCATTCCTAATTAAATGCCTGAAATGCTTCTCTGTCAAAACAACTTATGTGCCTCTTGTAAATCAAATAAAACAAGTTTATCCCTCAGGACTTTAGAACAGGGAGACTGTGGGTGAGTGGTTTAAGGGGTTGTCGACCCAAATAAATTTAAATGCAAAAAATAAAAGATTTTTTTCCCTCAGTTTATCAATCCTCTGCTGCTCTCATGCCAACACTTCATAAGTCCCCCAGCAGCCTCTGTTCACCCAATGACTGGCTGTAGCTGTCTCATGTTGTGTCGACACATCATGGTACGAGCTTGGTGAACAGAGACCAAAAGGGGACCATGGAGGTGTCGGCCCAGGAGCGGCAGAATATTAGTAAGGTAACTATCACTACTTTCGTTATTTTATAGCACTGTGAGCTTGACAACCCCTTTTATCACCCATGGCTACAACTTAATATTTGCAACTTAACAAAAATTGTCTAACTGTTGTCACACTTTGTTAACTCGTGGTCATAACCTGTATATTTTATCTATTTCTAGGTCATATTGGGTTACATCTGTCAGTTATTCAGAATGATACAAAAAGACTCAAGATCACTACAAGGCCACTGGGCTGTCATCAATGTTACAAGACATACCTTTCTACTGTTTCCCTCTATCTTTCTTTTCTGCTGCTTACCAGGTCAGTCTGACATCCCCGAACATTGTCGCCCTCCTAGGTTTTCTTTGTCACCACAAAGGGTAATATGCCATTTTAGTCATATTTTGATACCGACAGTGTGATAGTTTTGTACCACAACCTTTATAGTACTGAGCTAATTAGTTAAAGGGGAACCACAGATCAATTTGACTAATTTCCTCTTATTTAAATGTAATGTATATAGTGTTCCACTACCTTATAGTGCTACTAGACATTCACTCAAGGTATTACTTGGGGAAATTTACATATATAATTTTTTTAAATTTGAGATTACACAGCAACAACTGAAGCATTTTCCTGCTCCTTAGAACGCTATTATATATGAATGAAAACGTCCTGTCCTTTCCTACAGTGCTACCATATGTCCCAGTTTTAACAAAAAATAAAGGCGTTTGGGTGACATCACCTAAGTATCAAAATTCTATCTGTTAATGTACATCCACATGTACCAGAATGACTGTGGAATATCTGGACAGATAGATGGTTGAAAAATCCACAGCAGAATACATTTAGCAGAAAATCTCATCCACATTCTGCAGAATCTGCAGCATATCAATTTCTGCTGAGTGCAGATTTATTGCATATCCGCGACAAAATTTGCAGGTGTGGAAACTCATTTGAAAAATCAATATATTCATCTGCAAATTCCCTGCCGCTCCTCTCCAGATTTTTCTGTGGTTTCCAGCTGGATTTTGTCTCCCAGACTCCAGCAATGATGGTTTGTGTCTTAACAAGGCTACTGCAGCCAATCATAGGTGCAGCAGTTGTATAGGTTGACACAGGCTCGGACTGGCCCACAGGGGTACAGGGGAATCCCCCGGTGGGCCCCTAGTCTCCCACCCCCTGCACAAGTGGCACATGACACAGTTGACGTACTGCTCTACAAACATGTATTCAATGCAGAGCACCTCAACCAGCCTGTGTTCATATAAAAAAACTTGTTAAAATATTTATTATATTTGAATGTATCTGTACGGTGGGCCCCCAAAATAAATTTTACTGGTTTGCCCTAGGTATCCCAGTCCGACACTGGGTTGACAAGTCATCACAGGGGACCATGGAAATGGGAGTATACTACTTTTTACCATGCTACACTGTTACTATAATCCCGGTAGAAGTGGGTGCTATGCGAACACTGTAGAAACGTGAGCTATGCTGTTTCTATAGCTGTCTGCCTCTGATCTCAGCCATGATGTCACGGAAGGTGTACAGGAAACAAGACAATGCAAAATCAATATATGACTCACTGGATCCAAAACTAAGGAACAAAAGGGAGACCCCTGCATAAGACCTGGCACTCTCCCTGACTGCTCAGCCTATGCGAAAATCCCAATGGTGGATGATCGCATATCCACGTACCTCGACTATATACCACCTGAACACCCTACAATAGTGAGGGGACACGACCACCGACTCCCTACTCTAGACACGGAGGGAGTCAGGGTCACCTGGGATCCAGCAAACAGAAAATCACAAATAAATGTACAGCACTTATCTTGTAGAAGGCTGGAAAATAGGATCAGCATGCACACACACTCCAGGAAGTTGTATAAGCCGCACACTAATGCATTATGGGGAGGAATTTAAAGGGATGCAATCAGTCCAACTACATGACAGCTGAGAGAGGCTAACGAGATGAGGAACTGAAATTCAAAACAAAGAAAACTCAAGGAGGAGGTTCTGAAAGGCTTCTGTCAGAGCTTCTCAGCTGTCTGGTTGTGACAGTACCCCTCCCTCTACGAGTGGACTCCGGACACCCAGAGCCCACCTTCTCAGGATGGGACCTATGGAAAGCCCTGATGAGACGAGTGGCCTTAATGTCCGTCACTGGGACCCACATCCTCTCCTCAGGACCATAACCCTCCCAATGAACGAGGTACTGGAGAGAACCGCGGACAAGACGAGAATCCACAATCCTAGAGACCTGAAATTCAAGATTCCCATCAACCATAATCGGAGGAGGAGGCAAAGGCGAGGGTACAATGGGTTGAACATAAGGTTTCAATAAGGACTTATGAAAAACATTATGGATCTTCCAAGTCTGAGGAAGATCAAGACGGTAGGCAACAGGATTGATGACAGACAGGATTTTGTAAGGCCCAATAAACCTAGGACCCAACTTCCAGGAGGGAACCTTCAATTTGATATTCTTGGTAGACAACCACACCAGATCACCAACATTCAGGTCCGGACCAGGCACACGTCTCTTATCTGCCACACGCTTATATCTCTCACTCATGCTCTTTAGATTATCCTGAATCTTTTGCCAAATAGAAGACAAAGACAAGGAGAATCTGTCCTCATCAGGTAAACCAGAAGACCCCTCTCCCGAGAAAGTCCCAAACTGCGGATGAAACCCATATGCACCCAAAAATGGTGACTTATCAGAGGACTCCTGACGACGGTTATTTAAAGCAAACTCAGCAAGGGACAAAAAAGAACACCAATCCTCCTGATTCTCCGCCACAAAACAGCGCAGATATGTCTCCAGATTCTGATTGACGCGCTCTGTCTGGCCATTCGACTGCGGGTGGAAAGCAGAAGAGAATGACAACCGAACCCCCAAGCGAGAACAGAAAGCCTTCCAGAATCTGGAAACAAACTGCGTGCCCCTATCAGAGACTATGTCTGAAGGAATACCATGCAATTTGACAATGTGATCAATAAATGCCTGCGCCAGCGTCTTAGCATTGGGCAAACCAGGAAAAGGGATGAAATGCACCATTTTGCTAAAACGGTCCACCACCACCAGAATCACAGTCTTCCCCGAGGAACGAGGCAGGTCCGTTATGAAGTCCATGGACAGATGTGTCCAAGGACGGGAAGGAATGGGTAAGGGAAGGAGAGGACCTGATGGCCGTGAATGAGGGACTTTGGCACGAGCGCAAGTCTCGCAGGCTGCCACAAAACCCTAAACCGACTTACGAAGCGCAGGCCATCAGAATCTCCGAGCGATGAGATCCACTGTGGCTCTTGCCCCCGGGTGCCCAGCAAGGACCGTATCGTGGTGTTCCTTAAAAATCTTGTGTCTTAAAGCGAGAGGCACAAACAACCTCCCAGGAGGACAAAGATCAGGAGCCTCTGACTGGGCTGCCTGCACCTCTGCCTCCAATTCAGGAAAAAGAGCAGAGACCACCACACCTTCAGCCAAAATGGGACCCGGGTCTTCAAAATTCCCACCTCCCGGAAAATAACGTGACAGGGCATCTGCCTTCACATTCTTAACCCCAGGGCGGAGCGTGACAACAAAATTAAACCTTGAAAAGAACAAAGACCATCTGGCCTGTCTCGGGTTCAGACGCTTGGCTGACTCCAAGTAGGTCAGATTTTTATGGTCAGTAAACACGGTAATAGGGTGTCTGGCTCCCTCTAGCCAATGGCGCCATTCCTCAAAAGCCAACTTGATGGCCAACAATTCCCTATCTCCCACATCGTAATTTCTCTCTGTGGAGGAGAGTTTCTTCGAGAAAAAGGCACACGGTCGCCATTTGGCAGGAGAGGAACACTGAGACAAGACCGCACCCACACCCACCTCAGAAGCATCAACCTCAACTATGAAGGGTAGAGAAATATCAGGTTGTACCAAGATGGGAGCGGAACCAAAACTCTCCTTGATATTAGAAAAGGCCTTACGCGCCTCTACCGACCAGGAAGAAAAATCTACCCCCTTTCTGGTCATATCAGTGAGTGGTTTAACAATAGAGGAATAATTCAAAATAAACTTCCTGTAATAATTGGCAAAGCCCAAAAAACGCATCAGCGCCTTTTGATTCTCAGGAAGCTCCCACTCAAGCACAGCGCGGACCTTCTCGGGGTCCATGCGAAAACCAGAAGCGGAGAGAAGAAACCCCAGAAATTGAATTTATGGAACCGCAAACACACATTTTTCCAGTTTCGCGTATAATTTATTCTCCCACAGGATGAGCAAGACCTGACGTAAGTGTTCCTTATGAGTTTTGAAATCAGGAGAAAAAATCTAAATGTCATCCAAATACACTAATACAAATTTTCCCATTAAATGATAAAAAATGCTGTTCACGAAATGCTGAAAAACGGCTGGGGCATTCATCAAACCAAAAGGCATAACCAAATTCTCAAAATGGCCCTCAGGGGTATTGAAGGCCGTCTTCCATTCGTCTCCTTCTCTGACCAGGTTGTATGCCCCTCTTAGATCTAATTTGGAAAAGACTTTAGCCCCAACAATCTGGTTAAACAGGTCCGGGATCAGAGGAAGCGGATAAGGGTCACGAATAGTGATACTGTTCAGCTCCCTGAAATCCAGACAAGGTCTTAAAGAACCATCTTTTTTCTTAACAAAGAAAAAACCAGGGTCGTATGTGTCCTTTTCTCAGACTCTCCGAGATATAAGCACGCATAGCGACCCTTTCAGGTTGGGAAAGATTGTATAAACGAGATTTAGGGAGCTTGGCGCCTGGGATGAGATTAATAGGGCAATCGTACTCCCTGTGCGGGGGCAAATCCTGAACTCCACTCTCAGAGAAGACATCCAAAAATTCTGAGAGAAAAGGTGGTACAGTCTTAGTAGAAACCTCAGAAACAGATGTCGTGAGGCAATTCTCTCTGCAAAAGTCACTCCAACCATTTATTTGCCTCGCTTGCCAATCAATGGTGGGGTTATGTTTAGTGAGCCAGGGTAGCCCCAACACAAGAGGAGTAGGTAATCCGCTAAGGACGAAACATGACACATCCTCAACATGAGCATCACTCACAATTAAACGATAATTGTGAACTATGCCCTTTAATGATTTCTGAGAAAGTGGAGCGGAATCAATAGCAAAAACAGGAATATCCTTTCCCAAAGTGCACACCTGGAAACCATGAGTTATCGCAAAATGATTATCAATGAGATTGACAGCTGCTCCACTATCTACAAAAATCTCACAAAAAATGTTCTTGCTCTCTAGCGCCACCCTGGCAGGCAGGACAAAACGGGAACTACAAGCAAACAGAAAACCTTCAATTTCCGCCTCAACCCTGCCAATAGTAACAGATGGAACATTTTTAAAAGATTTTTTCCTTTTTGTTTCTTTATTACTCCCAGAAAACTGCCTGAATCTCCTAGAGGGACAAACATTTGCCAAATGATTTATACCTCCACAACAAAAACAAACCTTCCCATGCGGGCTTCATCTTCTTATGTCAGAGGCAATCAACCCCAACTGCATGGGCTCCTGCTCAGAAGGGGCTGACAGCGACTGAGACCCCTGCGCATAGAATGAGACCGCTGCACTGTCCTGGGACTGAGTATGACAGGAAGGAGAGATCTCTCCTCTCTCTCTAAGACGCCTGTCAATACGAACGGCCTGAGACATAGCACAGTCCAAGGAGATAGGCCTCTCATGAAAGGCAAATGCATCTTTCAATCCCTCTGAAAGACCATGGCAAAATTGACTTCGGAGTGCAGCATCATTCCAACCAGTATCAGCTGCCCACCTCCGAAATTCTGAGCAGTATATCTCTGCGGATTGTTTACCCTGGCATAACAGATGTAGTCTAGACTCAGCCAAAGCAACAGGATCCGGATCATCATATATCTGACCCAGGGCTAAAAAGAAATCATCCACTGAACGGAGGGGCCGTGCCCCCACCGGCAGCGAAAAGGCCCACGACTGAGCGTTACCCCTGAGCAGCGATATAATGATCCCCACCCTCCGTTCCTCATCACCAGAGGAATGGGGAAGAAGGGGAAAATGGAGTTTGCAAGCCTCTCTGAAACGCACAAAATTCTCACTACCCCCGGAGAACGTATCCGGGAGCGAGATCTTAGGTTCAGAACAAACTCCATGAACGCAAGCTGAACCGGTCACTAGAAACTGAGAAAGAGTCTTACGGAGATCAGCTACCTCCAATGAAAGACCCTGGAAGCGTTTAGTCAAAAGTGAAACCGGATCCATGCTTGAGACGGTTTTGGCGGCTTATAATGTCACGAAAGGTGTACAGGAAACAAGACAATGCAAAATGAATATATGACTCACTGGATCCAAAACTAAGGAACAAAAGGGAGACCCCTGCATAAGACCTGGCACTCTCCCTGACTGCTCAGCCTATGCGAAAATCCCAATGGTGGATGATCGCATATCCACGTACCTCGACTATATACCACCTGAACACCCTACAATAGTGAGGGGACACGACCACCGACTCCCTACACTAGACACGGAGGGAGTCAGGGTCACCTGGGATCCAGCAAACAGAAAATCACAAATAAATGTACAGCACTTAACTTGTAGAAGGCTGGAAAATAGGATCAGCATGCACACACACTCCAGGAAGTTGTATAAGCCGCACACTAATGCATTATGGGGAGGAATTTAAAGGGATGCAATCAGTCCAACTACATGACAGCTGAGAGAGGCTAACGAGATGAGGAACTGAACATCACAACAAAGAGAACTCAAGGAGGAGGTTCTGAAAGGCTTCTGTCAGAGCTTCTCAGCTGTCTGGTTGTGACACATAAATGCTGTGCATGTCTGTCCATTTCTCCATTCACTTCTATGGGATTGATATAGAAAGAGCTCTGTCCTGTGGGTACATGATAAGTACTTTTCTTATGAAAACCCATTTAAATGTATGCATTGGAATATAAGATGTAATAGTTCTCTTTTTTTATCGCAGTTGTTACACTGACCTTAGTTAACATGAAGGAGGTAACTGATGGCTACCAAGTACTGTGTTATATCCAGGTGAGTTTATAAGAATGGCCTTCAACTTAAAGGAGGATTTTAGTTTCATGAACAGCCGTATACAGCATGTGTTTGCTGCAGCCAGTCACTAGCATAAGCAGAATACAGCATGAAACGTTGAAAGCTAGTAATTAGTCAGTCACTAGATTCCATATATAGCTACATCAATCCTACAGCCTATACATACAGACTAGCTGCAGCAATCAGGTGATGACTAGAGTGGTAGCACTGGGAATGGGGGGGGGGGGGGCGTTTAGGTAGTGAATATCCAATCTTTTATTATTTTAGGACATATAGAGGCTCTGTGGAGACTTTCAAGTTCGGACAACCCCTTTCAGGGATTTTCTTAACTGATGATCTATTCTCTGGATAGGTCATCAGTATCTGATTGGTCGCAGTCCGACACCTTTGACCCCTGCCGATCAGCTGTTTGAGAAGGTATCGGCGCTTGCAGTAGTGCAGCGCCCTTCTCGAAGCTTTGCCTAGGCCATCTGGTGTCTCGTTTATTGAACACATGGCCTAGGCGCAGCTCATCCCCATTGAATTGACAACTTATGGCTCTGCATGGTGAGCTGAGAGAAGGCGGCGGCGCTACAAAAGATCTTGGAAAACCTCTAATACCCCATTAATTTTTTGGTTTACCATAGTGATTTTTTTTTCTCTTTTGGCATCGGACATAGCGTATTCACACAAACCATTTACATGGCCATGTGAATGTAGTTGTTACAGAAGTGGATTTGCTGTGCCACTGAACAGATTTGACTTTGAGAAGGTCCTAAAACGTTATCCTGGCAGCCCTTTGGTCTTCACCTTTTAATACCTATACTACAGGGAAACCAGGCAACTACCTCCTGGAGTAGTCTCTGTTCAGTGACTGCTGACCCACTGGGGCTCAAGAGACAACTGTGCAAAGCACTGCGGGATTAGGCAAAACCGTAGTCAGGGACAGGCCAAGGTTAGGACAGGCAGAGTTTGTGCAATCCAGTAATCAGTCTAAGGGTCCGTTCACACGTCCGTAGGTGTTTTGCGGATCCAGAAAAAAACAGATGCTGATCCCGAAAATGTGGATGCGGTTCCCGGAAATGTGGATTCGCATCCATTCCAGCCCTATTGAAAGTGAATGGGTCCACAAATTGCGGAACGAATGCGGACCCAAATTACGGACGTGTGAATGGACCCTAAGGGTCAGGCCAGGCAGCTCAGAATCAATATGAGGAACAGGTAGAGGTCAGGTTAGGTAGCAAAGGGTCAAAACCAGAAACCGGTAGAGGTAGGTACATGGGCTGGCAAATTAGACTATGGTGCACCTTGGCAGTACATTAGAAGAGAACCTAATGCTCAGTCACCTTCCCATAGGGGAAAGTGCCTTAAATACCTTAAGGGGGTCAGCTGTTGGCTGGGGATAACTGAGATGCACGGATACTGACCCTGTAATAGCCAGAAGAGGTGTGCGTGCATTACAATGTGTAGAGAGGCAGAGCAAGCAAGCAGGAGGTCTTAGCCTACGTGAAGTAGGCAAAGCCATACTGCTCTGCCAGTTGTGCCTCTCTGGAGGGAATAGGAGGATGCCGGCAGGCACAGACTGTCAGGGAGACACCAGAGGAGAGATAGTGAACACTCCGGCAGCCGTACCTACAGGAAGGAGAGAGGCGGCGGGTACAAACCACCAGCATAACTAGTTGCAATACTTGGATCTCCAATGGCCCTAGTGGAATGAATCACCATAGGGCAGGGGCCACATGCGGCCCTTGATACCATTCTGTGCTGCCCCCAACCATATAGTGACGGACATGTATGCCTATGTCTTGTGGCTGCTCACATGTATTTTTCATGTATTTCTCCCATTAGATGGGAGTCCTGGAACTGGAACTAGACATTAATGGTATATGCTGTGTGTTCAATATGCCATAGATACAGTACTTCAGTTGATAGTGTTGAGCACAAATATTCGAATAGCGAATTTTTATTGCAAATATTGCCACTTCGAGAATTTGCGAATATTTAGAATATAGTGCTATATATTCGTTATATCAAATATTCAGCCTTTTTTTCCATCTGAACACGATTCCTCTCTGCTTCTTGCTTGTGGGCCAGTGAGAAGGAAGCAATGTCAAGTTCACAATAATACTTAGTGCACCAATCTGTAGTCAGACCTGCTAAAATGTGAAGTTGCAATCGCCGTGCCAACCATTTTCTCCAGTCTCAGGAGAAACTCATGAAACTTCTAGCAGCTTGAAAAATGTAGCCAAAGTGACCCACTGTATTTCGCGTTACGAATTCGCATTACGCAATTTTTACATTGCTGATTTTTTGCATTCAATAAAATAATCTCGAATTCTCAAAATTCACGAATATATGACCAATATTCTACAAAATATTTGAAATATCACGAATTCGAATATAGCCCCTGCCGCTCATCACTATCAATATAGCCCCTGCCGCTCATCACCCCTTTAAATTTTAATTTCGGCCCTCGTCGTTGGTTCGGTCTGGCAATGTGGCCCCCAACCAGGAAACGTGCACCCTTGCCATAGGGCTCGCCCTCCTTTTAAGAAACTACCATTAGTTTACTTCAGCTGGCTTTAGAGGATAATGTTATTTACTCAAGCTTCTGTGACTATAACCATTTGGATTTTACCCTGATGTTTTCAAATCCCTTTTCTCGTGGTTTTCCAAAAACATAATATTTAGAAATAGTAAACTAAGCAAAATGACATGTTTGCATTGGTACAGATGTTTCTCATAGAAATGTTTTTTATACCATTGACACTCATGACTCAAGCCTTATACTTAGCACATTCTGTGGTTAAGGAGATTAAAAAAGAGAATTATTTATTGGAGAACTATTTGAAGAACACTAAAAATGGTTTTAAGTACAACCTGGTGTGTTGTTCCATACTACTGGATCTGAATATGTATAACATTGTAGTATAAGTTTTATTAGGTATGCCACTATTGCAAAGTGCCTAGGTACACTATCCCTCATAGACCCTAGTCTGTTGATGGGGAATACCTGAATGGCTGGGTATTTAGGTATTCCCCATCAACAGACTAGGGTCTATGAGGGATAGTGTACCTAGGCACTTTGCTATATTGCTGCATTGTGGAGTTCACACCAGCATTGAGACTTGTGAGGTTAATTTGACCCCTTTAGCCTCACCAAACGGCACCTGATCTGACCCTCCATTATATATTATACTTCTTTGAGCACCTTTTTCATCTTATTTTATCTGTATAACAAAGTAAAAGCTAAGTTTTACATTTGCTAAAAGAGTTCCCAGCTCACCAGTATTAGTTTTAATCTTACTCTCTGGGTAGACCTGACACAGAGACTGGGTGTCAGAATACGTATAGTATGCCACTATTGTTTGACCATACAACGTTCAATTTTGCGTCTTTTTGAAGCCAGAATTCTAGCATGGCTTGATAAAAACCCCAGGATGCTTCATTAAATTTATATTCAAATGGGTAAAACATTATATTAGTCACATAGCACAAAAAATTAAAACACTCATAGCCATTTAATGCACAATATCGACACAAAGAAAAGCACAGCATGCAGCACTATTTCCACCAAAACAACAGAAACGTGAAGGTCATTGAGGTCTGTCAGGCACCATTGTTATCTCTTGTGTGATGGATCCAGCACTGGGCGATGGCTTCAGTTATAGACAAAAGTCTAGAGTCTGAGCTAGTTGACTATTTAAAAGAACAAATTTGAATATATATTTATTTCAGTCTTAATACATGTATTACATTAATATATTTAAAGGCTATGTACATCTTTGGGGGCAATTTTTTATTATTGTATTCTACTTATTTTGAGTCAAAAAAAATGTGGATTCCTTTTTTCTGTACACAGCTGGGATGCTCTACTAGCTGCCTGTGGATTTTTTGCCTTTTCCGTCATCTGGGGAGCAGACAGGCTCCTTATCTCTGCGCTGTGACCTTATAAACACTCATCAAAGCTCAATCCTTATCTTACTGATAAGAATGTGGCTTAAATAGGTGTTTATGACCTGCAGTAGTTTAGAGATAAGGTTTATTAGATGACCAGCACAAAGTGAAAGTACCAGTGACACAGTTAGAAAAACAGTTAACCCTTTGTGACAGAATGGCTCAATATTTTTTAATAAAAAATTGATAATATGAGTAAAATGCAATCATAAACAAAAATTGCATCCGAAGGTGTACATAGACTTTAATGAGCTCTTACATATGAGATGATTTTCATCTGGAACTAAACATTTTGGTGCTAGATACTTGGTATTTGTCTTGAGGACTGCTTCTTTTTTTCTGCGCTCCATTCTCACATTAAGGCCTCTTAAAATACGGATGACATCCGTGTGCATTCAGTACTTTGCGGAACGGAACAGCCGGCCCCTAATAGAACAGTACTATCCTTGTCTGTAATGCGGACAATAATAGGACATGTTCTATTTTTTTGCGGAGTGGAAATACGGACATACGGAAACGGAATGCACAGGGAGTAACTACAGGTTTTTTTTGCGGACCCATTGAAATGAATGGTTAAAAAAACAAAAACGGAATGTACACGGAAAAAAATATACGCTCGTGTGCATGAGTCCTAAGGAACATAAAACGACTACAACTTCTGTCTTTCAGGCATTTACTGCAGTTTCTCAAGGATTCCTCAACAGTTTGGCTTATGGATGGACACAGCAAATGATTCGTTGCCTGAAACGAAACCGCTGCCGTGATGTAGATACCCAAACTCCTCTTCTACGCTCTCAGAAAAATCTTTATGCTGCCATGCAGACTTCTAACACCTGCATAGGCCCACGCTCTATTTCTGCATTTTGATGACCACCATAAAAAAAAGCACGGCTGCTATGGGACACATTGGAAGAAGTCTTAATGGAACTTTACAGTATGGGCGTTGTGTTTAAGAGATACATTGGAGTAAAGTACTTAATAAATCCAAGGAAACCTTTGTATAAGATTGCTCTTTCGTCAAGAAGGGTTGAGAAGATTAGATGTGTTCTTGACGTTTTGGTTAAGATCTGACAATGCCAATTTATGGAGATATCTGCAAGTTGCTTCTGAACAAATTGATATAGATCATATATGTATGTGTGCAGTCTGTTCTACACTACAGTGCAAAGAGGGACAAGTCCGGTGTCAGTTTTAGTGACACTACAGATATTTATTGAGCGCAACACTTGGCAAAGTTTGATGGACTTAAGGAATATCATATCTTATTGATATTGTTTTTCTTTTTTTAGTTGTTCTCTGTGTCTACAGAATGTAAAAAAGCTTACAATGAAATGAAAATTCCGTTAACACTGAAATTGCAAGGAAAATATAGAATTTTTTTTATTGGATGTGATGGCTGTAAGGGAAAATTGATCAAAACTGGTGTGAAGGAAAACTGGCTTAGTTGCCCATAGCAACAAATCACAGCACAGCGTTAATTTTTTTCAACAGCAGTATAAAAAATGAATGAGGTGTTGTGGTCGGTTACTATGGGCAACAAAGACAGTCTTTCTTTTAGACAGTTTCATAAATCTCCCCCTGTGTTGATGATATACGTTATGATTAAGTTGTACAATGACCGATACACTGAATGCATCTCAGTGACAAAAGGACACAACAGCCTAAGGTTCTGTTTTGACCATACGATGGACGTTCATGTTTCAACTGCACCACCTAATGGGTATGCACTAGAAATATGTAACTGTATGCCTGTACAGTACACACCTGCCATTGTAAGAAAAAAAGAAAAATACAGTGTGGTCACCACAGCCCAAGAACACCACACAATAAGGGTCCATTCACACGTCCGTTGTTTCTTTCTTGATCTGTTCCGTTTTTTGCGGAACAGATCTGGACCAGATCTGTACCCATTCATTTTCAATGGGTCCTGAAAAAAAATCAGACATTGAGCTGTCCGATTTTTTTCAGGACCCATTGAAAATGAATGGGTCCAGATCTGGTCCAGATCTGTTCCGCAAAAAACTGAACAGATCAGGAAAGAAACAACGGACGTGTGAATGGACCCTTATTCGTATACTCTTCATTTTCATCGGAACTATAAATGTGTACATTCCATTAGTGGTGAAGGTTGTGATTTCAGGAATGGGTCTGAGTAGAGGACAGCCGGTGAAGAGCTGCCTGCTTTCCACTTCATCCGTACACAGCTGTAAGAAAAAGCCATTTTATAGGGTTTATGAGAATGCACTAATTGCTATCACTCCCCAGTGATGCGGCACATACTAGGGTGATATTACTGATACCCAGTAATAGTATATTTTATTTGTGTTAAATGTGTCTTATGACATGTTTTTATATGTATTTTGTAAAGAAATAAAATATTTTCCTTGTGCATCTTTATACATTTTGCCTCATGCTTATATCAGTACTGTAGATCTCTAGATATGTGCATTCATTATTGTCTAACCCACTAACTGCTTGCTTCTTTCTTAGGGCCCCTTTACATGGCCCGATGTAGCAAGCAAGTGTTCCTTCCTGACAACCGCCTATTCATCAGTGGAGGAGACTGTTACATTTATATGCAGCAATCTCCACAGTATGGGGAGGAGTGATCACTAATGCCAATGCTCATCCCCATACAGAATCAATGTGTGCCAGCAGCAGATGCTCTTTAGATTACATGATCTGTTGCCGGCAAACGATTATTAAGGTGTCGCACAAATGATCCTATTACGTGATGAATAAGTGTTTTGCTCGTTCATCCGATAATCGGCAGCACCTTTACACAGGCAGATTATCGGGTAGTATAAATGGTCCTTGTGCTTAGATCAGATAGTGATTATCTTTAATAAGTCTACACTCAGTCTATATATATATCAAGGAGTTGCATGTCCAGTAACTACATAAGCTATATATACTAATCACTGAATTTGCTCTTTTTTTGTGGGATATATACTGCTGACAGTGGATGACAGTGACGTAACCAGACTTTTTTTTTACAATTCAAATTTACATCCAATGAAGCAAAAAGAAAAAGTCATCAAAACTCAACAAGCCATCTTAGGCTACCTGCACACATTGCAGATTACAGTTTTTCATCATGGATTCTTGTGTAGAAAACCCAAAGCATAATACACAGTGCCTGCAAGATGTATGAGATTAGACAAATTGCATTTACAATTTGCTTTATCCTTCCATATGGAAATTGACCTGCCTTGTGCATTTTGACATTTTTGGTGCAGATTCCACCATTTTCAATGGGTGGGTGAAATCTGAGGCAAAGCGGCATCAAATCCACAAGAAAATTTACATGTAACGCATGCAGATTTGGTGCCTTGAAAAAGTATTCATACCCCTTGACCTTTTCCACGTTACTGATGTTCTCTACCAACCTTTGAGGCCTCCGCAGAACAGCTGTAGTTATACTGAGAATACATCACAGCTGGACTCTATTTAAAGGGGTTGTCCGAGTTATTTTTTTGTTCTATGTTCCTAGCTAGGCAAATATAACTTTACAATTAACTCACTTTATCTGCAGTGCCTGGTTTATCAGATTTGACTGAGGGTCACATGACCTGTGATGTCAGCTTCTCTCCCTGCTCTGATAAAGTTTGTTTACAGGCCTGTAAACGAGACGTCACTGTGCTGGCCACGCCCCCTTCACTGCCGGGCTGTCTGCTCTCTCCTAGGATTTTTAACCCCTTCAGCTGCACAGACTGGAGCTGACAGACTAGAGAGAGCTTTGCACAAGAAGGTAGGGGGAAGATCCTGTGTGTATGAGCAGTGTCATTATACAGCTGGGACTTGTAGTCCTACACATACAACATGCTGCAGAGTCTCCCAGCAGGCAGACATGTCACTTAGGGCAGCTCTTGTATCCACTCCCTTAGCAGTGTCATTATACAGCTGGCACTTGTAGTCCTACACATACAACATGATGTTGATTCTCCCAGCAGGCAGACATGTCACTCAGGGCAGCACTTGTATTCACTCCCTTAGCAGTGTCATTATACAGCTGGGACTTGTAGTCCTACACATACAACATGCTGCAGAGTCTCCCAGCAGGCAGACATGTCACTCAGGGCAGCTCTTGTATTCACTCCCTTAGCAGTGTCATTATACAGCTGGGACTTGTAGTCCTACACATACAACATGCTGCAGAGCCTCCCAGCAGGCAGACATGTCACTCAGGGCAGCTCTTTTATTCACTCCCTTAGCAGTGTCATTATACAGCTGGGACTTGTAGTCCTACACATACAACATGCTGCAGAGTCTCCCAGCAGGCAGACATGTCACTCAGGGCAGCTCTTGTAGCCACGCCCTTAGCAGTGCAGGGGGAAGGGCAGATGTAAGTGTAACTAGACATTTATGATATACACTATATGTTCAATATGCCATAAATCTAGCATTTTAGCTGGTAATACCACTTTAAGTTTAATTTTCGGCCCTTGGAATTGGTTCTGGCTGACAATTCTGCCCCCAACCAGAAAAGGTTGTGCACCCCTGCACTAGACATACTTGCTACTTTGTGTTGGTCTATCGCATAAAATCCCAATAAAATACATTTAAAGTTTGCGGGTGTAACGTGAAAAAATGTGGAAAAGATAAAGCGCTATGAATATTTTTTTTTTACGGCACAATACTGTTATTCTCATTGAAAAGGTGATAGATGCGGTTAATCTTTATTTAATAGAAAATGAAGGGATGAATAGAGATCAGAGGGTTTACATTATTTTCTGCATTCAATTTTGTTTAAAGCCTAATTATTTTTGGCCATGCCCCAGAAGCAGCAAATGTGAAACTCGAGTTGGGCACGCAGTATTGGCACGTTGTATGCTTGCTGTTATTTTTACTTCTGTACAATAAATAACTTGCATGCAGTGCTTATCTGGGTGGTATTTCACTATGTCTGCAGCCTGTGTCCTGTATTCGCTTGGATAGAGTGAGACTGCTTGTCAATTTATGTGAAACACTGTGGATTTGGCTGCGTAAATAGAAGAATGGCACACCGGAAAACATTTGACATTCTTGCATACGACCGTATGGCTTTTTCTGTATTTTGCGGTCCGCAAAAAATGGATTTCACAAAAAATACGGATTATGTCCGTGTGCATTCCGTTTTTTGCGGAACGAAACAGCTGGCCCCTGATAGAACAGTACTATCCTTGTCCGTTATGCGGACAATAATAGGACATGTTCTATCTTTGAACTGAATGGAAAGCATACGGAGTACCTTCAGTTTTTTTTGTGGCTCCATTGAAATGAATGGTTTTGCATATTGTAACATATACGGAACGTAAAAAACAGAAAAAAAAAGTTTGTGTGCAAGGGAATTACTGGCGACCCCAGCTGCAATACACGATAATTGATCCTCCTATCTTGTTGTAGAGCTGCGCACACCTACTAGTAACTGTTTATTGACAGCATATTGTCTGCCAAAAATGTCATCAGTCAGGTTGGAATTTTTCAGCTGTCGGCATGATCTGCTGAAATTTGCAGACAACGATTTAAAACTTTGCACAAGCCCACACATTTTTTTTACATTACTCCCTGTTCTGCATTTTGATGGCTCTATTGTATGATGACTGAACAGCTGCATTCCATAGAACGCAGAGCATGGTAGCCGAGAGATAAGGAACATGGTGTAGACATTCACCCGGGGCCCATGCCGATCAGCTGTTTGAGAAGGGCTCACCACTTTCCCTAGGGCAAGTGACGGCACATTCTTTGGTCACGTGGCCTAGGCATAGGTCAGCCCCATTGAAGTGAATGTGGCTGGGCAAGACAGCTATAAAATGACTGGTGTTGTGCCGGTGCCTTCTCAAACAGCTTTTCAGTGGGGGTGGGACCCCTATCCAGAGAATTGGTCATCAGTATTAAAGTCTTGGAAAACACTTTACTTTTTAGTGTCATACTGGTAGGTTCTTGTTCTTGGTAAGTGGCTAGTTTCAGTATTGGTACTTCAAGCAAGAGAACAAGCACAAAGTGAACACATTGCGATATTAGTCTACTGTAAGCCACACCTTGTCCAGCACACAGCAAGGTGGCAAACATTCAGGAATTTCTTATCCTTGAATCACAAGTTTCCACAGCACAATAGGTACACCAACTGCACTTGCTCCATTTCACTTTGGTATTACACTAAGCAAGTACTTCATAATCCTCCTCTGCAACTGACTGACTCCTAAATTGTCTCAACTTGCGTGACACCTAAGCTGTCCTGCATAGTAAATAAGGTGGTGATGACGTCACCAATTATTAACCAAGTTTCTAAGTGTTGGTTCTGTGTGTCACTCCTACCCAAGAGCAGATGAAGCAACAGAGCCTACGTCACAGTCATGTCCAGACTCTACTTCCTAGAATAAAAATAACAAGACCAAGCCTTGTGCAGACACTGAACAAGCAGGGCTTCTTGGAATAATGCATAATAAGAATTGAGACATTAACCAATGCAAAGTATTATGTTGTTAAAAGGTTTGTCCCATGAAAAAATATTCTACATTTTTCAAAGCAGCATCTGGATCTGAGTTCTTTTGTAATTGAATGTTACTAGAAAATAGTATAGCCACAGTTGTTCAATAAATGGTATCTGTATAGCACCACCTGCTGTTTGTTCCTTTCCTTATTTCTCTGTCCACCTCACTGAGGTGGATGCACATGCTCAGTTCCAGTCTTTAGCTGCCACCAGCCCCATCTACTGTTGGTAGACAGGCGGTGGCATTTTAGGAAAGGTTGATTTTGCTGTTTTTAATTTTAAAAGGAGAGCTGCATTGTGTTTTCCGACAAAGTTAATGGAGTTGTGCCACTATTACATGTAATGTTAATATAATTCCGCATGAAAAACTAGTTACTTTTGTAATTTAGTTTAATTTACAAAAAATGTTCCTGTTGTGAAATATTCTCTTGCCTTCATTTATAATGGCACCACCTGGTGTTTAATCTGTATAGTAATATGCACATCTATCTACTGAGCTGGATGAGCAAGGTCACATGTGCTCAGTTCCATCCTTCAACTGCCACCAACTGTATCCACTGTTAAAAGCTGTGACAGATACAGGGAGAGATCTGCAGCAGAAAGGACACACCACCTGAGCTCCTAGCCTGGAATAAATTTAGCAGAGCAATTAACGGGGAGCTCTCTGGATCCATGTGAGGAACAGGGCTGGTTCTAGCTTTGTTAGAAAGGTATTCATGTATTATATGATGTCTGATTTTTTATTATTTTTTTACAGTACATTAACCTCTTAAGGACACAGGGCGTACAGGTACGCCCTTATGTCCTGGTACTTAAGGACACAGGGCGTACCTGTACGCCCAGTGTATTTCTGATCACCGCCGCAAGGTGGGTGGTGATCGGAAGCTGGTGCCTGCTCAAATCATTGAGCAGGCACCTAGACTAAATGTCGGCGATCGCCGCAAACCGCAGGGTCAATTCAGACCTGCGGTTTTCAGCTTTTACCTATTGTGGTGGCAGCGTGCGGCGGCACCGCCATCGGGTCCCCATGAAGCTGTAGGGGGGGACCCGATGGCATGGAAGGCAGCGCGATGCCTAAGGAAGGCATTGCGCTGCCTTCCAGTGACGAGCGGCCGGAAGCTGTATGAGTAATACACGCAGTATTACTCATACAGGCAATGCATTCCAATACAGAAGTATTTTATTGTAAAGTATTAGACCCCCAAAAGTTCAAGTCCCAAAGTGGGACCAAAAAAATAAAGTGAAATAAGTTTCCCCCCAAAAAAATTAAAAGTTTCAAGTAAAAATAAACAAAAACATAATTTTCCCCAAATAAAGTTAAAAAAAAATTGGTAATAAATAGGGGGGGGGGGGGAAGTATACATATTAGGTATCGCCGCGTCCGTATCGACCGGCTCTATAAACATATCACATGACCTAACCCCTCAGATGAACACCTTACATCACAAAAAGTGTAATAGCAAGCGATCAAAAAGTTATATGCACCCCAAAATAGTGCCAATAAAACAGTCATCTCATCCCGCAAAAATCATACCCAAGGTAATCGCCCAAAAACTGAAAAAAATTATGTCTCTCAGACTATGGAAACACTAAAACATGATTTTTTTTTTTGCTTCAAAAATGAAATCATTGTGTAAAACTTACATAAATAAAAAATAAAGTATACATATTAGGTATCGCCGCGTCCGTATCGACCGGCTATATAAAAATATCTATTTTATCATGTTATCCAGATTGCGATTTTCTATATATCCTGTTTGTTTTTCATCTACTGCTGCATTGTATGTATTTATATTTTTATCTATTACATTGTTGAAATAAAGTGTATTCATTATCAGTTGTGCCATGCTTACTTATTGGTGTTTGCTAGTTTAGTATGTTGGCATCGCACACATACTTACTTTGAGCTGGTTACTATAGGTGTAAATTGCGTCTGACGCCTTAGAGAGTTTCAGCCGACTAAAAAGATGCTGCCATAAAAATATTATGCCTTAGGTATATGGAAACAAGTCAAATGTGGTATTCCGAACAAAGGATGTAAAGTGAAGTTCATAGCGTTTCCACAGATAACAATAAGAGACATTTCAATGTCAGCACTGTTATGTCAGGAATCCGTGAGGGGAGACAGAACTTGACATTTGAATATTAAAGCACATAAAACCTGAGGGGAAACGCTTAGAAAGGCTTAACTCAGCATTAATGGCAAATACCTGTATGTAACACAGCTATTACACCTCCACATAAACTATTAGTGACAGGGCCGGTGCAAGGATTTTTGCCAACACAAGCGAAGCTAAATTTTTGTCCCCCCCCCCCCCCCATCACATCACCCCCCCATGTCAGATTTCACCCCCTCAATGTCACATTTCTCCCCCTCCATGTCATATCACATCACACCCTTTGTGTCACATTTCTCCCCCTCCATCGTGATTTATTTAAAGAGGACCTTTCATGGGCCCAAACATTGTAAGATAACTATCTGTATATGTAGCGCACCGCCCAGGAATATCCCTGCACTTACTATTATCCCTGGGCGCCGCTCCGGTCGCCCCCGTTACTGTCTCCCGTGCCGTATGCTAATTACTACTAACTTCGCAACAGGGAGGAGACATCAGCTTGCTACTCTCCCTGGGCGTTCCTTCTCTCTGGCTGTAGCGCTGTCTAATTGCAGCGCACAGCGTCACAGCCAGGGAGAAGGTGAGTTTTTTCCTCCCTTGCTGTGACGCTCTGCGCTGCAATTAGACAGCGCTACAGCCAGAGAGAAGGAACGCCCAGGGAGAGTAGCAAGCTGATGTCTCCTCCCTGTTGCGAAGTTAGTAGTAATTAGCATACGGTGCGGGAGACAGTAACGGGGGCCACAGCGGGCGAACGGAGCGGCGCCCAGGGATAATAGCAAGTGCAGTGAGATCCCTGGGCACCGCGCTACATATACAGAGATATATATAATTTTTTAAATGGGGGATTTTAATTTTCATCATCCTCAGTACTGTGATTCCCAACACACACTGACACCAGACCTAATACAAGTCTTTAGGGTGCAATGACAGTGGGTGTTGGGGCAGTAGGTCCGCAGAATTGGGCATATACTATAAAATACCACCAGCATTCATCTGCCTTTTGGGGATGTTCCTCGTTTTTAACAGTAATATAGAATAATGTTTTTGTTTTTCATATTAACGTTCTTTAACCCCTTCCCACCATTCTTTAACCCCTTCTTTAAAGATGGCTCCTGGTCCAGAGCAGAGTGAGTGCCATAGCCACCTGGTGCCTGCTGTTTTATACAGCAGACACCCGTGGTAATGCCCTTTAACCCCTCAAATGTCATGGTCAAACGTGACCATGGCGTCTAAGAAGGCTAAAACTTGGAAGCGCCCGCTTCCGGGTCAGGCGTGCTTTCTCCCGGCAAATATCGGGGAAAGTGCCCTGTTGTAATAATGAACCGGAGCCTGTACTAGGCTTCCAGGCTCATTATTAGTATATCCCAGTTCAGGCCAGCAGCACTGAACTGGGATATAGTGATTTCTGTACAGAATAATGGAACAACTACCATTATTTTGTACAAAGTTGCAATCGAATAATTGCAAGTCGTGGTCCACTTGGGGACCTAACAAAAAGTAAAAAATAAGGTAAAAAAAATGTTTTGAAAAATAACATTTTTATTTTTTATAAACATTCAAATCACCCCCCTTCCCCCCCTTCCCCCACAAAAAAAAAACAACATCATGGGCATCGCCTTGTGCGAAAACACCCATACTATTAAAATCTTAAAAAAAAAAAAAAGTTATCCCATACCATAAATGGCGTAACTGGGGAACAAAAAAAAAAATAAAAAATGGCCACTTTACTTCCCCAAAAATTTAAAAAGTGATCAAAAAGTTATACACCCCCCACATAAAATGGTATTATAAAAAAATACAGATCTTCCTGCAAAAAAATTAGCCCCCACACATCTCTATAGACGATAAAAAAAAAAATTATGAGGGTCAGAATATGGTGATAAAAGAAAAAAATAATTGTTTCAAAAGTAAAAAAAAAAAAAAAAAAAAAATCAGTATCAAAACGCACGAAAAACTATACATATGTGGTATCCCTGGATTTGTACTAAGAATAAAGAGCACAAGTCAGTTTTACTGCAAAGGGAACGCCATAAAGAAAAACCCCTAAAACTGTGGCGGAATTGTGTTCTTTTCCCCCCAATGCCACCACATTTTTTTTCCCGCTTCCCACTACATCCTATACAATATTAAATGGTGTCATAAGAAAGTACAACTTGTCCTGCAAAAAAACAAGCCCTCATATGGATATGTGAACGGAAAAATAAAAATAAATTATGGCTCTGGGAAGGCAGGGAAGGAAAATAGAAAAACATTAAAATCGCCACCTCAGGAAAGGGTTAAGGCAGCGAGATTATATTGTTAATAAAAATAAAATAAAAAAATTACAAAACACAACACATACAGGGGAAACAGCGAAAACAAAGTGAGATCTGCTTCCACACAGACAGTGTCAGACATGAAGTGCTGCTGCAGGCAGTACTTCTGTATATACGGCACGCCTAGATCTCAATAAACCGCCATTCACCTGTTACATATCAGGACTGCTAAAGGGGTTTTCCAAGATATTTTAACTGATGACTTATATTCTAGATAGGTCATCAGTATCTGATCATTGGGTTTGACACTTTGGACCCTGACGATCATCTGTTTGAGAAGGCACTGTTGATAACAGTAGAGCCCTGGCCTTTTCTCAGCTCACTATATCGTACATAGTACAGTGCTTGGTATCGTGCTCAGCCCTATTCACTTCCATGGAGCTGAGCTGCACCTAGGTCACGTGACCGATGAATATGATATCACATGGCCTAGGGCTGTGATGGCTAACCGCCGGCACTCCAGCTGTGGTAAAACTATGACTCCTAAGATGCACACTTGCTTGGCTGTTCTCAGAACTCCATAGAAATTAATGGAGCATGCTGGGAGTCGTAGTTTCACCACAGCTGGAGTGCCGGACGTTACCCATCACTGGCTCAGGGAAAGCTAAGAGAAGGCATCTTTAGTCTTACTCAGATCTCCTACGCATGTATCTTACAGAGGTGTAGCTAGGCTCTCCTGCACTCGGGCAAGGATTCAGTATGGAGCAAACCACTCCCCCCTTCGCACTTTCCCCCCAATTTTAGTAAATCAAAAAGAGGAACAATATCAGCGCAGCTGCAATATTTTTTTTATACTAAGCTACGCCTCTAACTCTGCCCAATGCATAACTTATCCTCACTAAATCCCACTTGGGGTTATGGGTGAATAGCAAAAAAACTGTGTAAAAATTGTCGCAAGCCCCCTTTTTGTAACTATTTAGGAGTGGTGAGGGAATGACAGGGTCCTGAACTCTGGCCCCAACACATTTTGTATCTTTTACGCCTGAAAAAAAGAGCGAAAAAGAGGAGTAAAAACTACTCCAGTCAGGGGTCCAAGTAGTTGTTACTCCAGGTTCAGGGACTGCCAGACGTGCACTTAAGTCATCAGCATCTGATTGTTGGGGGTTTGACAGCAGGGACTACTGCCGATCAGCTGGTTGAGAAGGCACCGCTGCTCCTCTGAGCGCAGCGGCTATCTCGCTACTCACCAATTACAGCACCACTTGGCTAGGGAAAGCAGTGAAAAGGCCTTGGCACCACTGCAAGCGCTGCTGCCTTCTCAAACAGCTGATCGGCAGGGGTGTCGAATGTCAGCCCCCCACTAATCAGATATTGATTACCTATGCAGATAGGTCATCAGTACTCAGAAAACCCCTTTAATTCATAAATTAGGCTAATCCTCCAGCAGTGCAGAGGGTGAACAAAGATCGGCGTAACAAGCTGGTCCTTGTAAATGACCCCCAATATGCTACCGGATATTATATATCATAGGATACGTGGCGGTACCAATCCACTTTGTGACAAATGAAAGAACATACTAATCCTACAACATCCAGGGTTTCACTGGCGTGTCGATGTGATGTCCACTGGGACCAGAACAAGGTCCCTGTGGTGATAGAACAAAAAGAATAACCACATAAAGAAGGGATGATAACCGTCCTGTTAAATCCCAAGCAGGGGGCGATGTGCTTGCCCTGGAAGACCTAGCCATCCAAATGGTATAACAGGGTAATTTAGGGCATTGCTATCCCTTTAGTGCTACAACACAGTGGTAATGCCCACATTGTGCCCCATCACAGTAGTAACATCCGCATTGTGCCCCGTCAAAGTAGGTATGTCCACATTGTGCCCCCTCACAGTAGTTATCTCCGCACCTGCCCCCATCACGGTAATGTCCACATTGAGCCCCTTCACAGTAGTTATGCCAACATTGTGCCGTCACAGTAGTAATGCTCACATTGAGCCCTCTCACAGTAGTAATACCCACATAGTGCCCCCTCACAGTAGTAATGCCCACACTTTGGTGCCTCAAAGTAATCTTCACATTTTGTGACCCTTTCAGGTGTGCTCCCTCCATTACTAAAGTAGAGTGAGTAGTCACCTGTTTCTCCTATGATCATGCACATCTGGCATTCCCAGCAGCAGAACGATGCGGTCATACACACACACCTGCTGGGCTGTGTAGGAGGCGGCTGATTCCCGAGCCTGACCGCTCCTCTAACACAGCCCAGCATCGCAATGTGTGGACTGCTTGGTAGAGGCGCAGCTGCGCTGAACTGTGAAGCAAGAGCTGATAGTTCCCCGTTTCACCATTGCAATCGACTGCCCAGGCACCCCCTCAACCCCCTGCGTCTAGAGCATGTGCCCCACTTCTTTTTCTCTGTTACAAACACAGATATGGCTGCAAGATTAACATGCAAAGAAAGGACAGAGATTGTGCTTATCTCTGAGGAGCACAGTACCTGAAGATGGCACATTCCCAGTATTCATCTGGGAGGATTGGTGTCCTCCCCACATTATGGATGTGACGTCCATGACTTTTTGGATCGGCAGTTTCCGGGGAAGTTGATTGGGCGTCGTGGCGCCCCGCATTCCCCCGATCTCACCCCTTTGGACCTGTGGGGTCAAGTCCAAGGTTTATGCAATGAAAATCCAGAGTGTGGCACACATGCAACAGCGGATCCTGGATGCCGATGCAAGCAATTCTGCTGAGGTGTTCTTGGTGCATTGTGAATGGGAGAAGAGTATAGCCTTTACGATTCGAAACAGGGCGCAAATAAAGAGTATTCTGTAGTGGACTGTCATTGGGTTCTATGTCGCGGAAAAATTGTTAATAACTTTGGCAAGAATAAAGGTATGTCACATCCACAGATTTGGATTACCTATCAAACTTTCTATCAGATATATATATCACATGCACCCCTTCCCATTTAAAAATATTGACTTGGTTCCAAGATGGCGGCTTTCAAAATGGCTGTTGTGTTGGACACCACCCCTCACAGATTTGCCCACTTCCTCTTAGAAAAATGTCTCGCACAGGATGGTGTTCTCAACCACCGTTTCACAAACCGTTTTGTCTCCATATTCTTGGACCATCCTGTATACGAACTCAGAGGTGTTTGAGAAATGTGACAAAAAATAAAAATTTAATGATGAGAGCTTTGCTACTTTAAAAAACATGGCTTTTTCCTACATAGGAAAATAGTATACTGTTGGCCCAAGTTACAGCATGCTTTGCCCAATCAGATTTGTATTGATGGTCTCAATTATCTGTGGAGGTCCTGCAGACTATCACAATTGTGTACATTTCAGTAGTAAAAAAACAAGAGACAATAAGTTTCAGTAAAATCATTTTATATACATTCATGGATATTTACAATATAATACTGATCTGAAAAGATGACATCATATAATACACATTGCAAGATAAATTAAATATGCTTAGTATGCTCAAAACATGAGATTAAAGAATGATTAACCACAGCAACAGATTAGACACAGATACTCTTCTAGAATTTCTCTCTCATCTCCAGAACAATTTCACTTAAAATGCAACATTTCCTTTTGCTTTCCTATAAAGCTGAAGATAAAGAACATGGAAAATATGAAAATGAATGTATCAACCATAAAGACAGGCTCGCTGTTACATTTGATATTAGTGCATTTGTACATAGTCATGTTGGGATTTAGGATTTTAGCACCCAAGTTTAAGATAAATGTAAGCTTCACAGGCAATTTCCACAACTATACTGTACAGTATATACAGTTTGCCTTCAAAGTGAAGAAACTAACACAAAACCCTTGTGGTCAGGGTACTTGAAACAGCTCTAATTGTGAGACATCTACTCAAATGATAAAAATTGTAAACTGCTCCATACATTGAGAGTTAGCATCATATAGCCCTCTGTTGGGCTAGTGATCTTCAGGTATCCTATGGGCCTCTACTGTGAATCTCTTCCATACAGAAAACATCGGAGGATGCCATTTGTAGGCTAAGCAGTCAAAATGTGAGGAATATGGTCTTGTGAGTCAACGTAGAGACAAGTAGAGGATGACTACCCAGCAGGTGCATTTAAGAAGAATCAACCTCAACATCATAGGACAAAGTGAGGATTACAAGAAACGGTTTCATAATTCCAGTTGGATGTAATAGACAGTATGCTCCCTCCACAAACACTATCCTGCACCATACTTCCAGACAGAGGAAGGCAGTATTCAGGCAGAATCCGGTGGCTCCTTTAAGACTTAAACGTCAACCGAGACTGCTCGTTCTACTTCTACTATCTAACCTGCCTTGCTGTATTATTGCTATATAATATTGAACTGCTCTCATGAGTGTAGGGAAATTTCCAAAAATAACTGTCTGGGAAATTCGAACTTCTTAGAAATTCTTCAGTCTCTTACTACATTTTAGGCAAGGCAGCCATACTGGGAATATAGACTATAGACTGGCATAATTCCTGTCAGAATACAGGAAAAAATATCATAGGAAATTTGTTTTCTTCTGCCGCCAACTCAGTAATTTCTAAGTGGCCCTACAGCAAATATACGGTAAATGACTCCATTTATTCAAAAATACTAGTGAAATACTATACAAGCAATTCACTAATGAGTAAAATAGCACCAAAAATGGTCACTATTTAAAGCGGTTGTCCCATAAAGAGTATCACCTATCCACAGGCAGTGGTCTGACATCTAGGACCCACAGTGATCTTGTAAACGAGGAATCTCTTCTCTGAATGGAGGGGTCGTGTGCATGTCCCTTAATCCATTCACTTTTATGGGACTGAAAGCGCCAGTTACGCCAATCCCATAGAAGTGACAGGAGAGAGGGACCAACATGTGCACTACTGCTCCATTTAGAGAGGGGACTCAAGAACTCCACATGTGTGGGATCGCTGTGGATCCTAGGATTGGAAGATTACTTACTGGTTTAACCCCTTTCTAATGGACCTGAATGCAAGGTGCAGCTAAAACTTGGGGATGGGACACAAAAGTTTTGTTTTACATTTGTGAAAATCTTTAAAAAGGTCAGTTATGAGCACATATCTTCTCCAGATCACCACCACAGTGGAATGAAGGAAAGGCAATATACCTCCACAGATCAGTAACTTGTCACATGCAAGCAGGTAAAAAGTTTTTAGCGGATGGGTGCATACGATTCTTTGGTTGTACATAAAGTAAAAGATACGGGGATACAAAAGTTCTCTTACATAACGATTAATCAATGTGCGTGTCATTACTGAATGTACCACGATAGTGAATACCGGATGAATAAAGGCCAGGTAGATAACGCCTGTAAGAAGAAGGGTAAATTAATCTAATTAAAACTGCTTGAATTCGTCATCTACTAATCACCAGTTTATCTTTATCTCCTAAACGAGAAACATTGACTCAAAATACTATAAATCAATCACCGAGATCAAACAAGAACACGATACACAATACGTCAAGGTCACAATCAGAAAAAAATGAAATATTTCCAGGCCTTACTTAAACTCTTCTAGACTAAATGGTGTACTAGGAACATAATCCATCCCACTTAGGGCATTATGTCAGCTCTACAGAAATGAAATAAATAACCGTCACGTCGGAGTCAGTAAGGGTGAGAGGGAAGTCAAACATATTGTAGTTTGGAATGAGGAGTGCCAATGTTGCTAGATTGTACATAAATACATATAAAGTTTCAAGTGTGGACTGAAATCCTGACTTCGGCAGCATGAAACACTTAATACATAGTCATGTAAAACCTCTGGAACGTCAGTCAATGACAAACCACATCCAACATGAACCTCAGCTGTCTGGCTTTGATTGACCCCATAGGTGGAAATCCATTCACTCACTGATAGCTGGAGGTAAATAAGCCAATAGGTCAATATCCTCTAATATACAGACCAAACCTCCCAAAACAAACTAATCAAGTTCAATGGACACAAAATTAGGTGGCCTTTATAACAACTAGGCCTTGTGCTGAGATTCACAGCTGACTTTTACTTATGGCTGGTATCATAAATGATCTCATATTTAGGTCTTCCTATCAAATCATAGCTGATGCCTACACAAACTATACGATAAATAAAATTATGCCAAGCATAAAAGTATACCTGAAATATTCAGGGAATTAATTTTCTCAAAATGGTGGTTTTGGGGAACATGTTCACCCGGATTGATGCTAAACAATGAGACTGAAAAAAGTAGTGACTGACAGCCTATCTTAATTTACAATCCTAAAGCCTACACCTTCAGGGGCATTTTCATTATATTCGTTATCATTGCACTCTACTCATTTTGTTTTAAAAAGTCTTTATTAAAACTTTTCAACTGCTTTTTCTCTACAGCTTTCACTTTCAGTGTCTCTGCAGAATGTTGCTTTCCCTTCTCAGTCATAAACACTCAATATAGCCACATTTATATCAATCTGATAAGAATGTAGCTTAAATAATGTTTATGAGCTATCAGGAGATCAGAGATAAGGGTTACAAATGAAACAGCTCTTTGACAGATTTACTAAGAAGGGGAGAGCAACAGACTTTTGATGCACTAAACGCTGTAAAGGAAAAACTGTTGAAAATGTTTAATAAAGACAAATATAAAAGTGCTATTTTAGCCCAAAATGAGTAAAATACAATAATAAAAAACGGCTATGAAAAGGTGTACATAGCCTTTAAAAATGTCTCTTTCAAAAATATTCTTAGATTAAAATGGCTGTGTGTGTGTGTGTGTGTGTGCCGAGAAGGGAGAAGACGACAAATGTACAACCACAAACACTCTAAAAATGGAAACAGAGACCCACTTGTTCTAGAGATCAGTGTATGTCCCACGTGTCGCACCAAAACCAGGGTGACTTGTCACATGAGAGTTTGACAACCACATCACAAGTCAATGAACCACTCTCGGATTTAGAATATTAAACCTAATAAAAGAGTAATAAATAATAGATTATTAAACCCTGCTTCTTTCAGGGTTACTCTACATGGGGTGCTCTTTAGGTATTAAATATTATTAATGCTGCAATTAAAGCTCCTTACATAGATATGAAAGAAATAGAAAACACAAGTTGTACCTGACTACTTATTGCACTTCTTATTTCACAATTCTGAACAAACCCTGTATTTGCTATAATGTATAGTTTATTAAAAGGACATCTGTCAGTAGATCTGTACCTGTTACATGTGCACCTGGCAGCTGAAGGCATCTGTGTTGGTCCCATGTTCATATGTGCCCATATTGTGAGAAAAATGAAGAAGAAGTTTTCATATATGCAAATGACCCTCTAGGAGCAACGGGGGCATTGCCGTTACACCTAAAGGCTCTGCTCTCTCTGCACTTTGACTGACAGGGCCAGGTGTGATGATATTTTTACTGCCTGGCCCTGTATAAGTGGAGAGGGCGCTGCAGTTGAGAGAGAGAAGAGCCTCTAGGAGTAACGACAACGCCCCCCGTTGCTCCTAGAGGCTCATTTGCATATATTAAAACATCATTTTTCTCAGCAATGCGGACACATATGAACTTGGGACTAACACAGATGCCTTCAGCTGCCAAGCGCACATGTAGCAGGTCAGCCAGTTTCATAGGCACAAATTTGCTGACAGGTGACTTTAAATAATCTAAAACTTGTAAGCATGGATATTGCAGCCATTACAACTCATTTAAAGGGAATCTATCACCTTGACAGACACATTACCTTCATCTGTTAAGGAAGGCAAAGTGGTCCTCAAGAGAACGTATCTACATCCATGGTATCTTCATACTAAAGTGCCATAGAACTGGGCATGCTTTACCTTACAAGGCATGTTTAGTGCAGAGCTCCTCCAACTGGCTGTATATCTTATGGCACCTAACAGCTGCACTAAATAAAAGGTCGGTCCTGGTGAAACTTCCCTTGGGTCTTACTGTGAACTGTTCTACAAGTGTTTTCTCTTCTTGTGAAAAATTACAGAAAATCAACAATGCCGCATTTATAACCAAATCTAGCTGCCAGACACATTACAATGAAAATAGATATACTATTCTTTGCATTTCCAAATGATAAAATTGGTAAAAGAAATGTGTAATTATGATACACTAAATAAAACAAACTGGTTGTCAGTTACACTTATTAACTACAAGCCTGTGGTCTGACCACAAATTACGAGGCCACGCATATTGGGATCACAATTCAGACCTACAGCACCTCCCATTAAATCAGGCAGCATCTGCTGAAAACTTGGTTAATGCTTTACCTATGAGACACGATAAATGTGCGATGGAAATTCTGTTTCCAAATTAGTTAATTGCAAAATCAAGCAAAATTGCAAACATAAAAGGCATCCATAATTGCTGACTATATGCAACTCTGACTGAACAGAAACAGAAGACTACACATTCTGTAGTTACAAAAAGGTACCCCAGGGAATACTGATGCTTTGGTCGTCATCATGATGAGTGCTACTAATGTCCTACAGCACACAGATGGTACAAATGTCCTCCATGGCAGTCCTGTACTATATTCCACAAGCCCACCACTATTTGCCTATACAGAAACCTGCTCAACCACATCATTGGCTTTCATGTCCAGCAAGCCAATGAGCAGGCAACCCAGCAAGAAATCCAGTCAGTGCGGTGTACCATTGTGGTATAACTGAGATCTAAAAACTCGGTAGAAAACGTATAGAAAACTGATTTCCTGCTACGGGACCTGAAGGCTAGGACGATTTCAGTTAGAAAAGCATTAGCATCTATAATATACGTGTGCTACCTTGTGACATGGTCCATCAATGCCTCTCAGTACTTATATATGGAGGACAAGTTTAATCTGATAGGTGTCTTCACAGAAAACCCTTTATATATTATATAAAAAATAAAAATAAAAATGGCAACATGCAAAATTAAACAGATTTTGGGAAATTTATGAAAACTGGCATTCCTATAACCCAGGATGCCAGAATGAGATGTGCCTAATTTATAAGAGAGCATATCTGCCCCTCCGAGCACAAGAAACTCAAATCTATGCCAGCGAGGGGCTCGTGTAGACCTGAGCTATATTAAAGGTGCTCTCCAGGAATTATTTAAAGTGACTGCAAGCGACCTGTCCTAGAATGTGAACAAGACTGGTTGTCACCACTTGTAGAGCCGTCATGCCGAGTGGGGGTGGGGCTTCATTACACTGCTCCATTATAGATGGTAATGATGTGATCCTGCCTACAATATGCCATCTTGGCTGAGCAGCCTGACGGGAAGGCTTACCAGTGGAGAGTACATACAAGGGCCAGAGCATAGTGTGCAGCGAGGCCTCATTGCCTCATCCGCCTAGGCAGTTCTGCAAGTGGAGGCAACCTGCCTGCTCATATTCTAGGACAGGTTGCTAGGGGCCATTTTACCTAATTCCCAGAGAACCCTAAGCCGTTTTCTGATGTAATTAGAGTATATTTGATGGGCTGTGGAAGCTCAGAAAGCTGCAGATTATGACATAATAATGGATTGTGCCATACTTTGCAACTTTTTAATGCCACATAGTTGCATTAAAGGGGTTGTCCGGCTATACATATTGATGACCAATTGTCAGGATAGGGCACTCTGTGTATACATCTGGAATAAATTCCAATGAAATGACGAAATGTCTTCATACTTCTTCTTGTATACACAGACTGTCCGATCAGCACGGGGAAGCTTACTATTTTCCCTGGAGACGCGTACCCACCGCTCATTGAAATAGGTGTGCCGTCCGCACCCCCTCCCCCCCCCCCCAAGTCTATCGGCAGGATGGGTCATCAATATCTGATCATGGGGGTCCAACACCCTGCGGATCAGCTGTTTGACGAGGAGACAGTGCTACAATCCTCTTCATCTCAGAAGTGCAGTGTAATACAAGTACTTGCTCCATTCACTTAAATGGAGTGACTACTTGTTGCATGGAGCACCGTCTCCTCTTCAAACAGCTGATTGACGACCTATCCTCATGAGAGGTCATCAATATATATGGTCAGACAAACCCTTTAATAAACCTCACCCAGAGTGCCGCTGGGACATGGTAGATTGTACGCCTTTCATTTCACTAGATCTCTAATGAATCAGCTGTTTTTTTTCAACTGAAGAAATGCTAGCCTTTACAGCCACGGTGGTGGGACAGCACCCGGCACCAACTCAGAGGATGCAACGAGGACATTTTTAGAGTTGCTTTACATTTCACATTCTGATATGTACAATAAAGTGGAAATTGCTCTAATCTATGAACTGCAGCTATAAGTGTCTTTGATTCCAGCATAGCAGTAAAGTATGCAGGCATTCATGCAATGGATAGAACCACTGGATATGGCCTTCACACATCAGCTGATTGTAATAGATAAAAGTCAATACAATATGGTTTTCTATTTAAAGTCTTTTTGGACACGGTCAATGATCAGGTGAAATTCAACCAGTAGGACAACACTGAGTCTGAAGCAAATTACAGACAGCAATTAAGAATAAAATGTAAACTGGCTATACACATAAGACAGCTGTCGGCCGAACGCCATTCCTCCCGACTCCTCCGCATACATACATGCTTGGCTGTGCAGGCATGTGCCCTGAATGGGGGGAGAGAAGACGCCACTGTCAGACACCGCTTGCTGTAGCTCCTGAGAACAAAAGGATCCGTTGAAACCAGACTACCCAATCCTCATCTCCACCAACAGCTGCCTTTGGGGAGAGTCGGGAGGTCCCCATAGACATTATAGTGAAATTGGCAGGTTCGGCTGACATTTTTCTGATGAGTACGGCTAGCTTCAGACTAGCATATAAAAAAAAAACGAACAAATACAAAACAGAAATAAAGAACACATTATTTGGAAGAGCGCACCAATGCACATTCCACTGAACTCCCTAGTATGAAGAAGCTTCAGAAGATGAAGCAGGGGAGATGCCCCTGGCAAAGAAAGCTGCAGATGTCTTGAACGGCGTCATAAGACACAAACACTGTTGCTAAGACATATGTTTATAGAGAAACCAAGAATTGGCACTTTAGTCTGCAGTTCATCACTGCGTGTTCAGGCACAGTAAGTATATGTCTAAAAAAGAAAAAAAAAAAAGTGAAAATAGAAAACCAAGTTATCTACTTTACAATCTATTAAAGCTCAGAACTGTGCAGCTAAAAGTAGAAAATAAAAAGCACCACACAAAAATAAAAAAAGAGATAAAACATACGGTATCTGTATTACTATGCTATAGTGCCTCCTACTGGAAAAGGAGTTAACTGTAAAATAAAAATAAATAAATAAAAAACTTGACAGGGTTAGTAATTTCTTAACATTTTGTCCATTTACAGAGATAGAGTTTACAGATTTCTAAAGTATTAGTAACATTTGAAAGCCCTATTTCTTTCCGAATTATACTGGCACATATGCAGAGCAGCTGGTGAACAATTCAAAGGCATGTGCCCTATCCGATGATTCCTGAGGAAACTGCTAGCCAGTGTAACCACGTCGGTCACATTCCACAAAGCTATCTTCAAGTATGTTAATGTACTGACTACCATCCAAGCCTGCAACGTATTGATCAGCAGTAAGTTCTGGTCTTATCTGGTGGTAGAAGGCTCGAGCAGCTTTGTATGTAGCAGCTTGCTGGCTATCTAGGGGCAAAAGATGGAGAGGGCTCATACTTTTATAGGGTATTACAAAGCTGTGTATTCCCTGCTAGGATTGTACCTATTAACAGTACAGTAGTGTGAAAAAAAAAAAAACCCCACTGAATCCAGTTCATAATTTTTTCTAAATAAATTACAGTACCAATGATTTCTCGTAAATGTCTGTCTATCTACATTTTCCACTGTATGTTCAAGCACTGTGGAAATTCAGTGATATAATTTACATAAAACTATTTTACAGGTATTTAAGATGCAAGATTTTTTTTTTCTTCTAAAAAAATTAAATAAAAAAATAAAAACAAATGAAAAAACAAAAAACACTTTAGCTACTGCGAGTCTTCTTGACAATTTGTTTGTTCCTCGATAACTTGTTTGACTATTTCTGCAAGTTTAAGGCGATCGACTTTATCTGTAAAACCTTGACCTAAAAGAAAAAATTTAACATGATGGGATCGTGTATGAAATAAGTGACTAACATGCTCATTAACAAAAACGCCAAAACATAAAATCACTCTATGAAGGCACAAGTCCAATGCATTCACTTGACTAGCTAATATAACCTGGTCAGGACCTTTTTTTCATTTTTTCCTCCCTGCCTTCTAAGGCTACTTTCACACTAGCGTTCAGAGCGGATCCGTCTGAGACGGATCCGTCTGAGACGGATCTCATATAATGCAGACGGTGGCGCCGTTCTGAACGGATCCGTCTGCATTATATTGTAAAAAAAATTCTAAGTGTGAAAGTAGCCTCAGACGGATCCGTCCAGACTTTTACATTGAAAGTCAATGGGGGACGGATCCGTTTGAAGATTGAGCCATAGTGTGTCATCTTCAAACGGATCCGTCCCCATTGACTTACATTGTAAGTCTGGACGGATCCGCATGCCTCTGCACGGCCAGGCGGACACCCGAACGCTGCAAGCAGACTGATGCATTCTGAGCCGATCCGCCTCCACTGACAATGCATTAGAGCCAGACGGCTGCGTTCAGGGCCGCTTGTGAGCCCCTTCAAACGGAGCTCACAAGCGGAGCCCCGAACGCTAGTGTGAAAGTAGCCTTAGAGCCATAACTTTTGACTTTTCTGGTCACCAACAAGGGCTTGTTTTTGGCAGGAGAAGTATTTTCTAATGGCACCATTTAATTAATCATATCTTGTACAGAAAAAATGTAAACAAAAACAATTTATGGGGTGAAATTGATAAAAAAATAAAATGCAATTATACGTTTTATTTATTTATTTTTCAAGGCATTCCCTATGTGCTAAAAATGACATGACACACTTATTATGCGGGCCAGTACGATTATGGCGATCCAAATTTTTCATATTACTGTTTGCAAAGCTCTGTAAAGGTTTGTATTTTGTGGCGCAAACTGGAGTTTTTATTATTACCATTATGGGATACATATGACTTTTTGACCCCTTTTTATTCAGTTTTTTTTTGGGAGGGGTGAAGTAACCCAAAAAATGGCGATTTGTCCATTTTGATGATTTTTCATTAAGGTGCTCATTATATGGGATGAATACTTTTTTTTATAACTTAATAGTTCAGACATTTTTGGAAGCGAAAATACAAATTATATTTATTTTTCATTGTTTATTTTTAAAAATGTTTTGTATTTTAGTTACTTTCCTTTTTAGTTTGTTTAAGGGAGTTGAAACAGGTCATCATTCAATTGCTTATACCACACACTGCAATAGGATTCTTCTGCAGTCCATGGAAATTCTCCACCCTACCCTAATGTAGGCCTTAACAGGCATTTTACTATGGCAGACCTGAGAGCTTTCACAAAGCCCTAAGCCTGCCATAGCAATTGATCAAACCCCCTAGATTTTGCCACTGGGGTTCTGATTGGAGGACAGAGGGAGTTCCCCCTCCCTCTGCCTAACCAATCTGGCGCTGTGGTCGCTATTGACAGTAACATCTGAGGGATTAAATGACTGGAACCGGAGTTATTCCAGCTTAAAGGAAATGTGTCATCAGAAAATGATATATTATTTAAATCACATTTGTATGGATGTGATTATTTTATTTTCCAGGTCACTATCTATATTTAAACAAAAAACATAAATCCTCTAGTTTTCACTGTGGCCACTGAGCATAATAGGCACCACTTCTTGGTCTGTACAGATCACTTTACTGCAGTTATAAATTAAACTAGTCCTGCCTGTAATGATAAGGAGATATCACCTTTGCGTATAGATAAGACAGGATCCACCATTCACCATAGGCGATTGTCAGAGCTTACCTATTCTTTCCTTGTACAATGACTTCTGCACAGGTCACAGAGCAGGCCTAAAAAACTCTCTAATAGAAGTCAATGAGGTGTGACCATTGTGTCTATGGACTATGGGACTGCCAAAAAGCAATTTCTTTTAATGCTTTGTAAATGCTGTTAAGAACAGCTCAGGCAAGACGGCCGCCCCCATAATCATGTTCAGAAAATAAAAATAGAAAAATAATCAGATTAGTAAAAAAAAAAAAAAAAAAAAAAAAAAAAAAAAAGATGTACTGCTATGTGGTTTTAACCGTCAGAAAAAAAATGTGGTGACACATTTCCATTAAAGCTGACAGCTTTCACTCCTGATCATCCCATTCATATGTATGTAGTAAATGGGGAGAAGGCTGCTGCCAGACATCTCTGACAGTGACTTCTCTCCTTAGAACAAAGGGGTCATATGCCACTGGGAAAAGAAAGTAGGCCCCATACCCAATAGAAAGTCGGCCAAACCTGCCGAAATAGGAAGGTTTGGTTGACAAAGATCTAATGTGTATGGCTAGCTTTAGGCTTTGTCTAGGAAAAATTCCTTCATAATACAAATAAATAGCTAGTTCATATCAATCATCCAAGGCATACAGCCCAGCTGATCATATTTAGGGCACTATGAATGAAGCCTGTAAGGCATGGAGCTAAACAGCCTCTGTGCATTGCTATACAGGCGCTGCTAGACGTCGTGAGTTGGGCAGATATTGTCCCTTTATTTAAAAAAATTGTGTCGGATGGACAGAAAACCTCATTAGGTTTCGGTAGCATTGAAGTACAGTAGATGGCTCAGGCACCTCTATGACAGCCCTTTTTTGTACAGAGCTTATTTCTGGGTATTAGTTGGGAATAGGTGGGTGATAAGCACTGGCCGATTTGCATTTGGTCAGCGGTAATCTAACGTCTATAAGAAGTTTTGGCCATGTACATCTTTTTCTGAACTTACCATTCCAACTGAAACTTTGTAACGTGTCTCTGAGCAATTTACAGTCTCTGTTGCATTCCCAGGCTTCTAACACAACTTCATTTAATTTTTCATCTTCATTTTCACCTGAGATAAAGATCAATAAAACATGAAAAAATTAACATCTCATTACAATGTACTGCGACAAAAAGGAATGAAGGAAGCGGTATGAGCAGACATTGCTGGATCAGAAAGCATGGTAAGCATAGAGCTTGCTAAACCACTGTTACCACCAATGAAATGTGGTATTAATCTCCACTTGTCCACCAATGTTATAAAACCCCTAACTACATACAGAGAGGTATAGAAAGATGGTAAAATCTAGATCCATATACATAAGGACATATACACATTGGGGACTACAATATTTGACTTGCAGATGAACACAGAATACATTGGGACTGCCGGAGATAGCCGAGTACAGTCCTCGACCATTTCCAGTGGTCCCATAGAGAAGAAATGGAGTGGCAGTGTATATGTTTGGCCTGCTGCTCCATCAGGATGGGGGAACGGGATAGATGTGGGTCCCAGAGGTCAGACCTCCACTGATCAATAAGTTATCACCTATCCTGTAAAACTTGGAAAAACCCCTTTAACTTGCAGGATACCAGGCTGAACTGGATGGATGTCTTTTTTCCAGCCATATAAACTATGTTACTACGTTAAAGCGGTTACCCACTTTGCAACATTTTTACTTTACTCACTGTATTTCTGCTGCAGTCTTCATTAACTTTCATCCATATTTTTTATGGACCGGCTTCTGCTGCTGTAAAAACAACAAGCAGTCCGTGTCTGTCCGGTAGAGGCTGGCTAGAGGCGAAAGTGCAAACTGGCCGCTCATACTAATTAGCTGCTCTCTGAGCTCAGGACACTGGAGGCAGGAGTTGATTCTACTGCACAGACGCGGAATGCTCTGTGTAGTAGAAGACAGAACAGGAGAGGGCAATGCTGGCAAGACGGGGCAGCCTATGGAACCATTTTGAGGAATGTCATATTAAGGAGCCAGAGCTGTAAAAATAAAAATCACAGGCCCTATTTACAGCTGCCACCCACAAAAAGCACATGAAAAAGAACATGGATGAAAGTTAATGAAGAGAACAGCAGCAGGGACAGAAGTACAGTGAGTAAACTGAGAATATTGCAAAGTGGTCAACCTTTTAAACCCCTTAGGGACACAGCCTTATTTCACATTAAGGACCAGGCCATTTTTTGCAAATCTGACCAGTGTCACTTTAAGTGGTGATAACTTTAAAACACTTTGACTTATCCAGGCCATTCTTGACATGTTTGTGTCTCCATAGTCTAAGAGCCATAGTTTTTTCAGTTTTTGGGCAATTATCTTAAGTAGGGTCTCATTTTTTGTGGGATGAGATGACGGTTTGATTGGCTCTATTTTGGGGTGCATATGACTTTTTGATCGCTTGCTATTACACTTTTTGTGACGTAAGATGACAAAAAATGGCTTTTTTTTTTACACAGTTTTTTATTTTAATCTTTTTTAGGGTGGTCATCTGAGGGGTTAGGTCATGTGATATTTTTATAGAGCCGGTCGATACGGACGCGGAGATACCCAATATGTATACCTTTTTTTATTTATGCAAGTTTTCCACAATTATTTTTTTTGGTTTAAAAAATGAAATCAATCATGTTTTAGTGTTTCCATAGTCTGAGCCATAGTTTTTGGGTGATTATCTTGGGTAGGGTACGATTTTTGTGGGATGAGATGACGGTTTGATTAGTACTATTTTGGCGTACATGCGACTTTCACTTTTATTACCTTTTTTGGGAAGTAAGGTGGGCAAAATTTCAATTTTCTCATAGTTTTTTTTTTTTTTTTTTTTTTTTTTTTTTTTTTAATGGCGTTCACCGTGCGGGGAAAGTAACATGAGCGGTTTATAGATCAGGTCGTTACGGACGCGGCAATACCTAATATGTGTATTTTATTTTTTAACTTTACTTTTTTCACTTTTTTTTGACCCAGACCCACTTGGTTCTTGAAGATCCAGTGGGTCTGATGTCTGTATAATAGAGTACAGTACACTATATAGTGTATTGTACTGTATTTTACTTACACTTTGTCTGAACAGATCTATGCCTTTAGCACAGATCTGTTCAGCACCATGGACAGCAGGATGCTTGAGAAGGCATCCTGTTGCCATGGGAACCTTCCCCGTCTGCTCAGTTGTGGCCACAACCGCGCAGATGGGGGAAGGGTAAGCAGGGGGGCTCCCTCCCTCTGTGACACCATCCTGTCTGGGGGCTGCAAAGGCACAGCAGCCCCCCGATGGGAGAGGGAGGGAGCTCCCGACTGTAAACCTCTGCTCTTCCATACCGCGGTCCATACGGTCCGCGGTATGGAAAGGGTTAAACGGCTGACATCGCAGCACAGATGTCAGCCGTTTATACCAGAGTGTCAGCAATGTGCTGACACTCTGGTATAACCACTGGACACCAATGATTATTCAAGAGGAGGCGGGTGGGGGAATCGCCATCCCGCCTTGCCGCACCAGCCCGTCTCCCGCACCGCCCTGCAAAACCCACCGCCATAAAATGACTATGGGGTGTTAAATTGGGTATGTTAAATTTTCTGACCGCGGGGATCAGAAACTGCAGAAAGCGCAGCGGCAGTGATCGGAACACCACATGACGTATCGGTACGTCATGTGTCCTTAAGGACTCGGGAAACATGCCGTAACGGTACATCATGTGTCCTTAAGGGGTTAAAGGGGTTTTCCAGATCACTATGGTTTTTAGTTTCAAAGATTATTTATTGGAATTTTAAGGCAGTAAAATGTATAAATACAGTTGTGTTCAAAATTATTCAACCCCCACTGAAATTGAGTGTTTTGGCCAGTTTGACATTGATTTTGATCATTTCAGTCATCTTGTTTACAATTAAATCAAAGAGGCATTTGTAAGTCAGACAAATATAACATAACATTTATAATGAAATAACCACAAATATCTTTTCTGTGCTCACATCATTATCAGTTTTATTCAACCCCCAAGTGACATTCAATCTTAGTACTAAATACAACATCCTTTTCCAGTTATAACAGCTTTTAAACGTGAAGCATAGCTTGACACAAGTGTCTTGCAGCGATCTACGGGTATCTTCGCCCATTCTTCATGGGCAAAAGCCTCCAGTTCAGTCACATTCTTAGGCTTGCGCGCTGCAACTGCTTTCTTTAAGTCCCACCAGAGGTTCTCAATCGGATTTAAGTCTGGTGACTGCGATGGCCACTTCAAAATGTTCCAGCCTTTAATCTGCAACCATGCTCTAGTGAACTTTGAGGTATGCTTGGGATCATTGTCCTGTTGAAAGGTCCAACGTCTCCCAAGCCTCAGGTTTGTGACGGACTGCATCACATTTTCATCCAATATCTCCTGGTACTGAAGAGAATTCATGGTACCTTGCACACGCTGAAGCTTCCCTGTACCTGTAGAAGCAAAACAGCCCCAAAGCATGATTGACCCCCCCGCCATGCTTCACAGTAGGCAAGGTGTTCTTTTCTTCATAGGTTTTGTTCTTCATCCTCCAAACATAGCGTTGATCCATGGGCCCAAACAGTTCTAATTTTGTTTCATCAGTCCACAGAACACTATCCCAAAACTTTTGTGGTTTGTCCACATGACTTTTGGCATACTGCAGTCGACTCTTCTTATTCTTTGGAGACAGCAAGGGGGTGCGCCTGGGAGTTCTGGCATGGAGGCCTTTATTACGCAGTGTGCGCCTTATTGTCTGAGCTGAAACTTCAGTACCCACATCTGACAAATCTTTTTTCAGTTCCTCAGCAGTCACACAGGGACTTTTCTCCACTTTGCGCTTCAGGTAGCGCACAGCAGTCGAAGTCAGCATCTTCTTTCTCCCACGACCATGTAGCGTTTCAACAGTGCCCTTTGCCTTGAATTTGCAAATGATGCTTCCTATGGTGTCTCTTGGTATGTTTAACATCTTTGCAATCTTCTTATAGCTATTGCCCTTCCTGTGAAGAGAAATCACCTGTTCTCTTGTCTTCCTGGACCAGTCTCTTGACTTCACCATGTTTGTAAACACACCAGTAAATGTCTAGAAGGAGCCGAGTATCTCAGTCCTTTTAAATCTGCCAAATTGGTGCTTATTATGCTTGATTGCTGCTCCTTGACATCCACAGGTGTTTTCAATACCTGATCGAAAACACTTGAATGAACCTCTATTCTTAAGAGTGGTAGTCTTTAAGGGGTTGAATAATTGTGTCAATTAATAAATCACAAAAAAAAAAAATTAATACTGTATTACAAAAACAATTGGTAATTTTAGTTGCATTTGGTTCTTTAAAAAAGTCCTTAAAGTCCTTGTAAGATTTCATTCTGAACACAATTACAAATGTACACTAAATTCCCTAAAACCCTTTACAGCATTGGGGGTTGAATAATTTTGAACACAACTGTATATAAGTATCAAGACAATAAAAGAACAAAATAAGACAAAAAAATATTCAAATGGAGTACATGAAAAACAATGGGGTTACATAGTCATGAACATCGCCGGTCAGAGTCAGCAAAGGTGAATGATTATCACCTTGGGTATGAAAGTCATCTATAGAGTAATACAATAGCATAAATCAATGGAACAGGAGGAGGACAACCAGGGCTCCCATAACATTTAAAGGCATCAAATGTGTCTGTACGAATGGCTGTGAGTCTTTCATATAGTAATAGCCTATTGATCCTATCCAATACCGCCTGATAACTAAGTGAGGCTGATGGCCATTTGAAGGCTATATAAAGAACCTATGTAAAGAACAAAGCTTATTGGCACTCTACTATGCAAAAACATTTACCTGAAGTCCAGGAGGGAATGCAGAGTTCCCCAAAATGCATTCTAGTGGGGAATGCTTGGATTGCAACGATGATTTAAACCTAACAGACCTCCAGAGCAGCAAAGAGTAATGAGATAGAAGGGACCTAGAACGGATAATAGATGGTAAGGGGAGGCTAGACCAGATCAGGGCCCTCCAAATATATGGAGCAAACAGTGACTGCTCCAATGATATCCACAGCGGACATGCCTTTGGTTCCAAATGGGTTAGGAACAATTGTGCTTGTCTAGCTGCCTTGTAATATTTGATAAAAGTCCAGGACAGATAGGCCTCCTTAGGACTTATGTGAACACATGATCTGCCTAGATATAAGGGGGCATTTATCTGCCCATATAAATTTCAAGATGTCTGCCTGCAGAACCCTTAGGTCGGTACTGGGAACCCAGGACAGCGAGAGTTCTAAACAAATAAAGAAGCCTTGGAAGGACCAACATTCTAATAATGTGAAGCCTTCCAACCCAGGAAACTGGGAGGGAACTCCAGGTCACAAGATCCTCTCTAATTTTGCGGCAAAAATGGATATAATTAGTTCTATAAACCATATCTAACCTTCTAGGCAATGATATTCCCAAATACAGGAAATAGTAGGGTTTAAGTTGGAATGGAAACTTTTGTAAGAGGAGGGACCTGACCTGAGGCGGTGTGTTACAGAGAAGGAGCTCAGATTTGGAATAATTGATAGAGAGCCCTGAAACCGTGGAGCAGGAGCCTAACACCTTCATTAAGGAGGGAAATTATATGACAGGATTAGTGATGGAGAGTAGAAGGTCATCTGCAAAGAGATTCAGCTTATGTTCAACATTACCCACAGAGAGACCAGCAATGTCCGGATGAGATCTAATGTGAATTGCTAGGGGTTCCATTGCGACGGCAAATAGAGCCGGTGATAGGGGGCAGCCCTGACTTATACCTCTTTGGATTTTAATAGGTGAAAAATGTGTCGCATTGAGTTTAAGATGAGCTTCGGGAGTGGAGTATAAGGATTGAATGGCCCAAAAAAAGGGTCCCCTGATGCCCATAGCGGTCAGAACCCTGAAAGGCTTTTTCAATATCTAAAGCTAGTACGGCAAATGGGACGCGAGTCCTGTTAGCTTCTTAAATTAAATTTAGAATTTTTTGAATATTATCTGGGGCCTCCCTATCAGGTATAAAACCCACCTGATCTCTATGTATAAGGTCAGGCAGCAACCTATTAAGGCGGCGAGCCAATATGGAGGTGAATATTTTGTTGTCTAAATTGAGAAGGGAAATTGGCCTGTAATTGGAAGGTAACAGGAGGTCCTTATTTGGTTTAGGTATCTAAGCAGGGAGAAAGTCCGAGGGAGGTGAGGCTCCCTGTAACAAATGGTTGCAATAGTGGGTAATATATGGGATTAGTAAATGGGCACATTTTTTATAATAAAGTGATGACAATTCATCCAGTCCGGGGACCTTGCCCATCTTCAAAGCTTTGATAGTGAACTCCACACCTCCTCTAAAGTATGGAGGAGCTTACATACAATGAGTTACCCGACGCTGTCCCCTACAGGGATCTCTCCACATCCACCCACCAAAAATGTCCAGCAAATATTCAGATCAAAGAAAATATTCCCCAGAGTTACATTTAAACAGTAAAACAGTAAGATAGTGGTTATGGGCACTAAACAACATAATACACGGCTGTGCCAGCAAATTGGCATGGGCTAGATGGGGGGACAGGGGGCACAAATAGCCATCGATTCCACCCCAAGCAACCCTAGAACAGGAGGCAACATGAAAGTCCATCACGCCAAATCCCTTTGGAAAAAAGAAAGGGAGTTACGAGGAAAGTGAAAGAGTGGAGAGGACCTAGGAAAGACTCAGAAATAAGAGTACACTTGCGCCAGGCTCTTCAGACAGGGGTTGTCCTCCATCTCTGCAGGAGTAATAGGATGGTTGATGATCCTCAAGGGTGTTGCTTTAGGAAGTTGGTGCTCGCGGTGAAGAGGAGGTGGTTGATGGCACCTTTGTCCAGACTCTGGCTGGGTGCTGTGGTCTTGGCGGGGCTGCTGGAGTAGTCATTTGTTCCAACAATATACAATCTTGCTGTAATACTTCATAGCCCTCTGACGGTGAGCGAACCATGTGGGTGCGAGAGTTCAATTGAAAAGAGAGGGCAAAAGGTAACCCCCATCTGTAGCGCACCTGTGCTTTCTGTAAAGCTTGTGTCACCGGTCTCATTTCTCTGCGTCTACGGAGTGTAGATGGCACTAAGTCAGCGTATAAGTGCACAGACGTGGGGAGCCCAGGTAAATTAGGTAGATTCCGGGCCGCCGTTAGGATCTGATCTCTCACTTCCGGATAATGGAGTTTGAAAACTACGTCTCTTGGTAGATCTGGAGAGCGGGGCTTTCCCAGAGCCCTATGGACTTTATCCATTCGCAGCTGGCTCGATTCAGCCTGGGGAAGCAAGGCCTCAAACAATGTGTGCATTGCAGTTGGTAGATCTGAAAAAGTTTCAGGGAGGCCTCTTTGTGACCTATTTTCACCATATAAGCCAACTTCCTGTTGCTGTTTCCAACCAAACCCATAACGCACTTCTCCTTTCTCTGCCACAGCTTCAGCACTACCCCTAACAACACCCAGCTGGTTTATAGCTCCTCCCACCCAGCTAGTTAAGTAGACACTCCCATAACACTGCCCCACTCATGGTCATAACATCACAGGAAATAAGAATGGACATGGTCATGTGACCACAGACCAGAACGGAAGATAGGAGCAATTAATGTAAAAAAATAAAATAAAAATACATTACAAACTACAGCTACCCTCATAAATGATTAAAGGGTGTAGATGCAAACCAAAAACCCTTTTAGAGTCATCAAGCCTTCTATAAACAAAGACAATAGTAGAAGTGCCAATAGACTCACCGGCCTGTGGTAATATACACTGTGCAATCACATCCCGCAATTTTTCAAGCGCAACATTAGCATCTTCAGTTCCATTCTCGGGGTCTTGGATGTAAACACTATCCTTCGGCTTTGTCCTGAAACCAAACCACATAAATTATCGTTTGCTGCAATACATTTAGCCGGAGCCAAACACAGCAGCACAATTCTCTCTCTCATACGGGGCTTCAGACTAACTATTGTAAATCAATACACCGTAGGAAGCCCAGAAGCTGTGGAGCAGAACTGTGGCAATGAATGCTTCCACCCACTGGCATTAGGAAAAAAAAGACTGTAGTCCCTTAAAGGGGTACATAAGTAATGTGAAGTTAGATTAGTGGGGGTCCTAGATTGGTGGGAGACCCTCTTTGATCACAAAAAAAACGGGGACTCCATACCCCAAGGAGCCCCATGAAATGAAGGGAGCAGCCACTCTGCCATGAACGCAGCTTCTAAGGGAGCTCTGGAGTCAGTGGTAGAACCCCCACCAAACTGATAGTTATTCTCTATACTGTGGATTGGCGATAACTTCACATAACCAAAATACCCCTTTAAGGATGCAGCAATTTCTTTCAGTCAGTCTGATACTGATGGCCTATCCGGAGGATAATACTCGGACACAGCGGATCAATGTGAAATATCACAGTGATGTTTCCTAATTTGGGAAGTGAAACAAGAGCTGAATATCACGTGTTGATGATGGAACAATTGGACAACATGTGACCAGCATACTAATAAGTCATATATTTCATGTATTTAGGAGATGGCTGTACAGTTTTCTTTGGCTAGAATATCCTTTACAACACAATCTAAATGACATGTCAGAAAATGACTGGATGCCTGGGCATGGCCTTTAAAAAAAAAAAAAAAACAAAAGGCATTCCCACAAAATGTTTTATTCTCTGTCCCGTTTGAAAGTACATGATGTAAATTGTAGTGAAGGTAATAGTTTAACTGGTAGTTGGAGTTATAAGGCTACCTAAAGAAAGAGGATAACTCACAGATACAGCCACTTATAAAAAGATTACTTTCACTACAATTTATATCATGTACCTTATAGAACAGTCCAGAGAATAAAGATTTTGTGGGCGTGCTTTTTCAAGTTGAGAACTAAAGACAATATTTACCCCAACAATTTTCTTTTCCGCAGAATTGGATTATTGACAATATTCAATGGTTTCAAGTTGACATTAAGATCTTGAATTCTCATGTTGGCAAGCTGCTCAGCATGGGCTTGTTGTATCCCAGCAACCATAACCTGCAATGGAAAATGCCACACATGCTAATTAGTTCCTCTGGATCTCTCCAAAGACACAAAATTATCTTAACGCCAGAGGATAGCGGATGAGTCTCTCATGTGCTAATATGCTGACAAGTGCAGAACGTCTGTCCTTTATTATACACCCGCAATGCAAATAGCAACAATTTACAACAGGAAAATAGAGGGGTTCCCCAGGAATTAATTCCCGGAGAACCCCTTTAAAGTCAGTAAAAGTCAGTGTCTGTAAAACTGATCAAGTGTCGAGACCAGAAGATACAGTGGAGACACAGATGACAGGTATTAGGCTACTTTCACACCTGCGTTAGGTGTGGATCCGTCTGGTATCTGCACAGACGGATCCGCACCTATAATGCAAACGCTTGTATCCGTTCAGAACGGATCCGTTTTCATTACCATGAACAAAAATATTAATAAAAATGTTTTGTTCATGATAATGCAAACGGATGAGTTTTGACTTAAATTGAAAGTCAATGGGAGGCGGATCCATATTGTTTCAGTAAAAACAGATCCATCCCCTTTGACTTACATTGTAAGTCAGGACGGATCCGTTTGGCTCAGTTTCGTCAGACGGACATCAAAACGCTGCAGGCAGCCTCCAGAGCGGAATGGATGTTGAACGGAGGCAAACTAATGCATTCTGAACGGATCCTTATCCATTCAGAATGCATTAGGGCTAAACTGATCCGTTTTGGGCCGCTTGTGAGAGCCTTGAAACGGATCTCACAGGCGGACCCAGAAACGGCAGTGTGAAAGTAGCCTTAGCGATTGGGGAGCAGCAGCTGAACACATAAGTGCTGAGACCTCTCATCAGTGCCCGCGCTGTATCTTCCAGACTCCGTGCATCTCCTGCTGCATTGAGCAAGCGCAGCGACCAGGACATATAGTACAGGCACAGATGACAAGTATCAGCCAATGGGGAGCAGCAGGAGAACATAGAACATGTGCTGAGACCTGTCATCTGTGCCTGAACCGCATCTACCGCCTAAAACACCGGTATTAATAAATGTGCCCCATAGTTCTTTTATTGTAAGTATAGACAATGTGCAAGTCTGGATGTGCCAAGGGCAATGTATGAGCGTTATCTGACAGAGAAATATCACAGAATACCCCACATTCTGGCTGATCAACTGTTTCAGAGTACCGTTACTACACCGCTCCATCCACTGCGTATTGGACAGGGAAGGTAAGTGCAGTACTGCTCTCATTCACTTCAGTGGGAGTAGCTCTACAGTTACCAGCTACTCTAAAACAGCTGATCAGTGGGAGTGCAGGTTGTTGGACCACTGATGATCAGCTATTGATGGCTCAACCCGAGGATAGGCCATCAATAGTAAAATCCTTGGCAACCCTAGTAATAGTGTTTTAGGCCTCTTTCACATGAGCGATTTGGATTGCGTCAGGATCTGCCTAGAGAAAAACTGATGGTTCTGCACGCAAGTTCAAAAAAAAAAAAACACCACACACACCACACAATATTTTTCCTGAACGTAAAGATGATGTGTGGAAAAAAAACGCAGATGTACACAGATCCATTGAAATGAATGGGTCAGGATTCGTTCTGGATACTATGCGTTCGCTACAAGCATCGCATATTGATAGAAAACTCGCTTGTGTGAAAGAGCCTTTAGGGCTGGCACAGGGTCTCTGTCCACAAAGTGAGAAGAAAATAAATAAAAAATCATGCGTTACATGGGGATTTGTCCTAAGTACGGCATAGTGAAAATCTATATTGCTGCTACTATAATAAGCTGCAGTCTGCAGGTTCAGTCTGCACCTGTCCCATGTGAACATACCCTAAAAACGGTCTGTGCAACCATTTTATCCTGGAGGTTATACTGAAGCAATGCACTATGACTATACCATGCTTAAAAGGGAACCAGTCATCTGCACTATGCTAGCCTCACTAAGGGCAGCATAGCGCATGGACAGACCTGTCAGTATTTTAAGAGCACTGACCTGTTGAAGCTGCGCCAGTGCTGGGAGGGAATCTGTTTCAGCTCTCTGTCCCCATCTTCCGCCTCCTCCAGATGATGTGTGACAGTTTTCTTTCCTGTTGGGTCATAGCTTAGGCAGGGTGCAGAATATCCTCATTGGCAATGCCCCATGGGAACCGGAAATGCAACGAAGAGGACAAAGGAAGGGTGCTGGCAAGATGTTTCTCTTCCTCGGGAGAAACCTCTTTGCATATTATTTTCCCATAGAGCTTTGCTAATAAGTCTCCATACCACTTCCTAAATCTCTTTAAAGGAGATTCAGCACCTTGTCAAGCCGCATTCAAAGCATCGCACCCAGCCAGCCAGCCAGAATCCTACTCCGTACTGAGAAGGGGCAAGCACCCTGAAACAAGCGTCTATGGATGGATATTTGGCTTGGTCATATTCTCTTGTCAAATACTAAGGCTTGTTGGAAAGTTGGATTTTGACTCATAGGGAGCGATTTCCAAGAGGTGGTGCTGGCAAGATGGTTCTCTTCCTTGTGAGATGCCTCTGTCCATATCTGTTGCATAGGAAAGAAATCTATCAATCATCGTCCGGAGGAGAGGTCCTGACTGACACCACAGCAGTGAGGCTAGCATAGTGCACCAGACAGGTCCCCTTTAAGCCTTCTAAGGCAATATTGAGGTCATGTGATCATGTGAAAGCAACGTCTGGATAAGTTTGCTGTGCAAATATAAATTCCAAACGCATACATAAACGATTATACAATCTGTACATTATGTAACTGGCAGAGAGAAAATTATCAAAATACAACCTTATCCATCATCATCTGCGCAGATGGCAAAATGTTATCTAGAGCTTCAGTAGAGTTCAGCCAAGGGTGGTCAAGAACGCCTTCAATGGTCAAACGCTCCTCAGGCTTAACCTTCAGCAGCCTGGAGGGAAAACAGTTTTAGACACTATCCTCAGTCATGTGAAAAGTGAGCTTTACTCACAAGCCATGCGAAGAAAAGAGCAAAAGCTTCATATAAATACATGACTATACTACAATCTCTCAGCAATCATCAGCATCGCAAATCGAATCTGGAAAGGCATGTTTGCCCTTGAAAATATAAAGTATTTGTGCATCAAAAAAAACACTTGAAGAACAATAAAAGTATTTGAATATTGTACAATATACAATCGTTTCCTGGCTAGAAATTTAAAGGGATTGTCCCAAATTTAAACTTATCACCTATCCACACAAGAACAGAAGTATTAAGCCCACCCCCTAAATGAATGGAGAAGCACTCAAGCATGTAGGAGAGAAGTTTAAAGAAGCACTACCACAAACATTTTTACTCTCAGACCTGTTAGAAATGTACATGATTGTAAACTAGTCAGGGTAATCTTCTTACCAGTGACTGTATTTGTGAGTTATAACCTCCCTTCTGATCCTCAGCTGTGTCATAAGACCACCTCTCTGATCTCCAACTGACACAGGAAAGGAAGTCAGTTACTTCTCTATTCATTTCTATAAGACTGACACTGAGGCTCCCATAGGAATACATAAGGCTACTTTCACACTAGCGGCACAGACCTCCGGCAAGCTGTTCCGTCAGGTGAACAGCCTGTCGGATCCGTCCTGCCGCTAGTGTGCCCCCGAACTGCCGCTCCGTCCCCATTAACTATAATGGGGGCGGGGCAGAGTTCCGGCGGAGGCACGGCAAGAGGCTGCTGGAAAAAATGTCGGACATGCCGTAGTTTTTCCGCCGGAACTCCGCCCCCATTATAGTCAACTGGAACGGAGCGGCAGTCCGGGGGCACACGTTCACTAGCGGCAGGATGGATCCGACAGGCTGTTTACCCGATGGAACAGCCTGCCGGAGGTCTGTGCCACTAGTGTGAAAGTAGCCTAAAGAAACTGACTTCCTGCCCACACATAAGATGCTGTGGCCCTCTGCTGGCGTGACATACCTCCCACCTCCCACCTCCCTCCTCCCCTTCCAGCGCTGCCTCCCCCCCACCCCGCTCGGTCTGCCCCCCTGCTGTTTGATGGCGGCGGCTCCATTCCTGAGCCGCCGCCATCATCAGAGTGTCAGCTCTATGCTGACACTCTGCTGTAAGTTCTGGAAACCCCATAGATGCCGCGGCATCCATGGGGTTAATAGAGGGAGGGGGCTCCCTCTCTCCACCATCGGGGCTACTGCGCTGCGATGGCAGCCCCGATGGTTGCCCTGGCAAGAGGACGCTTTGCAAAAGCATCCGCTGTTGCCACCTACAGGGTATCTGAATGTATTACACTTTGCAATGCAAGAGCATTGCAAAGTATAGTAAAGCCATCAGCCCCACTGGATCTTCATGATCCAAGAGGGACTTGATAATAAAAAAAATTAAAAAAAAATAAAAAAAAAGTGGAAAAAAAATAAAAGTAAAAATAAATAAATATGTAAAATTAAAAAAATTGCCTTTTCCTATAAAAAAATTTAAAATTAAAAAAAGTACACATATTAGGTATCACCGCGTCTGTAACGACCGTCTCTATAAAGATATCACATGATAGACCCCGTCCGATAAACCTAAAAAAATAAAATAAAAAAAGGCATTTTTGTCACCTTACATCACAAAAAGTGCAACAGCAAGCGATCAAAAAGGCGTATGACCCCCAAAATAGTACCAATCAAACCGTCACCTCGTCCCGCAAAGACAATCGCCCAAAAAATAAAAAAGCTATGGCTCTCAGACTATACTTGTCCCATAAAGTGTAATAATGAATGATCAAAAAATCCTATGTACTCAAAAATGGTTCCAATATAAACCTATATCAATATAAAACTCATTCTATGTTTCTATGTTATTTGGAAAGTCAGAGTGTTGGTCACATGACACGGCTGAGTATCAGAAGAGAGGGGATAATTCACAAATACAGAAACTGGTAGGAAGATTACATTCACTATAGATTACATCGTGTATCTTTCTAGCAGGTCAGAGAATACATTTTTTTTTGCAGAAGTGCCTCTTTAAAGGAAATGTGTCACTAACAATTTTATCTGTCAGTTAAAACTAAATAGGAACACATATCCCTTTTTCCTGATCAGTTTTTTCATCCCCTCGGATTACAGATTTATTTATTCTGTGTCTGTTGTTCTTAACAGCATTTAGAAAGCATTAGGAAAATTGCTTTACAGCAACCACATAGGCGATAGACACAATGGTCAGGAGGGGACCACACTAACTTCTAATGGGAGAGTTCTCTAGTCTAGGCAGCTCTGTGACCTGTGCAGAGGTCATTGTACAAGGAAAGAATAGATAAGATTTGACAATCACCTAATGTAAATGGTGGATCATGTCTTATCTATACACAGAGGTGATATCATTACAGGCAAGTTTAGAATGACAGATAAGCAGGTAACCGCAGTAAAGTGATCTGTACAGACCAAGAAGTGGCGCCTATTAGTAGGCTTAGTGGGCAGTGTGAAAACTGCAGGATTGTATGTTTTTTGTTTATATTGACATGGAAAATTAAAAATAACAACATCAACAAAAATTATTTAAAAAATGTTCATTATAAAAACATGATTGAAACAATAGGTCATTTTCTGATGACACATTCCCTTTAGATCTTGGGACAATCCCTTTAATGTTTGGACTCATGGCAAACATATAAACTTGCATGTGACAGGTTACTGTGATTGGTGGCCTTGAACTGCTGACCTACTATCATCATGACATATCATCCGCTACCATTGTATGTGATAGCTCACCACAATATAGGTGCTAAGGAAAATTACAGCAAACAGTTACCAGTTATCATGAGCCTGGTGCACCTACCACTCACTCATCTAAAAGGGATGTGCAGTTTTTATAATATTGAAGACCTATCCTCAGGACAGGTCACGAATATCAGATCTGTGGGGTTCGACACCTGGCACCATTGCCGATCAGTTGTCTGAAAGTCCACCATGGGGCAACATGCAAATACACAGCTGCTAACAATCACCGAAGGGCAATATGCATATAAACTGCTGCCGACAAACACTGGTGAGGGGAGGTGGCAGGAAATGGGGATTCATGATTACTAGGCATTTATTGTATTCTTTCTAATCTACTATCTAATGGATCTGGGTGTTGAGACCACTGATCAATGAAAGAAAGGTGGTGGAAATGCTTAGATAAGTACTATTGCTTTTGTTGTGTTCAGCTCTGCTTCCCTGATGCACAGAAAGGCGGTGTATTGGCTCACTGAAAGTTGTGCACTGCTCTGTTTGTATATCAGAGGAGAGGTGAAGACTGTTGAAAGAGCAGAACATTCAGCAGACTGCTTCTGCCCCTCTGTTTCAGTGATCAGTGATGATGGGACCCCCACCAATCATGAGAATGGAGCAAGTGGAGCACCCCCAAACAGCATACTATAGGTCAGGGATCAGGAACCTTTGGCACTTTAGCTGTTCTGAAACTACAACTCCCATAATGCCCAATTTAATTCTATGGGAGTTAGAAGAACAGATGAGCAGGTTGCATGCTGGGAGTTGTAGTTTCACAGCAGCTGGAGTGCGGAGGGTTGCTGATCCTTGCTCTAGGACAGTATATTGGTTTCCTGTCCTTTTTCCAATAGTCAGATTTATAGGAGTTAAACAAAATGTTTAAAATCTTACAGTAAGAAAGAACAATTCTAAAAAGTGCAAAAATAGTATAAAGTGGATGCTGTTTTTACCTCCAAAACACTGCACACAACAACAAAATAAAATCTTAGTTATGTCTATGCAGGCCTTTCTATGAGATGTTTTTTTTAAGCCTTCTTGTTTATTATGTCGGAACTATAAAGCAAATGCTTTATATAAAAGAACGGATCAAAGGAAACATTTCAAAGGGAACTGATCCTAGAGGTGGACATATAAAACACCTCAAAAAAGAGTTAGTAGTTAATTTTAATTATATTGTGCAATCAGTAAAACATGGTATAAGCGTCTACGCAAAAATATAAATGATTTATTATACAATAACAAAATACAAATCAAAAGCTTAAATCAATATAAAATTCAATAATATAACACACAGTGATATGCAGTGCCCTAAATTTGCCACTAGATGGCTCTAACACAAATACCAGCGTTCCATATTACCTCTCAAACATAAAATGTAATACAACCGTCTCGACCACAATTAGTTGACTATACACAGTAACTTAATAGTGATAAGGATAGATATGAACCCTTTCTCTGCTCAAACTATGACCAATCTCGGATATCGGGTAGTATTGCTACACAACTTATAAATTATCAAGCCTGAGATTGACTATGGAATGTGAATATTCCAATCAGAGAGTTTCTCCGATATCAATATTCGATCTTTTATTCAGCAATATGCATCTTTACTGAATAGTGATGATATTGATGTAGCCCTTTTAACACTATACATCCGCACTAAAGCGGGAACTTACTAAATATCAGGCCAATTAATTCAATCAATACTACTCATAATAAAGTTATACGTTACCCGAGAATGCAGATGATATGCAGGGTCTATGAGAAGTCAGCTCTAAAGTCTGTTCTGATCATTGGGATTTTCTCCTGGGGTGTCCTTCCTCTCTTTCCTTCCTGTATGTGGTTTATTATCCAAAAACTTATCAGTTAGACACACCTTCCTAGCTTGGAGTTTTCCAATCATTGTCGGTTAGGCGTGTACATATGATAACGACTGATGTCACTGCATTACCCAGAATGCATTTCTGCTGTTGGTATAATGTTACTTATTTATACCTAGGTGGCACTATTGCATAACCTACCAGAATCATTACTAGTAAGGGTTAAATGTCCAGGTCTGACTTAATCTTACATTCCATACACATAACATATGGAATCCTAAATCAGCTACATAGATTAACTTTGAGACATGTACCAATTAAAGCATAGACATTAAAAGGTACCATTTTAGAAATCTCCCAACTATCAAACTTATGGTACTGATAAGAATATAATAGACCTTGTACTCTCACAGACATGTGTGTCTCCCCTGTCACTTCAACGGGTGATTGATTGTTAGTTAAAATAACACCGCCTTCCCTGAACGGAGACTCATTAACAAAGTCTATACTTAAAATTCTTCTCATCATATCTTAGGAATACATGCGTTCCTAGTAAGAAATATATTAGATAATAGATGCATTGACGTCCTTTATAATATAGAACAATACATATGTCCTATTGATTATCTTATACTAAAAAAAAGCTAAGGTTCGTTATATGTGCATACAGACACCACAGATTTTCTGCTTTACCAATAGACATCAACTATAGGGGTAATTAGTAAGTACCAGATAGGTCTAGAGAATATCCTTATCTCTCAGTCATAAATCTATAAGGAGACAAGAATGACTCTTCTCAGACTGGTACATCTATAGAGAAGAAACCTTATGAACAGTGTCCTTTCCATGAACCTATTTCGGACAACTTTAAAAATACATTAAAAAAATGGCGAATATATCACAATATGGCCTCATATATAATCAAATTCAAATCCACTATAAATTATATTTAGATATAAAATGTTATATACCTATAAAAAAGTACAACAATTAGGATATAGGACCTTCGAATTGAATATATTAAAAAATGATCTTTCCCTGCACCATCCACAAATGAGTGCTGATGCACGTAAACATTTTCACAAGGATAAAAATGTCATGGCCAGACCTACATATCCTAAAATTAAACAGCTTTTATTAGGGCACAGCTGCAGCAACCTTATAAAGTGGCTTTTTCAATGGCTTTTGCTGTGTTATGGTGTCAATTTAAAGTAAGCTGCAACGGTAGATGCATATGTGGCAGATTTGTTCTAGAACTATCCGCAACTGAGCCATGCAACTGGATGGTGCTTGCAAATCCAAATTACCATATTCAAAGGAAAAGAACGGATTTCTAGCTGGAACATTCTAGATAGAGATAGATAGATAGATAGATAGATAGATAGATAGATAGATAGCTATATCTATCTATATCTATAGAATATATATCTATCTATATCTATAGAATATATATCTATCTATATCTATAGAAATACATATATATGTAGGAAATGGTTCACAATATCACAATATTGTTTTATGGCTTTCATTTTTATAGCATTTACTTCTGCGGATGAGAAGGAGTACATAGGTTTCCTTTGCAGCCCCATATTCTGACACAGATACCTTTTTTATATTTCGTCTACAGATTTGGTGGCCGGCTTACATGTAACAGAGCGTATCAGTGGATGATGGAGGGAGGGATTGTTATATTATATTCAATTTAAAATTCATGTACGGCAGATGTTGGGAAAGGGTTGAACTACTACTGTCGACAACCTTTCCCTTTCCTGTTCAACAAAATTTGACTGGATTAATGAGTACCTGTCATAGGGGTCAAGCTTCTCTAATCAAGGTCAGCAAGTCAGGCCCGATGATCACACGGAGCCATGTTTAACTCTAGAGCACTATATTCGGTGCCAAGCTCAGGGAGACGAGTCCACTAGGCGGCTCTATTCTGGTATCTAACTATGACAGGTCTTTTCACAAATACGTAGGGAAGTGTCAATCATGGAAAGCTGTAAGTTACCATTCTGCAAGCTATATGTGCATTTCCTTTATTTTCCAATCGGTGTTAGCACAAATAATAACCACCTAATGTTGGAAAAACAAGCACAAGAACTCACTTTCTGACGATGTCTTTTGCCATTTCAGAGATCTGGCTCCATTCCTCCTCTGGGAACTCAAAGCTTCCTGTCATTATTTTTTTCCTCATGTCCTTTGGGATAGTCCGACTGTGATGCTTGGAGTAAAAGGGAGGATAGCCACAGAGCATCACATAGATAATGACACCTAAGGACCACAAGTCACAGCTCTGGGAGGGACAACCACAGAATACACATATAAACTTATAGCAACAAGCTGAACTCTCGATGCAGGTGTGATAGTAATGTCAGGAGTGAGAAAAAGCAAATAAATCTAACATTTTAAAGGCTTGAGTACACACTTATTACTCCCATGTATCTAGAATACAAAATAAAACCATATCAACAATGCTAATCAACTAATGGTGGACAGACAATTACCTTCTCAGACTTTTGGTACCCCTCCTCTGGGACCAGCACCATCTACAGAACAGGGGTCCTTTTCCATTCACTGCAGCCGTGGCATGGGGGTTGGAGGGACCCCTGTTCAGGAGACAGGTGTGGGGGTCCCAGAGGTGAGAACCCCCGTCCATCAAACGCTTATGGCAATCTGTCTAAAGGTGAATTCATATGGCAGATTTTGTCTGAACTTGATGCGAAAACTTCATTCCAATTTTTTCAATGAGACTGCACCGCTGTTCATGTGACTGAAGGTTATTTTTGCACAATTTTCCAGATCGCACCAAGAAAGAACATGTAAATTCTTGGCACGCTCAAGACTATAACATAGATAGAATCTGCAGTCACATAAATGGCAGTGCGGACTCCAATCAATTTTCCCAGTATCTAAACCTCCCACTATCTTCCCAGCAGTTCTCTGGTTAACTAATAAGTGCTGGAGAAACAGAGGGTGGCGAGGCTGCCAGCGATCAGTGCTGATAGCCAGTGTACTGTGCCCCTACGTGTTGCACTTGCAGCTCCACGCTCCTCTATCTTTCCAGTTTGTCCCTGGTACTTAATAGCCACTGGGAGGTGGAGGAGAGAGGGCAGGCACTCTTAAAAAAGGCAGGAACTCTTATTCTGCATTTAAATGCAGCGATTGAGCATATAATTGTTGGGAAGGAAGCAATCACCTCCACTGTATGAAGAGGAGTGATGGCTACTGCGATCGCTCGTCCTTATACAGGTTATTGTTTCTGGGCAGCAGATCACTGCTTAACAACACAGTCTGCTGCCTAAAAATGATGACTGAGGTGTACGCATGAAAAAAGATAATGTCACCCGATGAACAGGCGTTTTGCACGTTCATCTGGTGATCTGCTGCACGTTTTAAAGAGGCTATTATCTGGAATAAACATCTGGTCCAAGTATTGGGGCGAGTAAACCCACCTTTAGAGTAGGCAGCTAATAAAGTACTTATTAAAACGTGTTCTATAGCTGTGGAGGGGCAGTGAGCAGAGGCAAGCTGAGAAGCCTTCCGTTGCATCTTACAGATAGCTGTCAAGAGGTCATTAGACCCTGGAGACTGAATTCATAGCAGTGCTCACTTAGCGTGTAGCACAGGCCGTTTTTTTTATTAAATGTTCACATAATTCTCTAATAACGTATATTAGAAAGTCATGTAAAATCATTGGCAGATAAGCATTTCGATTGTTGGGAAGGAAGGTTTCTTCCTGACAATCGCCTGCTTGTCAGTTAAGGAGAGCGCTGCTATTATATGCAGCGATCTTCTCCACAGTATGCCATCTCTCACCCCAATACAGAATCATTAATTGCCGGTTGCACAGCATGATTAGACGGTATGATCTCCTGCTGGCAAACGATTTTAGAGCCTGTGTTCTGCCAAATCTCTATACCCTGCGAAAAGTCTATACCGGAAGTGACGCGGCCGCACAGGAATCAGCTGGAGGAGGGTGTGCGCGGCGCTGCAAAAGCGCACATCCACCCGCTTAGCAAAGAATGATTGCAGCGCTGCGATAGAAGTACTTTGTACACCGCGCGTGCGCACTTAGGGGTATAGAGATTTTGCAGCACAAAATGTTTAATTAGATCTCCCTACCCCTGATTGCGCAGTCGCCCACAAATCATCGGTTGCAGTTCAGCGCTACCATGTGGTGACCTCGGTATCCAGCACCCAGCTGTGCGGTAAGGATGAACTGCAACTGATGATTTGTGCGCGCGTGTGCACTCAGGGGTAGGGAGATCAGATGAAACATTTTGCGCTGCAAAATCTCTATACCCCTAAGTGCGCACGCGCGGTGTACGAAGTACTTCTATCACAGCGCTGCAATAATTCTTTGCCAAGCCGGTGGATGTGCGCTTGCGCAGCACCGCGCACACTCTCCTCCAGCTGATTCCTGTGCGGCCGCGTCACTTCCGGTGCAGTCGTGTCACTTCCGGTACAGACTTTTTGCAGGGTATAGAGATTTGGCAGAACACCTGCAAATGCAATTGTCTGATAAACACTAGCAGACCTTTTCTACGAATCTTGTTAGCTATAATCTGGCTGATCCTCAGCCGTTACACTTTGAAGCAGATTGTAGTGACAAAAAGCATAAAAGACGGACACGAACACAACAATGGCGTGAGGGAAGGTGTCACCTTGTTGTAAGTGTATGGTGTTGGTGAGGTAGGGATAATTCCAGACTTCTCTTTCTGATGTCTTCTCTGTGCCTCCAGAACCTGATGGTTAAGAAAGAATATGTGACTTACAGTATGGTGCTGCACTTTATATTATACATATGTAAGTAATATGAATGACTCACAGTTGTACTACAGAAATAGATGACATTTTGTTGTGCAAGATGCAATAGCGGATAATAAACCCATACGGAGGAATGATCAAGAAGACATTGTGAAAAGTTAACAGTCCGAAATAAATCGGAACATGAGTGACGATTTTGCTCTGATCAGTTTGCAATTCACTGGCCAAAACTGTTTGAAGAGAATTCTCCTGCTGGATTATCTGGACTGGCATATGTACAAATCACAGAGATGATCTATGCATCTAAGCGGATTTTATTTGTAGTAACCCTCTGTGTTTTAAAGTATAACTGTCATATTATTTATTTTTTGAGTATTGGTTTGTGGTGATTAATCTCTCCTTGGTGGCACTATTTAAACGTTTCCCTGTGTATTCAATTACCCCTTAATTCCACAGTTTTGTTCCCTGTACTGCCTACTTTTACCTGTGCTTAAAATCAGGTTGCTAGGTATGGTCCGTCTCTCTGTTGAAGGACAGAGGACGCAGAAGCACACAGCGTGCAGGGTCACATTACTGACAGCCAGGGACTGTAAAGTAAATGATTAAAGCCAGGTCCTCCCCAGCAGCTGATAACAGTGCCTGGGCTGTGTGCACTTCTCCCTGTCCCTGCGCTTGGCAGACGCTCCCTCACTCAGCAGACTGGGACAATGCAGAGTTGGAGCAGCGCAGACCAGGGAAGGGAGATCTGCCGTCTGCTCAGTGTATAAATGAAAGCAACATGTGGTAAGAGGACCCCTTTGTGCTGCAGGAGATTAACCCTTTAGGGGGAAGGCTGTGGTTACTGATACTGTTGGGCGGCTATTGTTACTGGCTAGTGGGGCAGGTGGGATTAGCCTCAGGGTGAGGGCAGTGGCGGCCATCTTAACTGAATAGTGAAATTGCAGTTTTATGCAGACTGGTTGCTAAGGGCTGAATCTTATTAAATATGGGGTAAGTCAGTCTGATAGTAACTGATTCTGGAATATCATGTTATTAGTAACTACATATATGAAAATTGAAATTAGGGTCTAAGTGTGACAGTTATCCGTAAAGGCTATGAACACCTTTGGGACAATTTTGTATGATTTGTATTTTATGAATTTTTTCAATTTTATAATTTTTTCAATTGGGCTTTATATAAATTATATATATATATATATATATATATATATATATATATATATATATATATTAAAATGTCAACAGTTTTTGTTCTACAGGGTTAGGTTTCAGTCTGCAGAGCATCTTCCCTGGCAGTTGGATGTATAGCCCTTATCTCTGGACAGCTGACAGCTAATGAACACCCACGTAAGCCTTTCTTTATCCATGAGTTTTTATAACCTGTTAGGAGGACACAAGGGCTATAAATCCAGCCGTCAGAGCAGCAATCTGACGGTTCACTGTGAAACTGAACGCAAGATACCCTGCAGATAAACTGAAACTTAAACAATATTTTTAGTCCCAAATGAATAGAAAATCTGTATAAAAAAGTATACTGAATAATGATACTATAGCAGCACTGTGAGGCTTCATGCAATCTTGTGCATCAGAGCTCATCTGCTTTTGCTGCAACCCTCATCTTCTTAATAATTCCTTAACAGGAGGTTGATATCATTGTCTGCTATTGCGCGGATACAGTGCATGCCCGGTCAAGAGCACCATCTCTACCTGCTTGCTAGTGCACGTTACATTTGCTTCTCCTCCCTCTCTGCTGTTAGTACCCTCCACTACTGCATCCAGGCTGCTATAATCATATGATTTTATTAGAAGGCAAATACCAACAAAAGACAAATAAACAGCTTGTAAAATTCCCTGCCTTGTTAAGAGGTTTATTTTCTCTGTATCGCTCTTCTAGTTTTAATTCTGGATTGAAAGCTTGAATTTACACATGTAAGTGCATATCTAGAGAGGTTAAAAGAGTTTTTAATGAAGACCGGGAATAAAAAAAACAAAAAACTGTAACAGTACAATTTTAAGCAACAAAGTAGAATTTTTATTTTAAGACAATCCCAGCCTGCAGCAAATCTTTGGGGATCCTGAAAAACCCCCTTTAATAAGTGCCCCCCTGGAGGTGGAAGCAACAGTGGAATATCTGAATTACACAAATGATGGAAACATAAGGGAATGAAGAAAAACAGTTCACGTAGAACAGCCATCTTAATAAAGCAGTACTCACCTGAGGTGCTACATAATATGGGGTAAACTGTGGAGTCATTAGGTCCCCCTGGTCTATTTTTGCAAAACCAAAATCACACAATTTCACTGGAGCATCCTGCAAATAAACAGTTAAAAGAAATATAATGTTTAGAACGACTGGAGTTTGCAAATTTTATGAGGAAGGGCTGATCGGAGACATCACTTTTTGAAAATAATTTTTTTCAAAGGCTCTCCAAAACAGCTAGTAAAATGTATGCTGCTTTGTAGATGACGTGTGCCTATTTTTCTTTTATCTTCTCTGCATTTTGCCTTAGAGTAAAAATGAATAAAACCATATTAAAAAGGCAAAACATTTATAAAATAACCAACTTATAATGTTGAGTAGTGAGAATATGATGTTTTATTTTGCCACATTCTGCTCCTTACAGGTAATGGAGGTTTACCTTTACTGTTTAGTGCAGTGGTCCTTAACTCCAGTCCTCAGGGCCCACCTGCCGGTCATGTTTTCAGGATTTCCTTAGTATTGGGCAGCTGATATAATTAGTGTCCATCCATCAGGATTTACCACAGGTATTCATTCTGTGGGATACCACTAAATCCTGACCGGCAAGTGGGCCCTGAGGACTGGAGTTGCGGAACCCTGGTTTAGTGCGCTCTGCATTGAGCCGCTTCATAATATCTTCCCCCGGCAACATCCGACCAGGAAACCACTACAGCTGTCACTCAGAGAAGGGCTGTGAGGCGGCTCAATGCAGAGAGAACTTCACAGTGAAACTCTGCCTACTAGCCACTTAATGAAGTTGTGTCATCTCAGACTTTGATGTCCTATCACTAGGATATGCCACCAAAGTCACATAGGTGCTGGTTCCACCTCTGAAACCTGCACCTATCTCCAGAACAGGCAACTACGGTGAGCTCTCCATTCATTTCTATGGCAGTTACGGAAATAGCAGAGCAAGCACACTTGGCTATTATTGGAAGTCTGAAGAAAAGAAATGGAGAGTTCACTGCGCAAGCATGGCCATCGCTGCATTTACTTCTATTGCATGGTCACTTCATTCACTACTAATTTCGTCAGTCCTATAGAAACAAATGGAGGGTGACCGTACACGCGCGGCTGTTCTCTGTTCACTTTGTGTCCTGTCCTGGACGTGAGTGCAGGCTCCAGAGATGGAATCCACACCTATCTGACATTGGTGGTATATCGCTAGGATATTCCTCCAATGTCTAAGATGAGACAACCCCTGGCAAAAAAAAAAAAAAAAAAAAAACACACGTTCATATCCTCACTCAAGATGAGAATAACGTTTGTACTGATCTTCCCTGCCCCTACCTAATGCTGTCAGCCATCACAGCTGTCAAAAGTGCTGACAAAGTCCCTTTAAGGGTGCATTCAGACAACCGTATTTATGGGTCTGCATTCGTTCTGTAATTTTGTGGAGCGGGTTCGGACCATTTTATTCGAATAGAGCTGCAAAAGATGCGGACAGAACATCCATAGTTTCGTTCCACGGCCACACAAAAAATATAGAGCATGTCCTATTTTTGTCTGGACAAGAATAGGTATTTCTATATAGGGCTGGCCCTGTACGTTACGCATTTTGCCGGTATCTGTGCAAAACACTTACAGTTGTCTGAATGTAGCCTAAAATTGATGGCCTAACTTTAGGTTAGGCCATCAATATTAGATAATCAGCAACCAACTTTTAGCAAACCCCGATTAGCAGTATGATAGGGCTGAGGTGGTACCTTCAGTGCTTACCAGGAACAGCTTTGTACTTTTAGTAGTCACTGGGGTAGATTTACTAATCACTACTAATGTACCAGAATTCTAGTACTATTTGTGCAAAAAAGATTAGGGTACATGTGCTTCAGATGTTTTTTGAGTGGTAAAAACAAAAGTAACAAATGAAGTATAACATTTGAATATTATACAGGCACACATAGGATGAACCCATTAGTTTACTGTTACTGCAAGGAAAGAAATTATCTGCTAGTAAAAGATAGATTAGTAGAATTTGGATAACAGTATGACAGCTCTATTGTTATCTTTGAAGGCCTGGATAAACCGTACTATTTATCAGTGTAATGTGTGATGTCTAATTGAGTCACTCATCCCGTTTCCCTCTTTGGCCGCAGTGAATGGTCTGACTGAGAAAGTCAAGGTAGACCAATTGCTGTGCTAAATGTCCAAGTAAAGAAGTTGTTAAAAGAGCCAGGACAGGAATAATACATGCAGTGACTTCAAAAGATTATAGCCAGAAAACCCTCCACCCGATCTTTTGTAAAGAAAAAAATAAATAAAAAATTTATATAGAATATTAACAATGTTAGTATGCGATTTAAAAATCAATGGTAATGTCCCTTTATGACTAATAGTTTGACCCAGAGTTCAAAAATAGTCCATAAGAACCTTATTTAGGGGAAGCCAGTACAGAATCATTATGCACAAGCATCAACATCTCAGCCTCCTAAAACCAACTAATCCTGACACTTAAAGATAACCTGTCACTGGAAAATGCAATGCAGTCTACAGGTAGCATGTTGGGCAGATTGATAAGGTGGGAAACATTTCTGTAAAACTTTTTTACATTTAAATATCTGCAATTTCTGAACTTAAGACGACCCCTGTTAACAGTATACACACATTGACAGAGAATACCATCAATCACTGATAACACCTCCCTGTGTACAGCTATCAATGACTGACAGCTACCTATGTATACACACTTACACAGAGAATACTATTGAGGACTAATAAAACCGCCCCCTGTACAGGTATCAGTGACTGACAGCTATCTATGTATACACACTTACACAGAGAATGCTATTGAGGACTAATAAAACCGCCCCCTGTACAGGTATCAGTGACTGACAGCTATCTATGTATACACACTTACACAGAGAATACTATCAAATCACTGATAACACCTCTCCTGTGTACAACTGAAGCCAGAAAGAGTAGAGATTTAAATGCATAAATTACCTGTTTTATTGAATCTTTTCCTACAAAACTATACATCAATCTTCTGAGCTCTTCCTGCTTTATAATATGCTGTCTGCAGTTTGCACTGCATTTTGTGATAATAATGGATGGACAGCTCTTTTTTTCCCTCTATAGTTGTTGCATTCATACACATTGTACAATCTAGTTTTTTTCATGGTATCAGAACCCCTATCCTTCAACCCCAGGGTTTTTAATAAGCAGGAAACTGCATAATGCCTCATTCATGTGAGAGATAAACTGATGGTTTTGCACGCAAGTTGAATCCATTTTCAGTTTTTTTGTCAAGATTGTATCTATTTTGTAACCGGTTTTCATACGCGTAAAGAAAACTTGAAGAACACACAACATCTCTCAACAACCATATGTGAAAAATAGAGTGCATCCAGATGCCATGCTTGTAGTCGCTTTTTTTTTTTCCACTGACATGAATGGACCAGTGCTGCGTGAAAAACTGATGAATTCAGAACAAGCTGAGATTTTTCCTTAACGCTGGGTTCACACCTGAGCGTTTTACAGCGCGTTCAAACGCGCTGTAAAACGCTCAACACATGAAAACCAATGCTTCCCTATGGCCCTGGTTCACACTTGAGCATTTTACAGCGCGTTTGAACGTCCTGAAAAACGTCCTACGCTCAAAAAAGTTCTTGAACTTCTTTGGGGCGTTTTGTCGAGCGTTCCCGTACATAGACTTTCAGGAACGCGCGACAATGGGCGTTCGCTTGTCTCTGTATGCGCGATTGTAAACGCCGGTACAATCGCGCATACAGAGCGCTCCTTTCAGAACGCTCAGGTGTGAACCCAGCCTTATAGACAGTCAGTGAAAAACAATGCCCATGTGCATATACCCTTTGAAATGAATGGGTCAGTGTTAGTCCAGATGCTACCCATTTTAAAAATAGACTACATCTGTAAAGAAAACTTGCTTGTGCGAAATTAGCCTACGGGTTAATATCTACAGTACTTGGTCTCAGTCTGGTTTCTGAGACCACATGGAAATGTGGGCTTTTGAGATATGGTCACATGTGCAGGGCTGCATGGTGGCTTTTTTTTTTTTTGCTGTAGTGCTGTGCCAGTGGGTTGGTGTGGCCCAGTGACTAAAGGGGTGCTGTTGGGATACTAGGTCTCGTGGACTGTAGGTGTTGTGTGTGCTGGTCGCCATGTAGTGCTGAGCTAAATTAGAGCAGGGACCATCTCTAAAGAGGCTACGTGGATGTGGTGAATGATCAAAACATATACAAAGACTTTCGTGTCCATATTTATAATAGATATATATTATATATTCTGCTTGGTAGCATTACATCAATGTGGATGTGCAGCTTGGCAGAATGGATGGACATAAGATCACTATCACAGCTACTGGACATGCTCCCTTATTCCATCGTGATGGCCCCTAACTGATTTCCTTCTGTCTACAATGCTACGTAAAATGCCTGACTGCATTATTTTAGAGGCATATCTCATCTTGTTTTCTAGCAGACCTATACTCCAGGATCAAGGTCCATTGTAACATGCACTGACAACCATGACTGAGAAGTCTCTTGATGAGTATTACTCTATATTGTTTTCTTAAGAATTGTATTGCCCAACTGAGACTCTCTGAAGCTAATGTGGCATTGAACCTTTGTTGATTTCAGGATTCCAGTCGACTTGCCCTGCAATCTGATAATCCTGACCACTGTAATACTGGATATAAAAAGGAAAAGACAACTTTCAGACCAGCAAGTAATAGGCAGATGATGCTCTGAGCATGGGACAGTAGCGCTGCAGTCAGGCTGGAACTTAAGCTACGGCAGGTCCAGGAAAAACGGCCATAACACAGATCACATATACCAGTCTGAAAGCAGTCTTAAGGCCTCTTTCACACGGGCGTGTGCGCCCCGTGGTCGTACTGCGGCCTGCAAAATGCGGGCCGCATTGCACGAGCACAGTCCGTGGGGCAGCCGCATCGGATCGCGGACCCATTCACTTGAATGGGTCTGCAATTCGTCCGTTCCGCAAAAAGATAGGACATGTTCTATCTTTTTGAGGAACGGAAGTACGGGAGGAAACCCCTTGGAAGCACTACAGGGTTCCGTTCCGTGCTTCAGTTCCGCAAAATTCTGCATCTCCGGATTTGCAGACCCATTGAAGTGAATGGGTCCGCATCCGTGATGCGGAATTCCCATGGAATGGCACCCGTGTATTGCGGATCCGCAAATGCGGTCTGCAATACGGCAACGGGGCGCACATGCCCGTGTGAAAGAGGCCTAAAGGGCATTTGTACCTATGAAATTGATTGACCTGTTACATGTGCACTTGGCAGCTGAAGGCATCTGTGTTGGTCCCATGTTCTTATGTGTCCGCATTACTGAGGAAAATTAGCTTTCAATATGTGCAAATGAGTCTCTAGGACCAACGGGGGCGTTGCTATTACACCTAGAGGCTCTTCTCTATCTGCAACTGTCATGCCCTCTGACTGACAGAGCCAGGCATGATGCCGTTTACACTGCCTGGCCCTGTCAATCATTGCGCAGAGAGCGCAGAGCCTCTAGATGTTACGGGAATGCCAACTTTCCTCTAGAGGCTCATTTGCGTATATAAAAACTTCATTTTTCTCAGCAAAACGGTCACATATGAACATGGGACCAACACAGATGACTTCAGCTGCCAGGTGTACATGCCTTTTAAACCTTTACAAATGGTAACAGCTTAGAGTTACATTTCCTTAAGGTAAATGTGAAATTCTAAAACTCACTGCAAATAAATGAAAAACATCTTTAGGAAAAAGGATCAGCAGGATCTTACCAAAGAGTTATCTTTAAAGAGCAAGTTCTCTGGTTTCAGATCTCGGTGTGCAATGTTTAGCGAGTGACAATGCTGTAGGGCCAAAGCGATCTGTAAAAAGAAAATTCAAGTCAGTCCATTTACTTGTACTGTTTAGATAGTAACTGCTTTATTGTGAGATGAGCTGCAATAAAGCCAAATCGTGCAGACCCATCGGGCAACAAAGTAGTCACGCTCATGAACATCTCTGCTCTTACCACACACTAGAGAGCCTGAAACGCCCTAAATATACTCAACCTTTCAGCTCCAAAGTGATTGGCAACACCAGGGTGTGTAAGAATCTCAAAGCTACAATGGACAAGGAACTAATGACATACCGAAACGCTTCTTAGAGAAGCAGAGATTGAATCAAATGAAAGCTATAATCTTGTACATCTGCACTGAGGGAAGTGGGGAATACTGAACTTTTCATTCATTGGAATTACAAATTTCAGCTATGAACCTACAAAACTATAAAATCAGCAACCAGGAATCAAGAGAGTACGGCCATTTATTGTGTTGATCATATGATTTAGCCCATGAAGGACTCGCAGTCCACTGCAGTCCTTTGAAGCAGAGTACAAGCTTATGGTAACCCCAGAAAAAAAAGGAATTACGAAGTGTGGCTGAAATAAAACAGTTATGCCATTGACAGCGTGCATCACATAATCGGATTATAACAAAGCAGGCAATAAGTGAGAACCTATGTCGCTTTAATATGCCTTTAGCCCTTTAGTTGTTCATTGCACGACTGCTGGTGGAAGCTTCTGGAACTTGCCTGCTTTGTTACTTGGCTGGCTTGCTTCTCAGTGAAGTGCCGGTGCTGGCTGATTCTGTGAAACAGCTCGCCCCCCTCCATCATCTCCATAACAATTAGGAGCCGTGCCCTGTTCAAAAGTGTTAATTTAAAGAGCGGGTCAAATATCAGTGAGTATGCAATTAATGCTGATGCTGGTCAACGGAAGGCGCAACCTTGCCTTTCTCTCCCCTGCCCACCCCATTCGTTGTCGGATAGATTTGGTTTGGTTTGGGTGAAGGTCGCGCCCCAGATTGACAGCACTGGCACTTCTCTTCCAGCAGTGATAAAACTCAACGTTCCTGCTGTTCTGTGCAGTCCCATGTGTTGTGGTACCAGAGGAACGCTATGCTACCAGTTTAATAGTGGGGGTATCTATTTGAAAAAAGCCAGCTTTATACATCTGCTTGAGGCCATGAGATCCCCTAATCTATCTCATTATATATCAATGATATCTTTTGTAATTACAGAAAACGTTTGACCTATCCATCTGCTATCCTGGTAAATATCTTATCTTGTAAGGAACTATGCAGATAAGGCTGCTATCCATTCTTGGTTTAGGGTGGATTAGCGCATTTTCCTAAAATTCACGCCTATGTATCTATCTGTCATTGCTGGGTAGTCTGAGCTGGTTGGATGAGAACCAAATGTTCTGGACATGTCAACACTTGTGACTGGCCCTTCGTGTAATGGAGCAGATACATTATGGAACACCACTGCAACTACTTTAACCCTGACACTTGAAAGTTCAGCAGAAGTGTGCCACATAGCCAGCTGCTTTCAGACAGACTAAATATAGCTAGTATCTGGTGACCAGCCAAGTGCCAAACTGACCATTTTACGGCAATAACTGATTATTGTTTTCTAATACAGAATGCCAGGGTCAGCACGGGCACGTTCTCCGGCACCGCAAGTGACCGATGAAGGACTATTGAAAAGTTCAGTGCAGTGGAAGCATAATTTTACTGCATCGTTCATGCATATTCTTGAGAAAAGAATAGCAGTTGTACGAATGCCTAAAAATAGCAGCACATAAGGAATTAAGAATCGACAGAAAACGCAGACTAAACCCTTCAGAACTAGGTCTTCCTATTACTCGACAGCTTACATTTGTTACAGGGAAAACTATTGGAGGTCACTTTTCTGCAAAAGAGTAAAGTACATGTAATCAAGTGGCAGAATACATAGTTGTTACTGAGGCCATCAGCTCCATCGCACAGAATTGCCTGGTCTTACCTGGGGCTTGATTCGTGGGGGAACTGCACACTGTTTGCATAAACGTCAAGTATTTGTACAATGTTTGGATGTGATGCGCACAACATATGTAGTCGTACCTTGAAGAAAAAAGGGGACTGGCGTTAGTTACTAAGTTAACTGATTACTGACAGAGTTCTAATTGCAAGCAAGAGGACAACCTGGCATTCTTTCAGCAGCAACTCATGCAAAAAAGTGGATAGTGGCACCAGTCTGGCAAAACATGCGGGTTCTCCAGCACCACACTGGAATCAGATATTTACAATTGTGGCCAAAAGTTTTGGGACAGACACAAATTTTGGTTTTCACAAAGTTTGCTGCTTCATGGTTTTTCAATCGTTTTGTATACTGAAGTAGAATTGTAATATTTTAAAAGTTTATTTCCAGTGTTGACCCTTCTTTTACAAGTCTTCTGCAGTTCATCCTGGCATCACGGATATCAGCTTCTGGGACAAATCCTGAATGATGGAAAACCATTCTTGTCTAATCAGTGCTTGGAGTTTATCACAATTTCTGTGCTCGTTAAGGATTGACAACAGGTTCTCAATGGGATTGAGATTTGTGAAGTTTCCTGGCCACGAACCCAAAATGTCAGTGTTTTGATCACCGAGCTACTTAGTTATCACTTTTGCATTGTGACATAGTGCTCCATCATGAAGGAAAAAGCATTGTTCATCCCCAAATTTCTCCTGGATGGTTGGGAGAACTTGCTCTTGGATGATGTTTTGATACCAGTCTTTATTCATGGATCAGTCTAAATGAGCTTCATCTGAGAAAATAACTTCACCCCTGTCCTCTGCAGTCCAATCCCTGTCCTTGATGTGTTTCTTTGAGAGGTGGTGTCTTTCCTGCCCTTCTTGCTGTGCATGCAGATGCACTCACACCTGCCTGCTGCCATTCCTGATCAAGCTTCTCATCCAAGGGAGTGGGTTCATTCACAAATTTTGTCTAAGAACATTGCCATGAATAAAGAATGGTATCAAAACATTCTCCAAGAGAAAGTTCTCCCAACCATCCAGGAGCAATGTGGTAATGAACAATGCTTTCTTTCAGCATGATTGAGCACCATGTCACAAGGCAAAAATGAGAACCAAGTGGCTTGGTGAACAAAATCATTTACATTTTGGGTCCGTGGCCAGGAAACTCCCTAGATCTCAATCCCATAGAGCATCTGTGGTCAATCTTCAAAAAGCAGGTGGACAAACAAAAATATGGAAATTAAACTTGAAGCACTGATTAGGCAAGTATGGGTTGTCATCAGTCAGGATCTGATATCCAGATTGCCAGGGTGAACTGCAGAAGACTTGTAAAAGAAGGGTCAACACTGGAAGAATATTGAGTCTTTGCATAGACTTGATAGATTTATCAATAAAAGTTAAAAATCTTATGAAAAGCTGATGATACTTTAGTATACCACAGAAACATCTGACATAAAGACCCCAGAACACTGAAGCAGCAAACTTTTTTTTTTTTTTTTTCTTGTTTTCACAAAAAGTCCTGAAACTTTTGGCCACATCTACAGATATGATAGTATTAACAATAATGATATTACTTCTTCCATAAATGACTGAAATGCAGACTGATGCCCAGCTAGTAGTCACAAGAATAGCCATTCATGTATCTGTGTAGGTTCACATTCATCATGGTATTATCAACAGTAGTAAGTCAGCACAAATGGACTCGTATTTTTTGTCTCTTGAAGACATTTCACTAGTCAGGAAACCTTCTACACGAAATCTCCAGTATTACATACTAGTGACTCATGCTTCAGATTATGCTGACTGACACATGAGTCACCAGTATCTAATGCCGGAGAATCCTTGCACAAGGTATTCTATTTGAGAAAGCCAGTTGCTGTGACTTACTACTACTATATAGCTAAATAGCCACCGAAATGGGAACTCTTTTGTATCAGAATGATACTAACTGAGGAAGCAAGGATTTAAACGCTATACACACACACTTTTGCAACCAATTCCTTCTTATTCTCGAATGTACAATGAAGCAACTTTTTAAAAAAAAGTTGGGTTAGTCCATGACTAATGTAAAAAATAAAACTCAGATCATATTGTACATGACAATACCTTTCTAACAAAGCTAGAACCAGCCCTGTACCTCACATGGAGCCAGAGATCTCCTCATTCAATGCTCTGCTAGATTTATATTAAGCTGACAGCTGAAGGGGAGCGTACTTTCTGCTGCAGCTCAGGGGGGATGCCCCTTCTGCTGGAGCTCTCTCCCTCTCTCTGCAGCTTTACCACACCTCAAGAGGCAATTGAAGGATGAAACTGAGCGTGGGAGTCCATCTCAGTGAGCCGGACAAACAAAATAATGAAACTAACACAGCAGGTGGCGCTATACAGATACATTTTATTAAATAACTCAGTGGCTATACAATGTTTTTAACTACATGCAATTACAAAAGTATTCAGGAGTTTTTAAAAGAATATTTTTGTAGAATATTTTGCGTGGGACAACCCCTATAATCAAAAATTCCCTACAGCTCCTCAGCAGACTACACATTGCCAATGGAACAGACAGCAAACTATTCTTGTGTAGTGTAATCCTCAGGTCTTGCAGTAACGTAACTTCGATAAGTTAGACAGAAGCAGAGGGCCGAAAGTAGAGAATACAACTGCAGGAACAGACTACACAGTTTGTTTGCTGTCTGTGCAGATAATAATGTCCATAGTACCAATCCAGAACGGGTTCCTGCCAACCCACAGTAGCCGCACGATTTTTTAGGGTAAAACTGATTTTTCAGGGTATTACCTTCAAAATCATGCGGCCACTGTGGGTAAAAAGTAGAGATGTAAAAAGAAGATGGTAGGTTTTATTAAGGACCTTTTGTGAAGTTGTTTCATTTTTCACATACTGAGAGAAAAACCAATGCACATATCTGTAAAGGGCATCTGTCAGCAGATCTGTCCCTATGAAAGTAGCTGGCCTGTTACACGTGCGCCTGGCAGCTGAAGGCATCTGTGTTGGTTCCATGTTAATATGTGTCTGCATGGTTGAGAAAAATAAAGTTTTAATATATGCAAGTGAACCTCTAGGGGCAACAGGGGCGTTGCCGTTACACTTCAAGGCTCTGTTTTCTCTGCAAATGCCGGGCCCTCTGCACTTTTATTGACAAGTGCAGGCGGGCATGATCACGTTTAAAGTACATTCACACAAATGTAAGTTGTCTGTGCTGCGGACCACAAATCTGCTGACAAATGTCCTTTAAAGGGGGTTACCCGACCCCTGAAATGCCCCCCCATATGCCCGGGCCCCTCACACACACAATGTACTTACCTATCTCCACGACACCCGTGTCGCTCCTGGTCGCTACTCCTTCTCCCTATCGCAGCTGACGCTAGGGAGGCTCGTCCCCATCAGCACCTGCTATTGGCTGAACCCCCCTCCACCCCCCGGACACCAGTTGTTTTCACCCGTGCGCGGGGAGAAACAGTGGCAGCCGTGCAGGGACCAGGATCGACGCGGGTGCCGGGAGGAGAGGCAAGTACATTGTGTGTGTGAGGGGCCCGATAACCCCTTTAAGATTGTCAGACCATAATTATGTTGAAAGTTATGAACCTTGGTTCCTCATTAACATCTATATCAGGTTTTATAAATCATATAACTGATTTAAAGGTGTTTTCTGAGGCTTAAATACTGAGGACCTATCCAGAGAATATGTGAACGGTGGGGGTCCAGCACCTGGGAACCCCGGCGATCAGCTGTTCGAGAAGGCAGTGACGACACATTAATCAGTCACGTGTAGGGCTTGGCGATATCAAAAATATTCCCACGATTAAAATATTAAGAAATTTATTGCGGTAACAATATATATCGTGATAAATACCCATTTAAAAGAAGAAAAAAAAAAACACTTTGGGCCACAAGGAGACATTATACTGTATGGGGGCTACAATTGCCTTATATAGTATAATGTCTCCTTGTTGCACCCATACAGTATACAGTAATGTCTCCTTGTTTCCCCCCATAGTATACGGAATGGGGCCACAAGGAGACATTATACTGTATAGGGCTTATACAGTTAAATGTATCTGTGTTGCTCCATACATTACAGTAATGTCTCCTTGTGGCCCCATTGTCCCACACCATGTAATGAGGCACAGGCACACAGATTTAGAAATTAACGGGCCTGCATTCAATCCGCAAAGAATGCAAATCATATGCGGACCGAAAATACGGTTGTGTGCACAAGGCCTTAAAGGCATATCCGGGTGGACATTACATACAGCGCTGCTAAACATATAGGAGAATACAGCCCCACATACCTCTTACATCCAGTGATGTTTTCTTTGAGGTAGATGTTCTCCTTCCTCATCTTCTTCATTCAGAGATCAGACCGCCATGAAGATTTCTACTAGTTGCGTCTCGTCTCTGAAGAATTTGACACACAGACATCTTAGTCTACTTTCACACTAGTGTTTTGGTTTCCGTTTGTGAGATCCATTCAGGGCTCTCACAAGCAGTCCAAAACGGATCAGTTTTGCCCTAATGCATTCTGAATGGAAAAGGATCCGCTCAGAATGCATCAGTTTGCCTCCTTTCCGTCACCATTAGTGTTGAGCAAACTTGTGTTTTAAGTTCGGCGTCTAAAGTTCAGGTTCTCGAAGAATCACGTTATGGATTCTAAATTCAGTTATGGTCCGTGGTAGCGGAATCTATAATGCGATTCTTTGATAACCTGAACTTTAGACGCCAAACTTAAAACACAAGTTCGCTCAACACTAGTCACCTTTACTCTCTGAAGGCTGCTTGCAGCGTTTTGGTGTCCATCTGACGAAACTGAGCCAAACGGATCCGTCCTGGCACACAATGTAAGTCAATGGGGACGGATCCATTTTTACTGACAACAGAAAACGGATCCGTCCTCCATTGACTATCAATGGTGCTCAAGACGGATCAGTCTTGGCTATGTTACAGATAATACAAACGGATCCGTTCTGAACGGATGCATGCGGTTGTATTATCGGTGCGGATCAGTCTGTGCAAATCCATGACGGATCCGCACCAAACGCGAGTGTAAAAGTAGCCTAAGATTCTTCACTTTTCCAACAGCCTTCCCCTCGTGGTGCCTCTAAATCATCATCCTACTGCTATACCCAATACTGTGCCCTTGGTGCTCCCCAAACACTATTCAACAGAAATTATAGTGCCATACAGATAACCACCCCTAATAACTTACAGACTGCCCTCAGTAGAAATAGTGCCCTCTACAGTAGCCCCAATAGCAACCCCATTAGTAGTAGTGCCCTTCATATTGTACCCAATAATAATGCCCCACAGTACCCCCAATATTAATAATGCCCCCATAGGGCGTTAAGGTCCCCTATAGTGCACCCATTTATATAATGCTCTCTCCTTCTAGTATAATGCCCCCATTTATAATGGTCCCCCCGCCCCCCGGTATAATGCCACCATATATATATATATATATATATATATATATATATATATATATATATATATATATATATATATATAATGCTCTGCCAGCCTCTAGTCCAAACCCCCAAAATCTAATACTACCCCTCGTAGTATAATGCCCCCATGTATAATGATCTCCCCCTTTAGAATAATGAGCACAATATATAATACTCCTCCTCCACTGCAGTATAATGCCCCCAATAAATAATACTCCTTCCCCACTGTAGTGTAGTGCCCCCTATATACAGGTCCTTCTAAAAAAATTAGCATATTGTGATAAAGTTCATTATTTTCTGTAATGTACTGATAAACATTAGACTTTCATATATTTTAGATTCATTACACACAACTGAAGTAGTTCAAGCCTTTTATTGTTTTAATATTGATGATTTTGGCATACAGCTCATGAAAACCCAAAATTCCTATCTAAAAAAATTAGCATATCATGAAAAGGTTCTCTAAACGAGCTTTTAACCTAATCATCTGAATCAACTAATTAACTCTAAACACCTGCAAAAGATTCCTGAGGCTTTTAAAAACTCCCAGCCTGGTTCATTACTCAAAACCGCAATCATCGGTAAGACTGCCGACCTGACTGCTGTCCAGAAGGCCATCATTGACACCCTCAAGCAAGAGGGTAAGACACAGAAAGAAATTTCTGAACGAATAGGCTGTTCCCAGAGTGCTGTATCAAGGCACCTCAGTGGGAAGTCTGTGGGAAGGAAAGAGTGTGGCAGAAAACGCTGCACAACGAGAAGAGGTGACCAGACCCTGAGGAAGATTGTGGAGAAGGACCGATTCCAGACCTTGGGGGACCTGCGGAAGCAGTGGACTGAGTCTGGAGTAGAAACATCCAGAGCCCCCGTGTACAGGCGTGTGCAGGAAATGGGCTACAGGTGCCGTATTCCCCAGGTCAAGCCACTTTTGAACCAGAAACAGCGGCAGAAGCGCCTGACCTGGGCTACAGAGAAGCAGCACTGGACTGTTGCTCAGTGGTCCAAAGTACTTTTTTCGGATGAAAGCTAATTTTGCATGTCAATCGGAAATCAAGGTGCCAGAGTCTGGAGGAAGACTGGGGAGAGGGAAATGCCAAAATGCCTGAAGTCCAGTGTCAAGTACCCACAGTCAGTGATGGTCTGGGGTGCCATGTCAGCTGCTGGTGTTGGTCCACTGTGTTTTATCAAGGGCAGGGTCAATGCAGCTAGCTATCAGGAGATTTTGGAGCACTTCATGCTTCCATCTGCTGAAAAGCTTTATGGAGATCAAGATTTCATTTTTCAGCACGACCTGGAACCTGCTCACAGTGCCAAAACCACTGGTAAATGGTTTACTGACCATGGTATTACTGTGCTCAATTGGCCTGCCAACTCTCCTGACCTGAACCCCATAGAGAATCTGTGGGATATTGGGAAGAGAAAGTTAAGAGACGTAAGACCCAACACTCTGGATGAGCTTAAGGCCGCTATCGAAGCATCCTGGGCCTCCATAACACCTCAGCAGTGCCACAGGCTGATTGCCTCCATGCCACGCCGCATTGAAGCAGTCATTTCTGCAAAATGATTCCCGACCAAGTATTGAGTGCATAACTGAACATCATTATTTGAAGGTTGACTTTTTTTGTATTAAAAACACTTTTCTTTTATTGGTCAGATGAAATATGCAAATTTTTTGAGATAGGAAATTTGGGTTTTCATGAGCTGTATGCCAAAATCATCAATATTAAAACAATAAAAGGCTTGAACTACTTCAGTTGTGTGTAATGAATCTAAAATATATGAAAGTCTAATGTTTATCAGTACATTACAGAAAATAATGAACTTTATCACAATATGCTAATTTTTTTAGAAGGACCTGTATTATGCTCTTCCTCCCACCAAAAGTTACTTCCCCCAGTACTGCCATACATAGATCTATTTAAAAAAAAAAACAAAAAAAAACATTACACTCACCTGCAAGCCACATGTTTCTTCTGTCTTCAGGCTACAGGGCCTTAATGGAAGCTTCCTGGAGAAGGCAGTTGCTATAACATTCTGTGGCAGGTAACGGGTGGAGCGATAGCGTGGTCACATCATTGCGCTGTGCATGACCCGCCAAAGGAGGTCACGATGATGTCATCGCCACCGCCTGCTCCGTTCTACTGCCGCATGGCCTATGAGGTTTAACGGCGGAGACAGGAGTCAGAAGCTCCCGTGCCCTGTGGCAAACTGCCGCCGCCTGCCTAGTGGTAGAAGCAGGTGTGACGTCACAAAATATCAAGGTAATTAAGAAACTGCGATACCGCCATATCGCAGTTTCTTATTACCGCAGTATATCATATATACTGGTAAATCACCCAACACTAGTCACATGGCCTAGGCGCAGATGAGCCCTATAGAAGTTATTAGGGGCAGGATACCAAGCACAGCCGCTATACAATGTACAGCGATGTGCTTGGTGAGCGCCGGTGCCTTCCCAAATAACTGAAAGGTGGGGGTACAGGGTATAGGACTCCCACCGATAACATACTATCCAGACCTATTCAGAGAGCATAGGTCTGGATCCGTATTTAAATCTCGGAAAACCCTTTTAAGATCTACTAAAAAACAAACAAACAAAAAAAAAAAAAATATCTATGGACAGCTTTACACTGAGAACTGCTGTCCCTCTCCATACAATAGATATTAGGCTTTCCTGTAGGTCAACTAATCATCATATGAAGTGCTAAACAAAAATCCACAAACCCCCTGAGAAGCTAATGTCCGGCACATATGCTGGACTGTATTACAGGTCACCAAGAAAGGGCGAGAGCCCATTCTAATGTGTATTCAATGCGTCCAGGCCCTTCTAACACAATAGGTTGTCCACAATAGCACGATTCTAACATGAAACCTATTGTGTGGGTCATTAACACACAAGTACCAACACAGACCAGAAGATAAAAAAGAACCTCTCGTCAATGGGATGTGTGGGTCTTTTCCTGAAAATGTTCATGATACATAGAGCCAAACGTGTCCCATATTAAAAAAGCCTGCGATATTCGTCAGCCGTGATCCTGAACTGCTAAACTGCCAATTTCTTTGGTCTATCGATTGTCAAGGGTAAATCCATGACAACTCTTAGACATTGTGTTTTTTTTTGCAGCCTGCATTCAAAGTGATGGAGAGAAGAATAAACCAGAGTGGTAATGATCATGCCAGTCTAAGGAGAAAAAGTGATGCTGATAATAGAAGACAAAAAGCAACAAAAGCACGCAAGCAAAGATATACACGCATGCTCGAAAATAAGGAAACCCAACAGGTGGATAACAAAGATACCAACCTAAAGCTTCAATAAAACAAGGTTATTAGAAAAACAATTACACTGCAAAGTAGGGCAGTAACATAGCTTATAAAAAAGGGAGGAGCGAACTTCAGTTTACACTGAATTGCGTTATAAATAGGGAGGAGCGTTGTGGATTCCGTTACCACGGAACATAATGCAATACATAATGCCTTTAGAGGCAATCCTTTATGCATTCTATCATAATAGAAGTGTATGGCCAGCATAATGGATCTGTCTGGTTTCCGTTATGCAGGAGACTGAGGACTCTATTTGTCACGAGGGTGTCAAGAGCCACGCCTGACTCCGTTGTACCCGGGGTCAGGAGGTCGCAGCGGTTGGCTGCACGCTCTATGTCAGATAGGGAAGTTTCCTTATTGTAGCTTTCTGGGTTTGCTTTACAAACCCTTTTGGCTCACTCAGGGATCCGTAGCTCCTTCTCTCAGCTGTTCCTTGTCCAGCACTCCCAATCCTCCTTATATTCCCCTCTCACACTTCTCTGGTTGCCAGATATAGAGCTTCCTGCCTGGACATCTATTCTGACCCACTGGAGCTGTGTTGCTGCGTTCTCTGGTAGTTGATCCAGAACGCTACCCTCCGGATCCCTGTTGGACCTTTGTGGACAGTTGTTGTCGTCCACCTGGGTGTTTGTGTTTGTCTGTGTTTGTCTGTCCTCCCCCTGGTGTTTCCCACTTAGTGCAGTGGTGCGGACTAGCGATCCCACCGGCCCGTTCATTATCTAGGGCTCATTTCAGGGAAAGCCAGGGTTTAGGCACGTGATCGCCGCACGGGTGAGGAACCCGTCTAGGGACGACAGGGCAGGCAGGTACCAGCTGCAAGGTGAGTTAGGGGTCACCACCTTTCCCTCTCCCTTGTGCAGGGCCTTCCCTGTTTTCCTCCCTGTGTGTGTTGCCGGTCATTACATTATATCTGGCCCTTATTTTTGTGTAGGTAATAAAAAAAAAAAAAAAAAAAAAAAATTTTTTTTTACCTACTTAGAATCCAGTATGGATCCAATTGCTGCTCTGTCCGAACAATTTCATGGCCTGTCTTTGGAGGTGGCAGGATTGAAGGCGTCGGTCCTCCAGCAACAGCAGCAATTACAACAGACCGCAAGCCCAGCGGTTGCTACTGGTAACCAGGTTGTTGCGGAACCCAAGGTCCCTCTCCCTGACAGATTTTCTGGGGGAAGGGACAAGTTTTTGACGTTCCGTGAGGCCTGTAAACTATACTTTAAACTGCGTCCTTACTCCTCTGGTAATGAAGAACAGCGGGTGGGTGTTGTTATTTCCCTGCTGCAGGGGGACCCGCAGTCCTGGGCGTTCTCTTTACCTACTGATTCCCAGGCTCTTCGGTCAGTGGATGAGTTTTTCGGGGCCTTGGGTCTCATATATGATGACCCTGACCGAGTCGCACTGGCTGAATCAAAATTACGGAGACTCCTACAAGGAGAGCGGCCGGTAGAGGAGTATTGCTCTGACTTCCGTAGGTGGGCTACGGATACCCAATGGAACGACCCGGCTCTCAGGAGTCAGTTCTGCTCTGGGTTATCCGAAAGGGTTAAGGATGCGCTTGCATTGTATGAGACCCCCTTTTCCCTTGATGCAGTTATGTCCCTTTCTATCCGTATAGATAGACGCCTTAGGGACAGGTTGAAAAAACCGGAGCCATTGATAACCCCTCCCAAGCAGCAGTTAGTCTGTACGGACATAGACGAGCCTATGCAGCTAGGAGGAACTACTCGTCAGGTCCGTCCTCCTGAGGTTCGCCGTAGGCGTGGGGGTTGTTTTTTTTGTGGGGAGAGGGGTCATTTCATTAACGTCTGTCCTTCTTTCCTCAGAAACAAAAAAACCGTCGGAAAACTACTAACCCCAGGCTGTGTGGAGGATGTCAGCCGGGGGGTATACGTTTCCTCCATACGTACATCGCAATTTTTGTTGCCAGCGGTTATTGTTTTTGGTGATAAGACAGAGACTGTTTCTTTCTTTCTAGACAGTGGAGCAGGGGTAAATTTGATAGATGCCCATTTTGCCCGCACTATGGGTTTGTCTCTCTGTACGTTACAGAGACCTATTCCCATATTTGCTATAGATTCTGCTCCTCTGTCTCAGAGAAACCTCACCCACATCGTTCATAATTTACACCTTCGGGTAGGGGACCACCATAACGAGATGCTTTCATGTTATGTTCTGGAGGGGCTTCCCACTCCGGTGGTGCTGGGCCTACCCTGGTTGGTAGCGCACAATCCAGTGGTGGATTGGCAGGCCAGGGAGATATTGGAGTGGAGTGAGCCGTGCAGAGAAAATTGCTTAAATAGCAATTGCTTAGTCGCCTCCATAACTACCCTACCTACATTTGTTTCGGACTTTGAGGACGTTTTTTCTGAAAAGGGTTGTCAGAAGTTACCACCTCATCGTCCTTATGATTGCCCGGTTAACCTCATTCCCGGCGCAAAATTACCCAAGACCAGGTTATATAATCTTTCAGGTCCAGAGAGACAAGCCATGAAGGATTATATCTCCGAGAGTTTGGCTAAGGGACACATCAGACCCTCTTCTTCACCCGTGGCTGCAGGGTTTTTCTTTGTTAAAAAGAAAGATGGGGGCCTGCGTCCTTGCCTAGATTTTCGTGAATTAAATCGGATAACCATCCGAGACCCATACCCTCTTCCTCTCATTCCTGACCTGTTTAACCAGATTGCGGGTGCTAGGTGGTTCTCCAAACTCGATCTTAGGGGGGCCTACAATCTGATTCGTATCAAGGAGGGGGATGAGTGGAAGACAGCTTTTAACACCCCTGAGGGGCATTATGAAAATCTAGTTATGCCTTTCGGCCTGACCAATGCTCCTGCCGTCTTTCAACATTTCGTTAATGACATTTTTAGTCATCTAATCGGCAGGTTTGTGGTAATATACCTAGATGATATCTTAATTTATTCGTCTGATCTGAAAACACATGAGGAGCATGTCAGACAAGTACTACAGGTCCTACGGACGAATGAATTATATGCTAAAATTGAAAAATGTGTTTTTGCCGTTCAGGAGATACAATTCCTAGGTTATTATTTATCTGCGTCAGGTTTCCGTATGGATCCTAGGAAGGTCCAGGCAATTTTGGATTGGGATCTTCCTGAGAACCTCAAAGCACTACAACGGTTCTTGGGCTTTGCGAATTTCTATAGGAAATTCATTAAAAATTATTCGGTGATCGTAAAACCCCTTACTGACATGACTAGGAAGGGGACTGATTTTTCTAAATGGTCTGACGCCGCTAAAGTTGCTTTTTCCTCTCTAAAAGAGAGGTTTACCTCAGCACCTGTACTAGTCCAACCTGATGTCTCTCAGCCTTTTATTGTTGAAGTCGATGCATCAGAGGTGGGAGTGGGGGCTGTGCTGTCTCAGGGTCCGTCTCCTGGCAAATGGCGTCCTTGTGCTTTCTTTTCTAAAAAACTATCTGCAGCGGAACAGAACTACGATATTGGCAATAGGGAACTGTTAGCTATTAAACTTGCGTTTGAGGAGTGGCGTCACTTTTTAGAGGGGGCAGTCCACCCCGTCACTGTGTTTACGGACCACAAAAATCTGCTGTACCTCGAATCAGCTAAGCGTCTCACCCCTAGACAGGCTAGGTGGTCGCTATTTTTTACCAGGTTTAACTTTGTGATTACCTATCGTCCTGGGGTAAAGAATACCAAGGCTGATGCACTATCTCGTTGTTTCCCTGGAGGGGGTAATGTGAGTGATCCGGTACCCATTCTACAAAGAGGAGTAGTTGTCTCTGCGGTACACTCTGCCTTGGAGGGGAAGGTGTTAGAGTCCCAGGGGGACGCCCCGGTCTCTTGCCCTTCAGAGAAGTTGTTTGTACCGTTGAACCTACGTCTCGAATTATTAAAGGAACATCATAATTCGGCACTTGCTGGGCACCCGGGTAGTAAAGCAACCTTAGAGCTATTGTCTCGTCGTTTTTGGTGGCCAAGGTTGCGTCAGGATGTATTGGATTTTGTGTCTTCTTGTTCTACCTGTGCGCGCGCAAAAGTTTCACATACACGTCCCGCAGGGTCTCTATTACCACTCGTCATTCCCAATAGACCATGGACACATCTGTCTATGGATTTTATCACTGACTTACCTTTGTCTGCGGGTAAAACAGTGATTTTGGTAGTAGTGGACAGGTTTAGCAAAATGGCACACTTTATTGCGTTACCCGCACTACCTAATGCTAAAACTCTTGCTCAGGTATTCGTCAGTGAGATTGTGAAGCTTCACGGGGTCCCCTCCGATGTTGTTTCGGACCGGGGAACCCAGTTTATTTCTAAATTTTGGAAAGCTTTTTGTTCCCGTTTAGGGGTTCACTTGTCCTTTTCCTCAGCTTTCCATCCTCAGTCGAATGGACAGACTGAGCGCACCAACCAAAACCTGGAGACATATCTAAGATGTTTTGTGTCTGAAAACCAAGAGTTGTGGTCGTCATATTTACCGTTAGCTGAGTTTGCCATAAATAATCGCCGTCAGGAATCCACTGGCAAGTCACCTTTTCTTGGTGCATATGGTTTTCATCCCCAATTCTGTACTTTCAAAGAGGGGGGGTCTTCTGGGGTTCCCGAAGAGGAACGGTTTTCGTCATCTCTTTCTTCAGTATGGCAGAAGGTGCAAGCTAACTTGAAAAATATGGGAGGTAAATACAAATGCATGGCTGATAAGAGACGGTCGCCAGGTCCGGACCTAGGAGTGAATGACTATGTGTGGCTGTCTACAAGGAATATCAAGTTGAAGGTTCCCTCTTGGAAACTGGGTCCTAGGTTTATTGGTCCTTACAAGATTGTAGCCATCATCAACCCCGTGGCTTTTCGCCTGGAGTTACCTCAGACTTTTAAAATCCATAATGTCTTTCATAAGTCGTTACTCAAAAAATATGTTCCACCTCTAGAACCGTCACCGCTGCCACCCCCTCCTGTTGTCGTGGATGGTAGTTTGGAATTTCAGATATCCAAAATTGTTAATTCTCGTCGGGTCCGCCGCTCTCTCCAATATCTGGTGCACTGGAGAGGTTACGGTCCCGAGGAAAGAATGTGGGTTCCTGCGTCTGAGGTAAACGCCGACAGGCTAGTCCGGATTTTTCATGCCTCTCATCCTGAGAGACCTGGTCCTGAGTGTCCGGAGGCCCCTCGTAGAGAGGGGGGTACTGTCACGAGGGTGTCAAGAGCCACGCCTGACTCCGTTGTACCCGGGGTCAGGAGGTCGCAGCGGTTGGCTGCACGCTCTATGTCAGATAGGGAAGTTTCCTTATTGTAGCTTTCTGGGTTTGCTTTACAAACCCTTTTGGCTCACTCAGGGATCCGTAGCTCCTTCTCTCAGCTGTTCCTTGTCCAGCACTCCCAATCCTCCTTATATTCCCCTCTCACACTTCTCTGGTTGCCAGATATAGAGCTTCCTGCCTGGACATCTATTCTGACCCACTGGAGCTGTGTTGCTGCGTTCTCTGGTAGTTGATCCAGAACGCTACCCTCCGGATCCCTGTTGGACCTTTGTGGACAGTTGTTGTCGTCCACCTGGGTGTTTGTGTTTGTCTGTGTTTGTCTGTCCTCCCCCTGGTGTTTCCCACTTAGTGCAGTGGTGCGGACTAGCGATCCCACCGGCCCGTTCATTATCTAGGGCTCATTTCAGGGAAAGCCAGGGTTTAGGCACGTGATCGCCGCACGGGTGAGGAACCCGTCTAGGGACGACAGGGCAGGCAGGTACCAGCTGCAAGGTGAGTTAGGGGTCACCACCTTTCCCTCTCCCTTGTGCAGGGCCTTCCCTGTTTTCCTCCCTGTGTGTGTTGCCGGTCATTACACTATTATGACGGACTGCATAACGGAGTACCTCTAAAGGCATTCCGTCCTTGATTTGCATTATGGTCCGTGGTAACGGAATCCATAACACAATTCACCATATACACAAACTTCAAAAACTGAAGTTTGCTCATCCATATTTATAAGGCTTAAAAAAAAAAAAAAAAAAAAAAAAAGACATATCCATCCCGTTCTATCTATAAGGCCTCATGCACACAACCGCAGTCGTGGTCTACATCCAATCAGTATTTTTTTTCTGGAACCACTCATTTCCATGGGTTAGCAAAGAATGCGGACAGCACACAACTGTCATTCGTGAGCTATCTGCAGGCGTGCGTCCGTTCTGCCAATTATACAACATTCTATTCTTGTCCATTTTGTAGCGAGTGAGAAAGTTGCAGCATGCAAGTGGCTGGTATCCGTATTTTGTGGATCCGCAGTTTGCACACCACAAAATATATGCCCGTCGTCTGCATGAGGCTTCATCCTGCAATGCATATCCGTAAGAAAGGAAAAAAAAAAAAAAAAAAAAAAAAAATATTTTTATATATATATATATATATATATATATATATATATATATATATATATATATATATATATATTTATAATACATACATATATATATATATTATATATTTTATTTTTATTTTTTTCCCTGATCGACTCCAAATCTGGCAATTAGAATCAATCACTGGATCAACGACCAATCTTCAGTAATTATAAAGTTTCATATTGCTGCACTTGAGGAGGAGGGTAGGTCATCAGTATTGGGAAGGGGACAACCGCTTTAAGGCTAGTTTCACACTAGCGTTCGGCTGTCCGCTCGTGAGCTCCGTTTGAAGGGGCTCACGAGCGGACCCGAACGCCTCCGTCCAGCCCTGATGCAGTCTGAATGGATGCGGATCCACTCAGACTGCATCAGTCTGGCGGCGTTCAGCCTCCGCTCAGCAGGCGGACACCTGAACGCTGCTTGCAGCGTTCGGGTGTCCGCCTGGCCGTGCGGAGGCGTGTGGATCCGCCCAGACTTACAATGTAAGTCAATGGGGACGGATCCGTTTGAAGATGCCACAATATGGCTCAATCTTCAAACGGATCCGCCCCCCATTGACTTTCAATGTAAAAGTCTGGACGGATCCGCTCAGGCTAATTTCACACTTAGCCATTTTTTGCCAATATAATGCAGACGGATCCGTTCTGAACGGAGCCTCCGTCTGCATTAATATGAGCGGATCTGTTCAGAACGGATCCGATCGAACGCTAGTGTGAAAGTAGCCTAAGGCTTGCCAATCTCTGCATTCCAAAAGCTATAAAACTTTTTAGTTTTCTGTGGACATGGCCAGATGAAGACTTGTTTTATGTGGGGCAAGTTGTATTTTTAATGGCAATATTTTGGGGTACATCAAATGAAGTGTTTAATGTAAAAAATAATAATAATAATTGGGCGACTGAAAAAAACAACGCAATTCTTCCATTGTTCTTAGGGATTAATTTTTACTGCGTGGTAATAATGACATCTCAACTTTAGGCCTCTTTCACACTACCGTTTTTTTTTTCCGTTTTGCGGTCCGTTTTTTGCGTTCCGTATACGGAACCATTCATTTCAATGGTTCCGCAAAAAAACGGAATGTGTTCCGTATGCATTCCGTTTCCGTATTTCCGTTTTTCCGTTCCGTTGAAAAGATAGAACATGTCCTATATTTGGCCGCAAATCACAGTCCGTGGCTCCATTCAAGTCAATGGGTCCGCAAAAAAAAACTGAACACATACGGAAATGCATCCGTATGTCTTCCGTATCCGTTCCGTTTTTTGCGGAACCATCAATTGAAAATGTTATGCCCAGCCCAATTTTTTCTATGTAATTACTGTATACTGTATATGCCATACGGAAAAACGGAACGGAACAACGGAACGGAAACGGAACCACAACGGAAGCAAAAAACGGAACAACGGATCCGTGAAAAACGGAACGCAAAACACTGAATTCAACATACTGTAGTGTGAAAGAGGCCTTACTCTGCAGTTCTACTCAGCAGCCTGCTACAAGGATCCACGCGCTCTTCTTGATGTGAGAACGCCCTCTGCTGTCTGTATAATTTCAGGCAGTGAATTAACCCCTGTCTGCCCTGGCTGTGGCAGGAAGGGGTTAATTCACTATTTAAATTTTTTATTGTTTTTAAAGAAATAAAAATAAATGTCCAAATTTCCCCAAGATGAGCAACTTAGGGGAACAACATTTAAAAAGTCACTTTGAAGGACTTTGTAGCGTTTTGGCAAAATAAAACATTTTGCTAGCAGCACAGAAATGTAAGATTACACTTACCGGTAATCACTTTTCCATAAGCCCATGACAGCACCCTTGAAAGACCGCCTCCATCCAGGACAGGAAACAGGAACTTTCGTGGAGAGCTCATAAGGAGGAGCATGGCCCCGAGACCACCAGTTAATCGCAAGAACTTGTCCTAGACCACACTCTTCTCTTTTTTTTTTTTTTTTTTTTTTTTTGTATGTATATATTTATATATTATTTTTTTTTTTTTTCCCCCAATATCTTTTTTTTTTTTTTTTTTTATATGAATATCAGGGTGGGAATAAACCCGGGTGCTGTCATGGGCTTATGGAAAAGTGATTACCGGTAAGTGTAATCTTAAATTTCCCTTTCGCCCATGACAGCACCCTTGAGAGACGATTAGAATAGAAATCCCTTTATTTCTTAGGGTGGGACTACCGCCTGGAGGACTTTCCTACCGAAGGCTAGCTGTTCTCTATTGCCTAGGTCCAATCTGTAGTGACGGAAGAAGGTGCTAGGCGCCATGTCTGCTCTACAAATTTGTTCTAGGGTAGCGTCAGCCCTTTCTGCCCAAGTGGTGGAGACTGATCTTGTAGAATGAGCACCAAAGCCCCCCGGGGGCGCCTTTCCAGCTGAAGAATAGGCCAAATTAATGGCTCTTACGATCCATCTGGAAAGGGTTTTAGAAGAGGCTGGGAGGCCCTTATTTTTCCCACTAAACTGAATGAAGAGTTTTGAGGTTTTCCTCCACTGACTAGTAACCTCCAGATAATGAGATAGGCATCTTTTTACATCTAAACAGTGCAGTTTTTCCTCTTTTTCATTTCTCGGATCTTGGCACAGGGAAGGAAGGATAATGTCCTGCGTTCTATGAAACATAGAAACCACTTTCGGTAAGAAGGAAGGGTCTGGTTTAATGAGAACCCTATCATCTAAGATGTTAGTGTACGGAGGCGAGGTAGAGAAGGCTGAAATCTCACCAACCCTCCTTGCTGAGGTAATTGCCACAAGAAACGCTGTTTTGAAAGACAAAATCTTTATAGGTAACTGTTTAAGTGGCTCAAAGGGAGGTTCTGTGAGGCTAGTAAGGACCAAGTTGAGGTCCCAGGGGGGAATTGAAGGTCCAGGTATAGGCCTAAGCCTGCTGATGGCTTTAAAGAATCTTCGGACCCACGGGTGGCTAGCGATGGGAGAATCAAAGAACGCACTCAAAGCGGATACCTGTACTCTAAGAGTACTTGGCCTCAAATTTTTTTCATGTCCAGCTTGCAAAAAATCTAAAATCCTACACATAGGTGGGGGATTTAAAGGATTCACTGGATCCTTGGCAAACTTCTGGAAGGTGTTCCAAATCCTGAGATAAATAGAGGAGGTGACATCCTTTCTGCAGGATAGTAAAGTGGAAACTACGCTCTTGGAGAGTCCTCTACTTTCTAGGATTTCCCCCTCAAGAGCCATGCTGTTAGGTGTAGCTGCTTCACACTCGGATGATTGACTGGTCCTTGGGATAGAAGATCTTGCCACTCCGGGAGAATCCAAGGGTCCGTCAAGGATAGCTTCCTCAACCAGGTGAACCAGGTTCTTCTGGGCCAGAAAGGAGCAATTAAGATCACTGTTGTTCTTTCTTGTCTCAGCTTCTGTAAGAATCTTGGAAGAAGCCTTAATGGAGGAAAGGCGTAGAGGAGCTGGTTCGGCCAGGGAAGGGAGAAGGCATCTATCCCTGTTGGTGAATCTCTCGTGCTGAGGGAAAAGAAACGATGACACTTTCTGTTTTCTCTGGTGGCGAACAAGTCCAGATGAGGACGACCCCAAAGTCGAATTATTTGATCGAACACCATTTGGTTCAGACACCATTCCCCCTGGTCTAGTGTATTTCGACTTAAGAAATCTGCCACTTTGTTTTCTGAACCTTTTAGATGTATTGCCATAAGGGACGGCACAGAAGGAATTATAAGGGAAAAGATATCCGTTGTTAACCGCATAAGATTTTCTGATCTGGTTCCTCCTTGTTTGTTCAGATAGGAGACCACTGTGGCGTTGTCTGAAAAAACTTTTATAGACTTTCCCTGTAGTAAAGGAAGAAACTCTTTTAAGGCGAAAAAGACCGCCCTCAGTTCCCTCATGTTTTGGGAGTCTAGACTCTGCTCTCTTTCCCAAACACCTTGTCTTAAGTACCCTTGGCAACAGGCCCCCCACCCGGAAGGACTTGCGTCGGTGGTAAGGGTAACAAAATCTTGTTGGATCCAAGGGAGCCCCTGGGACAGGTTTACGGGGTTCAGCCACCAGTGAAGGGACTGGATCACTTGGGGGGTGAGTGTGAAAGGTGTATCTAATGGGCGGAGGGAGCCCTGCCACTCCTTCAGAATTTGCCACTGTAGGGGTCTGGAGTGAAGATGGCTCCAACTGACCGCTGGTATGGTTGAGGTCATTCTGCCCAAGACCGCCATTGCTTGTCTGATAGTAGGGTTCTCTGCCGATATCAGGGACTGAACCTGTTGTATTAATCTCTGAATCTTGTCCTGGGGTAGAATACAGAGTAGTTTCTTTGAGTCCAGCATCATCCCTAAAAAGATGCAAACTTGGGAAGGAATTAAATGGGATTTTTCTCCGTTTATTTGCCAGCCGAGGTCTTCTAGGATCTGCACTACTTTTTTGAGGTGCGCTTCTAGAATGGATTTTGACTCTGCTACCACCAGGAGATCGTCTAAGTAAGGTATTAGTAAAATGTCTTTTTCCCTTACATGAGCCATGACTTCTGCCATGACTTTCGTGAAAAGTCTGGGAGCTTGAGAAATCCCAAAGGGAAGGGCTGTGTATTGTAAGTGCTGGATGTGACCTCCTATAGAAACCGCGACTCTGAGGAATTTTTGACAGTCTAGCCGAATGGGAATGTGGTAGTACGCATCTCTTACGTCTATCGTAGCCATGAAGCAGCCCCTGAATAGATGTTTTATGACTGATTGGATCGACTCCATTCTGAATTTTTTGTAAGAGAGGAATTGATTTAAATCCTTTAGATTTATAATAGTTCTGAATGTTCCATCCGGTTTGGGGACCAGAAAAAGGGAGGAGTAAAAACCCTCGCCCTTCTCTGCCTCCGGCACCGGAATTAGAACATTTTTCCGAAGTAGGGATACAATCTCTTGTTGTAAGGCTAGATTTTTCCCCGGGTTTCCTAGAAAATTCGTGATTTTGAATCTGTCCGGTGGGCGGGAGACAAACTCTAGACCAAACCCCTCCTTTATAACGCCTAAAATCCAGGGACTTGAGGAGATTTTCTCCCAGGCGTAGAGGAAGAGAGAAAGTCTGCCCCCCACGGGAGAGAAACCGTCATTGCTGTGATGGTTTAGAGGTTGAGGAGGATTGGGAACTGAAGAGAAACCCCTTGCTTTTCCTATTCTTGTTGTCAGCTCTGAAGTCTTTCCTCTGCCCCCTAAAAAAATCTTTCTTGTTTTTGCGAAAAAAACGTTGTTTTTTCGGGGGTCTGGAGACAGGGAATCCTTTTTTATTGTCCGAGGCTTTATCCAAAAGGTCGTCTAAGACGGATCCAAAAAGATAATCGCCCTGACAAGGAATTGCACAAAGCTTATTTTTAGATCCCGTGTCTCCCGACCAACCTTTTAGCCAAATAGCTCGTCTGGCTGAATTTGAAAGAGCAGCTGACCTAGCATTTAATTTTAAAGCATCGGCTGATGCATCAGAAATAAAGTCTACTGCTTTAAGTAGAGTGGGGAAAACGGTTAACAATTGATCTCTCGGGGTCTTGTTCTGAATGTGAGATTCTAACTCCTCTAGCCATAATTTCAGAGACCTAGCAGTGGATGTGGCGGCAATATTTGGTTTGAATGCTTGGGCTGAGGTCTCCCAAACTTTTTTCAAGTAAACCTCTGCTCGCTTATCCATAGGGTCTTTAAGAGAACCTAAGTCCTCGAACGGAAGGGCCGATTTTTTTGAAATTTTTGCAACAGGTGCATCCAATTTAGGGGGTCTGTCCCAGTTTACTGAGTCTGCCTCGTCAAAGGGATATTTCCTTTTTACATTTTTTGGCACAAAAAACTTTTTATCGGGTCTTTTCCATTCCCTCTGTATTAAAAACGTTATATTCTCGTTAACGGGAAATACTCTAGATTTTTTCTGCCCGAGATCACCAAACATGATATCCTGAACGGATCTTGGGTCTTTGGGTTCGTCTACTTTCATAGTCGCACGAACTGCTTTTAGTAAAGCTTCCGTATCATCGGGGGAAAAAAGTGGCCTGCCCGTGGATTCTTCATCCTGGGACGAGTCTGGGCTATCTAGGATTTCTCCCGTATCGCTTTCCTCTAAAGGATCTGAGTCAGATCTATTAGCCGTGCTTGATCTGGTTCCCAGGGAGGTAGAGGCTACAGCGGGAAAGCTCTTTTTGAAATCTTTCAGGGAATCCGAGACCTCCGTCTTTACCATCTCCCTAATACTCTGTAGAAGGGATGGGGACTCCTCCTCCACTAGTTTCTCAATACAACTTTGGCATAGCTTTTTCAACCAAGAGGGGGCCAGTTTCTTTTTACAGACGGCACACTCCTTCCCTCTGGTCTTTGAAATTGCCTTTCTAGGGCCCTCTTTTGTAGTCTAAATGCAGGAAGAAACAAGAGGGAAAGGAGATTTAGCTTAAAAAATGAAATAAATGGTGGGGAATGATCCCCCTTACCCCACCAGGAGTACCGGTCTGATCTCATGACCCTCCTGTTGATCGGCGCGTAGGGCACTCTCCTCCTCCATACTGCTGTGGGATAGAGAGTGACTCCCCGGATCCAAAGGAAATCTGGCTTCCTGTAAGGCTGGCTGGCTGGGCTGCTGCTGACCGTGCGCCTGTGGGTCCGATCTCCTCGGTCGGGTCCTGCTGGAAATCCTCTGCGGCCTAAGTAGGAGAAGGCTCTTCCTACTTCCGGAACGCACGCTGCGTGCGTTCCAAAAACCGGAAGTCTCTACCGAGACCCGGATCTCGCTGGCATCGCGAGATTTTAGTTCCCCCTGCGCGCGGCAAAGAAGAAGGCCCCGGCCCGCCTGAGCACTGTCGGGCAGGACCGGCGTGCCGAACGCACCTCTCGGTGAGCCCGGGACTGCAGAGTATCGCCAGCGCAGCGTAAGCCAGACCCCAGCAGCAGACACCAGACTCCGGCCGGCGGCTCCTAGAGGAGACTTATGCCGGAACAGGTAACCCCACTTTAGAACAATTCCTCCGGGGCCCTGCAGCCTAGCTTTTCTTTTCCTCTCTCCACGAACCGTCCTCTGTCTAGGACAGGAAACAGGAACTGGTGGTCTCGGGGCCATGCTCCTCCTTATGAGCTCTCCACGAAAGTTCCTGTTTCCTGTCCTGGATGGAGGCGGTCTCTCAAGGGTGCTGTCATGGGCGAAAGGGAAAAAAAGGGCACCAAAATTTGCTCCAGACTTTTGTGGTGGGCCCAACTAGTACATAAATAGCGGCCATTTTCAGAGTACAAATGTAATGGTTTTAGAAATGTTTTGTTTTGAATATTTTTTTTAACAATTAGGGGGGAAAAAAAAGGAATTTTTTTTTTCTTCATAATTTTCAGTTTTTCCTTAAATATAAAAAAATAAAAAAAAAAATGGCATCTAATGGCACAAAGGAAAGGTCTAAGGTGTCCAGTGAAAAATAATATCAAATACATCCAAGTTGGCTCAGACGACATTAGTTATTTGCAGTTGATAGGCCCGTTGCTACAACTGAAAAGTTGGCCTAGTAAGGAAGGCAGGTAAAAACTCTGGCAACAAAACAGCTAAAATACTTCTATAACATTGATAATGCTTCAAGGGTAATGCTGCATACATCTGCAGCATAAAAAACAGGATTACAGTAGGTTAGCTCCCGGACTGTACAGAGCAGACTGGAATTACTCACCTCATTTCTGGCTTTGGGGCGATCAATGAGAATTTTCAGTGCAAAACGTTCTTGCGTTGATTTTTTCACACATACTCTGAGCAAAAAAAAAAAAGAAACTTTTTAATGAAAGAAAATGGATTTGACAGACAGTTTGACAAGATGACTGGGCCTCATTAATTAGAACGGTTGCCCATTGCAACCAATCAGAACGCTTCAGTTTTCCCTAAGTTTATGAAAGCTGCGCACTTCTTTTCCCTTGAAGACTTGGCAGTTGTTATGGCGGCCATCATGTAATACGCATCCACATGTCCTAATAATCCCGCACTTGGTTGTTTTCATAACACCAGAAAATTCATTCTCCGGCTGGATGCACTGGCAACCTCACCGTATGGGGGTCATGTGACCCTAAATTTGGCAGTCCCTGAGGTGAAACCAGCATCTACCAGGCATTACTTGTTCTATCACAACGTAGTGGTTTATTTTCCATCAACAGCAAAAAAAATCTATATATAATGATAATCATCTTTATAGAGCGCCAACGTATTCTGCAGAGCTTTACATATCACTAACAAAACGTACAGGAGCTAAAAAGCACGTCAAAGGTGTTCTCTACGCTTTTACTAAAATCCTGCCCCCTTCTAACCTGTGAAAGTAAGAATGTTTCAGCAGTACTTACTCCTTTGTCACACTGCCGATTCCGCCATGTCCTTTATGCTCCTGTGACTTCCTGTGGACTCTTCCGCCAAGGTCCAGACCCGATGTGCTCCTGAGTCTTCTGCTGCAGCCGCATAGTGTAATTTTGGCTGAACAGGAAGACCCAGGAGAACATCTGGCGGGACCTTAGCGCAGAAGAGCCAAAATCCAGTCTAGAAGTAGCGGAATCGGCAGTGTGACGGGGGGGGTACTGCTGAAATGAGACAAGCCTGGAACACCTCTTTAACCCTGTTTTATATGTTCCAGTGGAGTGATGACCATTAGTCATGGTAATAGGAAACCAGAAGGTGGAGTTGTGTAAGGGAAGGTGTGCTCGCCGAGCAGTAGAAATATCTCAAACAATGGGTGGAGGGGCATGTTCTGCCGGCATGGTCGCTATACATCAGGAGGGTTATTGCTGGCTGGGCAGAATCCACACATGTCCCAGATGACAGGACAGGACCCAAAGAGGAAGCAATTCTCTCCCCTGGTATAAATAGATGAAGGCCACATTACTGTGTCAGGGCTTGTGTGACAGGACATATACAATATTATCTAAGCTCCTAGTATTGTTGCTTGAGGTCTATAGGTGTGGATCTTCAGGGGGAAGGAGAATAAAACAAGTTATGTCAAAAATGGTCCATAAGTCCTATAACTGACCAGCTATTGTGTGAATGGTGGATCCTATGTTATTTATGTTGAAGGTGTTTTCTCACTTCAGCAAATAGTATTTACTATGTAAAGGAAGTTAATACAAGGCACTTACTAATGTATTGTGATTGTCCATATTGCCTCCTTTGCTAAGTAGATTCATTTTTCCCATCACATAATACACTGATCGTTTCCATGGTTACGGCCACCCTGCAATCCACCAATGGTGGTCGTGCTTGCACACTATAGGAAAAAGCACCAGCCTCTCTGGTGGCCGGGACTGTGATGGGAAAAAAGCAGCAGCCTATGTGTACTATAATATCTAAGCATGACCACTGCTGCTTGATTGCAGGGTGGTCATAACCACTGGATACAAGCAGTGTATAGTGTGATAGAAAGAGAAATCCAGCCAGCAAAGGAAGCAGTATGAATAATAACAATACATTAGTAAGTACCTTGTATTAACTTTACATGGGGTTGTCTCACTTTAGTAAGTTGCATTTATCATGTAGATAAAGTTAATACAAGGCACTTACTAATGTATTGTTATTATCCATATTGCTTCCTTTGCTGGCTGGATTCATTTTTCCATATCATTATATTATGTGCATTTCCATGGTTACGACCACCCTGCAATCCATGAGTGGTGGTCATGCTTGCACACTATAGGAGGAAGCACCAGCCTATGTGTGCTCCCACTAGGGCTGCAGCTAACGATTATTTGAATAATCGATTAGTTGCCGATTAATTTCTACGATTAATCGGGAAAAACGACAAAATTACAAAACAGAGAGGTTTATATGATCTTACTTGAAAAATGATGTTCAAAGGCCATATTAAAACAAATTGTGGACGACACTATTATGGGGGATCTGTGGACGACACTATTATGGAGAGGGGGATCTGTGGATGGCGCAGTTATGGAGAGGGGGATCTGTGGGTGGCGCAGTTATGGAGAGGGGGATCTGTGGGTGGCGCAGTTATGGAGAGGGGGATCTGTGGGTGGCGCAGTTATGGAGAGGGGGATCTGTGGGTGGCGCAGTTATGGAGAGGGGGATCTGTGGGTGGCGCAGTTATGGAGAGGGGATCTGTGGGTGGGGCTGTTATGGAGAGGGGGATCTGTGGGTGGCGCTGTTATGGAGAGGGGGATCTGTGGGTGGCGCTGTTATGGAGAGGGGGATCTGTGGGTGGCGCTGTTATGGAGAGGGGGATCTGTGGGTGGCGCTGTTATGGAGAGGGGGATATGTGCACTGTTATGGGCATAACAGTGCACAGATCCCTTTCCTCATAACAGTGCACAGATCCCCCTTCCCATAGCAGTGCCATACACAGACCCCCCCTCCTCCCCATAGCAGTGCTATACACAGACCCCCCTCCCCATAGCAGTGCTATACACAGACCCCCCTCCCCATAGCAGTGCCATAGACAGATCCTCCCCCCTCCCCATAACAGCCCCGGCCCCGATGCTTATAAGTCTGACTAATCACGTCTGCATCTTTATTTTACCTTTTTACAATGACGCTCCTGTAACAGCCAGGCAGAGCGGACGGCGGCGTAACGTCACTCACTCACGTGACGCACCTGCTCCGCCCACTTCATTAATGAAGGAGGCGGAGCAGGCGTGTCACGTAAGTGAGTGACGTTACGCCGCCGTCCGCTCTGCCTGGCTGTTACAGGAGCGTCATTGTAAAAAGGTAAAATAAAGATGCAGCGACCACCCGCCCACCCCGCCCGCATAGCAACGAATCGGCGATTATTCGATAACTGGATTCGTCAACAACGAATCCAGTTATCGAATATAATCGATTACATCGATTAATCGTTGCAGCCCTAGCTCCCACGGTCCCAGGCATCATAGAGGCTAGCACCTATATAGTGTGCAAGCACGGCCACCACAGATGGATTTGCAGGGTGGTCGTAACCATGGAAACAAGCAGTGTATAATGAGAAGGAAAAATAAATCTAGCCAGCAAAGGAAGCAATATGGATAATAACAATACATTAGTAAGTGCCTTGTATTAACTTTCTCTACATAATAAATGCTATTTGCTGTAGTGAGACAACCCCTTGAGCATTGTAATCCTGCCTGCGAGGATAATGAAAAGTGATCTGTAGACACCAGGAAGTCTATTGTGATTGTTGAGGGTCCCACAATCAGACACTGATCACCTATCCTACATATATTAGTAACCAATCCTTCTGACATGCAATCAATAGTAAAATCCTGGAAACCCCTTTTAATGGATTTGTCCACCTTTTATTAAAGGGGTTGTCCGGGATTGGGGACATTGCTGTAAGAGAACACCAAGAACATAAATATTACATACAGTCCTGTCGTACCATTGCAAGACTTTTCTGATGCCCCGTTTTCTTGTCCTAAATTCTCTGCCGGAAGTGCCCCTTTTCAAAGATTCAGTGACGTACCGGGTCTCTTTCTGCAGAGCGAAGCCTCCGCTTCCGCTTCGCAGGGAGCCCGATGACGTCACAGCCAGCTTCAGTGATTATGTAGAGCGCACTAAGGGGCAGCAACACACTGCGCCAAGCCCCGCCCCTCTGGTCTGGCGACGTCACCGGGCAGGGCGTATTCTTATCAAGGATGAAGGGACTGAGCCAGGAAGCGCTTAGGGGCGTGACTAAGAGGGAGGAATAGTTGCGGCAAGAGGCGGCATATGAATTAGGGGGACGGCTGCATGAAGGAAACAACGCGATGCTGCGCTGGGAGTTATCACACACATAAACATAGAGGTAAACAATCAGTGGGGGACTGTAGGAGCCCATCTGAAGTGTGAAATACCTAAAAACATCTGGGGGGGGGGGACCTTCAATCCACTATTAACAGTGATTTAACTGTTTAAAAAAAAAAAAAAAATCTTAATCCCGGACAACCCCTTTAAGTGATGGCCTACCCTCAGATAATAGACCATCAATAGTAAAATCCCTTTAAGCCGGCCATACACATTACACATGTATCGGCTGGACCCAACGATGGAGGCCCACCATCTAATGTGTATGGTGGCCTCCTGATCCTATCCTGACTGATGAGTTTGTGGGAGGATCTGGCATGTTGGATCTCAACTCCGGATCCTTTGGTTAGCGGGGCAATATGCCACTGCCAGACTCCTCCCATTCCTTATATAGGTATTCATGTATATGGCCAGATTTAGGAGTCAGATAGCCAATAAACCTAGACATCTGCTGTCAGTTTATTTTTTATTTTTTTATTATTGGTGCCTAAGGCAAAATTGGTCTGCACAGGTCTAATAGTCTCCTAGAGCCTGCACCTTAGTAGTCCACCCCTGATCTAGGTTTAGTGTTCCTTTAAGAAAGAAAATAAAATCTTGTACCTCACAGGACCACTGATTCCAGCCCCGAGCTTCTGGGTCCAATTGATATTAAATTCTTCAAGAATGGAGGTCTCCTGTATGTACACAACAATACATATAGGTAGAAGAAATACATACATCTCCAACAACTCCCCCACACTCTTCGCTCCATTCATGCCTGTACTATCCAGACTTACACATACAAAATCATTTTTCTTGAATCTGCGTTACCATAATTTGTTCCTAATTTTTCAAATAGCGCCTATTTGAATATAACTTTTTTTTTTTTTTTTTTACACTATAAATCTGACACAAAAGGGAATGATCCAGTAAATTCCCACCTTAAATTATCATGGCCCGCTTTTTGGGCTTGCAAAAAACGTCATGAAATTCATAGGTGTTTATAAGCATACATTTTGGTTGCATTTAGATTTTTCACCCCTATATAGAAATCTATGGAAAAAAGCCACACCAAGAGACCAGTACAAACATATCTTGTGGTTTAGCTTTCATTATCAGGAGCAGTGAGAATATTCTGCTCCTAAATTGCAATTGAGTCGGAGCCTCACTATAAGATGCTAATGAACCCCCCCCCTTCCTTTTTTCATAATCATGGGGGGGGTCCCACAATCAGACACTTATCCCATTGAGCTGCTTCACAGCCTCTCCCCTCTGCTTTGAGCATGTAACATCCAACCAGGAGACACATTGAACTCCACCTTCATTCAGGAGCAGAATAAAACTTCATATTCTCACTACTCCTGATAAAAGTTCCACAAAAGGTATGTTTGCACTAGCGATGAAGCAAATCGGGTTGTACATCTACGTACAAATCAGATTCGTTAATCACAGTAATTTAAGGACTGTCCCTCTACCTTAATTGCATTTTCCCTATGCGATCTTATTAAAATGGATCGGGAAAAAATCTTAACCTGATTAACAAATCCAAACCCGGGATTGTGGGGCGCGTCACAATTCATTACAAATCCAGGTTTTAGATTGTGAATGAGTATATTCACACATGCGCTGCTACTCACAGTAACGGCGCATGTGCGAGATTAAGATTTTGAGAGACCTGCGGCCATTTTTATCTGATTATACAGGGAAAAAAATTCAATTTGGGCCTCATGCACACGACCGTTGTTCTGGTCTGCATCCGAGCCACAGTTTTTGCAGCTCGGATGCGGACCCATTCACTTCAACGGGGTCGCAAAAGATGCGGACAGCATTCCGTGTGCTGTCCGCATCCGTTGCTCTGTTCCGTGGCCCCTGCAAAAAAAAAAATATATATAACATGTCCTATTCTTGTCCGTTTTGCAGACAGGAATAGGCATTTCTACAATGGGCCGCCTGTTCCGTTCCGCAAATTGCGGAAGGCACACGGATGGCTTCCGTCTTTTGCGGATCCGCAATTTGCGGACCGCAAAAAAACGGAAAGGTTGTGTGCATGAGGCCTTACACGCAGTAGAGGGACAGTCCCTCTACCACTGGGAAATTACTGTCATGAACGAATCGGATTCACTAGTTCGTATTCCTCTCTCCAGCCCCCACCCGGCGCTGTCAGCAGTTCAGCATGGTCAAAACTGCTGACAGACCCCCCCCCCCCCTTAACATAAAGGGAAGTAACACAGATTACTACAGTCTCCAGGAGGTGATGAGTACAGCAGGAAAGATTGTGGCTATCCTGCCTTGTCTAACCCTCTATTCCACAACACCACTCCAGATGTTCATTTTGTGGCCCACTCCACAGCAATAGAGATGTTCATACTGAGCTCCTCTCCACAGCCTCTGAGATACTTACCTCTAACCCCCCCCCCCCCCCATCCAGGTCTCCAAAATGTGGATTCTGGGTCCCCGCACGTAGCCTCTCCACCCCCGCTGACTGCCAGGTGACATCCTGCATTACTCCCCCCTCTCCCTTCATCCACTGCCTGCAGGTGTTTATTCTTCTAAAATGTCTCCATTACATACACAACATGAGCACCAGCACTTCTGACAGTATCCATTGTGAGACAAGTGCAGCGACTAGTCATATGCCTGAAAAAGACCCCACTGAAACGTCGCCACTGAACATCTGTTTTTATGGATACAGCCAGATGTTGAATTGGCACCGACCCCTTCCATTCTACTACCAGGTACTTAGTCTGCACTCCTACTGCCTGACAGCTGCTAAAGGGGTGTCCTATATCACCGTTAGTAAGGCGAGATGGGACTAAGCCCCGACCACAGGTGGGAAACAGTGGAGTGGGTCAGGGTTTACTGCTTCCTCAGCTCCTGCGCACAGCAATGGGAAATACTGAAACAGCAGGATGTCAGACTGCACCACTGCACCGCTCTTCCCTGGAGGGCGCCCATCCTGCGCCAGCCTCCCCTGGAGGGCGCCCATCCTGCGCCAGCCTCCCCTGGAGGGCGCCCATCCTGCGCCAGCCTCCCCTGGAGGGCGCCCATCCTGCGCCAGCCTCCCCTGGAGGGCGCCCATCCTGCGCCAGCCTCCCCTGGAGGGCTCCCATCCTGCGCCAGCCTCCCCTGGAGGGCTCCCATCCTGCGCCAGCCTCCCCTGGAGGGCGCCCATCCTCCGCCAGCCTCCCCTGGAGGGCGCCCATCCTGCGCCAGCCTCCCCTGGAGGGCGCCCATCCTCCGCCAGCCTCCCCTGGAGGGTGCCCATCCTGCGCCAGCTTCCCCAGGAGGGTGCCCATCCTGCGCCAGCTTCCCCAGGAGGGTGCCCATCCTGCGCCAGCTTCCCCAGGAGGGTGCCCATCCTGCGCCAGCTTCCCCAGGAGGGTGCCCATCCTGCGCCAGCTTCCCCAGGAGGGTGCCCATCCTGCGCCAGCTTCCCCAGGAGGGTGCCCATCCTGCACCAGCTTCCCCAGGAGGGTGCCCATCCTGCACCAGCTTCCCCAGGAGGGTGCCCATCCTGCGCCAGCTTCCCCTGGCAGGTGATGCTCTTCTCTTTTTGGGTGCCCATTCACCATTCCTCTGAACGTTCCCAGACATCCATTAGTCACAGGCCCTTCCTCCGCTCACCGGTGGGAAACGCAGCTTTCACCCTGTCACACATTACTCACAGGTGACATCAGCACCGCACTCATAAGGAGCTTCTAATAGACAGGAAAGCCGCGTCAGACCTGCGTTCTCCATTCACACAATCAGCTCATGTGTCAGTCCACACCGTGCGCACACGAGCGCCGTCCTCTTGTCCTACCTTTATTGTTTTGTCCATGTCGTGACTGTAAGACATCCCCCGGGACAGCTAGCAAAGGCGTAATGACAGCGGGTCAGAGCTGGTGACACACCATGAAGCCACCGGTGTGAGAGTCCATACAATGTCACCGAGGGGAGGACAACAGAGAACACACTGGCAGCGGGGGGACCGGAGCTGTAACAGGAGCGTGAAGAGACCGCCCCCAGCTACAGTATGTCACCTCCCTCCCGGGGTGACCGCGGCGAGGCCTGCTCCACAGCTACAGAACCCTTACCTGGCTGAACAGTCCGGTGTGACCGGAGTATCGCAAGGAGGGAAACACTCCCGTATGGGCTTTGTACTGCCGGCTGTTTTGGGAAAAATAAACAGGCATTTGTTAGGGCACCACAATACGCGCCACCGCTTGTAAGGACCGCTCGGTGTATTGTGTGAAATAATCTCCTGACGTGGGGCTTTCTTATCCGGCGGCGCATTGTGATGAGCGCTCTAATGTGGAGGACGTTCAAGTTACAGGTTGTGTCTAAACTCTATGCGCCGTAAGGACCTTGTGATGTCACTTGGGTTTATAGACACTACTGCACAGTTACTGCTGGTGACTGGCAGGTTCCTCCAGGAGGAACTTCTCATAGAAGCTCCAGTCTAGTGGACTAGTGCTAGGGCAGCCATGGATGAAGCCCCCGCGTTTTATGTATATGTACTGTGGTGGTGCTACTAGTGAAATGTGTAGCCCTATTTGGGTAATATCCCTCCCACCACAGACTCTGGCGCTGACCTGTGTGTATACTGGGCCTAGAGCCTTCGCTGAATGGAAGAGTGGGAACATAGGTAAAGTACATCAGTGCCTCCACCCAGATTAGAGCCTCTGTATTAGGCCTCCTGCACACGAACGTGTGCGCCCCGTTGCCGTATTGCGGATGGCGTCCGTGCGCATTCCGCAATTTGCGGAACTGCACGGACAGCCTTCAATATAAATGCCTATTCTTGTACGCAAAGTGCGGACAAGAATAGGACATGTTATATTTTTTTAGCGGGGTAACGGATGCAGACGGCACACGGAATGCTGTCTGCATCTTTTGCAGCCCCATTGAAGTGAATGCCAAAACTGTGGCTCGGATGCGTACCAGAACAACGGTCGTGTGCATGAGGCCTAACGCAGAGAAAAACTACCGGCTTTGTGTGCGGGAGATAAAGAGGAGCAGGTGGCAATCTATTCTTCTACCCTCCAGATACACCACGCAACACAAAAAAACTTTTTGTCTGCTACTGGGCAGAAACCATTTGTCCTATACTAAATCCAGTGTGCGGATTTCAAATCCAAAGTCAGAATTGTTGTAACACGTCACCAAATTTTGCTATGCATGAGTATGCCTAAATGAATAAAGCACTTAGGAAGCATTGAATAATTTTGAACAGAACGAGTTTTACTCCAACAATTACTGATCTACATCAAAGTTTGCGTAGTAAACAGTGTATGAAAATGTAATGGAATAAAAAAATTCAAAGTCTGGTTTTTCAGTTTAGAAGTCTTACTTGAGCAAGGCCCGGTACTGTCAAAAGTGCTTCAGGCATCTGCTTTTGCGTTTGTGAACGGTCATCTTTTTCTGTAGCAGTAGGTTCCCATCATGTTGGGATTTCAGCGGCCTTGATATCTGTTCTCCATCCTAGAATTATCTTTATGGAACCGCTCACCATGTTCGTCACTTACGTGTCCCAAATTGGGTGGGAAAAAGTCAAGATGGGAATGTAAGAAATGCACATCATTGCCATTCAGCAGCCAAGTTGTTCATATGCTGAAAGCATGTTGTCTACTCATTCAGCATAGTTTGCAGCTCGTCTGTTCCCAAGGAAGTTCTGCACAAATGCATCCCAAGCTGCAAGATGCACCCGCTTTGTCAGATTCTTGCGCTGATCACAAGTATTTTATTTGCCACATATGTAGCAGAAATTGTCTGGATCCTTAAAGGGGTTATCTGAGTTATGGAAAAAAAAATATTAAAAACCTTATAAAACTCATCAGGACATACAGATACATTAGTTAAAGTCAGGGTTTCTCAACTCCGGTCCTCGGGACCCACCTACCAGTCTGGATTTGAGACTATCCCACAGAATGAATACCTGTGGTAAGTCCTGATGCATTGACACTAATTATATCACCTGCTCAATACTAAGGAAATCCTGAAAACATGACCGCTAGGTGGGTCCCGGGGACCGGAGTTGAGAAACCCTGGTTAAAGTGAACCTGTCACCGGGATTTTGTCTATAGAGCTGAGGACATGGATTGCTAGATAACCACTAGCATATCCGCAATACCCAGTCCCCATAGCTCTGTGTGCTTTTATTGTGTAAAAAGATTTGATACATATGCAAATTAACCTGAGATGAGTCCTGTACGTGAGATGAGTCAGGGACAGGACTCTTCTTGGGATCATTTGCATATGTATCAAATCGTTATTTTTTTTTACACAATAAAAGCACACAGAGCTATGGGGACTGGGTATTGCGGATGTGCTAGCGGTTATCTAGCAACCCATGTCTATATGTCTCAGCTCTATACACAAAATCCCGGTGACAGGTTCCCTTTAAGCTTGATTTCTTGAGAGAAAAAAACCATACTTAGGGTCCATTCACACGTCCGTGTGTGTTTTGTGGATCCGCAAAACATGTACATCGGCGATGTGTGTTCCGCATTTTGCGGACCGCACATCGCCGGCACTATAATCGAATATGCCTAATCTTGTCCGCAATTGCGGACAAGAATAGGACATGTTCTATTTTTTTCAGGAATAGAATTCTGGACCCGCAATTCCAGATCCGTGCTGCCCCACAGAAATAAATGGTTTCGCTTTTGCGGAACAAAATTGCGGATGTGTGAATGGAGCCTTACACCTTTGCATGGTTCTGTTATTCTTGCTTTGTTTACATGCTGCAGCAAAGCTGTGGGGACGTGTAACAACAAAGCCTGAGCTCTCCTCATGAATATTTGTGGGTGTGCATAATCTGACCTTCCCCTCCCCCTGCTCTGCACAACCTAACTGTCACATGATCATCTCCTAGCTCACACAGGCAGAAGCTCTTCTAAGATCTAAGCTATATGACAGCCGTATGTATCTAAGCTATACGACGGCTATATGTACAGTACAGACCAAAAGTTTGGACACACCTTCTCATTCAAAGAGTTTTCCTTATTTTCATGACTATGAAAATTGTAGATTCACACTGAAGGCATCAAAACTATGAATTAACACGTGGAATTATATACATAACAAAAAAGTATAAAAACAACTGAAAATATGTCATATTCTAGGTTCCTCAAAGTAGCCACCTGTTGCTTTGATTACTGCTTTGCACACTCTTGGCATTCTCTTGATGAGCTTCAAGAGGTAGTCACCTTAAATGGTCTTCCAACAGTCTTGAAGGAGTTCCCAGAGATGCTTGACACTTGTTGGCCCTTTTGCCTTCACTCTGCGGTCCAGCTCACCCCAAACCATCTCGATTGGGTTCAGGTCCGGTGACTGTGGAGGCCAGGTCATCTGGCGCAGCACCCCATCACTCTCCTTCATGGTCAAATAGCCCTTACACAGCCTGGAGGTGTGTTTGGGTTCATTGTCCTGTTGAAAAATAAATGATGGTCCAACTAAACGCAAACCGGATGGAATAGCATGCCGCTGCAAGATGCTGTGGTAGCCATGCTGGTTCAGTATGCCTTCAATTTTGAATAAATCCCCAACAGTGTCACCAGCAAAGCACCCCCACACATCACACCTCCTCCTCCATGCTTCACGGTGGGAACCAGGCATGTAGAGTCAATTCGTTCACCTTTTCTGCGTCGCACAAAGACACGGTGGTTGGAACCAAAGATCTCAAATTTGGACTCATCAGACCAAAGCACGGATTTCCACTGGTCTAATGTCCATTCCTTGTGTTCTTTAGCCCAAACAAGTCTCTTCTGCTTGTTGGCTGTCCTAAGCAGTGGTTTCCTAGCAGATATTCTACCATGAAGTCCTGATTCACACAGTCTCCTCTTAACAGTTGTTCTAGAGATGTGTCTGCTGCTAGAACTCTGTGTGGCATTGACCTGGTCTCTAATCTGAGCTGCTGTTAACCTGCGATTTCTGAGGCTGGTGACTCGGATGAACTTATCCTCCGCAGCAGAGGTGACTCTTGGTCTTCATTTCCTGGGGCGGTCCGCATGTGAGCCAGTTTCTTTGTAGCGCTTGATGGTTTTTGTGACTGCACTTGGGGACACTTTCAAAGTTTTCCCAATTTTTCGGACTGACTGACCTTCATTTCTTAAAGTAATGATGGCCACTCGTTTTTCTTTACTTAGCTGCTTTTTTCTTGCCATAATACAAATTCTATCAGTCTATTCAGTAGGACTATCAGCTGTGTATCCACCTGACTTCTCCACAACGCAACTGATGGTCCCAACCCCATTTATAAGGCAAGAAATCCCACTTATTAAACCTGACAGGGCACACCTGTGAAGTGAAAACCATTTCAGGTGACTACCTCTTGAAGCTCATCAAGAGAATGCCAAGAGTGTGCAAAGCAGTAATCAAAGCAAATGGTGGCTACTTTGAAGAACCTAGAATATGACATATGTTCAGTTGTTTCACACTTTTTTGTTATGTATATAATTCCACATGTGTTAATTCATAGTTTTGATGCCTTCAGTGTGAATCTACAATTTTCATAGTCATGAAAATAAAGAAAACTCTTTGAATGAGAAGGTGTGTCCAAACCTTTGGTCTGTACTGTATCTAAGCTATACGACGGCTATATGTATCTAAGCTCTAAGGCAGCTATATGTATCTAAGCTATATGACAGCTATGTCTATCTAAGCTATATGACGGCTATATGTATCTGAGCCACATGGCAGCTATATGTATCTAAGCTATATGATGGCTATATGTATCTAAACTAGGGATCGACCAATATTGATATTTTAGAGACGAATCTGTGAACTTTCAGGACGATAGCCGATAATTTATTTTTATTTTTTAACTCCTACACAAATCTCCTGAAAATGAATGTTTACTGTTAACGTGTAGGTTTTTTTTTTTGTAAATCTTTCTTTTTCAGGGACTGGAACCCTTGTCCTATTCACCCTGATAGATCTCTATCAGGGTGAATAGGACTTCACACTATCCCTGCTGCTCTGTGCTTTGTGCACACATCAGCAGGGAGCCGACTATGGCAGCCAGGGCTTCAGTAGCGTCCTGGCTGCCATGGTAACCGATTGGAGCCCCAGGCTTACACTGCCACTGAGGAGGAGGGGAGAGGGGACCCTGTGGCCACTGCCACCAATGATTAACCCCTTAAGGACCGGGCTCATTTTCACCTTAAGGACCAGGCCATTTTTTGCAAATCTGACCAGTGTCACTTTAAGTGCTGATAACTTTAAAACACTTTGACTTATCCAGGCCATTCTGAGATTGTTTTTTCGTCACATATTGTACTTCATGACACTGGTAAAATAAAGTCAAAAAAATGAATTTTTTTGCATAATAAAATACCTAATTTACCAAAAATTTTGAAAAATTTGCAAATTTCAAAGTTTCAGTTTCTCTACTTCTGTAACACATAGTAATACCCCCAAAAATTGTGATGACTTAACATTCCCCATATGTCTACTTCATGTTTGAATTATTTTGGGAATGATATTTTATTTTTTGGGGATGTTACAAGGCTTAGAAGTTTAGAAGCAAATCTTGAAATTTTTCAGAAATTTACAAAAACCCAATTTTTAGGGACCACTACAGCTCTGAAGTCACTTTGCAAGGCTTACATAATAGAAACCGCCCAAAAATGACCCCATTCTATAAACTACACCCCTCAAGGTATTCAAAACTGATTTTACAAACTCCGTTAACCCTTTAGGTGTTGCACAAGAGTTATTGGCAAATGGGGATGAAATTTGAGAATTTCATTTTTTTGCCTAATTTTCCATTTTAACCCATTTTTTCCACTAACAAAGCAAGGGTTAACAGCCAAACAAGACTGTATCTTTATTGCCCTGACTCTGCTGTTTACAGAAACACCCAATATGTGTCTGTAAACTACTGTACGGCCACACAGCGGGGCGTAGAGTGAAAGGTGCGCCGTATGGTTTTTGGAAGCCAGATTTTGCTGGACAGTTTTTTTGACACCATGTCCCATTTGAAGCCCCCTGATGCACCCCTAGAGTAGAAACTCCATAAAAGTGACCCCATCTAAGAAACTACACCCCTCAAGGTATTCAAAACTGATTTCACAAACTTCGTTAACCCTTTAGGTGTTGCACAAGAGTTATTGGCAGATGGGAATGAAATTTGAGAATTTCATTTTTTTGCCTAATTTTCCATTTTAACCCATTTTTTCCACTAACAAAGCAAGGGTTAACAGCCAAACAAGACTGTATCTTTATTGCCCTGACTCTGCTGTTCACAGAAACACCCAATATGTGTCTGTTAACTACTGTACGGCCACACAGCGGGGCGTAGAGTGAAAGGTGCGCCATATGGTTTTTGGAAGCCAGATTTTGCTGGACAGTTTTTTTGACACCATGTCCCATTTGAAGCCCCCTGATGCACCCCTAGAGTAGAAACTCCATAAAAGTGACCCCATCTAAGAAACTACACCCCTCAAGGTATTCAAAACTGATTTTACAAACTTCGTTAACCCTTTAGGTGTTGCACAAGAGTTATTGGCAGATGGGAATGAAATTTGAGAATTTCATTTTTTTGCCTAATTTTCCATTTTAACCAATTTTTTCCACTAACAAAGCAAGGGTTAACAGCCAAACAAGACTGTATCTTTATTGCCCTGACTCTGCCGTTTACAGAAACACCCCATATGTGGCCGTAAACTACTGTACGGCCACACAGCGGGGCGTAGAGTGAAAGGTGCGCCGTATGGTTTTTGGAAGCCAGATTTTGCTGGACAGTTTTTTTTGACACCATGTCCCATTTGAAGCCCCCCTGATGCACCCCTAGAGTAGAAACTCCATAAAAGTGACCCCATCTAAGAAACTACACCCTCAAGGTATTCAAAACTGATTTTACAAACTTCGTTAACCCTTTAGGTGTTGCACAAGATTTAATGGAAAATAGAGATACAATTTCAAAATTTCACTTTTTTGGCAGATTTTCCATTTTTTATTTTTTTTTCCAGTTACAAAGCAAGGGTTAACAGCCAAACAAAACTCATTATTTATGGCCCTGATTCGGTAGTTTACAGAAACACCCCATATGTGGTCGTAAACTGCTGTACGGGCACACGGCAGGGCGCAGAAGGAAAGGAATGCCATACGGTTTTTGGAAGGCAGATTTTGCTGGACTGTTTTTTTGACACCATGTCCCATTTGAAGCCCCCCTGATGCACCCCTAGAGTAGAAACTCCAAAAAAGTGACCCCATCTAAGAAACTACACCCCTCAAGGTATTCAAAACTGATTTTACAAACTTCGTTAACCCTTTAGGTGTTGCACAAGATTTAATGGAAAATAGAGATACAATTTCAAAATTTCACTTTTTTGGCAGATTTTCCATTTTTTATTTTTTTTTCCAGTTACAAAGCAAGGGTTAACAGCCAAACAAAACTCATTATTTATGGCCCTGATTCGGTAGTTTACAGAAACACCCCATATGTGGTCGTAAACTGCTGTAAGGGCACACGGCAGGGCGCAGAAGGAAAGGAATGCCATACGGTTTTTGGAAGGCAGATTTTGCTGGACTGTTTTTTTGACACCATGTCCCATTTGAAGCCCCCCTGATGCACCCCTAGAGTAGAAACTCCAAAAAAGTGACCCCATTTTAGAAAGTACGGAATAGGGTGGCAGTATTGTTGGTACTAGTTTAGGGTACATATGATTTTTTATTGCTCTATATTACACTTTTTGTGAGGCAAGGTAACAAGAAATAGCTTTTTTGGCACGTGTTTTTTTTTTTGTTATTTACAACATTCATCTGACAGGTTAGATCATGTGGTAATTTTATAGAGCAGGTTGTCACGGACGCGGCGATACCTAATATGTATACAATTTTTTTTTATTTATGTAAGTTTTATACAATAACTTTTTTTTAAAACCAAAAAATTGTTTAGTGTCTCCATAGTCTAAGAGCCATAGTTTTTTCAGTTTTTGGGCGATTATCTTGAGTAGGGTCTAATTTTTTGCGGGATGAGATGACGGTTTGATTGGCACTATTTTGGGGTGCATATGACTTTTTGATCGCTTGCTATTACACTTTTTGTGACGTAAGATGGCAAAAAATAGCTTTTTTTACACCGTTTTTTTTTTTTTTTTTTTACGGTGGTCATCTGAGGGGTTAGGTCATGTGATATTTTTATAGAGCCGGTCGATACGGACGTGGCGATACCTAATATGTATACTTTATTTTTATTTATGTAAGTTTTACACAATGATTTTATTTTTGAAACAAAAAAAAATCATGTTTTAGTGTTTCCATAGTCTAAGAGCCATAGTTTTTTCAGTTTTTGGGCGATTATCTTGAGTAGGGTCTCATTTTTTGCGGGATGAGATGACGGTTTGATTGGCACTATTTTGGGGTGCATATGACTTTTTGATCGCTTGCTATTACACTTTTTGTGACGTAAGATGGCAAAAAATTGCTTTTTTTACACCGTTTTTTTTTTTTTTTTTTTACGGTGGTCATCTGAGGGGTTAGGTCATGTGATATTTTTATAGAGCCGGTCGATACGGACGTGGCGATACCTAATATGTATACTTTATTTTTATTTATGTAAGTTTTACACAATGATTTTATTTTTGAAACAAAAAAAAATCATGTTTTAGTGTTTCCATAGTCTAAGAGCCATAGTTTTTTCAGTTTTTGGGCGATTATCTTGAGTAGGGTCTCATTTTTTGCGGGATGAGATGACGGTTTGATTGGTACTATTTTGGCGTACATGCGACTTTTTTGATCACTTTTATTACCTTTTTTGGGAAGTAAGGTGGGCAAAATTTCAATTTTCTCATAGTTTTTATTTTTTTATTTTTATGGCGTTCACCGTGCGGGGAAAGTAACATGACCGTTTTATAGATCAGGTCGTTACGGACGCGGCGATACCTAATATGTGTAGTGTATTTTATTTTTTTAATTTTTATTCAGTGATAAATGTTTTTTTTTTTATCTTAACTTTTTTCACTTTTTTTTTTATTTTTTTGACCCAGACCCACTTGGTTCTTGAAGATCCAGTGGGTCTGATGTCTGTATAATACAGTACAGAACCTATATAGGGTTCTGCACTGTATTTTACTTACACTGAACAGATCTATGCTTTCAGCACAGATCTGTTCAGCACCATGGACAGCAGGACGCCTGAGCAGGCGTCCTGTTGCCATGGGAACCTTCCCCGTCTGCCACAACTTCGCAGACGGGGAAGGGTAAGGACGGGGCTCTCGGGGGGATGCCTGGGGGCTCTCTCCCTCTCCCATCGGGGGGCTGCAAAGGCACAGCAGCCCCCCGATGGGAGAGGGAGGGAGCTCCATGCACTGTTAACCTTTTCCATACAGCGGTCCATACGGACCGCTGTATGGAAAGGGTTAAACGGCTGACATCGCATCAACGATGTCAGCCGTTTATACCAGGGTGCCAGCAATGTGCTGGCACCCTGGTATATCCACTAGAAACCAACGATTATTCAAGGGGAGGCGGGCGGGGGATCGCGACGCCCCCACTGCCTGCGACACCCCCCCTGCACCACCCGCCGCCATCAAATCGTGCAGGGGTGCAGGGGGAAGGTGAAATCTTGATCTTAGGCACTCTGAAGTTTCTGATCCCCGCGGTCAGGGACCGCGGGGATCAGAAACTGCAAAAAGCGCAGCAAACCGCAGGTCTGAATTGACCTGCGGTTTGCTGCGATCGCCGACACGGGGGGGTCAAATGACCCCCCCCTGCGTTGTTACGGGATGCCGGCTGAATGATTTCAGCCGAAATCCCGTTCCGATTAACCCCCGCGGCGCCGGAATTCAGATTTTAAGTCAGGACGTACCGGTACGTCCTCGGTCCTTAAGGACTCGGGAAATAGGGCGTACCGGTACGTCCTCGGTCCTTAAGGGGTTAATACTGGGGGGCTTGGGTGGGGGGGGCGCACTGCGCCACCAATGTCTTTAATACTGCGATTGGGGGGGCACACTGCGCCACCAATGAAGATAACTCTGTCATTAAAGGGGTTGTCCCACTTTGCTGTTTCAATCTTACCAGCAGTAAATGTCCTGATAACTTCCTGGTTCTCAGGCAGTTGAGTGAAGGCCACGCCTCCTCATGACTCACCCTCAGAGCTCAGTCCGTGCTCGTTCATGTGGATGAGTCATCCACATGGAGCCTGCAGAGTATGTAAAGCCCCTCCCCCTGCTGGGGAATCACTCAGTGACCACTGACCAATGCTAGTGAACTAATGGAGTAACTTGTGGCTGTCCTGCATTCTAATACACTTTTACACATAAAACCTGTGTTACAAACCCATTCTGTGCAGCAAAAACAATAAATCACTACAGCCCAAATGCATGTTAGCTAGTAGCCATATGATCTGTGCTAGATATAGATAGATATATTCACTGACTTATTACCCAGCTTTCCCGATGTCTGATATTATAACTGACTTATTACCCAGCTTTCCCGGTATCAGATATTATCACTGACTTATTACCCAGCTTTCCCGGTATCAGATATTATCACTGACTTATTACCCAGCTTTCCCGGTGTACAATATTATCACTGACTTATTACCCAGCTTTCCCGGTGTACAATATTATCACTGACTTATTACCCAGCTTTCCCGGTGTACAATAATATTACAGACTTATTACCCAGCTTTCCCGGTGTACAATAATATTACAGACTTATTACCCAGCTTTCCCGGTGTACAATATTATCACTGACTTATTACCCAGCTTTCCCGGTGTACAATATTATCACTGACTTATTACCCAGCTTTCCCGGTGAACAATATTATCACTGACTTATTACCCAGCTTTCCCGGTATCAGATATTATCACTGACTTATTACCCAGCTTTCCCGGTATCAGATATTATCACTGACTTATTACCCAGCTTTCCCGGTGTACAATATTATCACTGACTTATTACCCAGCTTTCCCGGTGTACAATATTATCACTGACTTATTACCCAGCTTTCCCGGTGTACAATATTATCACTGACTTATTACCCAGCTTTCCCGGTGTACAATATTATCACTGACTTATTACCCAGCTTTCCCGGTGAACAATAATATTACAGACTTATTACCCAGCTTTCCCGGTATCAGATATTATCACTGACTTATTACCCAGCTTTCCCGGTATCAGATATTATCACTGACTTATTACCCAGCTTTCCCGGTATCAGATATTATCACTGACTTATTACCCAGCTTTCCCGGTGAACAATATTATCACTTACTTATTACCCAGCTTTCCCGGTGAACAATATTATCACTGACTTATTACCCAGCTTTCCCGGTAAAGCTGGGTAATAAGTCAGTGATAATATCTGATACCGGGAAAGCTGGGTAATAAGTCAGTGATAATATTGTACACCGGGAAAGCTGGGTAATAAGTCAGTGATAATATCTGATACCGGGAGAGCTGGGTAATAAGTCAGTGATAATATCTGATACCGGGAAAGCTGGGTAATAAGTCTGTAATATTATTGTACACCGGGAAAGCTGGGTAATAAGTCAGTGATAATATTGTACACCGGGAAAGCTGGGTAATAAGTCAGTGATAATATCTGATACCGGGAAAGCTGGGTAATAAGTCAGTGATAATATCTGATACCGGGAAAGCTGGGTAATAAGTCAGTGATAATATCTGATACCGGGAAAGCTGGGTAATAAGTCTGTAATATTATTGTACACCGGGAAAGCTGGGTAATAAGTCAGTGATAATATTGTACACCGGGAAAGCTGGGTAATAAGTCAGTGATAATATCTGATACCGGGAAAGCTGGGTAATAAGTCAGTGATAATATCTGATACCGGGAAAGCTGGGTAATAAGTCAGTGATAATATCTGATACCGGGAAAGCTGGGTAATAAGTCTGTAATATTATTGTACACCGGGAAAGCTGGGTAATAAGTCAGTGATAATATTGTACACCGGGAAAGCTGGGTAATAAGTCAGTGATAATATTGTACACCGGGAAAGCTGGGTAATAAGTCAGTGATAATATCTGATACCGGGAAAGCTGGGTAATAAGTCAGTGATAATATTGTACACCGGGAAAGCTGGGTAATAAGTCAGTGATAATATCTGATACGGGGAAAGCTGGGTAATAAGTCAGTGATAATATCAGACATCGGGAAAGCTGGGTAATAAGTCAGTGATAATATTGTACACCGGGAAAGCTGGGTAATAAGTCAGTGATAATATCTGATACGGGGAAAGCTGGGTAATAAGTCAGTGATAATATCTGATACCGGGAAAGCTGGGTAATAAGTATTATAGACTTATTACCCAGCTTTCCCGGTGTCTGATATTATCACTGACCTATTACCCAGCTTATATGGGGGGGGGGCATCTGTGGAGGGCACTTATGGGGTGGGGGCATCTGTGGAGGACACTTATGGGGTGGGGGGGCATCTGTGGAGGGCACTTATGGGGTGGGGGGGCATCTGTGGAGGGCACTTATGGGGTGGGGGCATCTGTGGAGTGCACTTATGGGGTGGGGGGGGCATCTGTGGAGGGCACTTATGGGGGGGGGGCATCTGTGAAGGGCACTTATGGGGTGGGGGCATCTGTGGAGTGCATTTATGGGGTGGGGGCATCTGTGGATGGCACTTATGGGGTGGGGGGGCATCTGTGGAGGGCACTTATGGGGTGGGGGGGGGCATCTGTGGATTGCTGCCTGGACTCCTTCTGGGCGCCGGAGCACACGGCGTCCTCGGTTGCTATGACGCCGTGCGCTCCCTCATGCTGCCGGAAAACAGTAATACACTGCTATGATCTGTAAGATGTATCACTGTATTCCGGTGTCAGGAGGGAGCGCACGGCGTCATAGCAACCGAGGACGCCGTGTGCTCCGGCGCCCAGAAGGAGTCGGCCCGTGACTAATAGGGCCCAGGGGAGCATATCAATCACTAACCTCTGCCACCGTGATCTTCCAGGGCCCTCCTTCCTCCTCTAGAATCTGCAGGACAGCAGCGTAGCAGGCAGACAGTCTCTCTCCCCGGCACTATCTCCAGCATGCAGGACACGCCTCCCCAGCTTGTAAAACAGCCATGCGTGCGCGTTCTCGAGCGGCCGGCTGGGGAGAAGGTAGGACATTGTGCGCAGGCGCGGCACATACAAGCCCCGCAAGTATCTGGCCGTATCCATGGGATACAGGTAGACAACAGAGGCGCAGATGAAGGCATTTTTCAGGAGAACCGTGCAAGTTAGGAAATGGAAGTTATTTAGAAGATTATTCAAGGACACTTGGGGAAACTGATTAACAGCAATTAATGAAATGGGACAACCCCTTTAATTCATATACAGGAGGTGGGAGCTGGCTGCAGAATCACATAGCCGGCTCCCGACCTCTTTGAGCAGTAGCTCTTCAAAACAGCTGATTGGCGGGGTTACTATGAGTTGAACCCCCACCAGTCAGACATTGATGATCTATCCCGGTATAGCTTATTTACAGAAGAAAACAGCACTACTCACTAAAAGTATTAAAAAATCTGTCCCAAAGGTGGCGGTGCTAGCAGTGTTAGGTCCAAGCCCAACGAGCCTCCAGTAATCCATAAAAGAAAATAATTACCGCAGCACTCTTTCTTCAGACATATATGGTTTATTCACCATCTGTGCAACGTTTCGACTTCACAGAGTCTTTTTCAAGCTTGAAAAAGCTATCCCGGGATAGGCCATCAGTTTCAAAATTGCGCACAACCCCTTTTAAAATGGTCATTAAAGTTTTTTTCCAGTATTTCAGTATTATGTCCTAACCTCAGGGTATTGTTAACCTACAACAAGGCAGCTCTGTCAACTAAGACAGCTATAATGACCACTTGCACCAAATCCAGAGTAAACTAAAAACCAACCAAGTGGAATATTGTATCAAAAAATATCATTTATTATAAAATGTAAAAGATGGAGAACAACGGGATGTTATAATACAGTACACGGAAAAGCACAGGGTAAGTACATTAAAAAGGAGCACCATGGACCTGCACAGATTGATGTGCAGTAAGGTACGGTCAAAAAGATAGGGTAAAGACTGAGGCTCTGGGAACCCCAAAAGATATCTGATATGGTGGTCACCCCAATAGGGGTATGGTACACACGGCACCACAGATAGTGGGTGAACCCAAAGTCTCAGCTGATATGCCCTAATAATGTGGGCGTCACTGTCAATCCAATGTAATGGTAAGATAATGACTAGGCTAAAAAAATACAATTAGTAGACGCCTGAATGTATGGAACCTGGTGAGGACACATACAGGGGACCCCACATAAATCTAGCACATGCTAATGCAGACCGTACCTGAGGACATGGCGGCAGTTGAGATGACAGACCCTGGGCGCGGGACCTCGACGCGCGTTTCACCTCACGGCTTCGTCAGGAGGTACTTTGCATTGCATAGACAGGGTATATATAGGACGTGATGGGGGTGGGACAATGGATCAAAATTACCTGGATTCGGCGCGGGAGGCTCCATGATAGGCAGCGCCATCTTTCAGCGCGTCCACGTCCGCGCGCCGCGCATGCGCGGCGACTAAGGCAGACGAACCGGAGCGCATCGAGATGGCGTCACCCAGCGCATGCGCACCCCGCGACCCCCGTGGGACGCAGGTGAGCCGCAATCCATGTCTCAACCAGAGATCACGCAATTGCCACAATGCTACAGGTACACACCAGTCGTGACCTCACCAGGCCCCACACCCACAGGAATTATCATATAAGAAGAAAGCATCAATGGGCCTATGAAATGCATCAATGCGTAATAACTATGACATAATCATAAGTATAACCATTAGTGACGTGACTACCTGATATGCACATATAATGACATATCATATAACAAAAAATAATAAAAAAGGTGACATATAAGGGGTCCGTACAGATAGAGCCACAATAGTGGCTACCATAATGAGGCCCTATAGTTGATACATAGTAACAATAATAATAAACGTGTAATGTGCTCAGGGTTCATAGCGGTAGAACCGCATTAATAACCAGTGCCATAATCATACAGTTAAATAATAGTATCGTGCATAGAAGAAAGACGAAAAGATTATATCAATAGAAATATTACATATATAAAATAGTACTCTCAGTCATATTCATACAATCATTAATATACGTGATCCAAAATGGATCTAATCCAGTCATATGAATCAACATTACCAATAAAACCATAATGCACCCATCGGATATGCATAACAATATAATCTCTCGAGTTCCAAAAAAGTAATCCAGGAGGCAGAAGCATGAAGGATATGTAAATCTCAACGATGGGTGCAGTAAGGCAGTTAATACCGTATTTTTCGCCCTATAAGACGCACCTGTCCATAAGACGCACCTGGTTTTAGAGGGTGAAAATAGGAAAAAAAAAGATTTTGGACAAAAGGTGTGTCAAAACTTTTTATAAATTAACAGACCAATATTTTAACACTATAAACATTAACAGTAGTAACCAGCAGCATTAATAACCATCATTATTGACTTAAATGTCCAGGTACAGTACTCCTCTATTCATCAGGGAACCCCAAAAACTCCTCATCACTACTGTCCAGGTTAATCACACTCTGTGGCTCAGTATCACTAGTATCGCTGCCTTCAGATTCGTCGTACAGCATATTGTCCTCAGTGCCATCCAAGGCATTGCTAATGCCACACTTTTTAAAGGATCTGGCGACGATTTCATCGTTGACTGCCTGCCATGATGTTTTCACCCACTCACAGACTTGGGTGATGGTGGGCCTCTTCATCCGTCCAGTGGGAGTCAGGTCATGGTTCCCAGCTGCCATCCACTTGTTCCATTCCTCCCTCATGAACATTTTAAATGGCTTATTAATGGAAACGTCCAGAGGTTGTAGCTGGCTGGTAAGCCCCCCAGGAATTACCGCCAGATGGGTGTTCACTTCCTTAAATCTCGTTTTTGTGGATTCGGTGATATGTGCCCGAAACTGGTCAAGCACTAGTAGGGCAGGTTTCTTCAGAAGTCCTCCAGTGCGTATGGACCACACCTTTTCGATCCATACTTTCATGCCATTTTCGTCCATCCACCCTTTGTCGTGAACATGGACAATCACTCCTCGTGGGATCACCTCTTTTGGCATGGTCTTCCTTTTAAAAATCAGCATTGGTGGCAGTTTGGTGCCATCTGCGCAGCAGGACAAGACAACCGTATAATGCGTTTTCTCGTGTCCTGAGGTCTTCACAGTTATAGTTTTTGCGCCTCTCACATCGACGGTCCTATTCGATGGAACATCGAAGGTTAACGGAACTTCATCCATGTTCCCAATCTGGCCTATTTCATAGCCATGTTTCTTTCTTGAATCCAGGACAAATTTATGAAAAGAAAGAATCTTGGACTCATATTCTTTGGGCATTTTTTGCGCTATTCTTGTTTTGGTGCGCATAGCAAGGCCACATCTTCTCATGAATCTGTAGCACCATGATGCCGATCCAGTGAAGTCGTCAATGCCTTTCTCTGCAGCAAGACGTTTGGCTTCATAGATGATCATTTTTGTGGATACTGAGAAGCCGTTGTTCCTGTGACATGTGATCCACTCTTTCATGTCCACGTCTAGCTGTGGCCACTTTGCAGCACACCCACGAAGAGTGTGTTTACTTTTCTCCACTTTCTCCAACTGATCCTCTTGTTTCCTCCATGCACGAATCATCTTTTCAGTTGGAGGCGGCCCAAAATGTCTCTCCGCTGCCCTGTTTCCATGCTCTTTGGCGTACTTTATCACCTCTAGTTTAAAAGGAATTTTATAGGAAAGCCTTTTCTGCTTTGACATCGCTCAGAAATGTACGGTACAATATGCAGCAGGAGACTACGGTAATTTTCTGCAATAGAATACAGTAATGGAAGAACTGTTAGCACTACAATTATGGGGGTACTGTAGCTAAGAACATCAGTGGATGACAATGTTATTGGGGGGATCTGCCACTAACACAATGTTATGGGGCGATATGCTGCTGACATACAGTACTGTACTTGTTGGGAAAGGGGGGGATCCAATGACACTTTAAGGCGTCATCCAGACATCCATGGAGCATGGTCCGTGAAATCCCGTCCTGCTGAGTGCACGAAGGGCACAGCGTCATAGCAACCAATGATGCCATGCGCTTCGTGCACTCAGCAGGACGGCAAGCTGGGATATCATGGACAGTGCTCCACGGATGTCTGCATGATGCCTTAATAAGGGGGGTCACTTTATTAGGAGTGAGCTCACTTTATTAAGAGGGGGCACTTTATTAGGAGTGAGCTCACTTTATTACGGTAGGAGTGAGCTCACTTTATTAGGAGTGAGCTCACTTTATTAGGAGTGAGCTCACTTTATTAGGAGTGAGCTCACTTTATTAGGAGTGAGCTCACTTTATTACCGTAAGAGTGAGCTCACTTTATTAGGAGTGAGCTCACTTTATTAGGAGTGAGCTCACTTTATTAGGAGGGGGGGCACTTTATTAGGAGGGGGGGCACTTTATTAGGAGGGGGGGCACTTTATTAGGGGGGGGGCACTTTATTAGGAGGGGGGGCTGTCAAGATTGGCGTTATGCACATTTCCTTCCCCCCACTTTATATTTAAAATGCTGAAAGACATCCCTAAGGAATGCCAGTGTGAATAAAGTGCCACCCATTATAATAAAGTGATGTGCCCTGCTAGAAAGACATCCCTAAGGACCCCACTGTTAATAAAGTGCCCACTTTATTAGGAAGTGGGCACTTTATTAACAGTGGGGTCCTTAGGGATGTCTTTCTGGCAGGGCACATCACTTTATTATTATGGGTGGCACTTTATTCACACTGGCATTCCTTAGGGATGTCTTTCAGCATTTTAAACAAAGTGGGGGGAAGGAAATAACGCCGCCTGCACACACATTACCGGTGCTCCAGCGACAGCGATCCTCTCACGAGTCTGAGACGAGGGGCGGAGCAGACTTCCCTGTCACACATGCCAGCTCCGCCCCTCGTCTTCCTGCTCCTGCGCTGCGACCTCCTCTCCAGTCTCCATTTGGCTCCTACATACAGCGCAGGCCGGCCGGTCTAAAACCCAGCACTTACTGAGGCCGGCCGGCCCGCCCGTACCAGACACCCGGACCGCTTCCCGCCGCTTGCCTCCAGCTGCCTGCCGCTTGCCTCCAGCTGCCCAACACTCGCCTCCCGCTGCCCGCCGCTTGCATGACATGTGAGCGCTGCGAGCGCTACAGACAGGTACCGGATTTGCTTTTTCAGCCCAGATTTCACCTATATTCACCCCATAAGACGCACTAACTTTCCCCCCCCCCATTTTGGGGGGGGAAAAAGTGCGTCTTATAGGGCGAAAAATACGGTACAAATAAAGACAATCATCTACTGATGTTCCTGAGAGGGATAGTATTATCGAGAGATTATATTGTTATGCATATCCGATGGGTGCATTATGGTTTTATTGGTAATGTTGATTCATATGACTGGATTAGATCCATTTTGGATCACGTATATTAATGATTGTATGAATATGACTGAGTACTATTTTATATATGTAATATTTCTATTGATATAATCTTTTCGTCTTTCTTCTATGCACGATACTATTATTTAACTGTATGATTATGGCACTGGTTATTAATGCGGTTCTACCGCTATGAACCCTGAGCACATTACACGTTTATTATTATTGTTACTATGTATCAACTATAGGGCCTCATTATGGTAGCCACTATTGTGGCTCTATCTGTACGGACCCCTTATATGTCACCTTTTTTATTATTTTTTGTTATATGATATGTCATTATATGTGCATATCAGGTAGTCACGTCACTAATGGTTATACTTATGATTATGTCATAGTTATTACGCATTGATGCATTTCATAGGCCCATTGATGCTTTCTTCTTATATGATAATTCCTGTGGGTGTGGGGCCTGGTGAGGTCACGACTGGTGTGTACCTGTAGCATTGTGGCAATTGCGTGATCACGTCCCGCCCTCCTGTCTCTGGTTGAGACATGGATTGCGGCTCACCTGCGTTCCACGGGGGTCGCGGGGTGCGCATGCGCTGGGTGACGCCATCTCGATGCGCTCCGGTTCGTCTGCCTTAGTCGCCGCGCATGCGCGGCGCGCGGACGTGGACGCGCTGAAAGATGGCAGCTGCCTATCATGGAGCCTCCCGCGCCCGTTTGTGTGGTCCACAGATGTGCCGAATCCAGGTAATTTTGATCCATTGTCCCACCCCCATCACGTCCTATATATACCCTGTCTATGCAATGCAAAGTACCTCCTGACGAAGCCGTGAGGTGAAACGCGCGTCGAGGTCCCGCGCCCAGGGTCTGTCATCTCAACTGCCGCCATGTCCTCAGGTACAGGTCTGCATTAGCATGTGCTAGATTTATGTGGGGTCCCCTGTATGTGTCCTCACCAGGTTCCATACATTCAGGCGTCTACTAATTGTATTTTTTTAGCCTAGTCATTATCTTACCATTACATTGGATTGACAGTGACGCCCACATTATTAGGGCATATCAGCTGAGACTTTGGGTTCACCCACTATCTGTGGTGCCGTGTGTACCATACCCCTATTGGGGTGACCACCATATCAGATATCTTTTGGGGTTCCCAGAGCCTCAGTCTTTACCCTATCTTTTTGACCGTACCTTACTGCACATCAATCTGTGCAGGTCCATGGTGCTCCTTTTGAATGTACTTACCCTGTGCTTTTCCGTGTACTGTATTATAACATCCCGTTGTTCTCCATCTTTTACATTTTATAATAAATGATATTTTTTGATACAATATTCCACTTGGTTGGTTTTTAGCTAACCTCAGGGTAGACTATCAGTAACAGATCAGTACTGATCAGCTGAGATCAGTTCTGGTCCTGGAACTTCACAGCTCCGTCCATTGTATAGTGGACAGATACAGTTACTGCAGCACTCATCCCATTGAAGTGAACGGTAACTAGTTCCGTCCACTACACAGTGGACAAATATCTCAGCATATTTGCCAGGTTTGTGGCCGGATCTCCACCTTGTCCCCATTATAGTCACTGAGGCCAGCGGGTATCATGTAGCATCTGGCAAAGCCGGATCCAGAGAGCCCCAGTGGGCTATGTGAAAGTATACTTGGGGTATAATACCATCCAGTGATGAGTTCATGATAGACTTCCAGAAGGTTGGAACATTCCAGAACATTCTGTCCATCTAAAAGCCGTATTCCAGTCCTTGGGGTCAAATACTCAGTTCAAATCTTTTACCCACCCTTTGGAGGAGTGCGATCGGCTATGTTAAGCCATTGCCTCTATCCATTTGGCACGCCTTTTTGTGCCGACTTTAAACGGCACAACAGTTTACCCAGTTGCTTAATGTTTTTGTTTTCAATATTTTTCTTTTACTGTAAGATTATTTACTTTTGGGGATCAATCTGCTCTCTCTTTTAAATAGTTGCAGGTCATGGCCTGATTGGGAGGTTCGGGTGGGCTCCTTCTGGTGGCACCCCATCATACATTAGCTTTCTTACCTTCCATTTTGTTATGTATAAAATCATAACCCACAATGTGAGGGGATTCAATTCCCCACAAAAATTATAAGAGGCATGCGCCCGACATTCTCTGCCTGCAGGAGTCGCACTTTACTGCTTCCTCACACCCAAAATATTTCCTCCCACACTACACCAGGTGTTTTTCCTCTACATACTACTCTAAAAGTAGCGGAGTAATTACTTTACTTAAAAACTAATTTTCATTCTCTGTAACACAATCTATCATAGACCCCGAGGGTCGTTATGTGATCTTGGTAGGCACCTATAGGGACGAAACATTGTGTATAGCTAATGTATATGCCCCGACGGAAGACCCCATAGCCTTCTTCTACCATATTAGGAGGATTATTGAATCCCTCACTTAGCATAAACTTTTATGGTGCGGGGTCTTGGACCACTCTTCTCCCCTCCCCCAGCCTTGCCCAGCAGCTGTATCGGTCCAAATCAGTCAGGTAATGGAATCCCTCTCACTTGCTGATACTTTGAGGGAGCATAACAGTTCGCAAAGGAGTTATACTTTCTATTCCCCAGCACATAATACAGTTGCAAGAAAAAGTATGTGAACCCTTTGCAATGATATGGATTTCTGCACAAATTGGTCATAAAATGTGATCTAATCTTCATCTAAGTCACAACAATAGACAATCAGAGTGCTTAACCCCTTAAGGACACAGCCTTATTTGCACAAAAAAAATACCTAATTAAAAAAAAATGGAAAAATTTGAAAGTTTCAGTTTCTCTACTTCTGTAATACATAGTAATACCCCCCAAAATTGTGATGACTTTACATTCCCCATATGTCTACTTCATGTTTGAATTATTTTGGGAATTATATTTTATTTTTTGGGGATGTTATAAGGCTTAGAAGTTTAGAAGCAAATCTTGAAATTTTTCAGAAATTTACAAAAACCCAATTTTTAGGGATTTCAGGTCTGAAGTCACATTGCGAGGCTTACATAATATAAACCACCCAAAAATGACCCCATCTAAGAAACTACACCCCTCAAGGTATTCAAAACTGATTTTACATACATTGTTAACCCTTTAGGTGTTGCACAAGAGTTATTGGCAAATGGGGATGAAATTTAACCCCTTAAGGACACAGCCTTTTTACACCTTAGGACCAGGCCATTTTTTGCAAATCTGACCAGTGTCACTTTAAGTGCTGATAACTTTAAAACGCTTTGACTTATCCAGGCCGTTCTGACATTGTTTTTAATTAAGTCAAAAAAATATTTTTTTTTGCACCAAAAAATACCTAATTTAACAAAAAATGTTAAAAATTAGCAAATTTCAAAGTTTCAGTTTCTCTACTTCTGTAATACATAGTAATACCCCCAAAAATTGTGATGACTTTACATTCCCCATATGTCTACTTCATGTGTGAATTATTTTGGGAATGATATTTTATTTTTTGGGGATGTTATAAGGCTTAGAAGTTTAGAAGCAAATCTTGAAATTTTTCTGAAATTTACAAAAACTCAATTTTTAGGGACCAGTTCAGGTCTGAAGTCGCTTTGCGAGGCTTACATAATAGAAACCACCCTAACCCTAACCTAAATAATTGTAAAAAAAAAAGTATACTTATTAGATATTGCCGCGTCCGTAAGAATCTCCTCTATAACAATATCCCATGACCTAACTACCCAGATTAACCGCTATTTTTGGCACTTTTCCATTTCAGTCAGTTTTTTCCGGTAACAAAACAAGGGTTAACAACCAAACAAAAGTTAAAATTTATTACCCTGATACTGCAGTTTACAGAAACGCCACATTTGTGGTCGTAAACTGCTGTATCCGTAAAAGGGAGGCCGCAAAAGGAAAGGACCGACATGGTTTCTGGAAGGCCGATTTTGATGGCCTTTTTTATTGACACCATATCCCTTTTGAAGCCCCCCTGATGCCCCCCTAGAGTAAAAACTCCCTAAAAGTGACCCCATCTAAGAAACTACACCCCTCAAGGTATTCAAAACTGATTTTACATATGTTGTTAACCCTTTAGGTGTTGCACAAGAGTTATTGGCAAATGGGGATGAAATTTGAGAATTTCATTTTTCTGTCTAATATTTCATTTTTACACATTTTTTCCACTAACAAAGCAAGGGTTAACAGCCAAACAAGACTGTATCTTTATTGCCCTGACTCTGCAGTTTACAGAAACACCCAATATGTGGCCGTAAACTACTGTACGGCCACACAGCGGGGCGTAGAGTGAAAGGTGCGCCGTATGGTTTTTGGAAGGTTGATTTTTATGGACTGGTTTATTTACACCATGTCCCATTTGAAGCCCCCTGATGCACCCCTGGAGTAGAAACTCCCTAAGAGTGACCCCATCTAAGAAACTACACCCCTCAAGGTATTCAAAACTGGTTTTACATACGTCGTTAACCCTTTAGGTGTTGCACAAGAGTTATTGGCAAATGGGGATGAAATTAGAAAATTTCTTTTTTTTGTCTAATTTTCCATTTTAACCCATTTTTTCCACTAACAGAAAAGATCAGGGCCCTGAGGACTGCCTCATAGAACTGGAGGAATGTCCTTGTGCTGCCAGCGCTTCGGGATAGTACAAAACAGTTGTACATGGCAACCTGTACCAAGTAGACCGCAACTTTTTTGTACCATGCCCGGGTTTTGCGCATGGCGTTATATGGCTTGAGGACTTGATCCGAGAGATCAACTCCTCCCATATACCAATTGTAGTCGACTGATACAATCTGGCTTGAGGACCGTTGCCGCGGTACCTCGCACAGGGACAGGAGTGATGCCAATACCATGGAGGGGGTGGGCAGTGAGGCCGCGTTGATTTTTCCACACGGTCCCACAAGCGGACGTGGATCTGGCGGCAAGGGACTGGAACAAGGGGATACTGGCATAAAAGTTATCCACGTAAAGGTAGTAACCCTTATCCAGCAGTGGGTACATAAGGTCCCACACAAGTTTCCCAGTAACACCCAGAGTGGGGGGACATTCTGGGGGTTGAATCCAGGAATCTCGCCCCTCGTATACACAAAATTTGTAAATGTACCCTGAGGTACTCTCACAAATTTTGTATAGCTTCACGCCATACCTCACCCGCTTGGAGGGCACATACTGGCGGAAAATGAGTCTCCCCTTGAACGCAATTTTTGGGATGTCTGGTGTGAATCGCTTTCTTGAGGTCATGCCACAGCATCTCAATCGGGTTGAGGTCAGGACTCTGACTGGGCCACTCCAGAAGGCGTATTTTCTTCTGTTTAAGCCATTCTGTTGTTGATTTACTTCTATGCTTTGGGTCGTTGTCCTGTTGCAACACCCATCTTCTGTTGAGCTTCAGCTAGTGGACAGATGGCCTAAAGTTCTACTGCAAAATGTCTTGATAAACTTGGGAATTCATTTTTCCTTCGATGATGGCAATCCGTCCAGGCCCTGTTGCAGCAAAGCAGTTCCAAACCATTATGCCCCCACCACCATACTTCACAGTTGGGATGATGTTTTGATGTTGGTGTGCTGTGCCTCTTTTTCTCCACAAATAGTTATTGTGTGTTTCTACAGGATGGCCACTCCTAGGGAGAGTAGCAGCAGTGCTGAACTTTCTCCAATTATAGACAATTTGTCTTACCATGGACTTATGAATAGCAAGGCTTTTGGAGATACTTTTATAACCCTTTCCAGCTTTATGCAAGTCAACAATTCTTAATTGTAGGTCTTCTGAAAGCTCTTTTGTGCGAGTCATCATTCACATCAGGCAATGCTTCTTGTGAAAAGCAAACCCGGAACTGGTGTGTGTTTTTTATAGGGCAGGGCAGCTGTAACCAACACCTCCAATCTCATCTCATTGATTGGACTCCAGTTGGCTGACACCTCACTCCAATTAGCTCCTGGAGATGTCATTAGTCTAGGGGTTCACATACTTTTTCCACCTGTACTGTGAATGCTTACATGGTCGGCTCAATAAAAACATGGTAACATTTAATTTTTTGTGTGTTATTAGTTTAAGCAGACTGTGATTGTCTATTGTTGTGACTTAGATGAAGATCAGATCATATTTTATGACCAATTTGTGCAGAAATCCATATAATTCCAAAGGGTTCACATACCTTTTTCTTGCAACTGTATGCATTTATATGGTTCTTGCCTCTGCGACCATCCTGCCCTATTTACTTTACTCTAGGCATATAGTCTCACCCTGGTCTGGTCACGATATGGTCATGGTAGAATTAGCTCTCATGGGCCCCAGCCATGCTCCCTATACATGGAGACTCAACAAGTCACAATTCATGAGCAGCTCCAAATTGATCTGCAGAACTTCTTTGCTGATAATACCACTCCAGAGACTAACCCTATGTTATTATGGCTTACCCACAAAGCTTTTATTAGGGGCAAGCTGGTGGGAGTACCATCCCGGCTAAAAAAGGAGACTCCACGCAACTTGCACTAGAAGCTAAGCTAGGTCGATTAATTAGAGCTTATCAACAACGCCCCTCCCTGTATCTGCTTAAAGCGGTGAAAGACACTAAGCTACAACTGAATATGCTATTGTCTAACAACACAGAAAAAGCTCTCCGCTGGACTGCCTCCTATTATTATAAATATGCTAATAAACCTGATGGGATGCTAGCCCATCAACGGAAGGTCAGGCAGAAGATTAACCAGGTTTACCAGATCCGTACCCGAAATGGCTGTACTACCTCCAATGCCGATACTGTTTACGATACCTTCCAGTCGTACTATCAACACCTCTATTCCAGACCTCAAACGGCTCCTGGGGCCACGGGGGATGAGTTCCTGAAAGTGTCACGATAGGTAGGTAAACGGGGAAATAACCAAACACGGGAAAACAAACAGAACAAATGACTAGGCCCAAAAAGCTAGGGAGAAAAGGCTCACCTCCTAGCGATCCCTAAAAGCTTTCCCTAAACTGCTGTGCCCATGTGCATACACTTAGGGTGGATATGCACATGCCTAAACCTAAACACCCTGGGCAAACCCTAAGCAGCAGGGAAAAGGGAAGAGGCAACCTGCTTCTTCAAATCAAGAGGAAGCAAGCGTCTCCCTAGAGGCCTAGATAAAACACACATAGGGAAATGTAGGAGAGGACTTATCTTGAGCAGAGCTGGAGCAGACGATCCACCACAAATCAAGAGCTCCCAGGAAAGAACTATAACCCACCCATGCCACTGGGGGAAGGAGAGATAAATAGCCTCATGAACAATGAAACCCAGTACACCTGAGGGAAGGTGCATCCATCTCAAACCCAAATCAAAATAAACAAAGAAGTCAGACATGTGCAGCCAGTCTGACAGATCTTCGCACATTCACAGGGCAAGGAGTGACAGACAGCAACCCCTCTCCCTAGGGTTTCTAACATGGCATTGACTAACCTATGTGGTTCCATCACCCCGGAAAAGGTGGAGTACACCATCAAAACATAAAAAATGGGAAAGGCCCCGGGGCCAGATTGGTTCTCAGCACTTTATTGTAAAAAAATTTGCCTCCCTGTTGGTCCCACAGTATTACTCCAGTATTGTAATTATTTATTTAGGGGCCACACCCCCTTCAGAGTTCCTTTCTGCCTAGAATCACTGTCATTCCTAAACCGAACAAAGACCCTTTACTGCCCTCTAATTACAGGCCTATCTCCCTACTCAATTTAGACAATAAAATCTTTACTTCTATCCTAGCTCATCGTCTTAATAGGTTACTACCTGACATCATACACAAGGACCAGGTGGCCTTTATACCAGGTAGGGAAGCCCCAGACAATATTTGAAAAATATTAAATATAATACAAGAGGCTAACAAGACTCGTACACCTCAAGCTATTATAAATATAGATATCGAAAAAGCTTTTGATACCCTAGATTGGGATTATTTCTCCAAAGTTATGACTACTATGGGTATTGGGGGCTCATTTCTGAGGGCCATTCGCTCCTTGTATTCTACCCCTGATGTATATCTAAAACTTCCTGCATCCTATTTTTCACCCATTAAGATTCAGAGGGGAACACGTCTGGGGTGTCCATTGTCACCGCCGTTATTTTCTCTCGCCATGGAACCCCTAGCTATTCGTTTCAGATTGCATCCCGATATAACAGGACACCCTGTATGTGACTACCAACACAAACTAAGTCTTTTTGCCGATGACCTCATTCTTACCATTACCAATCCTGTAATTTCCTTCCTGTCACTGTTGAAGGTCTTGGGTTCCTTTTCCGCAGCCTCGGGACTCTCCATCAACCAATCTAAATCTCAACTTCTCCCTTGTAATTTAACACCCCAGATCCGGTCCCTTTTACTACAAAACTTCCAATTTCAAATTAAACATAACTTTATCCCCTATCTGGGAATATCCCTAACAGGATTGACAAGGTCTAAAAAAAAAATTATCCCCCTCTCTACTGTAAATTTAGAGAGGACCTTAGAGGCTGGCGTTCCCTTTCAGTTTCTTGGGTGGGTAGAATCCATATCATTAGGATGGTGGTCCTACCCAGACTGTTGTACTTGTTTAGAACCCTCCCTGTGCCGGTGCCCACTTAAAATTTTAAAACAGCTGCAAACTGATATTCAAAAATGTATATGGGCAGATAAACGCCCACGTATAGCTATGCGCACAATGTGTCGCCATAAATCCCAGTGAGGCCTTTCTTTTCCTGATCTTCACAAATACTATAAAGCTGCTAGGCTAGCACAATTGTTTCTGACACATCTTAACCCTAGGGAGCAATCATTGTGGATTGTGTTGGAGCATTATTTACCCCATATTCGTGGAAGGCTTTGATTTGGTCAACCCGTCCATTACCGTCTAATGTCTGGCCCAACTCTTTACTATCCCACTACTCGTTATTGCTTTGGAGGTCGGTCAGGTTTAAGTCTTCTATCTCACCATTAGTGCATGTTTTGGGAAATCCCGCTTTTCTGCCTGGCCTTCAAGATCATGGATTTATTTGGTGGAAATCCAATAAATTATGCACCCTACACAGGTTCCTAGTAAGAGGTAAGCTTATCTCTCTGGCTGACTTCAGGGAGAGATTTAACCTTCCAATGAGAGAACTATACAATGCCAACCAGATTTTCTCATTCTTATCTTCTATTCAAATGTCTACTGGCACCATCGGTTATACTCGCTTTGAACGCTCTATAGCCTACTCATTATACAAACTGTCCAGGATATATGGTCTACTGTCCAGAATATATGGAATACTTAATGATGTAGCCGAGGGTTCCAAGTTAACTTGCATGAAAGCTTGGTAGGAGGATTTGGAGGTACCCAACTTCTCGATGGTTCCAGCGCTCCCAGACACTCACTAAAGGCTCTTGGCAAACCACCTTAGCTGAAACATCTATACAAATATTTCATAGTACCTACATGGTTCCAGCTAGATTGCACCGCATATACTCTGATGTTTCCTCCAGATGCTTCCACAATTGCAATACCGAGGGTACTATGTTACACATATGGTGGACTTGCCCACTAGTTAAAAACTTCTGGGGAAGAATCTGCTCTCTTGTGTCGGCTGTGTTGGGTTACCAGTCTCCTGTCTCCTTACCGCTTTGCCTCCTGGGGACAAACCGTTCTGGTTGACGTTCGCTAATTTAAGCTGTCCCAATTTATTCTTTTAGCTGCCAGAATTCATATAGCTTTTAAATGGCGCTCGGCCTCACTTAGTTTTCAGGCTATACTAGATAGAATCAATAAGATACTTTTATTTGAATGATTAGATAGACGAGATAGACAAGGCGGCAAATCATAATGAGGTGGTTATTATGGGGGACTTCAACTACCCAGATATAGACTGGGAAACTGAAACTTGTATATCTCATAAAGGAAACAGGTTCTTGGCAATAACCAAAGACAATTACCTCTCCCAACTGGTTCAGGACCCGACTAGAGGGACGGCCATACTGGACTTAGTATTAACCAATAGGCCTGACAGAACAACAGACGTGCAGGTTGGGGAACACCTGGGAAATAGTGACCACAAAGTAATAACCTTCCAATTATCATTCAAAAGAGCGTTTCTACAGGGAGGAACAAAAATACCAAACTTCAAAAAAGCTAAATTTAGCCAACTAAGAGAGGCCATAGGCCTAACTAAATGGGATAAAGTCCTCACAAATAGAAATACAGCCACAAAATGGGATATCTTTAAAAGCATCCTAAAATCTCATTGTGAGAGGTACATACCGTATGGGAATAAAAGGTTAAGGAACAAAAAGAAACCAATGTGGATAAACAGAACTGTAAAGAAAGCAATAAATGACAAAAAGAAAGCATATAAAACACTAAAACAGGAAGGTAGCACGGAAGCACTGAAAAACTATAAGGAAAAAAATAGAACATGTAAAAAACAAATAAAAGCGGCCAAACTAGAGACCGAGAGATTAATTGCCAAAGAGAGTAAAACTAACCCTAAAATGTTCTTCAATTATATAAATGTTAAAAATTATAAATCTGAAGGTGTCGGCCCGTTAAAGAGTAATGAGGGGGGAGTCGCAGAGAGCGACGAGGAGAAAGCAAAGCTGTTAAATATTTTTTTCTCCAATGTATTTACTGAGGAAAATAAACTGTCAGATGACATGCCGAATGTTGAAATAAATTCCCCATTAAAAGTGTCCTGTCTGACCCAGGAAGATGTGCAACAGCGACTTAAAAATATTAAAATAGACAAATCACCAGGACCGGATGGCATACACCCCCGTATCCTAAGGGAATTAAGTAATGTCATAGCCAGACCCTTATTTCTGATATTTGCAGATTCTATATTGACAGGGAATGTCCCACAGGATTGGCGCATGGCAAATGTGGTGCCAATATTCAAAAAGGGTCCAAAAACAGAGCCTGGAAACTATAGGCCGGTAAGTTTAACATCTGTTGTGAGTAAACTGTTTTGAAGGTTTTCTGAGAGATGCTATCTTAGAGCATCTTAACGGAAATAAGCAAATAACGCCATATCAGCATGGCTTCGTGAGGGATCGGTCATGTCAAACAAATTTAATCAGTTTCTATGAGGAGGTAAGTTCTAGACGTGACAGCGGCGAATCAATGGATGTCGTGTATCTGGACTTCTCCAAAGCATTTGACACTGTACCACATTAAAAGGTTAGTATATAAAATGAGAATGCTCGGACTGGGAGAAAACGTCTGTGAGTGGGTAAGTAACTGGCTCAATGGTAGAAAACAGAGGGTGGTTATTAATGGTAAATACTCAGATTGGGTCACTGTCACTAGTGGAGTACCTCAGGGGTCAGTATTGGGCCCTATTCTCTTCAATATATTTATTAATGATCTTGTAGAAGGCTTGCATAGTAAAATATCAATTTTCGCAGATGACACTAAACTGTGTAAAGTAATTAACACTGAAGAGGACAGTATACTACTACAGAGCGATCTGGATAGATTGGAGGCTTGGGCAGATAAGTGGCAGATGAGGTTTAACACTGACAAATGTAAAGTTATGCACATGGGAAGGAATAATGCAAGTCACCCGTACTTATTAAATGGTAAAACACTCGGTAACACTGACATGGAAAAAGATCTAGGAATTTTAATAAACAGCAAACTAAGCTGCAAAAAACGGTGTCAGGCAGCTGCTGCCAAGGCCAATAAGATAATGGGTTGCATCAAAAGGGGCATAGATGCCCGTGATGAGAACATAGTCCTACCACTTTACAAATCATTAGTCAGACCACACATGGAGTACTGTGTACAGTTCTGGGCTCCAGTGAACAAAGCAGACATAGCAATGCTGGAGAGGGTCCAGAGGAGGGCAACTAAAGTAATAACTGGAATGGGGCAACTACAGTACCCTGAAAGATTATCAAAATTAGGGTTATTCACTTTAGAAAAAAGACGACTGAGAGGAGATCTAATTAATATGTATAAATTTATCAGGGGTCAGTACAGAGATCTATCCCACCATCTATTTATCCCCAGGACTGTGACTGTGACGAGGGGACATCCTCTGCGTCTGGAGGAAAGAAGGTTTGTACACAAACATAGAAGAGGATTCTTTACAGTAAGAGCAGTGAGACTATGGAACTCTCTGCCTGAGGAGGTGGTGATGGTGAGTACAATAAAGGAATTCAGGAGGGGCCTGGATGTATTTCTGGAGCGTAATAATATTACAGGCTATAGCTACTAGAGAGGGGTCGTTGATCCAGGGATTTATTCTGATTGCCTGATTGGAGTCGGGAAGGAATTTTTATTCCCCTAAAGTGAGGAAAATTGGCTTCTACCTTACAGGTTTTTTTTTTGCCTTCCTCTGGATCAACTTGCAGGATGACAGGCCGAACTGGATGGACAAATGTCTTTTTTCGGCCTTATGTACTATGTTACTATTTATTAACCGCCAACGTACTGACACTTATGTGGCCTTTGAGAAACTCGGGGAGCCCTGCTGTCCTCCCCTCATTCTACTGATCTCCGCTACTGTATTACTTTATAGCACACCCTCAATGTCATAAAGTTATTTTATTAACTGATGATTTACAATCCCCACTGTACTTCAATGTTTATTTCTTTTGTTTTATTCATGAAATATTACTAGATTTTTCCCTTTACTTACTTATGTTTTTATCCATGATTTTTTTTTACCTTGTTTTTGTTACTCTTTATAATACAAAATGTATTATGATTCTTTTTGCATAGTCATTTACCCAAATAAATTACTTTTGAAACCAAATCTTTTACCCAGTTCAGAAGATGGGATCTCTTTTGTACCTCTGTGACTTTCATTAGAATCGCATAAATGTTCCTAGGATAGTTCCCAACCATCCTGATTCTTCATTACTGTCCTGCCATCCTGGACATTTGCCTACATGTCTCACTATGTCTGTCTCGCCCTAAGTGTGTTCTGATAACCGCTATTAGCAAGAGCTGAAGGACCTGTAGGCAGGATGGGTGGAGCTCAGCAGTGTAGTGTTGAAGTGATGAAGGACCTGTGATGACATCACTGTCATGTGATCGAGGTGGACTCAGCAGTGGAGAGCCAAAGAGGTGGTAAAGGATCTGTGATGTCATGCCGAGCTTTGTGTGGATGAGAAGAAAGTCAAGAAGTATGGATTCAATGTCATGGTCTTACCTTCTTGCTGCTCTCCTTCGTTTGACATGTGCTGGCGGCCATCTTGGTTTCTGGGTTTCTTGTAGCCTCCCACCCTGCGGCTTCTCCTTCCCACTGGGAGGAGCTGGATGCCTAGCTCATATATATAGGAGGTCTGTGGCTTCAGTTCCTTGCTTGGTCCTCCTGTGTTCACATGCTTCTAAGACTGCTGCTGCTTCTGGTTCCTGATCCTGGCTTCGTCTGACTACCCTGCTGGTTCCTGATCCAGGCTTCGTCTGACTACCCTGCTGGTTCCTGATCCAGGCTTCGTCTGACTACCCTTCTGGTTCCTGACCTCTGGCTTCGCAAGACCCTGCTTCGGTTTAGCCATCCGTTTGGACTTTTGCCTTACAGCTTGATTTTCAATAAAGCCTTCTTATTTCCACTTATCTCTTGTTGTACGTCTGGTTCATGGTTCCATGACATTAGGACCAAGCCATGAATTCTGACGGTACAGGGCCATCCTCGCTGCCTACGCTGGTTGCCAGACTTGATCAGCAGGATCACCTGTTGGGTCGGTTCGCTGTGGCGTTGCAAACCCTGCTTGAACGCACGGCTCATTTAGCTTCCGTTGCCGATGGGTCGGTTGTCGCTCCTGGGCCCGCTCCTACTGCCGCTCCGGTTGTTGCGCCAGAGTCTACCCCGACACCTGTTGCTGCGCCTGCGGTGTTTCGGGGTATGACCGGTTCTGCCCCCCTTCCACAGCGCTTTGGGGGAGAGCCAACTCAGTGCCGAGGTTTCCTTAACCAGGTGGGCATTTATTTAGAGTTGCTGCCACATGCCTTTCCTACTGAGAGATCAAAGGTGGGCTTCTTGATCTCGCTGCTCTCGGACAAGGCCTTGGCCTGGGCCAGCCCTTTATGGGAGAACAACAATCCGGTGGTTGCCGAGTTTTCCGGTTTTGTTGCTTCTGTTCGGAAGGTATTCGATGTGCCGGCTCATGCTGCCTCTGCTGCGAAGCTCCTTATGTCCATCAGACAGGGTTCACGATCCGTAGCTGAATACGCCATTGAGTTTCGTACCCTGGCAGCAGAGGTGGGCTGGAATAATGAGGCTCTGGTCGCTGCTTTCTCTCATGGTCTCTCGGATGCCTTGAAGGATGAGGTTGCAGCTAAGGACCTACCAGTGGAGCTCGAGTCTCTTATTTCTTTCCTGATTTTGATTGACACCAGACTCAGGGAGAGACCTTCCTTTAAGGAGAACCTGCGGAGGTCTTCTAACAGATTGGCGCCTACGTTTGCTGTCCCACCCGTGCCTCCCTCTCCTCCCACGCCTCCTGGGGATGACTTGTCTGGGGGTGAACCCATGCAGCTGGGGTTTGCTCGCCTGTCCGAGGGGGAGAGGGCACTTCGGAGACCGCGTATAGTTGTCCACCCGCAACCTCAACCTTCGAGTGCCCACTCCCAAGCTGGCGCCTCGCTTTGTTGGTCCCTTCCGAGTGCTTCGCAGGGTAAACCCGGTAGCCTATGCCCTTGCGCTTCCTCCTGGCACGCGGATCTCCAACGTGTTTCATGTCTCCCTGTTGAAGCCACTGGTGTGTAATCGTTTCACTTCCTCGGTTCCTCGGCCTCGTCCGGTCCAGGTGGGCAATCGTGAGGAGTATGAGGTGAGCAATATCCTGGACTCACGCCTGGTCCGCGGTCGGGTGCAGTTTTTGGTCCATTGGCGTGGTTATGGTCCAGAGGAGCGTTCCTGGGTTCCCTCCGCAGATGTCCATGCTCCTGCCTTGCTCCGAGCCTTCCACGCACGCTTCCCTCAGAAACCGTTCTTTACTCCGCGGAGGAGGGGCCCTTGAGGGGGAGGTACTGTCATGATCTTACCTTCTTGCTGCTCTCCTTCGTTTGACATGTGCTGGCGGCCATCTTGGTTTCTGGGTTTCTTGTAGCCTCCCACCCTGCGGCTTCTCCTTCCCACTGGGAGGAGCTGGATGCCTAGCTCATATATATAGGAGGTCTGTGGCTTCAGTTCCTTGCTTGGTCCTCCTGTGTTCGCATGCTTCTAAGACTGCTGCTGCTTCTGGTTCCTGATCCTGGCTTCGTCTGACTACCCTGCTGGTTCCTGATCCAGGCTTCGTCTGACTACCCTGCTGGTTCCTGATCCAGGCTTCGTCTGACTACCCTTCTGGTTCCTGACCTCTGGCTTCGCAAGACCCTGCTTCGGTTTAGCCATCCGTTTGGACTTTTGCCTTACAGCTTGATTTTCAATAAAGCCTTCTTATTTCCACTTATCTCTTGTTGTACGTCTGGTTCATGGTTCCATGACATTCAATTTAAGAGCCAGGGAAATGCTCCTATTATGTCCTCTGATATTGCATAATAGTCTGGACATGTTGGGCGTTGTAATTCTCTCCTCTTATCCCTCGTCCCTGTAATGTCATCTGATATCACATAATAGCCTGATCATGCTCAGGGCTGTGGAGTCGGTTGATAAATGGTCCGACTCCTCAGTTTTTGGTACTTCCGACTCCCCGACTCCTCTGTATTTAATATGCAAATGTGTTTTTTATACATTCCTTGAAGGAAAGAAAGGCAACATACATGTCATTACCACAGAACTACTGGCTAGGAAGCCGCTGCCCTCTCCTTTGTGTGCTGATCTTCTGCTGAAGATAGGGCAGTGGGAGGATCCAGGAAGGGGCAGGGGTAGGGGCATTTATTTTAAAACATGATTTCCCGAGTAGAATCCCATAGTCATGTTTAAAGTTTAAGCTAACAATCTGAGTTTACACGTTTTTATAGCCTTAGCTGAATGACAGCAGTTTTTCAAATGGTTTGCAGTCTTGAACTATTGACTATCCATTCCCTTCACGTATACAAGTGTCTAGTCCTGCAAAAAACATATTTACTTAATCAGTGAGAGGCTAGGTTAACCATGGGTGTTGTGTTCCCTGTAACAGCGGAACACAACACAATGGAAAGTATTGCCGCTCCTTAACTGTGCGTTGCGTGCCATATAGTGAAGCATATGAAAAGCATGCTTCTTCATGGTCACTTAACGTGTTCGTTTTGCGGTAACGTGATGCACTGCATGCATTGGCCTTTATTCTTACAGTAGAGAAGTACCGTATTTTTCACAAAAGTGGGGGGAAAATAGCAGTGCGTCTTATGGGGGCGAATGCTGCGACCGTCCGGTGAATAGGCTGGGGGCCGGCATCTGTTTCTGTAATGGCAGTGGGGCCCGGTGCAGTCACTGTATTCTACTACACCGGGCCCCGCTCACTGTAGTATACGGTAATTATATCTATCTTGTGGGTATTGTTAAAGTATTCCAATCATCCTAAATCTAGCTCTGTACTACTTACTATTAACTTATTGGCAGTCAGGACGCCGGGTGGGCACTCGTAGCATAGCTCACTCTGTCACGCGCCCGCTCTGCCCACTTTATGAATGAAGCAGGCACCTGGCCCCGCTGCCATTACAGATGCCGGCCCCCATTCACTACACAGGGACACTGTTATGGGGGGGGATCTGCGGATGACACATAAGATAAGATGCTATATAAGTGTCATCTACAGATGCCCCCACAATGATCCCCCATAATAGTGCCACCCACAGATGCCCCCATAACAGTGCTAACCACAGATGCCCCCATAACAGTGCCACCCACAGATGCCCCCATAACAGTGCCATCCACAGACCACCATTAGTTCCAAACCCACCAAAAGCACACCTTTTGGTTAAAAATATATTTTTTCTTACTTTCCTCCTCAAAAACCTAGGTGCGTCTTATAGGGCGTAAAATACGGTAATTAATTATAACTTTTTGTGAATTAGGACATTTAAACTTGCTTTTTTAAATTCCAATTAAAATCTAGTAGGAGTCGGAGTCGGTTCATTTTTTGCCGACTCCGACTCCAGGTACCCAAAATTGCCTCCGACTCCACGGCCCTGATCATGCTGGGAGTTTTAGTTCTCTCCCCATATCTCCTTCTCTAATATCCTATAGCAATCTCTTGGAGACAGCTAGAAAAGGCACTAGATATTGCAAGTACAAGCACACAACTCGTCAGCTCTCCTCCCGCAGCTGGGATCATGTGCACAGAACCTCCTGGGCAGGAAGACTTGTAAGGCTAAAGAAATAGATGGCTTCCAGCACCATAACAATCTCCAGTTAAAAAAATCAGCTTTAATGATTCCACTAAAAAGACAAAACGGCAGCGTTTCAGCTAAATGCATATGGGGTTATCAGTGTGCTGTCCGCACCCTTGGGGCAGTGCCGCATATTCTAGAACATGTCCTATTCTCTGTTTTACAGATAAGAATAGGCATTGTTACAATGGAGCCCGTGAAAAGTGTGTTACAAACTGACCGCCTCCATATTTTGCAGATCTGCGATTTGTGGACTGCAACACGGATACGATCATGTTACTGTAGCCTAGGGCTGCACGATATATAGAAAAAATAATCGAATCGTGATAATCGCCAAATGCGATTTGGCTGACCCGAAAATGCCGCGATTTATATATGAAGGGGCCCCGCGCACATAACTGGCTTTGTGTGTAAAGTATTTTACTACTGTGTGAAACAAGCTCTCTCCTATTGATAAAATGGCCAGCCTCTGTACTCACTTTCACGATGAATGCACTGCAGCGAACGGCAGAGAGTGGGCCGGCCGGCGCATGACTGACGTCACTTAGTAACGCTCCTGCTTCCTGAAGTGGCTGGCCATCTCGCTGCAGTGCATTCATAGTACTGTGAAAATTAGTACAGAGGCTGGCCATTTTATTAATAGGAGAGAGCTTGTTTCACACAGTAGTAAAATACTTTACACACAAAGCCAGTTATGTGCGCGGTTTAGGACACATGAGGGGACACATAGGGCCATGAGGGGGACCAGCATAAGAAGCTATATGTGTGTCTTATGCTGGCCCCCCTCAAGGCCCTATGTGTCATAGCACACATCCCCTATAACAGTGCCATCCACAGGTCCCCCATAAGTTTCCTGCAGACGCCAGACGGATCCGCTCCGAACGCAAGTGTGAAAGTAGCCTAACAGCGTCCTCCACAGATCCCCCACGTAACAGCGTCCTCCACAGATCCCCCACGTAACAGCGTCCTCCACAGATCCCCCACGTAACAGCGTCCTCCACAGATCCCCCACGTAACAGTGTCCTCCACAGATCCCCCACGTAACAGCGTCCTCCACAGATCCCCCACGTAACAGCGTCCTCCACAGATCCCCCACGTAACAGCGTCCTCCACAGATCCCCCACGTAACAGCGTCCTCCACAGATCCCCCACGTAACAGCGTCCTCCACAGATCCCCCACGTAACAGCGTCCTCCACAGATCCCCCACGTAACAGCGTCCTCCACAGATCCCCCACGTAACAGCGTCCTCCACAGATCCCCCACGTAACAGCGTCCTCCACAGATCCCCCACGTAACAGCGTCCTCCACAGATCCCCCACGTAACAGCGTCCTCCACAGATCCCCCACGTAACAGCGTCCTCCACAGATCCCCCACGTAACAGCGTCCTCCACAGATCCCCCACGTAACAGCGTCCTCCACAGATCCCCCACGTAACAGCGTCCTCCACAGATCCCCACGTAACAGCGTCCTCCACAGATCCCCCACGTAACAGCGTCCTCCACAGATCCCCCACGTAACAGCGTCCTCCACAGATCCCCCACGTAACAGCGTCCTCCACAGATCCCCCACGTAACAGCGTCCTCCACAGATTCCCCACGTAACAGCGTCCTCCACAGATCCCCCACGTAACAGCGTCATCCCCAGCCGCGTCAGCGGCTCATATGGGAAAATCCAAGCAAATAGATCTCTAGCACAATTCCCTTAAAATATTGCATCGCATATCGTTATCGCAATTTTTAGGGCCCTAATTGCAATCGCGCAAAATTCCCATATCGTGCAGCCCTACTGTATGTCAGTCGAAGCTGCTGATCTTGACAGAAACAAAAACAAAAAAAAAACAGAAAGAAACTTTTCACCTTAAATCCCAGGCCGATTTTTGCAAATCTTACATTTGTGACTAGATGTGGTAATAACTTTGGAACGCTTTTACTTATCCAAGCCATTCTGTGATTGTACTTCATGACAATGGTAAATTTGAGTCGATATATTTCACCTTTATTTATAAAATCCAAAATTTACCCAAAATTTTGAAAAATGCGCAATTTTTAAAATTAGAATTTTTCGACTTTTTTTTTTTAACTTTCTTTATTAAATTTCCAATAATAACAGACAAATTATTTCTAAATATATTATCTTCATTTTCAAACCCCATATAACCCAACCCAAACTCCTCCCCGTCCCACCCCCAGATGTGTCCTCTTTCGGCACCAGTCCTCCGTAACCCGACCGAGGAAAGATGTAGAAGGATGGAGAGCGAAGGAAAATCTATCTATTCCAGTCTCTCCAAATTTTACTCCATTTTATTTCAATATCTCTTTGCTTGTACAGGATATGTTCATATCTCTTATTGGTATCTACCCATTTTAACCATGTATTAATACTTGGAACCTCTCGCGCAAACCAAGAGTGTGCTATTAGGAGACTTGCCAGGAACATTATCTTAAACAGAAGTTTTTTTTTATATTGATAACAAGCCACCCTGGCAAGATCCCCCAACACCCAAAAAACAACCGTAAAAGGAATCTGCACGTTCAATTTTCTCTGGATATAATCATGAATAGACCACCAATATTGTTTCAACTTTGGGCATGACCAAAACATATGCAAATAGTCCGCATCAGGAGCCTCACACCTAGGATAATTGGCATGACTCCTAATACAACATCTCTTAAGCCATCACAGAGTAACATACAATTTATGTAGAATATTAAACTGCACCAAAACGTGATTAAGATTATGTGAAACCACTTTAAGATCCTGAAATACCTTCTCCTGATCCTCCGCGTGAGTAAAATATCACCAAATCGTACTATAACTGGAGCTCTCTGCCCTTTACCAATCCAGCCACGGGCCCATCCATCTGGCCCATCAAGACTCACTCTCATTTCATCAGTCCATAAAACCTTAGAAAAATCAGTCTTGAGATATTTCTTGGCCCAGTCTTGACGTTTCAGCTTGTGTGTCTTGTTCAGTGGTGGTCGTCTTTCAGCCTTTCTTACCTTGGCCATGTCTCTGAGTATTGCACACCTTGTGCTTTTGGGCACTCCAGTGATGTTGCAGCTCTGAAATATGGCCAAACTGGTGGCAAGTGGCATCTTGGCAGCTGCACGCTTGACTTTTCTCAGTTCATGGGCAGTTATTTTGCGCCTTGGTTTTTCCACACGCTTCTTGCGACCCTGTTGACTATTTTGAATGAAACGCTTGATTGTTCGATGATCACGGTTCAGAAGCTTTGCAATTTTAAGAGTGCTGCATCCCTCTGCAAGATATCTCACTATTTTAGACTTTTCTGAGCCTGTCAAGTCCTTCTTTTGACCCATTTTGCCAAAGGAAAGGAAGTTGCCTAATAATTATGCACACCTGATATAGAGTGTTGATGTCATTAGACCACACCCCTTCTCATTACAGAGATGCACATCACCTAATATGCTTAATTGGTAGTAGGCTTTCGAGCCTATACAGCTTGGAGTAAGACAACATGCATAAAGAGGATGATGTGGTCAAAATATTCATTTGCCTAATAATTCTGCACTCCCTGTATGTATATATATATATATACTCTTTTTCTTCTCTCTGCTCCTCTCTCTTCTTCTCCTTCTTTTCAATTTTAATTACTTCCTTAATTTGCACTTTGTGATTATAATTTACTGTATATTCCGGCGTATAAGACGACCCCCAACTTTTCCAGTTGAAATATAGGGTTTGGGCTATACTCGCCGTATAAGACTACCCCTCCAACAACATTTACTTTGGCATCAAGATCTGCAGGTAATTGTTGTGCAATTTTCGTCTTTTGCCTCAGTACCATACTATGCCTTTCCAAGAATCTAGTACACCAGGATGCAGTGGCCTTAAATCTGTTGCTGTGATCTGGGTTACATTTGGCTCACTGAAGTGCAAACAAACGTATTTTATTTTGTGTCACTACATAACCGTTTTGGCGATGCTCATTCACCATGTCTGCTACATGTTTTTCGAGTTCTGGCCAATGTGGGGTGCCTCGCCTTAATGCACACTTACCCCTTGGCATACTCTTTAATGCTTTTAATTTGCTTTCCAGTCGCAAACCATCTTTTCTGTTACTCCATATTGTCTTGCAGCAGCGCAGTTATTATGTTCCATGGCAAAGTTTACAACTTTAAATTTGAAACTGGCTTCATATTTCTTTCTTCTTGCTGGTAGAGCCATGATGGGTTCTTGACTGTTAGCCATTTGTATACTGTACTGTATGTACTGGTGCTATACTGTATGAACCGATGCAGATACTGGTGCTGTACTGTATGTACAGGTACAGATACTGCTGTTGTACTGTATTCACCACCACATGTATCTGCTCCCCAGATAGACTCTGTTTTTTCACCACAGATAAGATGCACACCAAACTTTATTAGAGATCCGCCAACATTGGAATTGGCTGAAGTGCAGCTGCTCCTGCTCCCCCCCTGCCTTCCCTCAGAATTGCCAATCCAACCCAGTATACAACAACCAGCCAATCACAGCAAGCGATGTACCGGTATTTTCTGTGCACACTACATACAAAGCCTGCTTGGATTGGATGGGTCAGCTCTCCCTGCCTGCCCAGCCCTCCCTGTCTTCAAGACGCACTGAGCGGTAGTACGCAATGTGGTACTGCCGGCATGAGAAAACCACTGAGAGCAGGAAGAGGGGGCTGCTTCAGGAGCGGCTGTCCGGGATGCAGCACACGGTGGCTCAGCTAGAGGGCGCCTGTCCCTGAAGCTGGAGAAGGACAGCTTCTCCAGTCTTGCTAGGAAGTAAGTTTCAGCACGCTGTATACTGGCATATGAGACGACACCCAGCGTATAAGACGACCCCCGACTTTTGAGAAGATTTTCATGTGTTAAAAAGTAGTCTTATACGCAGGAATATACAGTATACGCCAGGTGGAACTGTAAAATGCTGTATTATGTCTGTCGATGAGATATACACACCAGGTGAATTGTAAAATGCACTCATGTATGTGCTTTCTGATGAGATATATATACACCAGGTGGAATTGTAAAATCCACTTATGTGTCTTTTGATGAGGTATATGTACATCAGGTGGAATTGTGGAACACACTTTATATATGTCTTTTGATGAGATATATTTCTATCAAATGGAATTGTAAAATGCACATATGTATATGTCTTTTGATGAGAAATTAGTCCCCTGCTGGGGATAGCATGCTTCATTGTTATATTGAACCTTAAAACTCAATGAAATTGTTTAAACATAAGAAGATCTATTAACTAAATACTTACAGAGTGGGCTATCAGTCCACTCACGAAAAAAAAAAAGAACTGTGCGGCTAAAAAGTAACCCCTGAAGCAGGGGAGATTAACTCCTCCTCTCCTTAAGGGCTTATACCAATGCTCTAGTTTAAGTCTTACGCGTTTCCGCCCCCAGAGTAGATCCCTAATCATTCTTTCTATTATTTTAAAAAATCTAACCCCAATCCAAACTGGAGAGTTCTTAAAGAGATATAACAACTAGGGGAGAACCACAATCTTAATTAGGGATACTCTGTCAGCCTTCGATAAAAGTAAGCGAAGCCAAGTTGTTATTTTAGATCTTAGCTTGTTTATCAATGGAATCAAGTTGAGCAGGATAAAATCTTCCACCCTTGGAGAGATTATAATTCCTAAATACTTAAAGGAATCAGCAATTTTTAAAGTATTAAACGTGGCTTCAATTTGGAATAACGGGTTATCTAAAGGCATATTCCTATTGTCCAAGGGCATGAGAGTAGTTTTTTCCCAGTTTACATCCAGACCCGAAACCTCTCCAAACTGATGTATCGTTTGAATAATGCTCAACAGCATAAATTGTGTCTGCTGCACATAAAACAAAATATCTGCGTAGAGAGAAATTCGGTCTTCGATTCCCAATATCCCAAACCCCAAGATCCTAGGGTTCTGTCTAACTCTAGCAGCCAAATGCTCAATATAAATATCAAATAAAAGAGGAGAGAGCGGGCATCCCTGGCGAGTGCCTCTAGTTAAAGGAAAACTTCTTGTCAGGTGACCATTTTTATTTATTTTTTATATGAAGTAATTTTTATTAGCATTTTAATAATACAAACATAAGGCCCCAACCCCCTCATACCCTCCCCCCACAAACCATCAGTATGATGCCCTCCATATTCTATATCTTCAACCTTCGGTTACACTATTACTACCGCATGATAATTACACAGGCACAAGCCTCTTCCCTACAACAATCCCACAAAATATTGATAGAAAAGCTGTGATCTTATAATTGGAATATACATTTGTTATCGGCCATAACCTCCCCACTTTACATTACATATCGTAGAAACATTCCATGCCTCCTCTAAGAAATCGCCAATCACCGAGCCATATATGTACAATAAGCGATAGTACCCTCACACTAATCCCAGACGGTATCTCTGAAGTTCCCTGGACGCCAGCCCAGGGGCATCAATCCAAGGAGTCCAGAGCTTTTCAAATTTGGCCATGGCACCCCTCTTCCTATAGACCCCTCGTTCCACATTAAGTAACCAATTAATCTTGGCTATAAATTCGGTTTTACTAGGACTACCCTCGTCCAGCCAGTGTTGAGCAATCAGCTTACGAGCCATATACAACATTCTGGCCACTGCTCTCTTCCTGGGTTCAGTGATTGGCAAGTCTTCTACATACCCCAATATACAGACAAATGGAGTCACATCCAGCGTAACTTCATACAGAGAATTAATGAGACGCAGCACCACGCGCCAAAAACCTTCCAGTACCGAGCATGACTGCAGCATACCCGCATCCTCCTCCCCGCATCGCGGGCATTTGGAGTCCAACTGAAGTCCAATATTAAACAGAAACTGAGGAGTTATATAAACCCTATGTATCAGATATAGGTATGACAACCTATGGGCCTCGCTGAGCGAGAGCTGCAGAATCCTCTCCAATATCTCCTGCCACTGAGTTTCCTCTAACGGCCCCATCTCCGCTTCCCATTTTGTCCTACTATTTATCGGGTGGTCTTGCAGAAATAGATCCAGCAAGGTCTGATAGAGCAAAGAAAAACTCCAGAGGAGGAATCACTCTTCTCTATAAACGCAATAATCTTGTTTTGGAGTATCGTGCTCAACATACCGCCGTGATGGTCAGCCCGGAAGGCATGGCGCAGCTGCAAGTACCTATAGAAATCGGAGGACGGTAATCCAGTTTCCGTCTGAAGTTGAGACTAGTATTATCAATAAGTTGGTGGATTTTAATAATGCCTCTGTTACGCCAACCCCCCAGTCCCTGCAAAGAGCCTAAATGAGGCAACCACGGAGTGTCCCATATAGAAGTATACTGTGTTATGCCCTGCATGTCCTTCACTTTCCACCACGTTTTATGCAAGAGGCGCAGCGTAGGGAACACCACACTCGACAGCTTTAGCTTATCTGCCTCTAACGCCTCATAGAGATTTGATACCACCAAAAAGTCTCTCAGTAGCCTATGTTGGGTATCTCCCTCTCCCCTTTTCCAGCCCCTCATATGCTGAAGTTGGGAAGCTAGGAAATACACCCACGGGTTTAGAAGAGCCAATCCCCCCTCAGTTTTACCTCTCTGCAGTGTTTCCAGCCACAGTCGTGCTGAGCCCCCCCTCCATATAAGCTCCCTAAACAGCCTATTAATTGAGTGAAAAAACCTGAGCGGTAACCATATGGGGGAATTATGTAGTAAGTAAAGCGGCTGCGGCATCCAGATCATCTAGGTAAGATTAATCCGTCCTACTACTGACAGCGGCAGCTTAGACCAGACAAAGTTTTTGTTTGAATCTACCCACGACGGAAGACAAATTTAGTTTCTCATAATCAGTAAGCTTTCTAGACACCACCACCCCCAGATACTTGAATTCACTCAACACCTGTAATCCCGACTGAGCATAATCCGCAGGGTGATCTACCCGATCTATAGGAAGGAGGGACGATTTACTCCAATTGATAACCAGGCCAGAGTACCGCCCAAAAGCGCCAATCACATCCATAACTACTGGAAGGGATTCTCTAGCCTCGGCCAAGAACAGTAAGGCATACAATGCTATTTTTTCCTGAGACCCGCCTCGATTAAACCCTATGATGCCAGCATGACTCCGAACCATAGCTGCTAATGTCTTGATAGCTAGGGCAAATAGCAACGGAGATAGGGGCAGCCCTGCCTAGTTCCCCTATAAAGCCGAAATCCTTCTGATAGACATCCATTCACCCGTACTCGAGCTGTAGGTCCACCATATAACAACCGTACCCATGCTATGAAGTTATCCCCCAAACCAAATCTCTCCAGTACCTCCCACAAATACTCCCACTCTATACTGTCAAACGCCTTAGCGGCATCTAAGGAACAGATGACTCTATCCCCTGGGTTATCTACCGGGATCTGCATATTAAGGTAAAGGCATTGGATGTTAATCGCTGTAGATCTGTTCGGTAAAAATCCTGACTGATCCATATGTACAATGGAAAAGATAACCTTAGAAAGGTGCAAAGCTAGCACCTTGGCCAGTATCTTTATATCTGTGGGTAACAATGAGATTGGCCGGTAGGAATCCGGAAGAAGTGGATTCTTCCCAGGTTTAGGAAGAACCACAATAATAGCCTCTTGCATTGACGCAGGAAGCGACCCAGTCTCTGAGGCCCCCTGGTAAACCTTCAGCAGCTGGGGCAGCAAGATGTCTCCAAACTTCTTATAGATTTCCACCGGCAGCCCATCAGTACCTGGTGATTTATTATTTGCCAGAGAGGCCACCGCCTCCTCGATTTCCAGTAATTGTATCGGGCCAATTACATATGCACTGAGTCTGACAACTTAGGCAGGGATACCCCCTGCAAATACATTGATATATCTTCCCTATTATAATCTAGACGCGATTGGTACAGATCAGCATAAAAGGCACGAAACACCGACACTATGGCCTGGCTATCCACTATTTCTCTCCCATCCTCCCCCTGTAAAGCTGAAACATAAGCCAACGCGGTCTGCGCCCTAGCCACAATTGCTAGTAGGTGGCCCGCCTTCTCTCCCTCATCATAATACTTCTGTCGTTGAAAAGATTGTTTTGTGCGTGCAAGTTCCACAACATTCGAGTTATATGCATCCTGTGCCTCCTTCCAGACGGATAGAGATAACTGATCCCCCTTCTCCACATACTGCGCCTCCGTCACCCCCACCCGATCCCTCAAAAACTCTCCAAATTGTCTGCCTTTAAGTTTGGCCCTACTAATCCCTTGAATAAGCCTTCATGTCGTCCCACACCACCCCGCTTGCAGCTCAGCCTACATTTAAAGTAAAATATTCCTGTATAGTGGAGCTAACATGGGAACAATCAATCACCTGTAGCCAAAAAGAATTAAATGTCCACACCCGTTGAGAGAACGGAACCACGGGTTCGGTGGACATTCACAAAAGCAGAGGGGAATGGTCAGACAGAGCCCTAGCCAGGTATTTCACCTCCTCCACCTGCCTACACACCAACTCAGACCCCAGCGCCAGATCAATGCGTGAAAAGGCCTCATGTGATCTGGTATAGCAAGAAAACTGACGCACCTTGGGATGACTGACACGCCACAAATCTATCAGGGCCACTTCCTCCAGCAATCTACCAAAGGATGAAACAGGACCCCCAGCGTCCCCCCGTCCCCCCGCGTCCCCCCATGTCTATCCCAGTAGGGGTGTATAGTGTTATTGAAGTCCCCCACCATAATAACTGGAATGTCAGGGCGCCTCTCAACGCCACACTACTATAAGGTGGAGGTATATATAGTGATACCAGCATGTGCTCCTGCGTGTAGACAATGCAGTGTACACATACAAAGCGGCTGTCAGGGTCGACACTAGACGACTAAACCTGGAAAGGGATTGACTTATGAACCAGGATACTAACCCCGCGGGAATAGGTAGAGAACACTGTATGAAATGTATGGCTCATCCATGACCTATGGAATGCCTGTGCCCCTTCCTGCAGAAAATGGGTTTCCTGCAAACATATAATAGCGGGAAATTACGGGCATAGATAATCCAGCACGGCAAATAGCTTTGACGGATCACCCAGGCTGCGTACATTCCAGCTAATAATATTAAATACATTAGCCATATTTAAATACTAGGAACATGACCCAGCTAATAACGTAACGTGAGTGTTGTAGGTACAAACAGTACTATGGCAGTAGTGCACCGACAGGCAAGCATGATATCACAGATACAGAGCATCAACACAGATATACTGTAAATAATCCCCAAAACAAAAAAATTGTAAAAACAAAAACTGGAACCAAAAAATCGCGCCTGTATTGCGTCTTCCAACAGGCTGAACAGATGACTATTTATATTCAATCTTGCAGTAGGAGATCTGTACAGAAGTACGCCAAAGCCCATCTTATGAAGCACTCTCCACAGGAACCTCTAGTCCACTCTATCGAAAGCCTTAGAGACGTCAATAGACAAAATGGATCGTGTATCCCCTCCGGACGTCTGTATATTAGTAAAGAGACGATGTAGATTATAATGGGTCCCTTTCTTAAGGATAAAACCTGTTTGGTCTGGGTGTATAATTGATGTCATAACAGTAGATAATCTCCTGGCCAAAATCTTAGAAAAAAGTTTAACATCTGTATTAAGAAGAGAAATAGGTCTATATGACCCCAAATCCTTAGGGTCTTTAACCTTCTTTAATGCCAGTATAACAGCCTCTGTCATTGTTTCTGGAAGGGATTCCTCCTCTATTGAATTAGTGAGTGTTCTCCACAGATAAGGAAGAACCGTCTCCCTATATTTACGATAAAACCCATACGGGAGTCCATCCGATCCAGGAGAGGAATTCCCTGAGCCGCCTTTTAATTACATCATCTATCTCTTGAAGGCTTAGGTCTATCTCAAGATGTTCTTTTTGACTCTCTGTAGGAACTGGAAGAAAAATAGAATCCAAGTACGAGTCAATCACATCATCTGGAAGAGCACTCTCTGATTCATATAGTTCGGCAAAATACTTTATAAATGTTTCCATAATTCCCTCCTGATCTTTAATAATGGTCCCGTCCATGGCACGAATGCTACGAATCTCTTTCTTTGGGTCCTGGCTAGCTATTACCCTGGCCAACATCTTTCCTGGATGCCCTGCCTCAGAAAAATATTTTTGTCCTCTAAAGAACAACCTCTTTTGGGCTTTTTCCAGAAGAAAATCGGAGAAAGCCTGACCCGTCCTCTGCATACTCTCTCTCGCTTCCTTCGTCTTTAACCTGGCATAGCCAGCCATTCCAGCCACTGCTGCTTCCTCTAATTCTTTCTCCTTTATAGCATATCGTTTAGTGACATTGGCAATTGTACTAATAAAGATCCCTCTCATAACCACTTTAAACGCGTCCCAAACAAATTGGTGTTTGGCTGAAGCTGTATTTTTTTTCCCAAAAGGAAGTGATCTCATTTTCTATCTGGTTATGATCATCAATTATTAATAGCCAGTGGGGATTCAATCTAAATGGTGGTCTATAGCTAAGGTTATTCCTAAGCATACACAACTCAATTACCAAAGGAACATGGTCTGAGACGGATCTGGTCTCATATTTCATCCGTTTGATACAGTTTAAATACCCTTTGTTTATCAAGGCCAGATCAATCCTAGACATAGATTTTCCAGATTTACTTATGCAGGAGTAGGCCCTTTTTTCTTTGAATAGATATTCCCAAACATCCACAAGGCCAACCTCCTGGCAAAACCGTGCCAAGGGGGACCCCTGGGTCAGGGGATAAATATTCCCTCCCATCCAAACATCCACAAAGCCAACCTCCTGGCAAAACCGTGCCAAGGGGGACCCCTGGGTCAGGGGATAAATATTCCCTCCCATGATAATCCTATCCCTCTCTGGATTAAACACACAGTTAAAATCCCCCTTGACTATAACCAGACATTCCGGCCATTGATCCACAAACGCCATAAGACAGGTCAGTATTTGTATGGAAAAAGGTGGAGGGATAAAGATGAAGGCCAGAATACATAACTTCCCATCTAGCCTATTATGGAAAAAATAATTTTTTTACTTTTAAAACAGATAGTAATTCCTCATAAAATATTTATGAGTCAACATTCCCCATATGTCTGCTTTATGTTGGCATCATTTTGTAAATGTAATTTTATTTTTTTAGGACCGTTAGAAGGCTTAGAGGTTCAGAAGCCATTTTTCGAATTTTCAACAAAATTTCCAAAACAGTTTTTTTAAGCACCAATTCAGTTATAAAGTGATTTTGAGGGGCTTACGTAATGGAAACCACCCATAAATTACCCCATTTTAGAAATATTGGGAAGGATGGGATCCACGTGGAGATCCACACCCTCAGTGAAGACACTAAATCGGCGCAACTGAACAACCAGGCGAATTCGAATTTCTCTTTATTCAAGGATGACAACGCGTTTCGGAGCATATAAAACTCCCTTTTCAAGTCTAAAAAACATATGTATTTATATGCGCATTTAAAAGGAAAAAGACAAAAGTGCATTTACAAAGAACTAATAAAAAATAACAAATGTATGTAGAGGAATCAAAATAATAAAATATAATAAATAAAAAATAATTAGATTAGCACTCGGGCCAATACTCGTTAAAAAAACAATGGTAAATAATGTAATCGCAAAAAGGATGCATAAATAAAAATTAATATAAATTATTACATTGAAAAGATGAAAGAAATTATAGTGATTAGTTGCAGAATGAAAATACATAAATGAATTATTTATATATATATATATATATATATATATATATATATATATATATATATGGTGGTATAGGCAAAAATAATTAATTAGATGGATATTTCAATCAAGTTTGGGGATTTAATCAAAGATTTTTGATCTATGGTTACTAATTGAGTGGATGATCGCAAAAAGGATGGAGAATATATACATGGAAAAAAAAAAATATATATATATATATATAAAATTGTAAAAAAAAAAGGGCAGCACTCCAGAAGGTAAAAATGCAAAAAATTACTTTATTTACCCATATGAGACATGCAACGTTTCGGCTCTTGGCAGGAGCCTTTCTCAAGCAGTGTGTACAGACAAAATGCTGAGTTTATATAGCATTATACTGAGTCATATCAATTTACAAAACAGGTGTAATCAATTCATAACAATTAAAAATCAATATGCTAAAAAATACAATTCATATACATAAAAATAAAGTGTAACACAAATAGTCACTAATTCATGATCATATAATAAATATCCAAATGACAAAGTGTATTCATGATTCTATAGTGTATATAAATTCTTACATAAATTCATAATTGTTAATCATAACATTAACGGTGCCAGCTGTGATCAATAATAAAGCGCTACGTGCTTACTAAATGGTATTGCAGACGGAGGGTGAAGGAGGAGACGGAGCGTGAATGGCTGCCATAACTCGTGCGATCCGGCGTGCCTAAAGCACAACTGACCATGTCTGGATGACGTATACTTCATACTTACGGGTTTCGATGTAATCGCAATGCCGCGGCTGCGTACTGCAGCCCTGATGTCAAGTCGGCCATTCTTAATATGGGAGTAGTGCCTTTACTATCAAGTGCTTCAGTAGCAAAGTCTGATACGCACAGGTTCAAGGTGGTTGTACATATTCATGCCATATAACTGTATGAGTGGCTAAGTGGGGTCGGATGAGGGCTACCACAACCAAAGAAGTGGAACCTCCATCTGGGACCTCAGACCAGTTGCGCATCCACACGTTAGTACAGAGTCTGCGTCCGTGATCGAAACCCACCTGTCACCACCTATTTGAGAGGGTTCTCCTCCTAACCACCTGCCATGTGAATAACGGACTATAACTGTAAAGATCCCAAATATGAACAAAAATAAATCGATCACCATCAGCACATTGTAACAGCACGCAGTTCACAAATGCAGCCTCAGGCTTCCTCACTCCATACTCCGTGGCATTCAGTGGCGTAGGGATAGCCATAGCAACCATAGCAGTGGCTATGGGGCCCTACGCCACTGGGGGCCCGTCCCGGACTGCATTCCTTTTTTTTTTTTACACAGTCGGGCAGCCGGGTGGGCGGGGCTTGGGCGGGCCGTGGCTGTAGTGGGCGGGGCTTGGGCGGTCCGCGGCTCGGGCCTGGCTGGGGGGAAGCCAAGGAAGCAGAGGAGTAGTCAGGTCAGGACTGGAGTAGGCGGGCCCGAGGCGCACTGCTGCACGAGCAGAAGATGAGGTAGGCCAGTGAAGGGGGATCTGTGGAGGACACTGGGGGGGGAATCTGTGGAGGACACTGAAAGGGGGGGGGGATCTGTGGAGGACACTGAAGGAGGGATCTGTGGAGGACACTGAAGGGGGGATCTGTGGAGGACACTGAAGGGGGGATCTGTGGAGGACACTGAAGGGGGGATCTGTGGAGGACACTGAAGGGGGATCTGTGGAGGACACTGAAGGGGGGGATCTGTGGAGGACACTGAAGGGGGATCTGTGGAGGACACTGAAGGGGGATCTGTGGAGGACACTGAAGGGGGATCTGTGGACGACACTAAAGGGGGGATCTGTGGATGACACTAAAGGGGGGATCTGTGGACGACACTAAAGGGGGATCTGTGGACGACACTAAAGGGGGGATCTGTGGACGACACTAAAGGGGGGATCTGTGGACGACACTAAAGGGGGGATCTGTGGACGACACTAAAGGGGGGATCTGTGGACGACACTAAAGGGGGGATCTGTGAACGACACTAAAGGGGGGATCTGTGGACGACACTAAAGGGGGGGATCTGTGGACGACACTAAAGGGGGGATCTGTGGAGAACACTAAAGGGGGATCTGTGGACGACACTGAAGGGGGGGGAATCTGTGGACGACACTTAAGGGGGATCTGTGGACGACACTTGGGGGGGATGTTGGGGTGAGAGGTCCTGGAGGGGTGTTTGGGTGGGAGCTCTGGAAGGGGTGGGAGGTCCAATAGGTATGTGGGGGTGGGAGATCTGGGAGGGGGGGCCCATAATTTTTTTTGCTATGGGGCCCAGTCATTTCTAGCTACGCCCCTGGTGGCATTCCATCTTTAGTGAAAGAAAAATTTGAAAAAAATTTAAAATATGAAAATTCATAGAGAACATATATTTTGTCCAGTACAAATATACAAAATATACACAGGTGCGGTCGACATCATAATACGCAGCAAAAGGTCAAGCCACAATCCTAGCCAACCCCAATTTTATAATCCACATTGAGACCATGCGGTTTGAGGGTATTCAGTGTATGAATCCACTTCAACTCCCTTTTTTTTAACAAATTAATTCTGTTACCACCTCTCCTAGGCATTGGTATAAAATCGATAATGCAGCATCTCAAATCGCTTTCTGTATGTTTAAAGTCAACAAAATGTTTTGACACTGGCAGGTGAAGCCGTTTTTTCCTTATGCTTAGCCGGTGGTTGTTAAAACGTGACTTAAAGTCAGTGGTTGTCTCACCGACATAAATCAAATTGCACGGACACATAAGTGCATAAATAATATAGCTGGAGTCGCAAGTCAGGTAATGTCGTATCTGATATGCGATCCCAGTTTGAGGATGCACAAAATTTCTACCTTTTAGGACATATTTACAATTAACGCATGATAGACATGGAAAGCATCCAACACTGCCTGTTGTCAGTGTTGTCTGTCTAGCCGTTTTTAATGTGCCTATATCGGCCTTAACCAATTGATCTTTAATACTTTTGGATCTGTGATAAGACATTAAAGGTGGAGAATGAAATTCCTCGATTGTACTATGGCAACCACCCAATATATTCCAATGACGTTGAATAATATTCCCTATCTCTGTACTTTGTTCAGAGTGCATCGAGATAAAAGGGATCCTGACCGACTTAGTTTGTTGTATTTTCCTTTTAAGAGTATCTTCCCTATTTAATTTCCTAACTACTTCTTTTTTCTCATAAAGTAATTTGGATGGATAACCCCGCTTCTTAAACTTATTTATCAGTATATCCAAAGTGTTATCAAACACATCCGGGTCTGAGACTACACGTCTAGCTCTTAAGAACTGAGAATAAGGTAGGGATCTGACCATAGATCTAGGGTGATTGCTACTATACGTTAATTGTGTGTTACTGTCGGTCGGCTTGGTGAACAGTTGAGTCTGCAACTTGCCATCAAGAAACTGCATTTCGGTGCGAGAATGCACTAAAGTGAATTGAAGTGCACTATCGATTCCATTAAGGAATCTGTGGAAATCAAAAAGTTGTTCAACGGTGCCAGTCCAGATGCGGAAGATGTCGTCTATGTACCGCCACCACGCCCTTACATGTTGGAAGTGGTGGCTTCCATAGTCGACATCCTCCTCAAATCGATGCATAAATATATTGGCGTAGGTTGGGGCCACATTGGACCCCATCACCACGCCCTGTTCTTGCATATAAAAAGAATCTTGAAACAGGAAGTAATTAAACCTCAAAACAATTTCCAAAATAGATATTATAAACTGTTGAGATTGACAAGTGAGTGTTGATCTCTCCAACATGTATGCAACTGCTGATAACCCCTTCAGATTATCTATTGAGGTGTAGAGGGAGGTGACCTCAAAAGATGCCAATGTCACCCCCTTATTCGACCTCATTGGAATATATTGGGTGGTTGCCATAGTACAATCGAGGAATTTAATTCTCCACCTTTAATGTCTTATCGCAGATCCAAAAGTATTAAAGATCAATTGGTTAAGGCCGATATAGGCACATTAAAAACGGCTAGACAGACAACACTGACAACAGGCAGTGTTGGATGCTTTCCATTTCTATCATGCGTTAATTGTAAATATGTCCTAAAAGGCAGAATTTTTGTGCATCCTCAAACTGGGATCGCTTTTCAGATACGACATTACTTGACTTGCGACTCCAGCTATATTATTTATGCACTTATGTGTCCGTGTAATTTGATTTATGTCGGTGAGACAACCACTGACTTTAAGTCATGTTTTAACAACCACCGGCTAAGCATAAGGAAAAAACGGCTTCACCTGCCAGTGTCAAAACATTTTGTTGACTTTAAATATACAGAAAGGGATTTGAGATGCTGCATTATCGATTTTATACCAATGCCTAGGATGGGTGGCAACAGAACTAATTTGTTTAAAAAAAGGGAGTTGAAGTGGATTCATACACTGAATTCCCTCAAACCGCATGGTCTGAATGTGGATTATAAAATTGGATTGTGGCTTTCCCTTTTGCTGCGTATTATGATGTCGACCGCACCTGTGTATATTTTGTGATTATTTGTACTGGACAAAATATATGTTCTCTATGAATTTTCATATTTAAAATTTTTTTTCTAATTTTTCTTTCACTAAAGATGGAATGCCACGGAGTATGGAGTGAGGAAGCCTGAGGCTGCATTTGTGAACTACGTGCTGTTACAATGTGCTGATGGTGATCGATTTATTTTTGTTCGTATTTGGGATCTTTACAGTTATAGTCCGTTATTCACATGGCAGGTGGTTAGGAGGAGAACCCTCTCAAATAGGTGGTGACAGGTGGGTTTCGATCACGGACTCAGTGCGACTCTGTACTAATGTGCGGATGCGCAACTGGTCTGAGGTCCCGGATGGAGGCTCCACTTCTTTGGTTGTGGTAGCCCTCATCCGACCTCACTTAGCCACTCATAGAGTTATATGGCATGAATATGTACAACTGCCTTGATCCTGTGCGTATCGGACTTTGCTACTGAAGCGCTTGATAGTAAAGGCACTACTCCCATATTAAGAATGGCCGACTTGACATCAGGGCTGCAGTACGCAGCCGTGGCATTGCGATTACATCGAAACCCGGAAGTATACGTCATCCAGACATGCGCAGTTGCGCTTTAGGCACGCCAGATCGCACGAGTTATGGCAGCCATTCACGCTCCGTCTCCTCCTTCACCCTCCGTCTGCAATACCATTTAGTAAGCACGTAGCACTTTATTATTGATCACAGCTGGCACCGTTAATGTTATGATTAACAATTATGAATTTATGTAAGAATTTTTATACACTATAGAATCATGAATATACTTTGTCATTTGGATATTTATTATATGATCATGAATTAGTGATTATTTGTGTTACACTTTATTTTTATGTACCGTATTTTTCGCCCTATAAGACGCACCGGCCCATAAGACGCACCTAGGTTTTTGGGGAGGAAAATAAGAAAAAAAACATTTTTAACCAAAAGGTGTGCTGTGGGTTTGGAACTAATGGTGGTCTGTGGATGGCACTATTACTGGGGATCTGTGGATGACTGACACTGTTATGGGGGGGATCGGTGGATGACGGACACTGTTATAGGGGGGATCTGTGGATGACGGACACTGTTATAGGGGGGATCTGTGGATGACGGACACTGTTATAGGGGGGATCTGTGGATGACGGACACTGTTATAGGGGGGATCTGTGGATGACGGACACTGTTATAGGGGGGATCTGTGGATGACGGACACTGTTATAGGGGGGATCTGTGGATGACGGACACTGTTATAGGGGGGATCTGTGGATGACGGACACTGTTATAGGGGGGATCTGTGGATGACGGACACTGTTATAGGGGGGATCTGTGGATGACGGACACTGTTATAGGGGGGATCTGTGGATGACGGACACTGTTATAGGGGGGATCTGTGGATGACGGACACTGTTATAGGGGGGAATCTGTGGATGACGGACACTGTTATGGGGGGATCTGTGGATGACGGACACTGTTATGGGGGGATCTGTGGATGACGGACACTGTTATGGGGGGATCTGTGGATGACGGACACTGTTATGGGGGGATCTGTGGATGACGGACACTGTTATGGGGGGATCTGTGGATGACGGACACTGTTATGGGGGGATCTGTGGATGACGGACACTGTTATGGGGGGATCTGTGGATGACGGACACTGTTATGGGGGGATCTGTGGATGACGGACACTGTTATGGGGGGATCTGTGGATGACGGACACTGTTATGGGGGGATCTGTGGATGACGGACACTGTTATGGGGGGATCTGTGGATGACGGACACTGTTATGGGGGGATCTGTGGATGACGGACACTGTTATGGGGGGATCTGTGGATGACGGACACTGTTATGGGGGGATCTGTGGATGACGGACACTGTTATGGGGGATCTGTGGATGACGGACACTGTTATGGGGGGATCTGTGGATGACGGACACTGTTATGGGGGGGGATCTGTGGCTTGCACTGTTACAGGGGGGGGGGGTCTGTGGCTGACACTGTTACAGGGGGGATCCGTGGATGGCACTGTTATGGGCTGGGGGGGGGGGGTCTGTGGGTGGCACTGTTATATATGTGCCATCCACAGACCCCCCAGCCCATAACAGTGCCATGCACAGACCCCCCCAGCCCATAACAGTGCCATTCACAGATCCCCCCCCCCCCCCCTGTAACAGTGCCATCCACAGATCGCAATCTGAACTGTCGACCCCCCCCCCCCCCCCGCCCGTCGCCGCACAAAATATAAGTTGTCATATTGAATTAATATTTATTAAACATGCCCCCCAACTCCTATTACTACCGTTCATCCTAATCGCTGCTGTAGAAATCAGACCGGCAGGACGGCCGGCCGGCGCGTCTCACTGACGTCATTCATTCATAAAGTAGGCGGCGCAGGCACGTGACACGAGTTACGCTGCCGCCCGCCCGACTGGCCTGAATTCTACAGCAGCGATTAGGAGGGAAGGTAGTAATAGCAGTTGGGGGACATGTTTAATAACTATTACTTCAATATGATTTCTTATATTAGTATACCAGAGCGGCGGGGCGGTGCTATACTACACTGACTGCACCGCCCCGCCGCTATTGCCGGCCCCCAGCTCCTCCCAGTCCCTCCCCGCTCACTGATACATCGCTGGCAGCGATGTAAAACTCCACGCATTCGCCCCATAAGACGCAGGGGCATTTCTCCCCCATTTTGGGGGAAGAAAAAGTGCGTCTTATGGGGCGAAAAATACGGTATATGAATTGTATTTTTTAGCATATTGATTTTTAATTGTTATGAATTGATTACACCTGTTTTGTAAATTGATATGACTCAGTATAATGTTATATAAACTCAGCATTTTGTCTGTACACACTGCTTGAGAAAGGCTCCTGCCAAGAGCCAAAACGTTGCATGTCCCATATGGGTAAATAAAGCAATTTTTTGCATTTTTACCTACTGGAGTGCTGCCCTTTTTTACAATTTTTTTAAAATCTATTTGGATTGGCTTATATCCATAGTGGGCCAGCTGCACCCTTTTTGTTTATACTATTGATGGTGCTGCCACTTTGTTTTTTTTTGTTTTTTTTTTGCTATATATTATATAAAAAAAATACATATTTGCCGGTAAGTATAAAATTATTATCTAGAAAGGATGGGATATATACAGGGAGTGCAGAATTATTAGGCAAGTTGTATTTTTGAGGATTAATTTTATTATTGAACAACAACCATGTTCTCAATGAACCCAAAAAACTCATTAATATCAAAGCTGAATATTTTTGGAAGTAGTTTTTAGTTTGATTTTAGTTTTAGCTATTTTAGGGGGATATCTGTGTGTGCAGGTGACTATTACTGTGCATAATTATTAGGCAACTTAACAAAAAACTAATATATACCCATTTCAATTATTTATTTTTACCAGTGAAACCAATATAACATCTCAACATTCACAAATATACATTTCTGACATTCAAAAACAAAAACAAACCAGTGACCAATATAGCCTCCTTTCTTTGCAAGGACACTCAAAAGCCTGCCATCCATGGATTCTGTCAGTGTTTTGATCTGTTCACCATCAACATTGCGTGCAGCAGCAACCACAGCCTCCCAGACACTGTTCAGAGAGGTGTACTGTTTTCCCTCCTTGTAAATCTCACATTTGATGATGGACCACAGGTTCTCAATGGGGTTCAGATCAGGTGAACAAGGAGGCCATGTCATTAGATTTTCTTCTTTTATACCCTTTTTGCCAGCCACGCTGTGGAGTACTTGGACGCGTGTGATGGAGCATTGTCCTGCATGAAAATCATGTTTTTCTTGAAGGATGCAGACTTCTTCCTGTACCACTGCTTGAAGAAGGTGTCTTCCAGAAACTGGCAGTAGGACTGGGAGTTGAGCTTGACTCCATCCTCAACCCGAAAAGGCCCCACAAGCTTATCTTTGATGATACCAGCCCAAACCAGTACTCCACCTCCACCTTGCTGGCGTCTGAGTCGGACTGGAGCTCTCTGCCCTTTACCAATCCAGCCACGGGCCCATCCATCTGGCCCATCAAGACTCACTCTCATTTCATCAGTCCATAAAACCTTAGAAAAATCAGTCTTGAGATATTTCTTGGCCCAGTCTTGACGTTTCAGCTTGTGTGTCTTGTTCAGTGGTGGTCGTCTTTCAGCCTTTCTTACCTTGGCCATGTCTCTGAGTATTGCACACCTTGTGCTTTTGGGCACTCCAGTGATGTTGCAGCTCTGAAATATGGCCAAACTGGTGGCAAGTGGCATCTTGGCAGCTGCACGCTTGACTTTTCTCAGTTCATGGGCAGTTATTTTGCGCCTTGGTTTTTCCACACCTTCTTGCGACCCTGTTGACTATTTTGAATGAAACGCTTGATTGTTCGATGATCACGCTTCAGAAGCTTTGCAATTTTAAGAGTGCTGCATCCCTCTGAAAGATATCTCACTATTTTTGACTTTTCTGAGCCTGTCAAGTCCTTCTTTTGACCCATTTTGCCAAAGGAAAGGAAGTTGCCTAATAATTATGCACACCTGATATAGGGTGTTGATGTCATTAGACCACACCCCTTCTCATTACAGAGATGCACATCACCTAATATGCTTAATTGGTAGTAGGCTTTCGAGCCTATACAGCTTGGAGTAAGACAACATGCATAAAGAGGATGATGTGGTCAAAATATTAATTTGCCTAATAATTCTGCACTCCCTGTATAAATGAATAGACTAAGTATCTGTATGCTCATGTTGGTAGCTAAATGTACAGGGCAAAAATTTGTAGAAAGGGAGAAATGGAAGTAGGTGTGGATGAAGGGATCGTCAAGTGGCTGTGTGCAATGATATATAACTGTTTACTGTTGAAAGTATGAGTGAGCTGGTGGCCGTAATAAGATATTACTGCTGTTAGGAATATGGATGAGCTAGGTCCTCCCCGCCCCCTGGTCACCACGGAGACAAAGACGCCAACCGCATCATCGCTCCGCTATCTGCGCGGGATGCCGGCAGCACTGCGAAGGAAAAGCGCGCCGGCTCCCTGTGACAAAGGACCAATAAACACTGCTGGAACATCACAAACTGCTACACAAAGCATGGAGTCTCTCGACACTTTCTACAATACCATAACAAAGATCCCACTCAGTACACCATAACACCTATAGAGCACATACCAAGTACTATTTCCAGCCGTTTTTAATGCCTCTGCGAAAAAAAAGATGTTCTGGATCTTCAAAATGCAGACCCTGGAACCACATGGCCTGAATGAATCTTTGGAAAGTAATTGCTTTCAAGTCCCCCCTTCATTCCTCCCCCCTTATCAACCTCTTCAAATTTCTCCCCTCTAGCTCATACTTTATTTCAGTAACAGCCAGTAGTCCGAATCAATTGTTATTTTCACCACTCTTACTCATACTTAATTTTATAATTCTTGTCATCTCTACCTTAATTAAATATCCTCAGCCTCCGATCTCCAGTGCTCTGCAAGCAGTCGGCATCTCCCCTTGATACTGCCACTCGCATCCTGATACCGCTGCTCACAGCGCACGTCCCGCCGCGCAGCACAGTCAATCACTCTTTGCTCAGCGCCTCCATCCCACCTTCACCACCCCGTTTTAGTCATTTAATGGCCACCAGCTTATCCATATTCCTAACAGCAGTAATATCTTATTACGGCCACCAGCTCACTCATACTTTCAACAGTAAACAGTTATATATCATTGCACACAGCCACTTGATGATCCCTCCATCCACACTTACTTCCATTTCTCCCTTTCTACAAATTTTTGCCCTATACATTTAGCTACCTACATGAGCATCTAGATACATCCCCATTCCTTTCTAGATAATTATTATATATTTATGTTTTTTTAAAATATATTTTCCATGTATATATTCTCCATCCTTTTTGCGATCATGCGCTCAATTAGTAACCATAGATCAATAATCTTTGATTGAATCCAAAAAAATTATTGAAATATCCATCTTATAAATTCATTATTTTTGACTATATATACACTCGCCTAAAGAATTATTAGGAACACCTGTTCTATTTCTCATTAATGCGATTATCTAGTCAACCAATCACATTGCAGTTGCTTCAATGCATGTAGGGTTGTGGTCCTGGTCAAGACAATCTCCTGAACTCCAAACTGAATGTCAGAATGGGAAAGAAAGATGGGCCACAACAGCAGAAGACCCCACCGGGTACCACTCATCTCCACTACAAATAGGAAAAAGAGGCTACAATAGCACGAGCTCACCAAAATTGGACTGTTGAAGACTGGAAAAATGTTGCCTGGTCTGATGAGTCTCGATTTCTGTTGAGACATTCAAATGGTAGCGTCCGAATTTGGCGTCAACAGAATGAGAACATGTATCCATCATGCCTTGTTTCCACTGTGCAGGCTGGTGGTGGTGGTGTAATGGTGTGGGGGATGTTTTCTGGACACACTTTAGGCCCCTTAGTGACAATTGGCCATCGTTTAAATGCCACGAGCTACCTGAGCATTGTTTCTGACCATGTCCATCCTTTCATGACCACCATGTACCAATCCTCTGATGGCTACTTCCAGCAGGATAATGCACCATGTCACAAAGCTTGAATCATTTCAAATTGGTTTCTTGAACATGACAATGAGTTCACTGTACTAAAATTGCCCCACAGTCACCAGATCTCAACCAAATAGAGCATTTTTGGGATGTGGTGGAACGGGAGCTTCGTGCCCTGGATGTGCATCCCTCAAATCTCCATCAACTGCAAGATGCTGTCCTATCAATATGGGCCAACATTTCTAAAGAATGCTATCAGCAACTTGTTGAATCAATGCCACGTAGAATTAAGGCAGTTCTGAAGGCAAAAGGGGGGTCCAACACTATATTAGTATGGTGTTCCTAATAATTTTTTAGGTGAGTGTGTGTAGATATATATATATACACAGTACAGACCAAAAGTGTGGACACACCTTCTGATTCAAATAGTTTTCTTTATTTTCATGACTATGAAAATTGTAGATTCACACTGAAGGCATCAAAACTATGAATTAACACATGTGGAATTATATACATAACAAAAAAGTGTGAAACAACTGAAAATATGAGTCATCCGAGTCACCAGCCTCAGAAATCGCAGGTTAACAGCAGCTCAGATTAGAGACCAGGTCAATGCCACACAGAGTTCTAGCAGCAGACACATCTCTAGAACAACTGTTAAGAGGAGACTGTGTGAATCAGGCCTTCATGGTAGAATATCTGCTAGGAAACCACTGCTAAGGACAGGCAACAAGCAGAAGAGACTTGTTTGGGCTAAAGAACACAAGGAATGGACATTAGACCAGTGGAAATCTCTGCTTTGGTCTGATGAGTCCAAATTTGAGATCTTTGGTTCCAACCACCGTGTCTTTGTGCGACGCAGAAAAGGTGAACGGGTGGACTCTACATGCCTGGTTCCCACTTTGAAGCATGGAGGAGAAGGTGTGATGGTGTGGGGGTGCTCTGCTGGTGACACTCTTGGGGATTTATTCAAAATTAAAGGCATACTGAACCAGCATGGCTACCACATCATCTTGCAGCGGCATGCTATTCCATCCAGTTTGCGTTTAGTTGGACCATCATTTATTTTTCAACAGGACAATGACCCCAAACACACCTCCAAGCTGCGTAAGGGCTATTTGACCATGAAGGGGAGTGATGAGGTGCTGCGCCAGATGACCTGGCCTCCACAGTCACCGGACCTGAACCCAATCGAGATGGTTTGGGGTGAGCTGGACCGCAGAGTGAAGGCAAAAGAGCCAACAAGTACTAAGCATCTCTGGGAACTCCTTCAAGACTGTTGGAAGACCATTTCAGTTGACTACCTCTTGAAGCTCATCAAGAGAATGAGAAAAAGGAAGGAATGGGAGGAAGAACAGGAAAAATTAAAAATATACCAACTCGAGAAAAGTAGGAAAGAACTGTTCTTCCAAGGGTTTAGATTGGCATCAGAGGGAGAGAAAGTAGGAAACATTTTGGCAGGAATCGTAAAAAATCAAAGAAGTAAATCTTGGATGGGGGCAATTAGAGATAACAACGATAGAATAATTACTTCCTCGGAAGGCGTTAAAAAGTTTTTTAAGGAGTATTTCCAGGAACTATATGCAACTAGGGCCCGATATTCAAGTCTAGATCTTGATTTATATCTCGATCAGGTTGCCTGGAGAAAGATATCCCAGGCCCAAAAGGAATATTTGGATAGAGAAATATCAATTGTTGAAATTTACGAAGTTTTGGGTAATGTAAAACCCGCAAAAACACCTGGGTGTGACGGCCTTCCTTTTGAAATATATAAGACCTTTGCTCGGGTTTTAATACCGGAATTAATAACAACATTGAAGGAGGCGCAAAGGATAGGGGAGTTACCAGATTCCATGAAAGAGGCAATTATTACATTTATCCCAAAAAAAGGTAAAGAACCATTAGACCCTGGTTCCTATAGACCAATATCCTTGCTGAACACAGATGTTAAAATCCTGGCAAAGGTCTTGGCAGGGAGGCTCTCCAAGGTGATTAAAGGCGTAATTCACGAAGATCAGACCGGTTTTATACCAGGTAGAACAATATATTCAAATATAAGAAGGTTGTACTTGAATATTGAGGCTAATCGTACAGAACCAGGTGACAAAGCAATACTTTCATTGGATGCCCAAAAGGCTTTTGATTGTATCGAATGGGAGTATTTATGGGCAGTCTTAACCACCTCCGGACCGCCTAACGCAGATGTGCGGTCCGGAGGTGGCAGCGCTGCGCACAGTCACGCATATACGCGTCATCTCGCGAGACGCGAGATGACGCGAGTATGCGTGCGCAGTTCGCGCCGGCATTTCGTTCAGGACCATTTCGTCAGCAACCTGCCAGCCAATGATCGTGGCTGGCAGGTTGCTGATTTTTAAAAAATCCAATCACAGAGCCATATATCAGATCATATTTGTAAATATGATCTGTTATATGGCTGCCTGCTCCTCTGCTGGTTCTTTTCGTCGGTTGGATCCAGCAGAGGAGCAGGCTTCACAGTGAGTACACCAAACAGCACACTTTAGCCCCAGATCACCCCCCTGAACCCCAATTAACCCTTTGATCACCCCTGTCAATCACAAGTGAAAAGAAAAAAGTGATCAGTGTAAACTGTCACTTTTTTTTTTCACTGTTATTGACCGTTAGGTTTTAGGTATAGTTTAGGTCCCTTGGTTAGGTAGTTAGCGATCAGTTAGCGCCCAGCCCACCGCACCGCAGTCCGTTATTCGCTGATTAGCGTATCGCTAATCAGCATTTGTACTTTTATAGTATCTGGAAGTGATCAAAACTGATCACGGTCAGATCTATAATAGTACTAGTGTCACTTTAGTTCGCCCTCCACCCAAAACGCAGTGTTTGCCCGATCAGGCCTGATCGGTCGCCCACACGTGCGTTCGCCCACACCCGCCCCACCGCAGTGACCAAAAAAAATTTTTTTTTGATCACTGCACATTCACTTTACACGCACTGCGGCGATAAAAAAATCAGTTTTGATATTTTTTATCAACCGCAGCGGCCTCCGGTACTTCGCTAGCCTCCCCTTTGTAAGACAGGCTTGCTTTTTTTTTCTTGGGTAGTCTCAGGGAATACCCCTAAATTTAGTTGCCCACATGTCTAACAGGGGGTATTCTTCTGAAGAGGCTTACAGGCTTCTGACCCAGTCGGATGAGGAGTGGGAACCCTCATCTGATGAATCCAGCGGGTCAGAATACGAACCTGTAGAAAGCAGTGGCTCTCTGACCCAAAGTTCGGACGAGGAGGCTGAGGTCCCTGATACCACCAGGCGTACCCGGCCCCGTGTCGCTAGACCGCAGGTTGCGCAGGATCCGCTTCAAGAGCAGCAGAGTGGGGCTGGTGCTGTCGGATTACGTGGTGAGGCATACACCAGCAGCCCAGCCCTCCCTGGACCTAGTACCAGCACTGCAGTACAACCTGGTGAAGTAGCGAGCACCAGAAGGGCAGTTGAAGCTGGTACGGTGGCACGTGCAGTAGTGACCCCGTCGCAGCCACCGCAAAGACGTGCCCGTAGAGCCCCTAGAATCCCAGAGGTGCTGGCAAACCCTGATTGGCAGTCCCCAACTTCAGCCGCACCTGTAGTTTTCCCTTTCACTGCCCAGTCTGGAGTTCGGGTTGAGACAGCTCAGATCGGTTCGGCCCTGGGATTTTTTGAGCTGTTCTTGACTGCGGAGCTTTTAGACATAGTTGTGGCCGAAACAAACAGGTATGCCACACAATTTATCACCGCTAACCCGGGAAGCTTTCATGCCCAGCCTTTCCGGTGGAAACCAGTCCAAGTTTCCGAACTTAAAACTTTTCTGGGCCTCCTCCTCAACATGGGCCTGACAAAAAAGCATGAATTGCGGTCATATTGGTCCACGAACCCGATTCATCACATGCCCATGTTCTCTGCTGCTATGTCCAGGGCACGTTTTGAGGCCATCCTGCGGTTCCTGCACTTTAGTGACAACACCGCCTCCCGTCCCAGGGGCCACCCTGCTTTTGACCGGCTCCACAAAATTCGGCCCCTCATAGACCATTTCAACCAGAAATTTGCAGATATTTATACCCCAGAGCAAAACATCTGCATAGACGAGTCCCTGATACATTTTACCGGGCGCCTTGGCTTCAAACAATACATCCCAAGCAAGCACGCCCGGTATGGGGTCAAATTGTATAAGCTCTGTGAAAGGGCCACAGGCTATACCCACAAATTTCGTGTCTATGAGGGAAAAGATCAGACCCTGGAGCCGGTCGGTTGCCCTGACTACCTGGGGAGCAGTGGGAAGACAGTTTGGGACTTGGTGTCACCCTTATTCGGCAAGGGGTACCATCTTTATGTGGACAATTTTTACACAAGTGTGGCCCTCTTTAGGCATTTGTTTCTAGAACGGATTGGCGCCTGTGGTACCGCGCGAACTAGTCGCGCGGGCTTCCCCCAACGGCTCGTTACCACCCGTCTTGCAAGGGGGCAGAGGGCCGCACTGTGTAACGAAGAACTGCTCGCGGTGAAATGGAGAGACAAGCGTGACGTTTACATGCTCTCCTCCATTCACGCAGACACGACAATACAAATTGAGCGAGCAACCCGTGTCATTGAAAGGCCCCTCTCAGTCCACGACTATAATTTGCTCATGGGAGGGGTGGACTTCAATGACCAGATGTTGTCTCCGTATTTAGTTTCCCGACGCACCAGACGCTGGTATAAGAAGGTGTCTGTATATTTAATTCAATTGGCTTTGTACAATAGTTTTGTTCTCTACAGTAAGGCTGGGAGAACTGGATCCTTCCTCAAATTTCAGGAAGAGATCATCGAGAACCTCCTGTATCCAGGAGGTTCCGTGGCCCCAACCACCAGTGTAGTTAGCCGTCTACACGAGCGACATTTCCCCAATGTCGTTCCTGGTACCTCAACCCAACAGTCACCCCGAAAAAGATGTCGAGTCTGTAGCAGGAGTGGAATAAGGCGTGACACCCGCTATTTCTGTCCTGACTGTCCTGACCACCCTGCCCTATGCTTTGGAGAGTGTTTCCAGAAGTACCACTCACAGGTACACTATTAGCATAGGGATCATCTCACCAGGACAGGCACACAGGGCTATTAGGGCCCATTCACTCACTGCTGCTGCAAACGTCTCCTTTCACATGGGACAAAGTGCATAACCCACTTCGCCACATCTTTGGGCGATTTGCGCTTTGCATATTGACCCATGGGGAAGGAGAGGTTTGTTCTATAAAGGTAAAAACCAAAAAAAAAAACAAAAAAAAAAAAACACCAGTAAGCAAAAAGGTTAATGTTCAGTTAAAAAAGTTAAAGTTTATATGTTCTGTTGCAAAGTTATTGCGTTGCGGCCTGGTTTTTTCTTTTTTTTTCTTCTTTTTTTACCTTCCAGGTGGACCAACCGATTGACTAGCTGCAGCACCGATGTGCATTCTGACAGAAGCATTGCGCTGCTGTCAGATTACACGCAAGTCGGTGTATGCGGCGCTGCAAGACGGGATTTTCTCCTCTGCAGTGACAGATACGTTTGCCAAGGCATACGAGCTGAGGAGGAGGCGGCGTTCCTATGCTTTGGCAAACACTTTGTATATATATATAAAAAAATAAATAAAAAATCCCGGCAATGATTTATTCATCCACATCGATTGATGTGAATGGAGAAATCTGGTTTGCCAGGGCATACGAGCTAAGTGGGTATGGATGTAGGGCGGAGCTCCTATGTCCTGGCAGACGCCTTTCCCCTCCATTTTTTATATTTTTTTTGGCAGAGATTTTTTCATCCACATTGATCGATGCGAATGAAGAAATCTGTGCCGTTCATTTTTTTCTTTCAGCCCAGAGGCTGAACGGAAAAAAAAATCTCATTACCTGTATGCTCAATATAAGGAGGATAGCAGAAACTCCTAATGCTGGCCATACATGTAATGATTGCGGAGACCCTCAAATGCCAGGGCAGTACAAACACCCCACAACTGACCCCATTTTGGAAAGAAGACACCCCAAGGTATTTGCTGAGGGGCATATTGAGTCCATGAAAGATTTAAATTTTTGTCCTAAGTTAGCGGAAAGTGAGACTTTGTGAGAAAAAAAAAAAAATAAATCAATTTCCGCTAACTTATGCAAAAAAAATAAAATTTCTATGAACTTGCCAGGCCCCTCATTGGATACCTTGGGGTGTCTTCTTTCCAAAGTGGGGTCACATGTGGGGTATTTATACTGCCCTGGCTTTTTAGGGGCCCTAAAGCGTGAGAAGAAGTCTGGGATCCAAATGTCTAAAAATGCCCTCCTAAAAGGAATTTGGGCACCTTTGCGCATCTAGGCTGCAAAAAAGTGTCACACATCTGGTATCGCCGTACTCAGGAGAAGTTGGGCAATGTGTTTTGGGGTGTCATTTTACATATACCCATGCTGGGTGAGATAAACATCTTGATCAAATGCCAACTTTGTATAAAAAAAATTGGAAAAGTTGTCTTTTGCCAGGATATTTCTCTCACCCAGCATGGGTATATGTAAAATGACACCCCAAAACACATTCCCCAACTTCTCCTGAGTACGGCGATACCAGATGTGTGACACTTTTTTGATGCCAAGGTGGGCAAAGGGGCACATATTCCAAAGTGCACCTTTCGTATTTCACCGGTCATTTTTTACACATTTTGATTGCAAAGTTCTTCTCACACATTTGGGCCCCTAAATTGCCAGGGCAGTATAACTACCCCACAAGTGACCCCATTTTGGAAAGAAGACAAGGTATTCTGTGAGGGGCATGGTGAGTTCCTAGAATTTTTTATTTTTTGTCGCAAGTTAGTGGAATATGAGACTTTGTAAGAAAAAATAAAAATAAAAAATCATCATCATTTTCCGCTAACTTGTGACAAAAAATAAAAAGTTCTATGAACTCACTATGCCCATCAGCGAATACCTTAGGGTGTCTACTTTCCGAAATGGGGTCATTTGTGGGGTTTTTCTACTGTTTGGGCATTGTAGAACCTCAGGAATCATGACAGGTGCTCAGAAAGTCAGAGCTGTTTCAAAAAGCGGAAATTCACATTTTTGTAACCATTTTTTTTTTGCCCAAACATTTTTTTTTATCGAAGACATGTAGAACAATAAATTTGGCGAAAAATTTATATATGGATGTCATTTTTTTTTTGCAAAATTTTACAGCTGAAAGTGAAAAATGTCATTTTTTTGCAAAAAAATCGTTACATTTTGATTAATAACAAAAAAAGTAAAAATGTCAGCAGCAATAAAATACCACCAAATGAAAGCTCCATTAGTGAGAAGAAAAGGAGGTAAAATTCATTTGGGTGGTAAGTTGCATGACCGAGCGATAAACGGTGAAAGGAGTGTAGTGCCGAAGTGTAAAAAGTGCTCTGGTCATGAAGGGGGTTTCACCTAGCGGGGCTGAGGTGGTTAAAAAGGGTTGGTATAGGGGATGGATTTATAAAATGGATTCCGCTAATATATTCCAACCCAAGGGCTAGAGTAATGGTGGATGGGAGTTTGTCCCTGCCTCTTGCCCTCTATCGGTGCACCAGGCAGGGATGCCCTCTTTCCCCATTATTATTTGCTATAGCAATTGAGCCTCTTGCAAACATAATAAGAAATGATAGGGAGATAAAAGGTTTTCAATATTCGGGAGGAGACGAAAAACTATTAATGTATGCCGATGATATTTTGTTATTTATGCATAACACAGGGGATCAGTTTAGTAGAGTATTAGATAAAATAGATAACTTTGGCTTTTTTTCTGGATTAAATATTAACTGGGCGAAATCTCACATGATGGTATTGGGGGAGGGGCAGCTAGGGAGAGACTTAAGAGTTCAAGTACTTGAGAAACACGAGAGTTTTAAATATTTGGGTATACAATTTTCTGGTAATATATAGATGATTATGAAAAACTAAACGTACTCCCGGTAATAAAAGAACTCAGAATTAAAATACATATCTGGAAAAGACTACCACTCTCTATTCAAGGTCGGGTAAATTTAATAAAAATGATCTTTCTACCGAAGGTACTGTATGTGTTACAAAACGCCCCAATAAGACTCCCGCAGAAGACATTTAAGTTACTGGACTGCCTAATGGGGGAATTTATATGGAAGGGCTCTATCCCCAGGATAAAAAAGGAAGTGCTCCAGCTCCCAGTGAGAGAGGGTGGGTTGGCGGTTCCTAACTGGTTTTTGTACTATTTGATAACACAATATAGTCAGATAAGAGATAGTTTGAATAGTTTAGTGGGGAGACATATATTAAATAAAATGGGTTGGGGAGGGGAATTAAATCATTTAGAGATAATGGAATCGGGTACACTGGACAAAAATAATATAGGAAATAGTATTATGAACACAATGGATCACATTTGGGGGCAGATTAAAAAACTACTTGGGATAAAAGGTTTTCTTAAATATACACCCATTTGGAAAAACTTACATTTAAAAGAGTTACAAACACTTAAGAGTTATATTAATTGGGGAAAAAAGGGGATAAAATACTTATCTCAAGTAATTGAAGATGATAAACTGAAGGACTTTAATACACTGGTTAGGGAGTTTGGGATCCCTCAAAAGGATATTTATAAATATTTCCAGTTTAGGAACACGTTAAGGACAGGGGCAAATCTGGACAAATACAGAAAGGAACAATCAGATCTAATAGATAAATTTACTGAGAGTAGAGAAAAAAGTGGTATAACAAAAAAAAGATATAGGATATTGATGGAAGGAAAGAGAGAACGGACTATAATATTGGCTCAAAAAAAAAATGGGAAGAAGAACTTCAACCTTTTTTTTCTGATGAGAAATGGCAAGATGCCCTAAGAAACTATCCAATGGTGTCAGATAGGGGTTCACACAAAATATCACAGTTCTTTATAGTACATAGATTACACCGTTCTCCTAAGATCTTAAAGAGAATGGGGGTCAGAATGTCGGATAAGGTGATATTTCATAATATTTTTTATAGTAGTAATATGGAATTGATGTTATTGATGTGATGAAAGATTTTATGTCTTAAAAAAGAAAAGAATAAAGGTTATATAAAAAAAAGAGAATGCCAAGAGTGTGCAAAGCAGTAATCAAAGCAAAAGGTGGCTACTTTGAAGAACCTAGAATATGACATATTTTCAGTTGTTTCATACTTTTTTGATAAGTATATAATTCCACATGTGTTAATTCATAGTTTTGATGCCTTCAGTGTGAATCTACAATTTCCATAGTAATGAAAATAAAGAAAACTCTTTGAATGAGAAGGTGTGTCCAAACCTTTGGTCTGTACTGTGTGTGTGTGTATATATATATATATATATATATATATTCATTTATATATTTTCACTCTGCAACTAATCACTATAATTTCTTTAATCTTTTCAATGTAGTAATTTATATAAATTTTTATTTATTTATGCATTCTTATTGCGTATTGGCTCGAGTGCTAATCTCATTTTCTTATTTATTAGAATTTATTTATTTTGATACTGCTAGCTTTATGATGAGGAATTTCCTCTAGATACATTTGTTTTTTGTTATTAGTTCTTTGTATATGCACTTTTGTTTTTTCCTTTTAAATGCGTATATACATACATAAGTTTTTTAGACTTGAAAAAGGAGTTTTATATGCTCCGAAATGCGTTTTCATCCTTGAATAACACCTGGTCGTTCAGTTACGCCGAATGTCTTCACTGAGGGTGTGGATCTCCATGCGGGCCCCATCCTTTCCAATATTACCTCTCAGCGGCTGGCAACCCATCCAAGCGAGGATTAGCCAACACTGGTAGCACTGACCTTCAACTACCACTTGTGTACACTAGGGTTGTGCCTACGTTTGCACAACCATGCAAGGTAAGCTTATTTATCCTAAACGATCCTCTTTTTAACCTGCATATCACCCTATGAGCGCCTCTCCCCTCCTTGTTGCCCATTTTTGCCCCATTTTAGAAAGTACACCCCTCAAATTATTCAAAACTGATGTTACAAACTTTGTTAACCCTTGAGGTGTTCCACAATAATTAAAGGAAAATGGAGGTGAAATTTAAAAACTTATTTGGTAGATTTTTTTATGTTACTCAATTTTCTCTTGCAACACAGCAAGGGTTAACAGCAAAATAAACCTCAAACCTATTACTCTGATTCTGCAGTTTACAGAAATACTCCATATGTGGAGGTAGACTGCCCTATGGGCACGTGGCAGTGGTCAGAAGGAAAGGAGCGCCATATGGATTTTGGAGGCAGATTTTGCTATAATGGTTTTTAGGCACCATTCTGTATTTGAAGAGACCCTGACGTACCCCTACAGTGGAAACCCTCAAAAAGTGACCCCATTTTGTAAACTTACACCCCTTAAAGAATATATTAAGGGGGATACTGAGCACTTTGACTCCCTAAGCATTTTACAGAATTTGCTGTGAAAATGAAAAGTTTCATTTCTTCCAAGAAAATGTTGCTTTAGCCCCAAATTTTCCATTTTCACAAGGGGTAACTGGAGAAAAAGCACCCCATAATTTGTTACCCATTTTCTCCTGAATACGGCAACACCCCATATGTAGTGGTAAACTGCTGCGGGGGCACACGGCAGGACTTAGAACGGAAGGAGCGCTATATGGCTTTTGCAGCTCAGATTTTGATGGATTGGTTTACAGGTGCCATTGGTTTTTATTTTTTAAGTGATTGTCTTAGGTGGGGAGTTCATTTTTTGTGGGATATGGTGATGTTTCCATTGGTACCATTTTGGGGTACATAAGACTTTTTGATCGCTTGGTATTCCACTTTTTGTGAGGCATAATATTTTTTTTTTTTACAGCATTCACCTGAGGGCACATATAATGGGATATTTTTATAGAGCAGGTTGTCACAGATGCGGCGATACCTAATATATCTATAATTTTTTGTTATGTTTTAACACAGTGAAAACCTTTTTAAACAGAATAAAATCTTGTTTTTGTGTTGCCATTTTCTGAAACCCATATTTTTTGCGGGATCAGATGATGGTGTGATTGGTACCATTTTGGGCTAAATACGCCTTTTTGATCACTTGGTATTACACTTTTTGTGAGGCAAGGTGACCAGAAAATGGCTGTTTTGGCACTGTTTTTATTTATTATTTTTTTTACAGCGTTCACCTGGCGGGGTGAATCGTGATATTTTCCCTTTATTTATTTTTTCTATTTATTTTTATTTTTTACAGTGCAAGGGTTAATTCATCTGTGTTTTAACCAATACAGCAGGGGTCTGGCTATCAGTGAATGCTGGACCCCTGCAGCTGATCGGGTGGGTGCAGCTCCTCTGCCTGCCCAATCAGAGCGCCTTAGCTGTACGGTACTGGGATTTGGGACCCTGTTTCCAACACCGTACATGTATGGTGCTGGTATCCTATGGGTTAAAGGGAATCTGTTACTAGTTTTATGATGATCTAACTAAGGGCAACATAAACAAGTGACAGATCCCCTTAGAAAAATGTTGGGTCACTTTCTTTAATTGACCCGTTTTGCCAAAATCTGGTGCATAATGATGAGTCCTGAATATTCATGAGCTCCTATCCATACAAACTTTTTATTTTGGGTGAATGATGACCCCTTTAAAGCAGATCTGTCAGCTAAATATGCTGCTGTATTTAAGACAAGCATATAACAGATATACAGTTAGGTCCATAAATATTTGGACAGTGACATAAGTTTTGGCATTTTAGCGGTTTACCAAAATGTATTCAAGTTACAGTTATGTAATCAATATGGGATTACAGTACAGACTCTTTAATTTGAGGGTATTCACATCCTAATAGGAGGAAGGGTATAGGAATTACTTTGGATAGATCATCAGCATCTGATCGGTGGGGGTCCAAACCCCGGGACCACCGCCGATCAGCTGTTTGAGAAGGCAGCGGCACTCCATTTGCGCCGCGGCCCTGCTGATCAGATGCTGATGATCTATCCATAGGATAGATCATCAGTTTAAACAAACTGAAGAACCCCTTTAAGCAGGTAAAAGGTCTGGAGTTGATTCCAGGTGTGGCATTTTGGAAGCTGTTGCTGTGAACCTACAACATGCGGTCAAAGGAGCTTTTAATAGAAGTGAAACAGACCATCATTATGGCCTGAAAAAATCTGCTCAGATTCGACCAAATGCAGCAAGGTTGAATGGACGGCGCAGTACAGATGGACAATGATCAAAACATAATGTAAAAGCAACCCATGAGTTTTCTAAGGCAAATAAGTGAGATATTCTGCAGAGGCCGAGTAAATCACTAGATTTCAACTCAATCGAACATGTATTTCACTTGCTTAAGACAAAATGTAAACACAAACCAGCAACAACTGAAGACAGCTGCAGTAAAGACCTGGCAAAGCATTGCAAAGGAAGAAACACAGGGCCAGATTTATCATGACTCTGACAGCTCACTCCACTTTCACATATGGCTAAAGTCAGTTTTAGCCAAGTCAGATTTATGATCGTCCCTTTAAGACTGTGATAAATGTGGTTTCACGGTAGCAGTTGATCCGTCAGTAAGAGGCTTTACAAAAGTCACGCGTCTTTACGAAAAAGTCGCATGTTTCAATAAAAAGTTGCATAAGATAAGCATGGTCCTCACTGGAGTTAAATTTCGCTATTTTTTAGTAAATCTGTCTAGAGATGAATTTACAAAAGAAAACGCCCACTTTCAGAAAACTGTCGAGCATAGTGCAGAGAGCTAATTTTTGCGCAGTTTTAGCGATTGCGCATTTATTTGCGACTTTTTCACTCGAGCTAATGATAAATCTGGCACATTGTCTGCAAAGGATTCTCTACAAAGTATTAAAATGAACATTTTACTTATGGTAATGTTAATTTGTCCAATTACTTTTGTGCTCCTGAAATAAGGAGGCTTTGTAGAAAAATGGTTGCAATTCCTAAACTTTTCATGGGATATTTTTTTCTACCCCTTGAATTGAACCTGAAAGTCTACACTTCAATTGGATCTCAGTTGTTTCATTTAAAATCCAATGTGGTGGCATGCCGAACCCAAATCATGAAGATTGTGTCACTGTACACATTTTTCTGGACCTAACTGTACATCCATACTACTAATAGCCATAACAACATAAAAATATTGTGTAGAATACCGCAGACTGAGGCCAGTTTTGCAGATGAGTGTGTTCACTATGTGTAGGAGTATGATTTCCTGTAATTAACTCTTCTCCTTTGACCGGACCGCACTGCATTATAATGATTTATAATGCTGTGTGTCTCTGCCCAACCTCAACTGTAATCATTTGTACTGACGGCATTATGTGAGTACAATTAATTAGAGGTGAGTTCGGGCAGAGACGCACAGTATTATAAATCATTATAATGCAATGCGGTCCGGTCAAAGGAGCAGAGTTTACTACAGGAATTCTAGCTCCTACACCCAGTGAACACTGTTGTCTGAAACTGACCTAATGGTTATTGTCCCGGCCAAATTATTCCTTCAGGCATAGCAGCCTGGCAGACACAGTGATGTACTGGATGTACAGTATGTCCAATCCCCCGACCCCCCCCCCCCTTCCCCACACACACACCCGCTTTGATGCCTGATCGCAACCCTCTATAGCTCTGGCACTGATAACAGTTATGTTACTGAATAGGAGGGATGTTTTCTTATTGAACGGTTTTCTGAAGAATACTGACAAAATGCCATTAAAATGTAAAATCCAGATCCAGACCTAGAAATATATAGAGGGTATAGGTATAGAAATACAATTTATTTTCATGTTACACAGAGGTTTACTTTGTATTGATTTTTTTAAGTATGTATTGTCAGGATGATAGGATGCTCCTTAGTTAATAGCATAGGCCTGCAATGTTATAAAATGCTATGGATTGTTCATGTTGTCCTGTGTCATATCGGTTTATCAGAGTAATAAAAAAAAGACAAAAATATCAGCAGGATGTTAAGCAAAAGTCAAGATTAATGTTTATTCTTCTTTCTCTTCACCATGGGTGATGATATGCACAAGGTTTTTGTAGTTTAAGTTTCCAGTCACATCAGGAGGGAAAGCTGTGAACATCTGGTCAACCTTTAATGGATAAAGAAAAAGTGAAAGTCAAGAAAGTTATATTACTATTGATACTTCTGGAAAAATTGTGACGGAATAGTTTTGCCAAAAGTGCCCCTATTCTGACTCCTAGCGGCAATTCGGCATATCCTGGCACCCACTGAAATGAATTGGCTGACTACGCAACACATACAATGGATCCTCCAGATCGAGAATTCTCTGTAGTGGCGCATACACCTTCAGCTGTTGGACAAAGAACTATTAGGCTGAGAGCTATCTCTCCTGTACATCCACATAAAAAAAAGAGCCAATGGGACTATAAAAATATTATTCTACTTTCTTCCCTTTGAACGATTATTTATTTTGATATACTAATAAAGAGATGGCTCTCTATTTTTATATGTTTTAAGTCCCATTGGCTCTTTTTTTTGGATGTGGATGTAGAGATGTTCCATGGGCTATTGATGTTGGTAGGATGGTGAGGTTTTTGCAGGTTACTTATCTCTCCTCTACATGCTTGGCGGGGTGTGTATGTGTTTTCAGTGGGAAGAGAGGAGAAAGCTGCCGCCAAACACGTTTTGCAACGTTGTATCTTCTGGTAAAACAAAACTGAAATTCAACATGCCCTATCTTTTTCTTCCTTGACTATCTGTCGGGGAAGAGTCAAGAGGTCCCCATACACATTATATTGTCAGTGGGCCCTGACGTAAACGGTGAGTTCCACCAACAGTAGTCTAATGTGGATTGTGGCTTTAAAGAGGACAGGACTTTGTTTTCCATCTTGCAAACAGAAAGTAGACTGATCCGTTATGATTACCCATAGACTTCTATTATGACGGATTGAAACGGAATGCCTCTTAAAAGGCTTCCGTTTTAACTTCCGTCTTATGGATTCTGTTATTTTCCATTATAACGGAAAACAGTAACGGATTCCATAACGGTGATGTGAACTCACCCTAACTGGTATATCCAAAATGAAGAACAGGGATTCTAAGGCACTTCTTCAGTATAAAATCTACTTTACTATTACATCCCAAATGTGCAAAAAAGGACAAGAAAGACAAACTAACACGTGGCCAATAAATGTTTTGCGTCCTCTGACACTTTCTCAAGGCCTATCTTCTCTACACTATAGCTATGTTGGCTCTTTTGTCTTCAACAACATTATATTCCACTGCTGGACAAGTTCTTTAAATGAAGACTGGCGGGTGTCCTGCTGTTCGCCGTGGGTCAAGCAGCCAAACAGTATTTTATCTCCAGGAGATGCTGTGGGTGGTTGTACCTGTACATGTACTCGGCGGCATGTAAATGTGGTGTACATGACACCCATTTATATGATCTCTTTGGAAATCTCCTTTTCTTCTTGGCCCTAGATGATTGGTAAGAGATGTTAATCTTGCGACATTCATCTCGTGGTATCTTGAGCCAAGAGGAAAGGTAAGAAAGGAAACATCTGTAGTTAACTCTTTAGGAGATCCTTATAATCTAATAGGGCATATGGACAATGGTTGTTTTATTAGAGTAACCCCTAGCCACATGACATAATGATGGGGTTAAACCAAGCAAGAAATTCTGACATTATTAACACCCATTATACTCATTCTTATAACCTTGAAATAGGATGAATATACTAAAACATGTTTATGCTGTCATATGTAAGTACAGGAGATGAGCTGGAAATTGTACCTCTTCACTGGAGAACCTCTCAGCCTGAGTCATAAGCATATCTCTTATGCTAAAAATAAGACATAAAAAGATGAGTTAAAGACAGCGCAGAAGAAGACCCCAGTGCAGCATCTCTGCAGACACCTGTACTTACTAGTCTGATTTGAGAAGGCCACTACCTTCAGGGTCAAACACCTTGAAAGCATTTAGAATTGTTTCTTCTGGATCCGCTCCTGTAAGTTTAATCATATATTAAATCACAATTGACATCATTATCCTTATTAATAGTAATATGTCATAGAAACAAAGTATATACAATGTTGATGCACATCTTTCTATTAGACACAATAGATGCCTCTTATACCATGCCATCATTCTAAAAGTAATTATATGGAGTTGGAGGTGAAGATATTCTGCAATGTGGGAAGAGCCAATATGCTTTCAATCATAACTAGAGGGCAAATGGCAATACTCAAAGAAGACCTACAGCTATGGGTCATTTAATGTAGATTGGTCCGAATTAAAGGGGTTTTCTGGTATTTTAAAATTGATGGCCTATCCTCAAGATAGGTCATCAACATCAAATCGGCGGGGGTCCGCCACCCGCTACTGCTGCCGATCAGCTGGTTGAAAAGAAGGCCACGCTCCGTGCAAGCGTACCCTTCCCTTCATTGTTTACCTGCTCGTCGTTGACTGCGAAGTGGTGAACAGATGTAACTACAAGCCACCCCATTCACTTCTATGGGACAGCTCTTCCTATTCAAGTGTATACTACACAGCTGTCCCATACAAGTGAATTGGATGGCTTGTAATTACACCTGCTCACCACAACGATGTCAACAGCGAGCAGGTAAACAATAAAGGGAAGGCGGCGCTCACACAGACAAAGGCCTTCTCTTCAACCAGCGGATTGGCGGGGAAGCCAGGTGTTAGACCGCCGTCGATCTGATATTGATGATTTATCCTGAGGATAGGTCATCAGTATTAAAATTCCAGAAGACCACTTTAATACTGTATTCTATTGTATTATTTATTTCTCATGCATACGGCTATGTATTTTGTGGTCCACAAAAAATACGGATGACATCCGTGTGCATTCTGTATTTTGCAGAACGGAACAGCTGGCCCCTAATAAAACAGTACTATCCTTGTCTGTAATGCGGACATGTTCTATTTTTTTGCGGAACGGAAATACAGACATACGGAAACGGAATGCACATGGAGTACCTTCCGTTTTTTTTGCGGATCCATTGAAATGAAATGTTCTGTATGCGGTCCGGAAAAAAAAACCAGAACGGACACGGAATGAAAATACGTTGAGTGCCACCATATTCCTCAGTGAGCCCCAGCTGGGCTCAGTATCTTAATTGCCTTAGGAGTGTGGGAGGAAACCGGAGTACCCGGAGGAAATCCATGCAGATGTTGCCAGTGGTCATATTTGAATCCAGGACCCCAGTGTGGCAAAGTCAGATTGTTAACCATTAAGCTGCCATGTTGCCCATATGGTCTGCAATGTGAAAACGACCTGCAAATAGCCTTAAAGAGGTTTTTAAGAACTTACTTATTGACGACTTGTCTTTAGGATATGACATCAATATCAGATTGGCTGGGGTCAATATACTTTGAAGTAGCCATGCCTGGTTATTGCAGCACTGTTCCCATTCAAGTGAGTGGGAATGGGAGCAGTGCCGCATCAACTAGTAATGGTCACTATACAGTATACGGAGCTGTTTAGTTCTGGGGCCTTGTTCCAGTGCAAAACTAACTGAACAGAGTAAGGATTGGTCATCAATAAGTAAGTCCTTTAACCAGTTTAAGACCAAGTCATTTTACCTCTGTCATGCCCAGACTCATTTTTTTAGTGCATGTTAGTTTTAAAAGAATAACTTTTTTCCCATTCAGCTATTCAAATATGGTTTTTTTTAAGTGATACAATTTTTTTTATACCTGAGAGAATGTTATTAAAAAAATGAGTCTGCTTCTATTTTTTTTTATAGTAATTTTTTTATTTTTATATTTGTTTTAATTTTGCACATCATGCCCCAAATAAGGTCAAAGAGTTTAACATTACATGTTTTATTGCTGATTTTTCCTGTAATTAGGGCTAACAGTTGCTTCTGTTACAAGGACAATAGGTAGATCCCAATCTCCGAGATTAGGGAAGGAGGTGGTTCTTGGAGTTGTGGCCAAAATATCTGGGGAGGTGTCTAAGGATGTTGGCAGGTTTCCTAGTTCTCTAGTAATGGCTCTGTTTGCTAGTACTCTATAACACTTGGATACAGGGGCAGACTGGGAACTTAAATTGACCCTGTAGGTGGGTCCAAATTGACAAAAGATGGTGCAACACAAGTAGGCAGGGACAATGGATGAAGACAGGGCCATCAATTCCATAGTGCAGCACAAAATACCGCCCCTGCAGAACCAAATACCACAGTGTAGCACAAAATACTGATGCCCATCGTATTTAACTGTATAACCACCTTGAGGCCTGTGATATGGTTGAGTCCAGGAAGGCACACACGGCCATTGGCCAGGACCATATGTACCTGATGCATGCTAAGAGCATCAGATCATTATGTACCTTGCCAATGGCCATGAGGTGGGCTCGGGCAGCTCCCTGGGCATGAGCCCTCCGGGTGATTTCCCTGTAGGGTCAATGGCCAGTCCGACCCCACTTGGATACATACAGTATATCTAGTACGACTAAAGAGTCTTGGTAGAAATGATAAAGTACGAACCTTTCAGCTTCTCTCCAAACATTGTTAAGAACACAGTAAAATTGATTGGCCCCGGAGCTTCTTTTAACATTTCTTCTAGTTCTTCATTCTTTACATTCAGACGACCTTTGAAGGCATAGAAGAAGGTATGTACTGTAATATATCAGTAGTGTATTATCTGATAGTGTGAGAAGTCTGTGCGCCTGAGAATTATGGATCTCTGGAGAGGTCCACCCTATAAATGACTGTTACTCCCCCAGAGAAATAACCTGACTATTTTTATCTAATGGTAATTCTGATAACAGCTGTATGGTCTCCAATGACAATCAGGACGTGTGGATCCTACACAATTATGTGGGTAGTGTTACAGTTTCATGTGTGAACATGTGGTATGTGTGACATTTACGGTAACTCATTTATGAACTGAATATCCAGGATGTGATAATGAAGGATTAACTTGTAGTATCATTTCCATAAACTGCTGGTATATTGCTGGCGTCTCGCACACTGTAGTAGAGGCCTGTGCCTACTTAGGAGCCCTAGGAGAATACAATACATACACATACACATATACATTCATAGCTCATATTACCTAAAGCTGCAAAGGTATCTCTGAGATCTTCTTTATCAATGAACCCATCTCGATTCTGATCCATGATGGTAAATGCCTCAATGCAGAAGAATAAGATGGAAAACAGTCACTCTTAATGTAAGGGTATTTTTTTTTTCTATATTTGATTAAATTGACCACTGACAATCCCATACACAATTATCTATCTATATATCTATAGTTTATCTATATATCCAATATCAATTGATTCAATATGTATCTATCTATAGTTTCTATTTATCTATTAATCAATTATCTACAGTATATCTATCAATCATCTATCTACAGTATATCTATCAATCATCTATTATCTATATATAGTATATCTATCTATCTATCTCATATCTAATGTACAGACGTGGACAAAATTGTTGGTACCCTTTGGTCAATGAAAGAAAAAGTCACAATGGTCACAGAAATAACTTTAATCTGACAAAAGTAATAATAAATTAAAATTCTATAAATGTTAACCAATGAAAGTCAGACATTGTTTTTCAACCATGCTTCAACAGAATTATGTAAAAAAATAAACTCATGAAACAGGCATGGACAAAAATGATGGTACCCCTAACTTAATATTTTGTTGCGCAACCTTTTGAGGCAATCACTGCAATCAAACGCTTCCTGTAACTGTCAATGAGACATCTGCACCTCTCAGCAGGTATTTTGGCCCACTCCTCATGAGCAAACTGCTCCAGTTGTGTCCGGTTTGAAGGGTGCCTTTTCCAGACTGCATGTTTCAGCTCCTTCCAAAGATGCTCAATAGGATTGAGGTCAGGGCTCATAGAAGGCCACTTTAGAATAGTCCAATTTTTTCCTCTTAGCCATTCTTGGGTGTTTTTAGCGGTGTGTTTTGGGTCATTGTCCTGTTGCAAGACCCATGACCTGCGACTGAGACCAAGCTTTCTGACACTGGCTAGTACATTTCTCTCTAGAATTCCTTGATAGTCTTGAGATTTCATTGTACCCTGCACAGATTCAAGACACCCTGTGCCAGACGCAGCAAAGCAGCCCCAGAACATAACAGAGCCTCCTCCATGTTTCACAGTAGGGACAGTGTTCTTTTCTTGATATGCTTCATTTTTTCGTCTGTGAACATACAGCTGATGTGCCTTGGCAAAAACTTCGATTTTTGTCTCATCTGTCCACAGGACATTCTCCCAGAAGCTTTGTGGCTTGTCAACATGTAGTTTGGCATATTCCAGTCTTGCTTTTTTATGATTCGTTTTCAACAATGGTGTCCTCCTTGGTCGTCTCCCATGTAGTCCACTTTGGCTCAAACAACGACGGATGGTGCGATCTGACACTGATGTTCCTTGAGCATGAAGTTCACCTTGAATCTCTTTAGAAGTCTTTCTAGGCTCTTTTGTTACCATTCGGATTATCCGTCTCTTAGATTTGTCATCAATTTTCCTCCTGCGGCCACGTCCAGGGAGGTTGGCTACAGTCCCATGGATCTTAAACTTATGAATAATATGTGCAACTGTACTCACAGGAACATCTAGTTGCTTGGAGATGGTCTTATAGCCTTTACCTTTAACATGCTTGTCTATAATTTTCTTTCTGATCTCTTGAGACAGCTCTTTCCTTTGCTTCCTCTGGTCCATGTCGAGTGTGGTACACACCATATCACCAAACAACACAGTGATTACCTGGAGCCATATATATAGGCCCAATGGCTGATTACAAGGTTGTAGACACCTGTGATGCTAATTAGTGGACACACCTTGAATTAACATGTCCCTTTGGTCACATTATGTTCTGTGTTTTCTAGGGGTACCATCATTTTTGTCCATGCCTGTTTCATGAGTTTATTTTTTTACATAATTCTGTTGAAGCATGGTTGAAAAACAATGTCTGACTTTCATTGGTTAACATTTATAGAATTTTAATTTATTATTACTTTTGTCAGATTAAAGTTATTTCTGTGACCATTGTGACTTTTTCTTTCATTGACCAAAGGGTACCAACAATTTTGTCCACGTCTGTATATCCATTTTTATATCCAAGTTTTAGACACCTTTTACACCTACATCAGCATTTGTGAAAAATGTGGGCATGACTTAGGCTGAGTTCACATCACCATTCAGCCTTTCCGTTTAGGAGCAGGAGAACGGAAAGGACGGATTAGGCACATAACTGAGCTGAACGGAACCTAAGGACCCCATAGACTATAATGGGGTCTGTTAGGTTTCCGCTCAGAAGATGATTTTGGAGCAGAGACAAAAGTTGTGCATGCAGGACTTTTGTCTCCGATTCAAAAATCTTCCTCTGAGCGGAAACCTAATGGACCCCATTATAGTCTATGGGGGCCGTAGGCTCAGTTATGTGCCTAATCTGTCCTCTCCATTCTCCTGCTCCTAGAACGGAGCAGGAGAACGGAAAGGCTGAACGCTGGTGTGAACTCAGCCTAAGAGGAGCTGTAGAATGAGCTAAATGTATTAACAATGTAACACAGTTTAACAAAAAAAAAATTAGTTTGTACACCCAAAAAGTTGCTGCTAAATACTATACATCTATTCCATTTGTCTACACATATCATTTACCTCCTTAAATTCCTGAATCTGGGTCTGCTCAAACATGGAGAATACATTGGAGTTGGCTCCTTCTGCCCTCTTCTTTGCTTTCTTGGGAGACTTGAGAGAATTGGGATACACGTATGAAATAACATTTAACGCAGTATATTTTTAATAGTGTTGTGCTAGTTTCTGGCAAAAAATAAATCAAATCTTATTTTAGTCAACAGGCTACATCCACATGGAAAAAATGAAGATTTTATGTTATTATATAACTGACGTTGTCTGCAGATGGCTATTTGCCTCTATAAGTATCAAAGATTGACCAGGCAATCTCTAGTAATTCGACTGTTATTATTTAACAGAATTTTTCTTTTTTCTGGAAAACTTATTCCAAAATCCCGGATAGCCACCATTTTTTACAGACAAATTGGAAAACCATAATGAATGATGAAGATTATAAGTAATACAGGTCTGTAGCTCAATATACTCATTACCAGCATTTACTGTGAGATGTATAATGATGATAATTACCAACAAAACAATCTAGTCAAGTAGCACCAGTCTCAAATAAATCACGGACACAGGAGAAAACTCCCCTATTTTTATAGACTGTCCAGAGATTTCTGGACATTTGGCAATCCCGATTCTGGTGCACAGACAGCAGAATATGCAATAAATGCATTAAAAGGCTTACACCTCTTAATAAATTGGTTAGATTTGTGGGATTTACTAAGATGTGTGAAATGGCGGTTGTTTTAATAAGTGCTGGGCTCAGGGAAAAGCTTGCACTGGGCGGCTCACTCTGGTTTCCTACAGCTTGATTATCAGGACTCTCCCTGTCTATTAACCTGAGATAAGCTGGAGAGGAGCCACTCATCTGACCTGTGGAAGACCACATGACTGCAGTGAGGCCCAGGAGGAGGGAGAGCCCACACCTGAATTCCTTCTTCCCCCTCAACATGAAAACACTGCATTTTCATGCATCTGCCACCAGGTGGAGCTCAGCTCAAAGGGAATTTTTACCGCTTCCATTGCATTCATTAAATGTATACAGTACATGCCTATGTGCTGAGCCCCCCGTAGTGGTGGCTTCAAGACTGTGGTGTAAAAGTGTTTAGAATGAGCACCATATTTGTGAAGCACCTGTTCCATGGATAAAGTGGATGAAGCAGAGGATGGCTTTTTTTTTTATTTTATTACATTTTGTAATAAATAATTCTCCCTCTTAATAAAATGTAAATTCATTCATGTCTGGGGCGTCGCACTTTGTGTTCCCTGTTGTCTAGGAATGTTTTACGCACGTGTACTTGGCATGGTGTGGGGGCCCATACTAAGTTTTGCTATGGGGGATCGATGAGATCTGTGTACGCCCCTGTCTCTGAGCTCAGCACTTATTAAAATGACCCAGTTTAGAAAACGAATCCCAATAAGGAAACTATTGGAACATTGCTCAGGGTTAAAATGTTGGTGTCCATGTCTAGATTTAGCTTAATCGATAATAATGAATCAGACATTTGGTCTCGTTTGTCTGCACTGCACCAGACAGATAAAGGCTAATTACATCAATCGTTATATGATAACTTAATAATACTACCTTAAAATAAGTAAAATAAAAAAGATCAATAATAGGAAACTGCTTTAACAGTCACATGAGAATAAATCGTCTCCGCTCTTTCTATATAATGTAAGCAGAAATTTTCTAAATAAAGTATAAGTGTCACCATATAAAACTGCATTCACAACATAATGCAATAGGTCGCTGTAATAGCCAGACATCCATATACAATTATTAACAATCATATAAATAAACACAGAATGAAAATCACTGAAAAGACAGACGTCTGTTGCGGCACATATTTGTAAAAGTTAGAAAAACAGTATGACTGCTGAACAACTCATCAATGACTCCCAGCTCAGGCTTTTATCCAATAGCCTTTATTTGTATCATTGGAGAAAGCCGTACGTTAAAGGGGCATTCCTATCTGGGACATTTATGGCGTATTTACAGAAGTGTGGATCCCACCTTTTGAGATCCACTCCTATCTCCAGAACTGGGTCCCATTGTGTTCAGCTAGGGATAGAGTGGTGACCGCACGTGTTCCGTTTTCGCCATTAACTTCAATAACACTTCAGAGAATAACTGAGCACGCCGACCTGGTTATTTTATGAAATGCTACTGAAGTGAATGGAGAGAGCCGAACATGCATGGCCACCTCTCCATTCCTGGCTAAGGCCCTGGATGTAGTAGAAGGTCCCAGAAGGGACATTCATGGCATATCCTGTGGTTAGAAGGCTTCTTGTGTGCATAGTAGTTCAATTCTCGGACCCCCTGTAATCTATGGGGGAAAACCTGCATCCAGGGGCATAGCTATAGGGGGTGCAGAGGTATCAGTTGCTACCGGGCCCAGGATCCTGAGGGGGCCCGAAGACCATAAGAAGACATTGCTGGTCAAATTACACCTCTGGCTGGAGGGAAGGGGTTAGGTGAAAAATTTGCAGTTTCACAAAGGCAGCATGAAGGGTTTATGCTTCCCTGGCTGCAAAGCACTGACGGAAGGGGGCCCAAGCTGAACTCTTGCACCAGGGCCCCTGACCCATAAGCTACGCCCCTGCCTCTAAAATATGTTTAATTTTCCTGCAACGCCACAGAAGGGGAAATTTTGTATTACACACTTCCCATTTAAATCATTGGGTATGTCAGTGTACTTGGACATGCTGAGTCCTCCAGATAGATGAGTGTCTTGAACAGGATTCCCCAATAACGTATTTTAAAATGGGTATTCTAAACTAGACAAACCCCTTTAAAGGACTCTTATTACACGATATTGCCGAACAGACATCAACATGATAAAGCTCGTCCAATTAAGTGAAGCCTTATGAATCATATCTGATCATGTTGATATCACTGATTTAATAATTACCATTAAAATTGGCACATATAGACATGTTATATATCTATGATATACTGCAATGATTGTTAAAAACAGATATGATTAGAAAGTAAGTATTAAATAATACAAATATGGAGAGTAAAAGGGATAAAATGTAAAGGATAAATCTTTAGGTATACTATGACAATTAGTAAGATTTGCAGCCAATCAAGTGAAATGGTCTAGCCCAGGCATGCTCAACTTGTGGCCCTCCAGCTATTGTAACATTACAACTCCCACAATGCCCTGCTATAGGCAGTTCGGGCATGCTGGGAGTTGTAGTTTTGCAACAGCTGGAGGGGCCGCAGGTTGAGCATGCCTGATCTAGGCATACACGGGTGATATCATACGGTATAGAAAATACCAGTTATTAAAAAACAATACCGTTTCTATACCAGTCGTGTTTGTGTAGGTTTTCTCCGGGCACTCCGGTTTTTACCCACACTCCAACTGATAGGGACCTTAGATTGTGAGCCCCACTGGGGACAGTGTGATGCTAATGTCTGTAAAGCTGCAGAATATGTCAGCGCTATATAAGTGCATAAAATAAATATAAATAAATAGAAGGATGGATTTTCTTCTAAACCATCAGTAGTAAATTCACATCCCACCCCAGTGTAATATACATGAACCATGGCTCCATGAAAGACAATGCTGCTGCTCCACATTTTACTCACCATTCTTCAGCTGGTACTTGGGGTGTTCCTGTCCGTGAACTTCCTGGACCTGATCTGTGAGCTTTGTCCAGTCAGACAATAAATATGCCCCCATACTAGATATAAATAAACTCATGACCACTTTTGGCAGTGGAGGGTAGCCCCATCCTCATGCAAGCCTTTCCCTTGTCACCAGTCACATTGTTGTGCACTCTGATGATATGTGAGACAAAGAAGATCTGAAGGTTACAGAAACCCAATGCTTCTGCAGCTCCATCCTATATGCAATCATATTTAAAGCAACAATGCCACAGCAGATGGCCGAGAGCACTGCTCATGACAATTTCTGCCGATGTTACGCTGTTGGCAGAACGCCAGCACTTTTTATTTCATGCTACCTATTTTTTGCCATTTGCTTTTTCTCTGGTTTTACAGGGTAAAGCATTGAGTTTTAAGGTTCAATATAACAATGAAGCATGCTATCCCCAGCAGGGGACTAATTTCTCATCAAAAGACATATACATATGTGCATTTTACAATTCCATTTGATAGAAATATATCTCATCAAAAGACATATATAAAGTGTGTTCCACAATTCCACCTGATGTACATATACCTCATCAAAAGACACATAAGTGGATTTTACAATTCCACCTGATGTGTATATATATCTCATCAGAAAGCACATACATAAGTGCATTTTACAATTCACCTGGTGTGTATATCTCATCGACAGACATACATAAGAGCATTTTACAGTTCCACCTGGCGTATTAATTATAATCACAAAGTGCAAATTAAGGAAGTAATTAAAATAGGAGAATGAAAAGAAGGAGAAGAAGAGAGAGGGAAGCAGAGAGAAGAAAAAGAGTGTGTGTGTATATATATATATATATATATATATATATACATACACAGAGTACAGATCAAAACTTTGGACACACCTTCTCATTCAAAGAGTTTTCTTTATTTTCATGACTATGAAAATTGTAGATTCACACTGAAGGCATCAAAACTATGAATTAACACATGTGGAATTATATACATAACAAAAAAGTGTGAAACAACTGAAAATATGTCATATTCTAGGTTCTTCAAAGTAGCCACCTTTTGCTTTGATTACTGCTTTGCACACTTTTGGCATTCTCTTGATGAGCTTCAAGAGGTAGTCACCTGAAATGGTTTTCACTTCACAGGTGTGCCCTGTCAGGTTTAATAAGTGGGATGTCTTGCCTTATAAATGGGGTTGGGACCATCAGTTGCATTGTGGAGAAGTCAGGTGGATACACAGCTAATAGTCCTACTGAATAGACTGTTAGAATTTGTATTATGGCAAGAAAAAAAGCAGCTAAGTAAAGAAAAAACGAGTGGCCATCATTACTTTAAGAAATGAAGGTCAGTCAGTCCGAAAAATTGGGAAAACTTTGAAAGTGTCCCCAAGTGCAGTCACAAAAACCATCAAGCGCTACAAAGAAACTGGCTCACATGCGGACCGCCCCAGGAAAGGAAGACCAAGAGTCACCTCTGCTGCGGAGGATAAGTTCATCCGAGTGACCAGCCTCAGAAATCGCAGGTTAACAGCAGCTCAGATTAGAGACCAGGTCAATGCTACACAGAGTTCTAGCAGCAGACACATCTCTAGAACAACTGTTAAGAGGAGACTGTGTGAATCAGGCCTTCATGGTGGAATATCTGCTAGGAAACCACTGCTAAGGACAGGCAACAAGCAGAAGAGACTTGTTTGGGCTAAAGAACACAAGGAATGGACATTAGACCAGTGGAAATCTGTGCTTTGGTTTGATGAGTCTAAATTTGAGATCTTTGGTTCCAACCACCGTGTCTTTGTGTGACGCAGAAAAGGTGAACGGATGGACTCTACATGCCTGGTTTCCACCGTGAAGCATGGAGGAGGAGGTGTGATGGTGTGGGGGTGCTTTGCTGGTGACACTGTTGGGGATTTATTCAAAATTGAAGGCATACTGAACCAGCATGGCTACCACAGCATCTTGCAGCGGCATGCTATTCCATCCGGTTTGCGTTTAGGTGGACCATCATTTATTTTTCAACTGGACAATGACCCGAAACACACCTCCAGGCTGTGTAAGGGCTATTTGACCATGAAGGAGAGTGATGGGGTGCTGCGCCAGATGACCTGGCCTCCACAGTCACCAGACCTGAACCCAATCGAGATGGTTTGGGGTGAGCTGGACCGCAGAGTGAAGGCAAAAGGGCCAACAAGTGCTAAGCATCTCTGGAAACTCCTTCAAGACTGTTGGAAGACCATTTCAGGTGACTATCTCTTAAAGCTCATGAAGAGTGTGCAAAGCAGTAATCAAAGCAAAAGGTGGCTACTTTGAAGAACCTAGAATATGACATATTTTCAGTTGTTTCACACTTTTTTGTTATGTATATAATTCCACATGTGTTAATTCATAGTTTTGATGCCTTCAGTCTGAATCTACAATTTTCATAGTCATGAAAATAAAGAAAACTCTTTGAATGAGAAGGTGTGTCCAAACTTTTGGTCTGTACTGTATATTATATAATCCATTTAGCTGTTGCCCATTTGAGATAATGATTATGTCTAGATCTCTTCTAGATTGTAGATGAAAACAAAATCACTGAATATATAGATAAGGTGTGTATATGGGGTGACAAGTTGATCGCTGGGGTTTCTAACACTCAGGTCCCACCAATCCTGAGAATGGGTGGTCTGTTTCCCCATTCTGATGGAGCCATAGTTTGTACGTGCTCACTGCCGCTCCATTCATTCTCTATGGGAGAGCTGGAGATGATAGAGTGCAACACTCAACTATCTCTGGCTCTTCCATAGAGAATGAATGGTGGACCAGTGCCCCCATTCCCACGATCGGTGGGGGTTCTAGCTGTTGGCTGGCCTCTATGCAGCTCAGTCCCATTTAAACGAATGGGATTTAACTGTCAAACCAAGCACAGCCACTATACAATATATGTCACTGTGCTTTTTATATAACAAAGAGCCCTTAGTACTCGTCCAAGCGATGTGAGTGCTTCAAATGGCTGATCACCTGGGGTAGGGATCTGATATTGATGACCTATCCCTCTAAACATCAAAGGTTTTTACATGTTTCGTACAAAAAGTAACACAGCATGCAGCACTTTTTTTTCTGGTAAAATGATGGACAGCATGATGAAAACTGACATCCCATTAAAGGTTAATGTGGTCCTACATGTGATGAGTCTGTAACCGTAACAGCTTGAATTCCATTATTCTGCTATCATGGAACAGAAAAACAGAATTCCTAATGCAGATATGAACTCAGCCTAAGCCTGGGACTACATAATCTCACACAAGAAACTACTGTACATAGGGCCATTAAAAAAATCATACTGACCCATAGTAAGCCATAGAAAATCACACTAATTCCTTAAACATAATATACAGTATGTATATGCGACTGCAATATGATAACCACCCAAAGTTGCTGCTAGCAGTATCTTTTGGTGTTGGTCTCGAGATACAGATGGAAGACCCCATAAGACATAATGTGTTATTTAAGTCAATGTATACTGCAACAAAAGGTAAAATTATCCCCATAAGCGACGAAGGTTCATGGTGTCATTGCTACAGCAGCAGTGTTACTGTATATCTCCAGCTGACCACATATATTACATGACTCTGACTCTGGTGGGACCGGCTGCCCGTCTCATGTGTATGGGAGAGTCTCACCTCTCCAAAGGCAGCAGATGACCTGTGAAAGAAGGACTGGGCCTACTGGATTGCAACATGTTCAGTTCTTTGTTCTCATAGGAGACAGAGGCATCCGGTGGTGGCTTTTTCCTTCTTCCCTATTAATTACACGTACACAGCTGTATAGGCAGGGCTTAATAGCTATTGGCTGAATAACAGTTTGGATGAACATTATGAAAGAAGTATGTCAGCCTTAAAGGGATTGTCCAATATGGATATATATGGCATATCCACAGACAAGAGCAGGTATATCTTGTAGATATTCAATAAATGTCTAGATGGGACAACCCCTTTAAGTCTACAAGTCATAAGAAAGACCAATCTGTCTGTTATCAGTCAAAAGGATACAGGGTTTCCATGAAGACTATGGGACAGGCAGGAGTGCACCACCAATGAGGCCAGGTGAGGAGATCACCTCAGGCAGCACCAGGAAGGGGCAAGAGGGCCATGGTCAATGTGTGCTTTCATTGTGGCAAAGGGGTTAGGTTAAGAAATTGGCACAAGAGTGTCCTTCAGATGGTGCAATTCTGAAAACTATTACAAGAATGACCATATACTTTTTTTTATTACAATTTAAAAGGAATCTGTCACCAGGATCTTGGACTATTATCTGCAGTAATACAAGATTAGTACTGCAGATATGGAGTACAGATCACTAGCTTTTATTTTCTTATGCTTTTATTTTCCCCTCTGCCAGGCTTTAAAGCTGAAATCCTGCCGTTGTCCATGTACAGGAGTCCGCTCCATTATGTTAGCACAGGAGTCCAGACTGTGTATCTGCGCACAGCAGTAGGAAAATAAAAATGGCGATCTGGACTCCTTATGTGCAGTACTACTCATGTACTACTGCAGATAATACTCAAGAATCATGGTGATATATTATTTTTAATTTAAAGGCTACGTACACCTTCAGAGGCAATTTTTCAATTATGATTGCATGTTACTCATTTTTGGCTAAAAATAATTTTTTCAATTGGCCTTTATTAAAAGTTTTGAGTTGTTCTGTCACAAAGGGTTAACAGTTTTTCTAGCTGTGTAACTGGTACTTTCACTCTGTGCCGGTCATCTAATAAACCTTATCTCTAAACTACTGAGAGGTCATAAACGCTTATTTAAGACACATTCTTATCAGTAAGATCAGGGCTAGCTCTATCATAAGGCAGCCCAAGCGGCTGCTTGAGGGCGCAGAGAAGGGGGGGCAGTAAACAATTAACTTGCTAACTTACATTTACCTTGCTGAGCCTGTGTGCCGAGCAGCCCGGCCGTCCCCGCCCTCATTCACAAAGGGGCACGCAGCTGTGACACACACTCTGAGCTACGAGACCCTGGTGTGTTTAAATCTCATTTAGCATGTCTTTCAGAAAAGATTCTCCTGGGATTCGAACTCGCAAACTTTCACATAAGAGGCAAGGCATTTACCCACACAGCTATGACAGCTGTATTGCCAGTTACTTAAAAATATATATGTAAGACTTCTACTGTAGATAACTTTGATACCTTGTGTACATACACATGACACCTTCCCCAGCACACTGTGTATGGCTGTCTCCGAGCTGGGTGTGTTGGGGCAACTGTCATGTGTATGGTTGTATCCTAGGTATCAAAGTTATCTACAGTAGAAGTCTTTTTTCTCATAGCTGTGTGGGTAAATGCTTTGCCTTTGATACTGAAGGTCATGGGTTCGAATCCCATCACAAAATTTTCTGAAAGACAGGCTAAATAAGAACACGAGCACCAAATCTTCAACACTAGAGGCTGCTGGGAACACAGGAAGAGGAAGAGGCTGCATCGCATCGCTGACATGGAGGTAAGTATAAAAGTTTTTTAGTTTTTTTTTAAATACCGGACTGTTACTTTACTGCCACGGGGGAGGGGGGATATTGGTGCCATGATACTGGCACATGGAGGGGGGAGGAGAGAAGCACTTGATACTGGCACATTAGGGGGCAGGGGGAGAGGATGGCACTATGATATTGGCACATGGGGGGCAAGAAATGGATATTAATCATGAGGGGCAGAAATGTGAAATGATGGGGGAGGCAAGAAATGGATATGAATCATGAGGGGCAGAAATGTGAAATGATGGGGGGGCAAGAAATGGATATGAATCATGAGGGCCAGAAATGTGAAATGATGGGGGGGGGCAAGAAATGGACATGAATCATGAGGGGCAGAAATGTGAAATGATGGGGGGGCAAGAAATGGACATGAATCATGAGGGGCAGAAATGTGAAATGATGGGGGTGGGCAAGAAATGGATATAAATCATGAGGGGCAGAAATGTGAAATGAGGGGAGGCAAGAAATGGACATGAATCATGAGGGGCAGAAATGTGAAATGATGGGGGTGGGCAAGAAATGGATATGAATCATGAGGGGCAGAAATGTGAAATGATGGGGGGGAGGCAAGAAATGGATATGAATAATGAGCGGCAGAAATGTGAAATGATGGGGGGGGGGGGCGCCTAAATGTGGATTTGCTTGTGCTGACAAAAATCCTTGCATCGGCCCTGAGTAAGATAAGAACTGAGCTATAATGAGTGTTTAGGAGGTCAGAGAGCAGAGATAAGGAGTCCGTCAGCTCCTGGTCTGACAGAAAAGACAGAAAATCCAAAGGGTGCTACTAGAGCAGGCATGGCCAACCTGAGGCTCTCCAGCTGTTGCAAAACTACAACTCCCAGCATGCTTATACTGCCTACAGCTATCAGCCTGCAGCAGGGCATGGTGGGAGTTGTAGTTTTACAACAGCTGGAGAGCCGCAGGTTGGCCATGCCTGTACTAGAGCATGTCAGCTCTGTACAGAAAAATGGGCTCCATATTTTTAATAAATACCAATTAAAAATATATACAGTATATTTTTAGTTAAAATAAGTGCAATGCAATAAATAAAAAATATCTTGCATTCATTTTGGCTCTCCCACCTGCTTTATTAATTGGACAGACAGTTATAAGAGAAATTCAATATGGTAAAAGTCATCTATAAAGAGAATTGCTGTCTTACACTGGAAAGATTACCCAGGCTTATCACCCTATTTATTACTCCTGGTGTCAGATAGAAGGTTGATTATCTGGTGTGTACTTACAGCCCATGGAATTATTACAATCAGTTTTAAATGTGTCCCATAAGTTTTCATTTCTTACGTTGTTCTGCTACACTGTTTTTGGAATGATTATCTATACATCATACCTGTGTAAAACCTTTGCCATTTTAAGCAACACTAGCATTGAACTGCATGGGAATTCATATCACAAATGCTATGAGTCTACCAATGATCTGGAGAGCTGGTGTCCCCTAGATGTTCTGAGCAACGCAGCAGATCAATCACTTTGATATCAATGATGCAACAACTTCAGCAGTAGTTCTGACCGAAATATCCACGGCTGGCATTTAGGCAAAATGTTACATTACCATTTTAGACTTTAAGGAAGGCTGTTAAATGTATTTTTGTCATTCTTTTGTGACTTTCTTCCACATAAGGTCACCTATACAAAGGAATCCCAGCACAATACAATGCATAGTATAACAATGCTGCCGCATCTGAGTTCTTTCATCAGTTTATTCTCTACAGGATTCATGACACACAGAGAGCAGCTGTTGCTGTGGTTGCGTAGTGGCCTCCAGTTATAATGGCATTGTTATAAGTGATGCTGTTCTTCTCAGTGTTACAAGCTATATAAAGATCAGACTTTTCTTGGCAGACTATATTTATTATCGCTATTGCAAGATAGTGTAACCTGGTGACAAATATATATATATAATATATTTTTTTTTTTTTAAATTATTTGAATTTTTTTCTGATGCCAATGATATGACAAATTAGGCCACCTGGTTTAAGGTGATTCAAGATTTTTTAGCCCTTTTGGCATGTTAGCCAGCTCCTGGGATCCCCATTGATCGTAAGACTATATTCATTCTCCATAGAAGTTAGTGAGACCCCCTGAAACCCCTCGTTCTTGGTCTCAGTCGGGGAACGGGGGGGCTATTGGTTATACCACAACAATTCAACAATCACGTTAATATGGCATTTCTAATTTACATGCTATACACTCCATTGTCACAACACAAGATTTTAAAAATCTGACTTGGGCTTCTTGCACACAAATGTATTTTCTTTCCATGTCTGGAAGGTACTCCATGTGCATTCCGTTTCCGTATATCCGTTCCGCTAAAGGATAGAACTTGTCCTATTATTGTCCGCACAATTGACAAGGATATGACTGTTCTATTAGGGGCCAGCTGTTCCGTTCTGCAAAATACGGAATGCATATGGATGTCATCCGTATGTGGATCCGTTTTTTGTGGACCGCAAAATACATACGGTCGTGTGCAAGGGGCCTTAAAGTACACATGTATAAACTGGCCATGCAACATTTTTACTCCAAAATCAATACAATTGGGCAAAAATAATTGTGTCAGCAGAATAAAAAATAAATAATTGAAATTTTGCAGAACTACGGTTTATCAATATTCTGGGATAATGCATCTGAGACAGGCTGTAATGTGCTACTACCTTGTGATAATGGCACAAGCAGGCTTGTGCTATATACAGGTGACTCAGTACCTCCTCATTGGAGAGGTATGGATGAACGACATCAGCAAATTTCCTTAAAACCTCAAAATGATGTAATTAGACACTATGGAGCCTCAAAGAAGAAGTAGAAAGCCTCTGGCATAGGCCATCCCAGCTGCACAGACGCTTGCCAGGGCCACCTACATTTGACAAAAGCTTTAATACATAGCAGACACACTCTGCCTAGTATGTACATCTGTCTCACCGACTGCTGGACCCTTCCCTTCCCCTCAGAACATTTGTATTAAAAAGTAAATAATTTGACATTTATATGCTTAGGAGTCAAAGATCCCGGCCTTGGACTATATGTCACCCAATATTACCCAATTTAAGGTGGAGCCTAAAGGAGAAAGATCACATCCACAACATGGGCCATCCCTGTAGGTGCACGTGTAGCAGCTGTCTGTCAGTTCCCAGTGCTCAGTTACCAATGGTTCTTCAGCTTTACACTTCAGGTAATGTCACTAACGTTTCCCATTATAAGGCCATCACTCTAGTGATATCATCACATGCACTAGTGCTATGCACGGGACCCAACAAACCATATTTCTGACAATCCCCCATGGCAATGACATCATCAATGTTGACATCTTATTGAGGAGAGACACAACATTGGCCACTGGGGTGTGCCTTGGTGGCTGTCTGGAAGCTGCAACCTAGCAATGAATTATTGATAGGGTGAGCACCAATCACCGCATGTGACATCACTACCCATTCTGATGACACATTAATGCCCTCACCTGCTTTAAAGGGGTATTACAGGATTTTACTATAATGGCCTGTCCTTGGTATAGGCCATCAATATCTGATTGGCGGTAGATGCATCACACAAGTACAGTACAACTGCTCATCCCATTCAAGTGCTCGTTCCATTCGAGTAATTACACTGCACTGCCACTACAAGATAGACTCTAAGCCTTGTAATGACATCACATGCACTACCACATTTATAGGCACCCCATGTGATATAATCCCGCCTGTGATGTCACCACCCACTTTGAGTCCTTAAAGGAAATGTGTCACCAAATATTTTATCTGCCAGTTAAAACCAGATAGCGACACATCATTTTTTTCTAATCTTTCCTGGTTACATGTTTTTTTTAAATTCTATTTTCTGAACATGATTATGGGGGCGGCCATCTTGCCTGAGCTGTTCTTAACAGCATTTACAAAGCATAAAAAAAATTGCCTTCTATGGGAAAGTCTGCTAGGCATGCTCTGTGAGCTTTGAGAAACACCTATTGTGAATAGTAGATCCTGTGTTATATACACACAGAGGTGATATTTCCTTATCATTACAGGCAGGACTAGAATAGGATGTAATACAGTAAAGGGTGTATCAGACACCCCGATGCTGCAAGCGATTGTCGGGAGGAAAGCGTACCCTCCTGGCAGTCACCAGATAGCTAGCAGAGGAGACCACTGCTATTACATGCAGCAATGTCCTCCGCATCATGGAGAGGAGCGATTGCTACACCATCACTTATCCCCATGCACGACAGCAGTGTGCACGCTGAATGATCGGAATTGCCTAATGAACGATTGATTGCTCGTTCATCAGGCAAGTATTAGACTACCAGATGATCGCTAGCGAGCATTCATAGGAACGCTCGTTAGCGATTATCGGGGATAAAATATGCCTGTCTAATATACCCTTAAGGGACCTATTACACGGACAGATAGAGCAAACGATTGTCGGGAGGAATGCATTCCCTTCCGTCAATCACCTGCTCGCTAGAGGAGGAGACTGCTGCTATTACATACATCAATCTCCTCCTCAGTATAGGGACAAGCGATCGCTAATGCATCGCTTGTCCCTTCACTGTCTCATTGTTTTCCGGCAGCAAAGCGCCTATTACAAGGCGCAATCTGCTGCCAGCAAACCAAGATTTTTTAACAAGTTAAAAGATTACGATTACCAGGTAATCGGTGGCAGTATTACACTGCCAGATGAACGGTAACGAGAGTTTATATAAACTAGAGTTGCTGCGATACCAAATTTTTTAATCAATTTCGATACCATCAAAAAGTATTGCGATACTCAATACCATTCAATACCACGCGGAAAAAAATAAACCAAAAAAAGCCACGTGCATTCCGTATTTTTTTAAAATACATAACATCAATCTCCTCCTCAGTATAGGAACAAGCGATCGCTAATGCTGATGTATGTAATAGTTTGGACTTCTCGGACGTGGCAATATGTGATATGTTTATTTATTTATTGTTTATATATTTTATATGTAATTTATACTTAATATTTTGGTGGGGGTTTTTTTTACTTTTTTTTTTTACTTTTTATTTAATTACTATTTCCCCCCTTAGGGTCTAGAACCTGGGATTTTTTCATCCCTTGTCCTATTCACCCCGATAGAGCTCTATCAGGGTGAATAGGACCTCACACTGTCCCTGCTGCTCTGTGCACACAGCAGCAGGGAGCAGACTATGGCAGCCAGGGCTTTAGTAACGTCCTGGCTGCCATGGTAACTGATCCTGCAGTAGCGTCCTGGCTGCCATGGTAACTGATCGGAGCCCCAGGCTTACACTGCTGGGGCTCTGATAAGAAGCTGCCACTGCCACCAATGAAGAGGAGGGGACCCTGTGGCCACTGCCACCAATGATTTGAATACTGAGGAGGGAGGGGGCACTGATCTACCAATGATTTTAATACTGGGGGGGAGGGGGGCACACTGCGCCACCAATGATAATGAACCTTTAATACAGGAAGTGGGTCCTGGCAGCAAATCAGCAGCAGTTAACCCCTCAGGTGCTGCACCTGAAGGGTTAATTGCCGCTGATCGCAGCTCCCTGTGAAAGGCAGGGTGCCGGCACCTGCCTCCTGTATTAAAAGTTAAAGACTAACTTTCATGGGTTTGGACTTAGTTAAGTTACCAGTCTACATAGAGCGGCACCCAGGGGGATCTCCCTGCACCTGCTATTATTCCTGAGCGCTGCTCCGTTCACCTGCTGTGGCCCAGTTACAGTCTCCTGATCCATATGCTAATTACTACTATAGGAGCGATGGGGAGGAGACATCAGCTTCTCTCCTGGGCGTTGCTTCTCGGATCGCCCAGGAAAGAAGCTGATGTCACCTCCTCATCGCTCCGATAGTAGTAATTAGCATATTGAGCAGGAGACTGTAACTGGGCCACAGCGGGCAAACAGAGCGGCACCCAGGAATAATAGTAGGTGCAAAGAGATCCCTGGGCGCCCCTCTATGTAGCCTGGTAACTTAGCTAAGTCCGAACCCATAAAAAAGGTCGTCCTATCATTGGTGGTGCAGTGCGCCCGCCCCTCTCTCCCCACTGGTGGCAGCGGCGGCAGCAGCAGCAGCAGAGGCGGAGGGAGGACTGCTTCCTTCTCCCCTGTGCTGCTGAGGGAACATGAGCGCACTGACAGCAGCGCGCTCATGTTCAGAGATACTAGACTGCGCAGCAGGGCAGGCCAGTATCGAAAAAATGGAAATCCCGGTATCGTATCGATACCGGGACAAAAGTATCGATTGGGTATCGAAATTTCGATACCCACAACAACACTAATATAAACACTTGTTAGCGATCATCTTAACAATAATCTGCCTGTGTAATAGGGCCTTAAAGTGCTCTGTACAGACCAAGAAGTGGCACCTGTTATTAGGCTTAGTGGCTGGTGTGAAAACTGCAGAATTTTGTTTTTGTTTAAATATAGAAAGAAGTGACATGGAAAATAAAAATAACTGTCAAAAATGCTTTAAAATATGTTAAACATTAAAATGTGATTTAAACAATAGGTCATTTTCTGATGACACATTCCCTTTAAGGGATGTCGTTGCCATTTGGACCCCACAGGATTGTTGAAAGTCTACTGTTGTCTCACCTTTGATATATGCACTTGTACATGTGGTTGTATGACATGCCTAATGACGTCAAGGGGTGGCAATATCACCATTGACAATGCCAGTTACATTGCCTAATATGTACCCTAACTCAGATACTCCTCCTCATGGACAGTGCATACCTAGTATCTAGGGGGAGAAATGATCCAATGCTTTACGTGGGCACCACATGACAGTACACAAAGGTCCACATTTGCTAAGACCGGCATAAGAAGGTAGTTCGGTAGTCAAACTGATTTGTACACAATTTATTAAAAGAAGCGTGCTGCTCAAAAAAAATTCAATTTTAGAATAAACAGTCAAAAAAACACATTTATACCTGCTAAGAGCAGGAAAAGATTTGTACGAATGTTTGTGCCAAAAACTGTTACTTATTAAGTGTGGGCCAAAGAACCTACTACTCTGGAATATATAATTAATAAATAAATAACTAAATAAATATATTGGATACAGTGATTTCAAGTGCATCTACATACAGTAGTGATGTCACAGTAAGGGATAAAGCACTGAATGATGTCAGACCATAGCAATAATGGATACAGTGTTATCAAAGTAGGCAGAAGATGAACCAAAGAATATTGGGCAGGCTAAAGAGCAAAAAGTCTGCTATTGTACTAAACAGAATTCCTAGCAAGAAACACACTACAAAAAAGTGCAAATCCCAAAAATATCCAGAAATAACTTGCTTTATTGAAAAAACAAAAGACCAAGTTATAAAAACATATTACTTATTTACTTGTTTTCAATTCAGGCCTTCTTTATTTTTATGTATTTCAATACAGAGCATGTTATTTCTGTATGCAAAGTAAGCGGAAAATGTCACTGCTCACGACAGCTGAACATAGTAATTAGAGATGAGCGAATTTCCGCTTATGAAATTCGTTCACACTTTGTCTGTTGGTTAAAGGTGAATTGCATTATGGATTCCGTTACCACGGACCATAACGCAATTCTATGATGCAATGCCTTTAGAGGCATTCCGTTATTCATTCCGTCATAATAGAAGTCTATGGGCTGCAAAACGGATCTGTCCCGTTTCCGTTATGCTGGGGACCCACATCTAAAAGACAAGCCATATGCCCCCATTGTCTGAGATAAGACAATCCCTTTAAGTTTTGCACAGTGAAAAATATCTTTTTGTGTTACCATTTTCGAAAAGCCATATTTTTTTATTTTTTTGGGGCGATTGTCTTATGTAGAAGCTTGTTTTTTGCAGGATGAGGTACAGTTTGATTGGTACCATTTCAGAGTGGATACAATTTTTAGATTGCTTGGCATTAGACTTTGTTTTGGCACTGTTTTTATTTAGTTTTTTTTTATGGAATTCACCCGAGGGGATAGATCGTGTCATATTTTTATAGAGCAGGTCATTACAAATGGAGCGATACCTAATATATTTATTTTCTTCATTTCTTTCTGTTATTTATAATTTGTTATGACTTTATTATGGGGAAGCTAAATTTTTTTTTTGTTTTTTTACTTGAAACCTAGGTATCCTGCAGGTTAATAAAAAAAAAAAAAAAAAAAACAACTAAAGCACAAAATGAAACAAAAAATACTGTATTTCTTTTACATTTATGTCTACAGAGCTGTGTAAAGACTTATTTTTTGAGGGGCCGATATGTACTATATTGATACCGTATGTTGGCGTGTGTATGACTTTTTTAGCAAAGTTTGTTCAATTTTTTTTAGCATGCAGTCATAATTGTGATATAAAATTACAGAATGTTGCAGGAAAACTACAACTCCCAGCAGATGCTGAAGGTTTGCATCTCACAGGGCATGCTAGGAGCAGTAAAATATGAAATAATATTTTTATTAAACTATAGATTTACCTATATTTTATACTGTCTTGGGGGACTATCGGCAGCCTGTGATGTCCATAACTGAGTCCCAGGCAGCTCCTGTTTCATGGGGGACACAGCAGCACCACCACCAGTTTGCACACTCAAAAGCACAGAAAAAGCCCACCGCCGCTCTCTGCAGACTCTAGAATATGGGCGGGCGGCAGGAGGACGCAGCGTGTGTGCAGGCCAGGGAGTGAGAAGGAAGCGTAGGCACCGCACCACATGTATCAAGAGGCGGGTCCTGCCACCCACTGAAAGATGGCAGCGCTAGCCACCAGCATCACTGCAGGGCAAGATCATCTCGACACCTTCTGTATGTCTGTGTAGCTATGCTCTTCCTATTGAAGCAGCAGGCAGCGGCGCTTGCCAGCAGAAAGCTGGGGCTGCCTGCCGCTGCTGATTAATATGTAGACTGTAACTAGGCAGGGGCCCACCGAGGATTTTTCTGGCTCCCCGGTGGGCCAGTCCAAGCCCCCTGCTTCCACTTCACTGGTGAGTCTATTCTTTTCTACTCAAAGTACAGAAACTGCTGGGAAATATTCTCCTGTATTAGAAATTTAGGTCAGAGTAGGGTCCAACAAACCACTCATTCCCAGTAAAATTCATTCTAGGGGCCAATACAATAAGATGATTGATTAAGGGGGTCTATGCAAAAACTTTGAGAAAGTGGGTGCCTAGAGGAAGAGAATTCTGACTGACCTACTTGTGTACCTAGAAGTCATCTTAGACACTTGATGCATCTATAAGAAATGCGGTTATCTGTTTAATATTGTAGCCCATTTTTATGGATATAGGTTGGTTGAGATACTGTAGTACTGGGTGACTAGGGGCCCATGTTTGTCAGGGGCCCACCAGGGGATCCACCTGTTCCGGTACGGGCCAGTCTGAACCTGGGTGTGATGCTGGACAAACAATTAATTTTTGTGCTGCATGAACAATTGAATCACCTGACAAAGCGTGATCTGTAGAATGTTTACAGGACAGACCAATTATTATGAACAAGCGTTTGTTCCCAATAATTGGCCTGATAATGGGCCCTGGGTAGGTTCAGTTTTGCTTCATATTTTATTATGCTCATCTATGGAAATAGAACAGGTAATATGTATTCTTGTCTCTAAAACTGTCATGACTATAAGCTTAGATAACAATCATTTTTAGGAAAGCCATATGCCTTCCCTTGATGAGAGCAGTGTGCTCTCTGTTATGACTTGCCCTTCAGTCTTCTTCATTCATTCATAACACATGCTCAGTAATTCCTTTGTCTCCTCATTTACAACACATACCTATTTTAATCTCTGAGGGCATTGCCAAAATAGTAGAAATATTTGCACTTGCTCTTGTGACGGATGTAAAAAGCATCATAATCCCCGTTGTGTCTCCAAGGACAGCTGTGCCTGCCAGCTTCATTTCATCTAGCCTTTGTTACATGGGGCCCACCTGGATCCTGACCCTGCACTTTTAAGAGCAGCAGTGATAAAAGCATAAGGCTGGGTCACACATAGGTTTCTAGTGGCGATTTTGTGAACTTTTGTGGTTTTAGCCGCATTTTCTGCACCTGTGGTTTTTGGTGCATTATTGTTCAGCTCTCGATGTAAGCTGAAACTCTATGGAGTATTAGCTGAAGATGTTCTACATATTAGCTGAAAGTCTATGGCATGCAATTTTTGGGCCCACCAGAGGAAATTACTCATGGTGATATTGTATTTGAGCTGGTGTGGTTTGTGTGCCTGTCTCAGTCCAACACTGTTATAGTGTCAAACATTATAGTGGTTGGATCTTTATCAAGCTTGACACTCAACTACTATACCAGTTGAAACGTTGCTCATTGGTCATTTTTTGTGTGCTAAAATTTGTACAATAAACTGGAGGATTCAGAGACTGCTTTAGTGTGAAAAACCATTCCAGGAGGTGTGTACAGTGCTATTGATGTTCAGCCCTTTAGGTTTGGCACCTCAGAGTTGGTGCTTTCATGACATTGTCATGCTGCTGGTCCTTTTGAAGGGACCTGGTCAAGATGTAGACTGTTTGCTTGACCACCAAAGGTGCGTTTGCATTGTGATCCTATCACCCCTGTTCCCTGCCAAACACAGTAAAAATGAAGATAGAATAGATTTACATAAATTAGTTATGGGTTGAAAGGGTTGTCCAGACAGTCTCTCCCATTGATCTGACATGGACATGGAGAGAAACTAGTGCATGCCATCACCAGGCAGGACAATTTCCAAAGACCGGCAAATTTTGTGAATGTAGTCTAAATCGAACTTCAGTATCTTTTTGGCACCCCATTGTAATATCTTCACCATGTATGACTGCAAGGTATTCTTTCTGTCCTATACATACCGAACATAATAGGATTTTGTTGTCCAGACTTCCATGTTTGTCTTGTCTGTGAAACACTATTCCTAACATCGTGAGGATTTCATGTGTCAATGATGTGACAAAAAACAATGTTACTCCTAGATAGATATATCCAAAAATAAGAGTGAATCTGGATCACACATCCTCATACTATGCTTTGAACTAATAACTACTTCTCAGCATAATCAACATCACTTCTCAGCAAATTGATGGTATACTACCCCCTATGTTGCCTGCTATAAATTTGGCATTAGTATACATTTTGATCAAAAAGCATAGGCCCACTCACCACGACAAGGTTGCCTCCTCAAGTGGGAAACTATTCTAAATTTGTCACTGCGCTGCAAGGCGACCACCTGCGCAGCAGCACCGCACCACCAGGCGGCAAGACCCAACAGCCAAACAGCACCCCCACTGCCTTGCAAAGCCACCCTGGCCAGGGGCGTAGCTAAAAGCTCATGGGCCCTGGTGCAAGACTTCAGCTTGGGCCCCCTTTCCTCAATGCTTTCTGGCCAGGGACCGGAAAGCACATAGCCTTTGTGCTGCCTGAGGCAAAAATTGAAACAGCACAACCCCCCCCCATGCCAAATTCTTGACCTAACCCCTTTCCCTCCAGCTGGAGGTATAACTTGACCTGCATGCACTTTCTATAATACTGGTGTCTTCTTATGTGGCACAAGGGTCTTTGGGCTCCCTCAGGCTGCTGGGCCCGGTAGCGACTGCTACCTCTGCACCCCCTATAGCTACACCCCTGACCCTGGCTCTGGGCCCCACCAATGTAGCACCAAAGCAACAATGGCCTCCATGGAGCACCGCACCATTAGGCTCCATTCACACGTCCGTAAGTGTTTTGTGGATCCGCAAAACACGGACACCGGCAATGTGTGTTCCGGATTTTGAGGACTGCACATTGCCGGCACTTAATAGAAAATGCCTATTCGTCTCTGCAATTGCAGACAAGAATAGGACATGTTCTATTTTTTGGGGGAACGGAATTGCGGATCTGCAATTCCTGATCCGGGCAGCACATTGTGCGGCCCCATAGAAATGAATGGGTCCGCAATTCCGTTCCGCAGAATTGGACCCTTACTTCTAGATAGCAATGGTTACAGCTCATTTTGCAGTGGTCGTTTAGCAGGAGGTAACGGCATTATACTGATTTATAATGCTGTTTGTCTCTGCAAGTTCTTGCATCTACGGAATTATATTGACATAATGCTGTCAGTATAATTTTGTAGAAGTACTGTAAGGTCATGCAGAGACACACAGCCTTATAAATCATCATTTCACACAGGACACGCTTATCTGAAAGAGGCCTCATTTCGAAAGACATATAAGAAGGGATTTAGTTGTGGAATAGGACCAGGGACCTGTCTGAGGACAGAAGGCTACACTAAAGAAAGGATTTTTATCCCTCAAATTTAATAAAAATAAAAGTATGGACTTGCACACCTTTATTTTAACTATGCAAAAGTGCAAAAAAACTCTGCTATCCAGTATAATCTTTCACATTACCTGCAGGACTTCAGTGCTTCTTTTCTCTAGGCAGGAATAGCTTGCCACATGAGATAATGAAGCACTACATATCTCAGGATGTATTGCAATCAGTGTTATTAACCTCTTCCCCTCCACATAAAAAATAGTCCCTCACTTGCAGCACCAGAGATTGCACTATTGCACTATGGTATGTAATACCCCACTACAGAGATGTAGCTATATATTTCTATGAATTTAGAAGTAGGGATGACTGAATGAGAGCTGCCTGGGTGCTCACCTTCTTCTGGATGAGATCACTACACCAGCACTGAGAGGAGGGAGCAGGGAAGCTACTGAGGATGTCAGTCCACCTCTGAATGCAGGAGAAGGTGGGCCAAAGGAGAAACAGCAGGAGGAGCTACCAGACAAAAAAAATATAATATACATAAAAACGTTACAATATTTTTAATGCTTGCATATTACAATAATACTTTATTTAAAATGCTCCATTCACTGCATAGTAATACTTTTTGTGGGATAACCCCTTCTTAATGATGCTTTCATACAGCCATTTGTAGTCATGTAAAATGCAGCGGTTTTTGTCTGAATCCTGGCACTAATGCCAGAAACAGGTTGGGTCCCTGCCGGGTCCCATTATAGTCAATGGGCTCTGGCGTGGAAAGCTAGAATCCGGCAATGCAGGATATGATGATTTTAGCGCTGGTGTGAAACTAGCTTAAGGGTACGACTACACAGCGCACGACACAACTGTGCCATGTAGTACCCTAGGTTTACACCATCTATAGGATTAGTGAATCTGGGCCACTGTGTGTGCAACGCGCCGCCCCCCAGGGCCCTGTTGCGTCCCAGGTTTACTTGGAATGCTGAGTGGTGTAGTAGGGCCTATATCATGCCTCCCAAGTGTCCCTCTTTTGAAGGGACAGTCCATCTTTTTGACCCAAGTCCCTCTTTGATCCTTAAATGTCCCTGTTTTTGATCTGGGGAATAATGCATAAATGTGCATTACTAAATTTACTAAATTGCTCCTTACTAAAGTATCTATATGGTTTCTATCTGTATATTACACCATAACGTCATTATTTTGTGCAATTTGGACCTTAAAATATCTATAATTTGATAATTTATGTGCTAATATTTTAATGAACATTGAAGCGCATGAAAACAAATTGTCCCAGGGGCTCCACATGCTGTAAAAAAAATAAAGGAACTTATACTCACCTAACCGATCCCCAGCTGCTGCAGTTCTGACGGAGCCAGTATTTGTGCTTAGGGCGGAGTTAGAGGCGTGGCCTAGTATGAACAAAACTGCACCTAAAACCGTTATGGGCACCGCACAAATTGTCCCTCTTTGCAATTTTCAAAAGTTGGGAGGTATGCTATATGTCTCTTTATGTGTCACGGTGCTCCTACATGCATACAGCAGGACCCCAGGCTTTGGCTCCGTAGCTGACACTAGGAGCCGAAGAACATTTTTTTCTGACTGCTACTTCTTTCAGGTCTTCTCGTCCCCAACATGGAGTCTAAGCTGGAATAATCTAGAACTCCCACCCCTCCTTCTGGTGGGAAACAGGACTGGCCCACTTCTGCCCAAAGGGTGAAGAATGGAATGGTGAGTTCCATTCTATCTAAATATAGCTCTGCACATAACAGTTGCATAACAATGATAGCATTGCACAATGTACAGGACCTGAACAGAAATACAAAGGTGACATTGATGTTAGACCATTAAAGATAGTAACAGGGTGTAGGAGTGATAGCACCACTCCGAGGTGTTACATGTGCAAAAAGCACCAGACCAAAAAATGCAGGTGTAAAGCACAAGATGACTTGTATTCCAACATGCATTTATTAATATACGTGAAATGAGCTCTTATGTTAGGGAATAGGTGTATGCCGCAGTGGAGTACATAGAGAACTAAGGGCTCCATAGCAAGGATCAAACCAGGCCCCCCATATAGGACAGAAGGGTTTCTGCCTAAACCCCTTTCAATGACCCTTGGGCCATTTTTCCACTTCCTCATTTGCTAAAAGTCGTTTCTTTAGAGCAGGGATGGCCAACCTGCGGCTCTCCAGCTGTTGCAAAACTACAAATCCAAGCATGCAAAGACAGCCTACAGCTATCAGCCTACAGCAGGGCATGGTGGGAATTGTAGTTTTACAACAGCTGGAGAGCCGCAGGTTGGCCAGCCCTGCTTTAGAGGGTACAGTACTGACTCAGGTTTCACCTCCAGCAGAAGAGGACATAATCCCAATTTTCTTGCCCTGGGCCCCATAGCAGTCACATGGTCTGCCGCTATGGTAGTTACGCCCCTGTATGCGCATAGTCAGGAGTTCTACTACTGCCACCAGGATCCACCAGCTAACAATGCAGCCAGACTAAGGATCATTTCCTCAAGAAGTTCTACCCTCATGTCCTTGATATGATTTGAAATGTCTGACAGGAAAGGAAACAGGAGGGGTCCGAAGCACAGAATAAACATTAAAGGACAGGGGTTTGATTTGATTTTTATTGATTACTCGACAGGCAAGTTGTTGCTTAGCAACAGAAAGTGCAGAATTAAAGACGAGACCAGAGGGACATTTGTATTGAAGATGATCTGTGTGATCAAGTCTGATTTCAACCGCAATGTGTGCTGTTAGGTCAGATCCTCAACAAATCCTGGACGGAGGTTCGTTTCAGGGAGGTCCTCAGGAGCAGGTGTACTCATGGCATGTTATGTTATATAAACCGGGCTTTTGCTGCAGGTTTAGAGCATACTCCTTTTTACTTTCTTCTTCTTATTGTCTTTTCTTTGTGGGATTGTCCCTGTGCATTCTTCTATGTAATAAAGCCTGTGAATCTGAATATAAGTGTGTTCCCACACACTGGCAGATAGCGTGAAAATGGTGAGCAATTAAATCCCAAAGAGGGAGATTTATCATGAGGGGAATTTAAAAGTCAGTTTTGCGAAGTCTGTGTTGCCATAATTTGAGCCAAATTTATCAAACGTTGCACAATGTTTGATACATTTATTTAATGCATCTTTAAAGAGCATCTGTCAGCATGATCAACCCTATTAAACCAGACATAGGGGCACATTTATAAAGACCGCTGGTCTTAATAAAGCCCCATAGCTGGTGGTGGTGCCGCCAAAATTATGAAGAGGCATCGGCCAACACCAACAGACCTGCCTCTCCTGGGTCTAACCTAAGCCTCCAAGGTTTAGGGCGGTGTAGGAACCAGCTACATTTATACTCTGCTCAAAGCAGGACACACAAGCATTTGTTTGCTACTGCATTTTTTCCCAAGACGGTGGCATTTTTCTTGTCTCTGGCAAATCGTTTAAACATCTGAAAAATATGCAGGAAAAATTGGTATTTGTTCAATCTTGTACTGCCACTCTGCATACCTTAGAGTTCGAAGTATTGGAGTATGCCATAGAGACAAACACCCACCAGGGTAAATGTACAATAGGTGGAAGACCTGGGATATCAGCTATTTTCAGAAATATAGAATAACAAGCATTTTATTATGTGTCCACTAGGTGGAGCTAGAACATCTGGAAAGAAAATCAGTTCTCTAGTCCTTGTCATAAAGAAGTTGCCTTCTGGTTTCAGTAATAATACAGATCTCTTGTGACTTCAGATAGGTCATGGTCTATTGTTTTGCCCTTGAACATAAAACAATACATGCATAACCACTTGATAATTGTAACTTTGCCTACTTTATTGTACATTCTGATATGCTTATGTGGAAGCACTGATGCATTTAAAATATGCAAATTCACAGTTCCAATCATATAAAATAAAATTGTGAAGATCATTCCAACCCACCTTGGCCTGTAGTCATGAAAAGGGGCACTGACTTTGTGTAAAGAGATAAATCTTTTTTTTTTTCTTCTTTTTTTTCTTTTTATGGTAAGAGCAAAGAGGCTGATGGTTGATTTGTTAAATTACTTTAAACAGATTTAATTGTACTAATAATTGGATATTTTTTCCACTAAAATGTTTTGCCTTCTGGATCAATATTGTAATTTCTTGAATGAGAGGAAACATTTAAAGGGGTTGTTCACCCCTGTGGGCCTCTTGGGCGGACCACAGCATGGCCAGACCTATGGAGGGAATCATACCTGATCCCCGCTGATGGGTTCCAGCTCCTTCGCTCCCCCGGGCAACTGTAGCTCTCAGGTGTCCCCATGTCAACATCCAGTTTGATGTAGCCACTGCAGTGGTGACGTGTTTCCTATGTGTCAGCTCAGGTCCCTGGGTCACATCATGGGGTCACATGATGTATGGGAGACATGTCACTGCTGCAGCCAGTCCACATCCCAATGTCTCCTATTGGATTTCAACATTTGCGTTTCTTTGGGTCTCTGGTAACAAGCCACCCCAGAAGTACCTGACAGCAGCTAATACCACTTTCCCTGTTGTGAAAACATACAGTACAGACCAAAAGTTTGGACACACCTTCTCATTCAAAGAGTTTTCTTTATTTTCATGACTATGAAAATTGTAGATTCACACTGAAGGCATCAAAACTATGAATTAACACATGTGGAATTATATACATAACAAAAAAGTGTAAAACAACGGAAAATATGTCATATTCTAGGTTCTTCAAAGTAGCCACCTTTTGCTTTGATTACTGCTTCGCACACTCTTGGCATTCTCTTAATGAGCTTCAAGAGGTAGTCACCTGAAATGGACTTCCAACAGTCTTGAAGGAGTTCCCAGAGATGCTTAGCACTTGTTGGCCCTTTTGCCTTCACTCTGCGGTCCAGCTCACCCCAAACCATGTTGATTGGGTTCAGGTCCGGTGACTGTGGAGGCCAGGTCATCTGGCGCAGCACCCCATCACTCTCCTTCATGGTCAAATAGCCCTTACACAGCCTGGAGGTGTGTTTGGGGTCATTGTCCTGTTGAAAAATAAATGATGGTACAACTAAATGCAAACCGGATGGAATAGCATGCCGCTGCAAGATGCTGTGGTAGCCATGCTGGTTCAGTATGCCTTCAATTTTGAATAAATCCCCAACAGTGTCACCAGCAAAGCACCCCCACACCATCTCGCCTCCTCCTCCATGCTTCACGGTGGGAACCAGGCATGTAGAGTCCATCCGTTCACCTTTTCTGCGTCGCACAAAGACACGGTGGTTGGAACCAAAGATCTAAAATTTGGACTCATCAGACCAAAGCACAGATTTCCACTGGTCTAATGTCCATTCCTTGTGTTCTTTAGCCCAAACAAGTCTCTTCTGCTTGTTGCCTGTCCTTAGCAGTGGTTTCCTAGCAAATATTCTACCTGCTGCTAGAACTCTGTGTGGCATTGACCTGGTCTCTAATCTGAGCTGCTGTTAACCTGCGATTTCTGAGGCTGGTGACTCGGATGAAATTATCCTCCGCAGCAGAGGTGACTCTTGGTCTTCCTTTCCTGGGGCTGTCCGCATGTGAGCCAGTTTCTTTGTAGCGCTTGATGGTTTTTGTGACTGCACTTAGGGACACTTTCAAAGTTTTCCCAATTTTTCGGACTGACTGACCTTCATTTCTTAAAGTAATGATGGCCACTCGTTTTTCTTTACTTAGCTGCTTTTTTCTTGCCATAATACAAATTCTAACAGTCTACTCAGTAGGACTATCAGCTGTGTATCCACCTGACTTCTCCACAACGCAACTGATGGTCCCAACCCCATTTATAAGGCAAGAAATCCCACTTATTAAACCTGACAGGGCACACCTGTGAAGTGAAAACCATTTCAGGTGACTACCTCTTGAAGCTCATCAAGAGAATGCCAAGAGTGTGCAAAGCAGTAATCAAAGCAAAAGGTGGCTACTTTGAAGAACCTAGAATATGACATTTTCAGTTGTTTCACACTTTTTTGTTATGTATATAATTCCACATGTGTTCATTCATAGTTTTGATGCCTTCAGTGTGAATCTACAATTTTCATAGTCATGAAAATAAAGAAAACTCTTTGAATGAGAAGGTGTGTCCAAACTTGATGCACTGTTATGGGGGATCTGTGGATGGTGCACTGTTATGGGGGATCTGTGGATGGCGCACTGTTATGGGGGATCTGTGGATGACACTGTTATGGCGATCTGTGGATGAGGCACTGTTATGGGGCATCTGTGGATGAGGCACTGTTATGGGGGATCTGTGGATGATGCTCTGTTATGGGGGCATCTATGGATGACTTACTGATATGGGAGCATCTGTGGATGAGGCACTGTTATGGGGGATCTGTGGATGACGCACTGTTATGAGGGATCAGTGAATTACATTGTTATGGGGATCTGTGGATGATACTGTTATGGGGATATCTGTGGATGACACTGTTATGGGGGATCTGTGGATGACACTGTTCTGGAGGGGATCTGTGGATGATGCACTGTTAAGGGGGCATCTGTGGATGACGCACTGTTATGGGGGATCTGTGGATGATGCACTGTTATGGGGGATCTGTGGATGACACTGTTATGGGGGATCTGTGGATGACACTGTTCTGGAGGGGATCTGTGGATGATGCACTGTTAAGGGGGCATCTGTGGATGACACACTGTTATGGGGGATCTGTGAATGACACTGTTATGGGGGATCTGTGGATGACACTGTTATGGGGGGATCTGTGGATGATGCACTGTTATGGGGATCTGTGGATGATGCACTGTTATGGGGATCTGTGGATGATGAACTGTTATGGGGGCATCTGTGGATGACGCACTGTTATGAGGGATCTGTGGATGACATTGTTATGGGGATCTGTGGAAGATACTGTTATGGGGTGATCTGTGGATGACACTGTTATGGGGTGATCTGTGGATGACACTGTTATGGGGTGATCTGTGGATGACACTGTTATGGGGGGGAGCTGGGGATGACACATATATAGCATCTTATGCTATATATATGTGCCATCCACAGTTCTCGCCCATAACAGTGTCCCTGTGTAAATAGTGACCCCAATACACCGGCCCCGCGCACCACAGTCTTCATATGTAAAGAGACGCGACTGTACAGGGAAGTGCAGTGACGGAGGCGGCACTCAGCTCTCTGCATGGAGGAAACAGGCACACCAGCATGAGCAGCCTGGACACTGTGCAGCATGTGACCCCCAGAGTGTAGTCCGCTCTGTCCCTGTCATCAGCCCGCACCCTAGTGAAGGATGAGCCCTCAGTCATGTAATCCTTAACCTGTGGGTTAACTTTGTTAAAGTAGCGCAATCCTCAGCAGTAGTACTCACTATCAAACTACTGTAGCAGGCCGGCAGCGTAACGTCACTCACTCCCTCATGCGCCTGCTCCTCCCACTTTATTAATGAAGTAGGCGGAGCAGGCGCATGAGGGAGTGAGTGACGTTACGCTACGGTAGTTTGATAGTGAGTACAACTGCAGAGGATTGCGCTACTTTAATAAAGCTAACCCACTGGTTAAGGATTAAAGGGAACCTGTCACCGGGATTTTGTGTATACAGTTGAGGACATGGGTTGCTAGATGGCCACTAGCACATCCGCAATACCCAGTCCCCATAGCTCTGTGTGCTTTTATTGTGAGGAAAAAACGGTTTGATACATATGCAAATTAACCTGAGATGAGTCCTGTCCCTGAGATGAGTCCTGTACATGGGATGAGTCAGGGACAGGACTCATCTCATGTTAATTTGCATATGTATCAAATCAGTTTTTTTTACACATTAAAAGCAAACAGAGCTATGGGGACTGGGTATTGTAGATGTGCTGGCGGCAATCTAGAAAACCATGTCCTCCACTCTATACACAAAATCCTGGTGACCGGTTCCCTTTAAATGACTACACTTTACATATGAAGACTGCTGTGCAGGGGCCCGGTGTAATAGAGTACAGTGACTGCACTGGGTCCTGCCGCGATCGCAACATCAGTTTCCGGCCTCCAGCCCCTTTTCTTTCCCCGCTGATACATCGCAGGCCAAGCTGTGCAGCATAGCGGCTGGCGATGTATCTGTGTCAGCAGATTAAAAATGGCAGCATTCGCTTTATAAGACGCACTATAAGAAAAGCGCGTCTTATAAAGCGAAAAATACAGTACTTTAGGAATCAGTTTTCTTTACCAATTTCTCTTTAGCTACAATAACCCCACGCTGATGAACTCATATTACTTAAAGCTACTGTACTCGAAAATACCATTGCAGTCAATTTGGTAAGAGGTATAAAAATCTGTGTGTAAATTTAGTGATACAACTATTTGTAATGTTATGTCTACCTCTTCTCTCAACAGAATGACAACAGCTTGATTCTCCTTCTGTAATTTTTTATAGCTTTTAAAGCTAATGAGTTACTAGAAAAATTGGCCATTTTATTTTTCATCCATCTTTCTTAATAAGAGACAAAACTAAGTAACAGCTGAATGTTTAGGAATGTTGCAGAAGGGGTGAATGAAAGAGTTATAGTTACAGATGAATCACCTTAACTAGGGTCATTTGGACCTCAGTGAGCAATTAGCAGCTCAAGGGACATTCATTTGAATGGTTGTCAAGATGGCAGTATGTGCCTGCTGCCACTCCTCTCCAGTTGGTGGGCAAGGATGCCACCTTGCTCACCTGCTCCATAGTTTCAGGGCTTCGGGTGACCTGGTGCCGCCAGTTTCTTTCTCTTCCTGCCCGGCGGTTCCAGCAGCTGGAGTAACTATGCTCCTTCCTCGCAGGCTGAGGCAATGCCACACTCTGCCCAGAAGGGGCCAGCGTGGGCACATTTATTCTTCCCCAGCCAGTGGCTGGTTACTCTGGGGTGCTTCAGGCACCTTCGTCTGTAGGAAGGTGTCTGAGCAATAGGATATAGTTTGCTAGTTCCGGCAAAGGTGTTCCTTTTGTTTATTTGCCTGTTCCATGTACTGACTTCTGAAATGAACTCTTCCATGCCTGACCTGACCCCTGCCTGATCTCTGTTCTAACCATAAGCTGCCAGCCCTGATTGTAGGCCAGCAGTCACTTGAACAGAGATTGTGGCCTGGTGGTTCCCCTACAGCAGAGTCTAGATGCCTGTAAAGGGGAATATGTCACCAGTTTTCTGCTGCCTTCATGTATAAACCCTAACAGCTCCAGCGCATACCAATGAGTCCTGATATTCATGAGCTAACGGCCGGTGGGCAGCAGGTGGGCGGGGAGAGCCAGAAGCTCATGAATATGGGGACTCGTTTAGCATTCGCTCAAGCTGTTTAATACAAGATTATGGTTGAGTTGAGTCAATTAAAAAAAGTGACCCAGCATTTTGCTAAGGGGATCTGTCAATAGTTTCTGTTGCCCTAAGTGAAGACACCATAAAACGGGTGACACATTCCATTTAAGAGTGAAGACCTGGGGATCCACTAAGATAATGCCCTTAGGAGTAGCCCTAAGTCAAACCTGTTCAAGTGATATAATGGTTAGCATATAATACCACTGTGAGAAAATATATAGCCAGCCGGAGCTTCCCCAATGATCATTTGGGGTTTTTGAAGCCAAAATCACCAGCTACAATTTAAAAAGGTTTGGCGAGGTAAGACAACCTAGATTTTCATGTCCATGTCTTTGAAAATTTCGCACATTCAGACTTTATGTAATGGCCTCAGGATGCAATATTTCCTGGGCGATCGTAAGTTAAAACAAGACTCAGCATACAAAGCTTCTGACTCAGATTCAACCAATCAACATGGCCATGTCTCTGGTAAAACACCGGTATTGGTTGTCTAGTAGCTCCTCTTTACAGTAAGTTGCCCCACTACATGTCCTGTATTGTTCTCTATCCTATGGATGTCAGGTGAGGGTGGCTCCCTTTTATCTTTCTGGCACACCATGTGCTATACAGGACCCTGAAGAAGCTCTTGTCCTCACCATAGAAAGTGATTTACAGCTTCCAGCAGCAATTCCTGACTGCTCTATGTAAGGACTTGATTTATCTGTCCTAGTTATCTGCTCATTAATCTTAAATCTTTATTTTCTCTTATCTTGGGATAACATTTTGGCGATTTGGAACCAGTTAGTAGTTTTCCATACTGTTATGGATTCAAGTTACAACTTTCAATATACAAGGGTTGTTATCATGGAAGCAGTTTATATTGTAACTAGAGGGACCATCGTATACTGTTATTGTGGAAATTCAAAAAAATTAAATTAAATTAAACAGCAATAGTCCATTATAGATATAGGCAGATATATACACAATTCCTTAAAGGGATTGCCTCATGAAGACAACCACTGTTTGTATATCCTATCAGGGCATATGGATTTTATATAGGGGGTTTTCTGCTCTGGACCCCGCTCTAAGAGCCAGACCAGAGAACCACTTTGCAGAAGGTTCTACAATTCTAATAGACTTGAAAAAGCCATGTATTACATAGTCACCATTCCTTTGCTTGGCCACATACGGTATAATGATATATTTCCCCTGAAGCGGCCATAGTGAAATTCTAGGCTGGCTGTAGTTTTCACTGTCAAAATCAGCTGTTTGATGGGGGTGCCAGGAGACATGGGGCAGTCAGTTGATCATCCTGGGACTCCATTTTGAAAAGGGTTGTCACTGATGGGACAACCTGTCACGCTCTAGTGTGGGAGGGGAACCCCACATCGAACATAGGAGGGTAAAGGGAAAGGAAATAAGGGCTACAAACAAGAAAGGCAGATGGACACCTCCTAGTGAAAACCCTAACCAAAACCCTGATTGACTACCAGTATAAACAGACACCAGAGGTAGGTGAGTTCATACACAGGAATACCTAAAGTCCTATCTAACCCTAAAGCACCCTGGTACTAATGACAGGAATGAGACAACCTGTTCCTCCAAAAGGAAGGATGAACAGGAGTCTCCCTAAGGCCTAATACAAAATGACAAGGAAATGCAACACACAGAAAAGCAAAAATACAAAGGGAAAGGTAACACTTAACTTCCAAGAAGCTATGGCAGCACTAGGAACTCAGCTGAGATCCAAACACCAGCTATGCACAGGTCCAACTGAAGCTATAAACCGCATAGCATTGTGGGAGAAACAACTATAAATAGGGAAAGTTAAATTACCACAATAGCAACACCTGGAAGTTAAGGGTGTAGCCAGTACCAGAAACAACACAGACGCCAAAGTAAACATGTCAAATCAAACCACGTGTTGCCAGTCTCAAAGATCTCCTGCCACTCACTGTCGCGGGGACGCCCGTATGTCTCGGTACGTCCATGACACAACCACTTTTATAAAGCTCAGAATACAATCTCACCACATCAACTCTCCACATTTCATTAAGATAGAGTATGCACAAGGTTTGAGTGTATCTTCCTTGCTGATATCTCACAGATTTCCTGTGGTGTGGATTACCCTTCTACACTATAAATAACCATACAGCGAAAAGGTAAATGAATGTTAAAAAGCAGAACATAAAAATCTCAGTCATCCTTCCATTGCAGTCTATGCAGAGACCCCTCTGTGAAATAAAATCAAATGCACATTAATAAAAGATGTATTTTCCTAATGATGCTCTTAACATTACTTTCTAATCAGAATTCCGACTCTAGAAATGATGGTCTTATATCCCCCAGTGTTTACATGAGCTCATATTTATATTTGTTATTAAAAATTCATTATCCAATATGTCATTAAACTTTGATTGAATGTCAGGTTAAGAAATGTCACTTTACCCAACCAACATGCAAAAATTTACTTCAGCTTATTATTGTGCTAATTAGTAGAAATCTAAGGAGATGTGTGATCTGCCAATATTATTTCTAGTTATGTATGTGGTGGCCCTGGCTCAGTGTGATAATGGCTGGGACCTATCAGGCATTCAATACATTGTCGGCATCTCTCTAGTCATCACCCTAAAATTAAGCTAATCTTTTCATCATCACAGAATTATGAGCATATCCTTTATTAATCACAATGATTACAGAAAAAATGATGAGATCAAATTTGAACTTTATGGTCATACCTAAGAAACACGATAAAGAGGAGTCAACAAGACCTATAAAGAGAAGCACACCATCCCTGCCGTGGATCGATGCAGTTTTTTTTGGGGGGTGAGCTACAGCATCACATGAAATTTACTTTTCATTCATCACCCAGGAAGCAGTGCATGGGGCTCACTTGCAATGCCCAACATGACAATAATCTGAAGCATAAGGCCAAGCCGACCTTTCAGTGGCTGCAGCAGAGGAAAGTGAAGGTCCAGGAGAGGTCTTCACAGCCTCCACATCATTGAACCACTGTGTGGAAAACTGAGACATGCCGTCCATGCTAGACAACCAAGAATTCAAAGGATTTGAAAGCTTTTTGTAAAAAGGAATAGGAAGCGTTGCCGTATGAAAAAAAAAAAGGCCTCATTCACAACTATCATAAAAGTCTGGAAGCCATCATTGATGCAGAAGAAGGCAATACATAATATTAAAAGGCTTTTCTAATATCCTCAAAAATGTAGGTAAACGCGACCATCAAAAAATTTAGGTAAAGGCAAGGAGTGCTATAAAAATTACAAAAGAAGCCTTACTTACCCATCATTTTCTGCTCCTTGCGTTCTTGGCTTTCAACGTGACAGTGGTGATGTCCCCAACTACTCCATGTTATTGCTCATCGGTTATGTGGGGTAGTCAGGCGCACCATCACTTCAGAGAGACAGGCACTGCAGTGATGACATCTCTGACTACCACAGAGGACAGTGACTGGCTGCAGAGATCACGTGGGGTAGTTAGGGATGTCATTCTTGCAGCGCCAGAAAGAAAGACCAGCATGGAGCACTGGATCAGGGCTATTGGAATAGAGTAGGCTCAGACAGGTGTATAATGCTTTTTTTTTTTTTGCTATTTTATAACAGTCTCTGCCTTTACCAAAGTTTTGGGCGGTCATGAAAAAGCTATTTAAGAATAAAGGGTATTTACTTTTTACAGGGACATCATTTCTTTTTTTATTTTTATTTTATTGTGATATTCTGTAATATGCTAATTACAGTCAATTACAAATTTGAAACAGGAATGTTTTGTCTGATTACTTATGTTTTTACATCTTTCACATCTATTACTTCTACTAGGGATATATAAGTTTCATAAAAACACTTACTGTACTTTACTTTACAAAAAAAATACTTTTTGGTAGTTTACCTCTTGATGAGAGATTGTTGACCGCTACACATGCCTTTGACGCACCTGAAGATATTTTTCCCAGTTGACAGACTTTGAGAGGGGGCACATCATTGGACTGAGACAGGTATTTTTATTTTTATTTATATATATGAGGCACTACAGGAGGGCATTACCAGCTGGCACACTACAAGGCGGCATTACAGGATAAAGAACTACAGAGGGGCATTACAAGCTAGAGCACTACAAGAATCTTTTAACAGGCTGGAGCACTACGTGGATGGGGGGGGGCATTACAGGCTGGAGCCCTACAGGGGGACATTGCAAGGTGGAGCGCTACAAAACATACAGGGTAATACAGCACCATATACTGCTTATATCCAGTGATGTCTCCTCTGACATATATATTCTCTTTCCTCTCCATTAGGACCAGACCGCCATGATGATTTCTTTCAGCCATCTCTTGTCTCGGTAGAGTTTGACAAAAAAAATCTTAGTTTCCTAGTTTTACGTCATCCTCCCTACCTTCTCAACACCCAAATACTGTGCACGCCCTGCTCCCTAATCATATACTGCAGATACAGATAATCCCCCTGAAAATACTAGTATCCCACAGATAGTACCCCCTTCAATAATTATTGGCACACAGTGCCCTAACAAATAACTGCGCCCAGCAAATAGCTTCCCAGACAATAACAATGTAAACATAACGTCCCCCAAAAATAATTGTGCTAAGCTGATACTGTGCCAGAGTGCCCTACAGTAGTAGTGCTTCCCAAAATACCACCAATAGAAATAATTATATCTGCCAAAGTGCCCTTAGTGTTAACAGTGCCCCCAATAGTAATAATGAACCCCATTGTGTCCATACTAGTAATCATGTTCCCCATAGTCCCCCAGTAGTAATAATTCTCCTTATAATGTGTGCCAGTAGAAAAATGCCACCTAATGTGTGCCAGTACAAAAGTACTCCCTTATAATGTGTGCCAGTACAAAAAATATCAACTTGTAATGTGTGCCAGTAGAAAAATAGCACATTATAATGTGTGCCAGTACAAAAATACCCCCTTACCTTTCAGATCAGACCCCCATATCACACCTCAGTTTAGATTCCCATATCAGACTTCCGTTTAGATCCCCATATCAGACCTCAAATCAGAACCTCTTATCAGATCCTCAGACTAGACCCCCATATCAGACCTCAGATCAGACCCCTATATCAGATCCTTAAATCAAACTCCCATATCAGATCCTCAGACCTCCATATCAAACCTCAGATGAGACCCCCATATCAGACCTCAGATCAGATCCCCTTTAGACCTAGATGTCAGACCCCCATATCAGATCCTCAGATCTGACCCCCATATCAGATCCTCAGATCAGGCCCCCATATCAGACCTCAGATCAGGTCCCCATATCAGATCCTTAGACCCCCATATCAGATCCTCAGATCAGACCCCCATATCAGACCTCAGATCAGATACCCATATCAGATTCTCAGACCCCCATATCAGATCATCAGACCTCAGACCCAAAATAAAATAATTCACTTACTTCTGCTGCGCCACCACTCTCCAGGTCCAGCGTTCTTTCCTGAAGTTCCCGCTCGCTGCTCTTCTCCAGGCCATGCAGCACTGTGACCTGACTGCGTACAACATCAGGTCATAGCGTGTGCACTACGTCCTGACACTGTACACAGTCAGGACAGTGCAATGCAGCCCGGATAAAAGCAGGGAGGGTGTGTACAGTGCTTCACTCACCCTTCCCCCTGCCTCCTGCATTCCCTTATAAAGGGAAATATATGGTAATTGGCAGTGCGACACTGGCAAGGGGGGCCCTATGGGCCTGCCTGGCTTGGAGGCCCTGTCGCGATTGCGACCACTGTGACCCCTATAGCTACTCCAGTGGCTGTATGTAATGTCCACCCAAATATTATTTTAACAGTAGGGCTATGGGAGGGGTTGTATTGAGAATTTGGCATGAGGGGAGGGGGCACCATTTAAATTTACGCCTCATGCAGCAGAAAGGCTAGTTGCACCCCTGCCCTTCATGAACACTGACTATATATGGCACCAGGATGCTATCTCATCAAAATCAGCCCTGGTGACCAAACATGCAGGGCACTGCATGACAGAGGTTAGGCTGGCATACAAGAGGCAATATAATAAATGGGGTGTGGCCTGATAAAGAGGCAGATAAATGCAAAAAAAGAAAACGTGGCAGTGCACACCGTGCTGCATTCTTCCATCTCCTGGGTACTGCTAGACAAAAGTTGCCAAGTATGCTTTAGAAGAATGGTGAAAAAAACAACTCATGCTCTAGTCAGAGCAATATTGCAAAAGAAAGATACTATTGTAACACCCCCGAGTGGTGTTGCCACTCCTACACCCTGCTACTGTCCTTAATAGTCTAACATAAAGTCATCTATGAATTATGTTCCAGGTCCTCCACACTGTGCATTTCTAATGTTATGTAACTGTTCATGTAATGTGCCTGGTTCACCAGCAGGTGGCAGCAGACACGGCAGAGCTGTACTTAGATAGAATGAAACCTTCCATTCCATTCTAACCCCCTCTCTGGAGAGAGGTGGGCGAGTCCTACTTCCTGCAGGAAGGGTGGGGCAAGAGTTCGAGTTGGTCTAACTTACCCCCTGATAAGGGAAGGGTGGTGCAGGGGCATGTCTTTGCTGGACATGCCTACTCCAGCCAGAGCCTCCTTTGGATGCCAAAGCTTGAAGCCTCAGGAGCCAGGAGGAAAGTTCCCTGGCATAACCTAGAGTCAGACTACAAAGTGAAGTGCAGCATACAGAAGAAGCTGAGTTATACAGCCAGCCTTTCAGTACAGCAGAGTCAGAGATAAACAGATATAGCAGAGTGGAGTTTGCCTGCCAGTTTCATGTTAAAGCCTGCTGGAACCAAGACAAAGCCTGTAAACTGCTTGAAGAAACGTTTATTCAAGTAAAGATGCCATTGAACTTCATCTCAAGATCTGGACTCAAGTTATTCTTTTATTCATCAATTATTCCCCCTATTTATTGCTTCGGAGCTAAAGCCTGGGGTCCAGCGGCATGTAGGAGCATCGTGACACATATAAAGAGACATTTTAGGTCGCACTACACCACTCGGCATCCCTACACCTGGGACGCGCGATATAGAGAGCCCTAGGGGGAGGCGCCCGTTGCACTATGTTAGGTGAGGTCATACTGTATACTTTAGATTAATCTTTATCCCTTTTAGTTAACAGGAGAGAGATTAGGGGCTTCAAACCAGTAAATGCTATAATTCATGCATTATGACCAAGGAGCAGAGACTACAAAGCAGCCAATTCTGTAGACCTGAGCTGTGGTAGCCTTAGGGTCCATTCACACGTTCGTAGAATGGGTCCGGATCCGTTCCGCAACGTTGCGGAATGAATCCGGACCCATTAATTCTCTATGGGGCCGGAAGAGATGTGGACAGCACACAGTGTGCTGTCTGTAACCGCATTTCCGGAGCACAGCCCCGATCTTCCGGTCTGTGCCTCCCGAAAAAAATTGAACATGTTCAAGAATAGGCAGTTCTATGGGGGTGCCGGCCTCAATACACTACGGATGTGTGAATGGACCCTGAGGCAGACAACTGAGCTCTCTCTGTCTAGTGATGGCTGCAGCTTTATGTACATGGCCCAAGGCACAAGTGGCCTGTGGCCTTGCCTGCAGCTTCCTGAACTCAGTTGTACTAAAAACCATACCTTGGCAAGCTGCTTCACAAAGAGAAAAAGACAGCCACAAGTAATCTAACGCTTATCATCAAAGAACTAATAAAACTTTTATATCAAATGATTAATATCTCAGCTTTTTACAATAATTATGCTGAAATGATGAGCCTTGAAAGGGTCTTTTCTTCATGTGATGGAGTGTCACTTGTCAGGTTTCTCTCCATACATAAAGTGTAAAATGAAATGAAAAATGGTTGCTGAATTTTATCATTAATACAATCAGATGAGAGGAGTTATGTACAAGATGTAATCCATTGCCTATGTTTTATTAATTCCTTATTACATTATGTTCTCATGTACGGCATTTCTTTACCTCCAGTTTACAGATACTTTGAATACTATATTAGGGAATAGGATCGGGATCGCTTCCTTACTTTGAAACAGAATAAAGTCTGCATCTTCCTGATGGCGCCTGCATAATAATCACTGTAAAGGGAACCATTCGAAATATAGCCTAATATAAGGGAATTGCTCATAATGTAATTCCTTAACATAATGTCCCACTATCAGCGCAGGAGGAATCATGTATAAGTAAACATAAAGTCTTAAAAACTTAAGAAAATAGGGTGGCACAAGTTAGTGACGCTGGATAAAATCCAGTAGTACTCTGTGGACTCAAGCAGGCGTCAATCACTGACTTTTTGGGGCATTAAAGTGGGTGTACTTTCCTATCTTTGTGGGCATGACACCCCTAGAAAATTTTAGTTTGAGTGTATGAAACACACTACTGAAGTATGAGTATTGATCGAGGTGTGTCCATTTCATGTATAAACATATTTATGCCTTAAAGGGACACTTCCCTTAGAAACAGGTATTTTTGGAATGCTGTCAATCACTAGTAAAACTGTCCACTTGGGCAGCTAAGCTCAGAGTAAGCAGAGATTTTAATGTGTAAATGCTAACTGTTGCTAAATCGTTTCCCACAAAAATATGTCAACCACCTCAGCTCTATCACATGCTGCCAGCACAACTTTTCCTAAACTAACATCTATTCTGACTTCTGAAATCAAGATTGTCAGCTCAATGAAGAATGAAATTACAGCTTCACATAGAAGTTTATGGTGAGGAGATTGGGGAGGAGTGAGCTGCAATGAGAGAGACACAGACGCAGAGGCTGTAGAGTTGTTCTATCTCACCCCAAGTGCTTTACTCACATCAAAATTGCTCAGTACTTCTTTATAAAGTCTTCTGTGCCCTCCTGCTTCTCTGTATATGAAAGAAGTGATGGAGCATATCGCCTGGTTTTTTCCATGTGCAGTCTATGGATAACATCATAACAATTAGTCTCCACCCAGTAGCTCTTGGAGAACTAAGAATTAGAGACAGAACCTGCAGAGTGGAAATTGATAAAAAATGCCATAATGTCCCAAAATAGTTCTATTACGCATGTACACATGGCAGCTTATTCTGAAAGTGTAGATATGCTTTAAGGACAGGAAGTAGTGCAATGTGCTGGGCAGAGCAGAGAGAGGAGAGTATAGGAGTGACAGTAGCAAGAATGGTGGTTGTGGTGGTTAATAACTTTGATGCTCCCCTGGGCCATGCAGTGATAGAAAAGTGTCACCTTTCTTCCCTTCGGGGCACCCACTGGTTCTGGGGTTTCTCCTGCCTGATGCTAGTTGATGGTTATGAATTGTGAGGTGCAAGGCAGGTGACCCCTGCAGTGTGGAGACAATGATTAGGTACATTAGTTGTAGTTCTCAGCATGCATGGACTGCCAGTTCTTACACAATGTGCAGCTTCTTCCGTTCTCATAGGTTCCACAACTGCAGTAATAGTAAACAAGCCAAGATGTCTCTTCAAAGCAATATTCCTCACACTGTACTTCTCTAGCTGACTTTTGTAAGCATCCAGAAATAGGGGTGCAAAACTTTTCTTTTACTATGTAACCACAGGGTGGCTCCCATCAAACTAGGTTCTGCATCTTTTTCATAGGTTGCTATTCTCACAGTTAATGTTACCCCTTGGTGAGATGTGTAGTGGCTCGGTTTCAGGTAGCCCCCAATGTTATGCTTGATCCCCGGACACCTTCAAGGTGTCACCACTTACTACTGCTTTCCGGAGGGGATGATAAGGCATTGTGCACCCCAATGGGAAATAAGTCCAGAGAGTAAGGAATTGCAGTAAATCAGTGTGCTTCTTTACTGGAGGAACTCAAGTGCAAAACGATACAGGCAATGTACTAAATTGGCTTCTCTAGCCCTGTCTTCTGGTAGCAGAAGATTCTGTGCTAAGATAAGGCATGAGCTAGCTGTCCCCCTAATTTTTAGAAGGCTAGTACCCTGGTCAAAGTGCTGATGGCCCAGGGTCTGTGGCTCGGTCATCTGTCTGGCTCCCTGGTCAAAGTGCTGGTGACCCAGCATCTGTGGCAGAGTTTTCTCATCACAACATCTTCTTCTGGTCACTTGTTCAGTCTATAGCAGAGTTTCTCCTTTTAAACACTGGTCCCTATCTGCAGACAATTAGGGACTCTACTTTTATACAGATTCTAACTGATCCAGTCATGTCAAGTGTAGGAAGGCGCAAAGGTCCGTCATTGACGGAAGATATGTGTCACTGAGGTTCCTGGAATCGGTGAAGTAAGAGCCGGTATTTTCAAGTGTCAGCAGCAGCTAGTGCTGGTTGACACGTTGCTATTTTAGTATGGCTGTAAGCTGATCCGGGCCTTTTCTTACTGGGAGTAGACAAAGTGCTGGGTGGGTGGCTTCTCCCCACGCTCCAGGCTGGGTCTTTACTGGCCTATATCAAACCCAGCCAGCAGTCTAAGCTGGGTGTGGATTACTCCTCTCTGATAGTGGAGCTCTGTCTGTCCCTGGGTGTTTTGGGATCTGAAAATTTGTGCCGTGCAAAAGGGCTGGGAGCCGCATGCTAAGAAACAGGCCGCTAAAGCCAGCTGTGGACCACAGGTGGAGAAACTGCAACCCAGGTGAAGGTTTTTGTTCTGTGAACTTTTCATGGTGTGGACAAACACCTAGACTGCAAAATGTCACTTTTTGTTTTTCCTTATGTGTGAATAAAACACTGAACTGTTTAAGTTAAAGACTTTGTGGTTGCCTCTATACTGCGTCCGCTAGCTTGTCTACCAGAGTAAATCCCCACACAAGTTACGGGCCACTTTATGTGATGATGTGGCTGAAAACATGGGCTGTTACCTGACTTGGCAACATGTGTGGGTAATTTAAATCTAATATTGAGATAGGGTTATGAGTGGTATAAATGTATGGTCCCACAGAGATGATGCCAACCCTGGATGAAGGCACGCCGAAACGCACATCAGGGCAGGCACCATCCTAGACACATCATGGTTAAAGGGGTTGTCTCACTTCAGTAAGTGGCATTTATCATGTAGAGAAAGTTAATACAAACCACTTACTAATATATTGTTATTATCAATATTGCCTCCTTTGCTGTCTGGATTCATTTTTCCATAACATTATACACTGCTTGTTTCCATGGTTACGACCACCCTGCAATCCAGCAGTGGTGGCTGTGCTTGAACACTATAAGAAAAAGCGCTGGCCCTCTGATGGCCGAGACCGTAGGAGTGCACATTGACTAGTGCTTTTTCCTGTAGTGTGTAAGCACAGCCACCACTGTTGGATTGCAGGGTGGTTGTAACCATGGAAATGAGTAGTAAATAATGTGATGGAAAAATGAATCCAGCCAGCAAAGGAAGCAATATGGACAATCACAATACATTAGTAAGTGCCTGATATTAACTTCCTCTACATAATAAATGCTATTTGCTGAAGTGAAACAAACCCTTTAATGGTTTTTCCTGATTTCTGTACTTGGGCATCTTCCTTTGCAAATATTAATTTTACTGATTAATAGTTTCTTATGCTCATGCACTTTATATAGGGCCCTTTCCATTTTAATATTTTTTTTTCCAGTTACAAAGCAAGGGTTAACAGCCAAACAAAACTCAATATTTATGGCCCTGATTCTGTAGTTTACAGAAACACCCCATATGTGGTCGTAAACTGCTGTACGGGCACACGGCAGGGCGCAGAAGGAAAGGAATGGCATAAGGTTTTTGGAAGGCAGATTTTGCTAGACTGTTTTTTTTATTACACCATGTCCCATTTGAAGCCCCCCTGAAGCACCCCTAGAGTGGAAACTCCAAAAAAGTGACCCCATCTAAGAAACTACACCCCTCAAGGTATTCAAAACTGATTTTACAAACGTTGTTAACTCTTTAGGTGTTCCACAAGAATTAATGGAAAATAGAGATACAATTTCAAAATTTCACTTTTTTGGCAGATTTTCCATTTTAATAATTTTTTTTCCAGTTACAAAGCATGGGTTAACAGCCAAACAAAACTCATTATTTATGGCCCTGATTCTGTAGTTTACAGAAACACCCCATATGTGGTCGTAAACTGCTGTACGGGTACACGGCAGGGCGCAGAAGGAAAGGAATGGCATAAGGTTTTTGGAAGGCAGATTTTGCTAGACAGTTTTTTTTATTACACCATGTCCCATTTGAAGCCCCCCTGAAGCACCCCTAGAGTAGAAACTCCAAAAAAGTGACCCCATCTAAGAAACTACACCCCTCAAGGTATTCAAAACTGATTTTACAAACGTTGTTAACTATTTAGGTGTTCCACAAGAATTAATGGAAAATAGAGATACAATTTCAAAATTTCACTTTTTTGGCAGATTTTCCATTTTAATAATTTTTTTTCCAGTTACAAAGCAAGGGTTAACAGCCAAACAAAACTCATTATTTATGGCCCTGATTCTGTAGTTTACAGAAACACCCCATATGTGGTCGTAAACGGCTGTACAGGCACACGGCAGGGCGCAGAAGGAAAGGAATGCCATACAGTTTTTAGAAGGCAGATTTTGCTAGACTGTTGTGTTTTTTGTTTTAACCATGTCCTATTTGAAGCCCCTCTGATGCACCCCTAGAGTAGAAACTCCATGAAAGTGACCCCAACTAAAAAACTACACCCCTCAAGGTATTCAAAACTGATTTTACAAACGTTGTTAACCCTTTAGGTGTTGCACAAGAATTAATGGAAAATAGAGATACAATTTCAAAATTTCACTTTTTTGGCAGATTTAGCATTTGAAATATTTTTTTTCAGTTACAAAGCACGGGTTAACAGCTGAACAAAACTCATTATTTATGGCCCTGATTCTGTAGTTTACAGAAACACCCCATATGTGGCCGTAAACTGCTGTACGGGCACACGGCAGGGTGCAGAAGGAAAAGAATGCCATACGTTTTTTGGAAGGCAGATTTTGCTAGACTGTTTTTTTTTTACACCATGTCCCATTTGAAGCCCCCCTGATGCACCCCTAGAGTAGAAACTCCAAAAAAGTGACCCCATCTAAGAAACTACACCCCTCAAGGTATTCAAAACTGATTTTACAAACGTCGTTAACCCTTTAGGTGTTCCACAAGAATTAATGGAAAAAAGAGATACAATTTCAAAATTTCACTTTTTTGGCAGATTTTCCATTTTAATAATTTTTTTTCCAGTTACAAAGCAAGGGTTAACAGCCAAACAAAACTCATTATTTATGGCCCTGATTCTGTAGTTTACAGAAACACCCCATATGTGGTCGTAAACGGCTGTACAGGCACACGGCAGGGCGCAGAAGGAAAGGAATGCCATACAGTTTTTAGAAGGCAGATTTTGCTAGACTGTTGTGTTTTTTTTTTTAACCATGTCCTATTTGAAGCCCCTCTGATGCACCCCTAGAGTAGAAACTCCATGAAAGTGACCCCAACTAAAAAACTACACCCCTCAAGGTATTCAAAACTGATTTTACAAATGTTGTTAACCCTTTAGGTGTTGCACAAGAATTAATGGAAAATAGAGATACAATTTCAAAATTTCACTTTTTTGGCAGATTTAGCATTTGAATTTTTTTTTTTCAGTTACAAAGCAAGGGTTAACAGCCAAACAAAACTCATTATTTATGGCCCTGATTCTGTAGTTTACAGAAACACCCCATATGTGGCCGTAAACTGCTGTACGGGCACACGGCAGGGTGCAGAAGGAAAAGAATGCCATACGTTTTTTGGAAGGCAGATTTTGCTAGACTGTTTTTTTTTTACACCATGTCCCATTTGAAGCCCCCCTGATGCACCCCTAGAGTAGAAACTCCAAAAAAGTGACCCCATCTAAGAAACTACACCCCTCAAGGTATTCAAAACTGATTTTATAAACGTTGTTAACCCTTTAGGTGTTCCACAAGAATTAATGGAAAATAGAGATACAATTTCAAAATTTCACTTTTTTGGCAGATTTTCCATTTTAATAATTTTTTTTTCCAGTTACAAAGCAAGGGTTAACAGCCAAACAAAACTCACTATTTATGGCCCTGATTCTGTAGTTTACAGAAACACCCCATATGTGGTCGTAAACTGCTGTACGGGCACACGGCAGGGCGCAGAAGGAAAGGAATGCCATAAGGTTTTTGGAAGGCAGATTTTGCTAGACTGTTTTTTTTTTTTTTGACACCATGTCTTATTTGAAGCCCCCCTGATGCACCCCTAGAGTAGAAACTCCATAAAAGTGACCCCATCTAAGAAACTACACCCCTCAAGGTATTCAAAACTGATTTTACAAACGTTGTTAACCCTTTAGGTGTTCCACAAAAGTTATTGGCAAATAGAGATGAAATTTCAGAATTAAATTTTTTGGGCAAATTTTGAATTTTTATAATTTTTTTTCCAGTAACAAAGCAAGGGTTAACAGCCAAACAAAACTCATTATTTATGGTCCTGATTCTGTAGTTTACAGAAACACCCCATATGTGGTCGTAAACTGCTGTACGGGCACACCTCAGGGCGCAGAAGGAAAGGAATGCCATACGGTTTTTGGAAGGCAGATTTTGCTAGACAGTTTTTTTTTATACCATGTCCCATTTGAAGCCCCCTGATGCACCCCTAGGGTAGAAACTCCAAGAAACTCCAAAAAAATGACCCCATTTTAGAAACTACGGGATAGGGTAGAAGTTTTGTTGGTACTAGTTTAGGGTACATATGATTTTTGGTTGCTCTATATTACACTTTTTGTGAGGCAAGGTAACAAGAAATAGCTTTTTTGGCACCGTATTTTTTTGTTATTTACAACATTTATCTGACAGGTTAGATCATGTGGTATTTTTATAGAGCAGGTTGTCACAGACGTGGCGATACCTAATATATATACAATTTCTTTATTTATGTAAGTTTTACACAATGATTTCATTTTTGAAACCAAAAAAATCATGTTTTAGTGTTTCCATAGTCTGAGAGCCATATTTATTTTTGTTTTTGGGCGATTATCTTAGGTAGGGTCTCATTTTTTGTGGGATGAGATGACGGTTTGATTGGCACTATTTTGGGGTGCATATGACTTTTTGATTGCTTGCTATTACACTTTTTGTGATGTAAGATGACAAAAAATGTTTTTTGCACCGTTTTTCTTTTTCTTTTTTTACGGTGTTCACCTGAGGGGTTAGGTAATGTGATATTTTTATAGAGCCGGTCGATACGGATGCGGCGATACCTAATGTGTATACATCTTTTTTATTTATGTAAGTTTTACACAATAATATCATTTTTGAAACAAAAAAGATAATGTTTTAGTGTCTCCATAGTCTAAGAGCCATAGTTTTTTTAGTTTTTGGGCGATTATCTTAGGTAGGGTCTCATTTTTTGTGGGATGAGGTGACGGTTTGATTGGCACTATTTTGGGGGAGCATATGACTTTTTGATCGCTTGCTATTACACTTTTTGTGATGTAAGATGACAAAAAATGTTTTTTACACATTAGGTCATGTGATATTTTTATAGAGCCGGTCAATACGGACGCGGAGATACCTAATATGTATACTTATTTATGTAGGTTTTACACAATAACAGCATTTTTAAAACAAAAAAAAATGATGTTTTAGTGTCTTCATATTCTGAGCCATAGTTTTTTTATTTTTTGGGCGATTGTCTCAGGTAGGGGCTCATTTTTTGCGGGATGAGGTGACGGTTAGATTGGTACTATTCTGGTGGGCTTACGTCTTTTTGATCACTTGCTGTTGTACTTTTTATGATGATCATGTGGTATGTTTATAGAGCTGGTCGATACGGACGCGACGATACCTAATATGTCTATGTCTTTTCCCTATTTTTTTTACTTTATTTTTGGAAAAGGATGCTTTTTTTTTTTACTTGAAACTTTAAATTTGTTTGTAAAACTTTAATTTTATAAACTTTTTTTTCACTTTATTTTTTGTGCCACTATGGGACAGGGTCTGATCCTTCTTTCAATACAGCACAATACATCTGTAAGACGCTAACAGTTGCCTAGGAGACCCAACCTGGGGACTGGGCTTCTTAGGCTTCCGTACATGACAGGCCCCAAGCCTTGAAATGGCTTGGGGCTGCCATGGCAACCACCGAGTCTCCGCCACAGCAGCGCGGGGACCCGATTTATAAGGTGAGGGAGCGCATACCTCCCATATGCCGCGGTCAGTAACCACCGGATCTCTGCTGCTGATCGGGGGGACCACACGCGGGGGGAGGAACAACTGCAGGGCAAGAACGCTCGTCCTCGAGCACTAAGTGCCGGCGATTGAGGAGGAGCATTCTCGTCCTGGGTCATTAAGGGGTTAACATAGTTTATAACATAGTTTATAAGGCTGAAAAAAAGACATTTGTCTATCCAGTTCGGCCTGTTATTGTAAGACACTCTCCTGTTCCGCGATCCTCTGGGGCCACCAGGGGTCCTCATGGGGCTCGGCCTGCGGGGGACCCCATTGGAATAGCAAGACAGGTCACGCATGTGCCTGGGGAATCTTCGGTTCCGACTCCTTTGCGAGCAGGCGCGGTAGTGCTTCCGCATGGTCGCCGGAGGGGTCTCGGAGGCAGATTGACCAGACTGGTGGCGGCACCCAGCGCCCGGTCCTGTCTCCAGTATCATTTGCGGGTTCCGTTCCGGCGTCCGTGCCGACGCGATCGTGTATTCATGCTGGGCCGCTCGAGTGTTTGCGTGCATGTTCGAGAGGAGGTTCGCAAAATGATACGTGGCCGAATGTATGCGCATCTTATTTGCTACGTCGGCCGCTGACGGGGAAAATACCTGTCTGTAAATTCTAGTAGATTAGAGGGCAGGCATGGGTTAAGTGACTAAGGACCAGCCTAGGCTGCACAATAGAGATGTCCCAAACTATTCGCCGGTGAACAGTTCCCGGCGAAAATCGCTTATTTGCGTTCACTGTGGCGGGCGAACATATGCGATGTTCGGTCCGCCCCCTATACATCATTATTGAGCAAACTTTGACCCTGTACCTCACAGTCAGCAGACACATTCCAGCCAATCAGCATACCCTCCCTCCCAACCCTCCCACCGCCTATCAAAAAGCAAGGACAGCATCCATCTTAGATTCATTCTGAAGCTGCAGTGTTAGTGAGAGCAGGGAGAGTGCAGCTGCTGCTGATTTAATAGGGAAATCTAACAAATAGGGAAATCTAACTAGGCCAGTGTTCTGTGTCCACTCCAGTCCTCAAAGACTCATCTGATCTGCTGTAAGGACAGCGTTCTGACAGCACCCCAAAAAGGGCTAGTACATCAGTCTGCTTTTTTATTTATTTTATATATATATGTATATATGCCAGTGTGTGTCAGGCCCACAGAGTGTACTGTGCCCACTGCCAGTGCCCACCACTCATATCTGGTGGCACAGTACCTTGCAGATATAAAAGTAATACAATTTTTTCTCTGTAATATAATTGCAGTTGCCTGCCAGTGTGTGTCAGGCCCACAGAATGTAGTGTGCCTAGTTGCCTGCCAGTGTGTGTCAGGTACTGTGCCCACTGCCCACCACTCATATCTGGTGGCACAGTACCTTGCAGATATAAAAGCAATATAATTTTTTCTCTGTAATTTAATTGCAGTTGCCTGCCAGTGTGTGTCAGGCCCACAGACTGTACTGTGCCCACTGCCCACCACTCATATCGGGTGGCACAGTACCTTGCACGCATAGTACCACTAATCAAAAAAAAAATGACAGGCAGGCCACCCCGCAGGGGCCGTCGTGGTCGTGGTGCTGTGATTTCCTTTGGCCCTAGAATAATGCCCAGTGTTCAGAGGCCACGTACCCTGAACTTGAAAAGTTCTGAGGACATAGTTGACTGGCTAACACAGGACAACCAATCTTCTACAGCTTCCGCTCGGAACCTTGACGCACCATCCTCCTCCAGCTCAGCTTTGGGCACCTCTCAAGTTACGACTCGCCCGCCTGCCACCACCACCAACACTAGCACCACAGCTGCTTCACTTGCTCTGTCAGAGGAGTTATTTACACATCAGTTGGAAGAAATGAGTGATGCGCAACCATTATTGCCAGAGTATGTACTGTAGATAACAGGGATATGTCTCAGTCAGGCAGCATTACACATGGACGTATGGTGTGATGATGATGATGTTGTACCCGCTGCTGCTTCCTTTGCTGAGTTGTCAGATACAAGTGAAGCGGTTGATAATGACAATGTGTTCGTGGATGTCACGTGGGTGCCCGCTCGAAGAGAAGAACAGGGGGAAAGTTCAGATGGGGAGATAGGAGGAGGAGACGAGTTGGAAGCAGGGGGAGGTCGTCGCAAGGAGCTAGTGGCACAGTCAGACAGCATGTATCGGCACCCGGGGTCAACCAGACAGTACGCCAATCAACGCATGCTGTTGCCACCACCAGAATGCCGTCATTGCAAAGCTCAGCAGTGTGGCATTTTTTTTTGTGTGTCTGCCTCTGATAACAGCAATGCCATATGCAACCTGTGCCAAAAGAAACTGAGTCGTGAGAAGTCCAACACCCACCTAGGTACAACTGCTTTGCGAAGTCAGATGATCTCACTTCACAAACGCCTATGGGATCAACACATGATGAGTACAAGCAGCACACAAACTCAAAGCCACAATCCTTCTCCTGGTCCGGCATCTTCAGCCACGTCAACCACTGCTGTCCTCCTTGCCCAATCTCAACCACCTGCCACTCCGCCTCTCACATTCAGCAGTTCCTGCTCATCTGCCCACAGTCAGGTGTCTGTCAAGGAAATGTTTGAGCGTAAGAAGCCAATGTCACAGAGTCACCCCCTTGCCTGGCATCTGACAGCTGGCTTGTCGGAACTCTTAGCCCGCCAGCTTTTACCATACAAGCTGGTGGAGTCTGAGGCCTTCAAAAAATTTGTAGCTATTGGGACACCGCAGTGGAAGGTACCCGGCCAAATTTTTTTTTTACAAAAGGCAATACCCAACCTGTACTCTATTGTGGAAAAGGAAGTCATGGCATGTCTGGCACACAGTGTTGGGGCAAGGATCATCTGACCACTGATACCTGGTCTGCAAAGCACGGTCAGGGCAGGTATATCACGTACACTGCACATTGGGTAACCCTACTGACGGCTGCCAAGCATGGAATGCGTGGCTCTGCAGAGGAGTTGGTGACACCGCCACGACTTGCAGGCAGACCTGCTGCCACCTCCTCTACTCCTCCTACTCCATCCTCTTCACTAACCTCCTCGGCTGAGTCCTCTTCTGCTGCTGCGTCTTGCTCCACATCCACTGCACCCCCCAGCTCCCCAGGGGCTATTCCACATCCCGGATACGACAGTGTCATGCCGTCTTGGGGTTTACTTGCCTGAAAGCAGAGAGTCATACCGGACCAGCACTCCTGTCCTCCCTGAACGCACAGGTGGATCAGTGGCTGACCCCGCACCAACTGGAGATCGGCAAAGTGGCGTGTGACAATGGAAGCAATTTGTTGGCGGCATAGAATTTTGGCAAGTTGACACATGTGCCGTGCATGGCACATGTGTTGTATCTGATCGTACAACGCTTTGTGCATAAGTACCCAGGCTTACAGGACGTCCTCAAGCAGGCCAGGAAGGTGTGTGGCCATTTCAGGCGTTCCTACACGGTCATGGCGCACTTTTCCGATATCCAGCGAAACATGCCAGTGAGGCACTTGATTTGCGACAGTCCAACACTCCTAATGTTCGAACGCCTGCTCCAACAAGAAAAAGCCGTCAACGAGTATTTGTATGACCGGAGTGCTAGGACAGCCTCTGCGGAGCTGGGTATTTTTTTGCCACGTTTCTGGACGCTCATGCGCAATGCCTGTAGATGAGCATGAAGAGGAAGAGGAAGAGTTGTGGTCACCATCACCACCAGAAACAGCCTTATCAGCATCGCTTGCTGGACCGGCAACGCTGGAAGAGGAGTCTGAGGAAGAGGAATCAGAGGAGGAATGTGGCTCTGAGGAGGAGGAAGACCAACCACAGAAGGCATTCCAGAGTGCTCGTTGTCACCTATCTGGTACCCGTGGTGTTGTATGTGGCTGGGGGGAAGAACAGACCTTCAATGAGATCAGTGAGGACGAGGAACGGGACATTACGAGTAGCTCGGCATGCAACCTTGTGCAAATGGGGTCTTTCATGCTGTCATGCCTGTTGAGGGACCCTCGTATACAAAGGCTGAAGGAGAACGACCTGTACTGGGTGGCCACGCTACTAGACCCCCCGGTATAAGCATAAAGTGGCTGAAATGTTACCGAATTACCAGAAGTTGGAAAGGATGCAGCAGTTTCAAAACAAGTTAAAAAGTATGCTTTACACAGCGTATAAGGGTGATGTCACAGCACAACGGGAATCTAACAGGGGAAGAGGTGAAAGTAATCCTCCTCCTACCACGACCACGCCGGCAAGGACAGGACGCTTTACAGACGTGTTGTTGATGGAGGACATGCAGAGCTTTTTAAGTCCTTCGCATAGCCACAGCCCTTCGGGGTCCACCCTCAGAGAACGACTCGACCGACAGGTAGCAGACTACCTCGCCTTAACTGCGGATATCGACACTCTGAGGAGCGATGAACCCCTTGACTACTGGGTGTGCAGGCTTGACCTGTGGCCTGAGCTATCCTAATTAGCGATAGAACTTCTGGCCTGCCCCGCTTCAAGTGTCCTGTAAGAAATGACCTTCAGCGCAGCAGGAGGTATTGTCACTGAGAAGAGAAGTCGCATAGGTCAAAAAAGTCTAGATTACCTCACCTTTATTAGGATGAATGAGGCATGAACCCCGAAGGGACTGACAATGGGGGATGCATTTGACTAAAAAAGGCCTGATGAGATGCCTTGGGCTAAAAATGGTCCACACGGTGCTTTATTTAATCTCTGCATGCCGGATGACTTGCGTGACTTATCCGCCACCAACTAGGGTTCAAGCCGCAATGTTTTAGTGCACTTTCTGCCTTGAAAACATCAATTTTTCCGGCTGCTGCTACAGCAGTGGCTGCAGCAATACCTAATTTTTCAGGCATGTGTACATGCCTAATTTTTCTGGCCTTTGGTGCTGCACTGTGGCTGCAAAAACAAAACAAAAAAAGGCACATACAAGTGTCAATTCCCCTTCGTGATCGTTACCTTGTTGTGGTGAAGGGGCTTGTGTATCACAATGAAGCGATTACCTCTATGAGTGTGTTGGCAATGTTGGCATACCCCAGATGATACTGTCGTTGCTTCATTGTGAACAGCCCAAAAGCAATCGGCTGAATAATTTGTTTGAAAAAACATTAATTTTCTTTGTGATCATCTAAGGTGATCATTAAAGCCTACTAGGCCAACAATGGGCCCACACTGCAGAATCATTGTTTTCTGGGTCACTTAACTGTCACTGAACTACCTCAGCACGACCATAGGCTTTCAAAAACCGCCATCGCCTGCAATCTCCCAAACGTGCTCACGAGCACAGTCATCACTGAAAGAATATCACTACCCCAAGATTGACGCAAAGAGGAATACAATTTATGTCATGAGTTTGTCAACTATTGACAACTCGTTGCGGTTGTCTAAAATCTATTCGATAGACCGGCCCCTGATAGGCGACGTAACAGGGATTAAACTGATAGGAATAGTACTACTTAACATACCACTCATATAGGGTAGCACAGTATATTGCACGGCGCACGCGCCGTGCACCAAATTGGAAGTAAGAGGACCAACCAAGCATCTTTTTCCATCTCCCAGTTCCTAAAATCTATTCCGGGATGTAACAGGGATTAAACTGATAAGAATATTACTACTTAACACACCACTCATATAGGGTGGCACAGTACATTGCATGGCGCACGCGCAGTGCCCCAAATTGGAAGTGGACCAACCAAGCATCTTTTTCCATCTCCCGGTTCCAAAAATCTATTCCATACACTGGCCCCTGATAGGGAACGTAACAGGGATTAAACTGATAGGAATAGTACTACTTAACATACCACTCATATCAGGTAGCACAATACACTGCACGGCTCACGCGCAGTGCCCCAAATTGAAAGTAAGAGGACCGACCAAGCATCTTTTTCCATCTCCCGGTTCCTAAAATCTATTCCATACACCGGCCCCTGATAGGGGACGTAACAGGGATTAAACTGATAGGAATAGTACTACTTAACACACCACTCATATAGTGTGGCACAGTACATTGCACGGCGCACGCGCAGTGCCCCAAATTGGAAGTAAGAGGACCGACCAACTATCTTTTTCCATCTCCCGGTTCCTAAAATCTATTCCATACACCGGCCCCTGATAGGGGACAAAACAGAGATTAAACTGGTAAGAACAGATTTTTTTAATGGAAAAAAAAAGAGGACAGTCTCTGCGGAGCTGGGTATTTTTGGGCCGCGTTACTGAACGCTCATGCACAATGGCTGTAGGCTCATGCGTCCTTTTGCGGAGGTGACAAATCTGGTCAGTCAAACCCAAGGCAACATCATCGACCTCATCCCATATGCGTTTTTTCTGGAGCGTGCCCTGCGAAAAGTGCTGGATCAGGCCGTAGATGAGCATGAAGAGGAAGAGTTGTGGTCACCATCACCACCAGAAGCAGCCTTCTCGTCGTCGATTGCTGGACCTGCAGCAACGCAGAGAGAGGAGTCTGAAGAAGAGGAGTCAAAGGAGGAAGGTAGCTTTTGAGGTGGAAGACCAACCACAGCAGGCGTCCCAGGGGGCTTGTTGTCACCCTTCAGGGACCCTTGGTGTTGTACGTGGCCGGGTGGAGGAAGAGACCTTCAATGACGTCAGTGAGGACAAGGAAAGGGACATGGCTAGCTTGGTATCCAACCTTGTGCAAATGGGGAGTTTGCGGTTGTGCAAATGGACTGTTTGCGGTTGTTTGCGGTGCGTTAAACGGGGAGTTTGGTCTGTCATAGTTTTGTCTGTAAAGAAAATAAGTATGATATATTTGATAGTCAACACGTCTTTAGTATTAAGCGTATCTAGAAGAATATAGCGTGCTCATAAAAACAATACCTTTATTATACATTATTGGGTAAATGGAGCAGAAAGCTGCTCATATAGTGATCAAGACTCAACACTATTTGGTTTTAAGTCTTTTTTACAAAAAAACTCCTACTTAGATTTGGATGCCACAACACTATTAAGTAACCTGATAGAGGGAAATCTACAGTCAACCAGGTATTAGATCCAAGGACAGGAAATTAGGGGTATCAGACGGGAGGGGATTCACTCTCCCTAGATGTCCCTGACAACCTAGGCCCTCAGCCCAGGGATATCCCCATAAGGTAGAGATACCCTGTCCCCGTGCCTATGACTGTAGTTAACCTAAGACAACCCTACCTATATAAATAATAGCAGGTTGGAAAAATAAATGTTAATGAAACGGACCCCGACGGATCCGCTCATATAATGCAGACGGTGGCTCCGTTCAGAACGGATCCGTCTGCATTATCTTGTTAAAAAATTTCTAAGTGTGAAAGTAGCCTCAGACGGATCCGTCCAGACTTTACATTGAGAGTCAATGGGGGACGGATCCGTTTGAAAATTGAGCCATAGTGTGTCATATTCAAACGGATCCGTCCCCATTGACTTAACATTGTAAGTCTGGACGCATCCGCTTGCCTCTGCGCGGCCAGGCGGACACCCGAACGCTACAAGCAGCGTTCAGGTGTCCGCCTGCTGAGCGGAGCGGAGGATGAACGCTGCCAGACTGATGCATTCTGAGCGGTTCCGCATCTACTCAGAATGCATTAGGGCTGGACGGAAGCGTTCGGGGCCGCTTGTGAGCCCCTTCAAACGGAGCTCACAAGCGGACACCCGAACGCTAGTGTGAAAGTAGCCTTACTTACAAACCGGGACCCGAAAATGTCAACGCAGATGCTCTCTCCCGTTGTTTCCCAGAAACCATTTCGGTACGTGACTCTGAGCCTGAGCCCATTATTCCTGCGAGGTGCTTCGTAGCCGATTTGAACACCCCAGGTATAATGGAGGACTTGTCTTCTCTTCTTCTGCCTTTACAGGTGGAAAGCCCTCCTAACAAACCTGAAGGTCGGCTGTTTGTGCCTTCAAATTTCAGGCTCAGAGTCATAGAACAGTTACATGATTCTAAGTCAGCCGGGCATCTGGGAATAAAAAAGACCATGTCCCTTTGTAAACGCCATGTCTGATGGCCTAAGATATTTTTTTATATCAAAGCCTATATTCAGGCATGTAGTATTTGTGCTCGGTGTAAACCAGCTCGGTCCGCCCCCTCTGGTACTTTGTTTCCACCGCCTATTCCTTCGGCCCCATGGACCCACGTGTCTATGGACTTCATAACAGATCTGCCTAGGTCTTCTGGTTGTACGGTAATTTGGGTAGTGGTGGACCGTTTTAGTAAGATGACCCATTTTATACCACTCCCCGGATTGCCATCGGCTGGAAAGCTGGCAGATCTGTTTGTGAAGCATGTCTTCCGATTACACGGGGCCCCGGAGGATATTGTTTCAGATAGAGAAGTCCAGTTTATCCCCTGGTTCTGGCGTTCTTTCTGCTCCCGGTTGGGGATTGGGCTGTCATTTTCATCTGGCTCTCACCCAGAGACCAACGGGCAGACGGAGAGAACGAACCAGACTCTGGAACAATATCTCAGTTGTTTTGTGTCAGACTGCCAGGAGGAATGGGCAGCTCACCTCCCCTTTGCGGAGGTGGCTTATAATAACTCCGAACATGCCTCTACCAAGATGTCTCCGTTCAGGTGCATGGGGGGTAGGAACCCAATACTCTCCTCTTTGGCAGGGGCCTCCATTGACTCACCGGTGGTGGACCAATGATTCCAGGATAGAAAACCCATTTGGTTGTTGGCACGGCAGAATCTTCGTAGTGCGGTGGCGCAACAGAAAAGATTAGCTGATCGTCATCGCACTGCAGAGCAAGAGTTTAAGGTAGGAGATCCAGTGTGGGTTTCCACCCGGAACATTCCCTTGCGCCAATTGTCTGCCAAGTTGGGGCCTAGATTCATTGGTCCATACCCGGTGACAGAGGATCAACCGGGTTACTTACAAGGTTGCTCTTCCTCTGTCGATTTGAGTGAACACCTTCCATGTGTCACTGCTCAAATTGGCAGCCGAGTCAGCTCCCTTCATCCGAACTCCATCTCCGATGGAGGTTCAAGGGGAGCCTGAATTCGAGGTCAATAAGATTTTGGACTCCCGTTTTGTAAGGGTAATGTAAGACACTCTCCTGTTCCGCAATCCACTGGGTCCCCCAGAGGTCATTGTGGGGCTCGGCCTGCGGGGGACCCCGTTAGAATAGCGGGACAGGTCACGCATAGCGGTAGTGCGTCCGCATGGTCACTGGAGGGGGAAGACCGCCGGAGTCTCGGAGGCAGATTGACCAGACTGGTGGTGGTACGCAGCGGCCGGTCCTGTCTCCGTAATCACCTGCGGTTTCCGCTCCAGCATCAGTGCCGATGCGATCGTGTATTCATGCTGGGCCGCTCGAGCGTCCGCGTGCACGCACGAGAGGAGGTTTGCAAAAAGAATACGCGACCGAACATACGCGCATCTTATTCGCTACGCCGGCCGCTGACGGGGATAATACCTGTATGTAAATTCTAGTAGATTAGAGGGCAGGCATTATATGACATATGAGGAATAGACACATGGCACTTGGTGATTGGCTAGTACAGTGGTGGGCAAACCTTTTTGTCAACTGAGACAAATATCGCCAAAACCACGATTGAGCCACATTTTTAAAACCTAAAATATATAGGAAGGAAGCACATGCTGAAGTGAATGGGTCCAGGATCCGGGATATGAGTGGTACAGAGTGCTTCCGTGGTGCTTCTGGCTGTGCCTCCGCACCGCAAAAAAGTAGTGCATGCGCCAGAAGCACAACGGAAGCACTCTGTAGCCCTCATATCGGCCGTGTGCAGCCCGCATCATGGACCCATTCACTTCAGCATGCGCTACTTTTTTGCGGTGCGGGCAGTCAGATGCGGATCGCGAACCCCATTCAAGTTAATGGGTCAGTAATCCTCATGCAGCTGCCCCATGGTCTGTGTCCGTGCATTGCGGACCGCTATTTGCGGTCCGCAGCACAGGCACGGCGCCCTTCCATTCGTGGGCATGAGCCCAGAGTGTGTTTTTACATACTTTTATATGAACTTTCTTTTATTTGGATCTTGATTATTATTTCATTTTATCCTTATCATTTTTTACTTTTATTAAACTTGTCTGCAGACATTACTTTTGCTGTTTAAACCTAAGGCTGTCCAGGCATGCTGGGAGTTGTAGTTTTGCAACAGCTGAAGGCACACTGGTTGGGAAACACTGGTTTAAACACATGCCAAGTAAATGCTAATGCCAAATAATTGAGTCACCTGTAGAAGGAGGTAGAAGGAGGTACACTGACTGCAGGATGGGTCGCAGTGGGAAAAAGCCACATTGAAGGGTCTAAAGAGCCGCTTGTGGCTCGCGAGCCGCACTTTGCTGACCACTGGGCTAGTAGGTACTTAAAAGGTGATCCCCCTGGCTGGTCTGTGCCCACTGTTTTGACAACCCGGGTGTATGTTGCCGTTCATATTCTCCCAGACTTACCTGTGCATGACCTCTGCCTTCCTCGATTTATCGGTAAAGACTGCCTCTGGATACCTCATCTTTGCTGAACAGTTTGTCTCGTGTATGACCTTGGATCGGACACTGGAAATCCTGACGTCTCATCCCTAGGTACCACGTTACACGACCTAATACTGGCATATGAACTTTGTCCTAGTCACTGGCTGTCCCCTTGGTGTTTCCCTGCACAGGTTATTATTCGGGTTGGTTACCTGTATATGCTTACTGGTTTGGACTGTACTGGCATTTATTTAATAAATTGTTTAACCTCTGTCTAGTTGCTTGAGGTTCTGCACCATTACAGTTATCCTGCAAGTTGATCCAGAGGAAGGCAAAAAAAAAAAACTAATGTAGAAGCCAATTTTCCTCACTTTAGGGGGAAAAAAAATCCCTTCCCCACTCCAATCAGGCAATCGGAATAACACCCTGGATCAACGATCCCTCTCTAGTAGCTATAGCCTGTAATATTATTACACTCCAGAAATACATCCAGGCCCCTCTTGAATTCCTTTATTGTACTCACCATCACCATCTTCTCAGGCAGAGAGTTCCATAGTCTCACTGCTCTTACCGTAAAGAATCCTCTTCTATGTTTGTGTACAAACCTTCTTTCCTCCAGATGCAGAGGATGTCCCCTTGTCGCATGCTATGTCTGCCTTGTTCACAGGAGCTCAGAATTCCTAAGTTTTTTTCCATGTCAGTGTTACCCAGTGTTTTACCATTTAGTATGTACTGGTGACATGTATTTTTCCTTCCCATGTGCATAATCTTACATTTGTCAGTGCTAAACCTCATCTCTGCCCAAGCCGCCAATCTCTCCAGATCAATCTGTAGCAGTATATTGTCCTCTATAATATACATATAAATATATATATATATATGTATATATATATATATATATATATATATATATATATTATACTGTGCTCTGTAGTATATAAACAGTATACTGTCCACTGTAGTCATATATATATACAGTTTACTGTCCTCTTCCATGTTAATGACTTTACACAGTTTAGTGTCATCTGCAAAAAATTATATTTTACTGTACAAGCCTTCTACAAGATCATTAATAAATATATTGAAGAGAATAGGACCCAGTATTGACCCCTGTAGTACCCCACTAGTGACAGTGACCCAATCTGAACGTGTACCACTAATAACCACCCTCTGTTTTCTATCACTGAGCCAGTTACTTACCCACATACACACATTTTCCTCCAGTCCAAGCATTCTCATTTTATATACTAACCTTTTATGTGGTACAGTGTCAAATACTTTAGAGAAGTCAAGATATTCTACAATACAGATTATGAATTTCATTATTTATGTGCGGACTGGCTTTTTGTTATAGGTTATGGTGCATATGTTTGTAGCCAAAGACACTTTGTTATCTTTTATGACCCAAAATTGTGAGTGTTCATGTTGAAGTGCATTTTGTCATTGTTATTGGTTTGTGTAGAGTTTCTTCTAGTGGCAAATGTGATGCTGGAGAAGCACAGGCTAAAAGCAACAATGTTGCAGTTTAAGGCTACCATAGACTTGTATTGGGCCTCAATACAAGTCAATGGGAATGTCCAAGCAGTTTTCAGTCATAAACAACAGTCTCAGAGAGCTAAACCAGACATTCAAAAGTTCATTGTGCCTGGTTTTGCCCTCCAATACTCAGTCTCTTACGACAGCAGTGTAAAATTACTAACTTCTCAGTGCACAGGCTGGCTATTCCCAAAGTCTCATAGTGTGAACTGGCTGTGCACTAACCCTATCTACAATTCAGTGCAAATGAACAGGATATATCATATGAAATACAATTCAGTAGTATAAAACAGTATAAGTGCAAACAGCATAAAGCACTGTGCAAGTTAACAAGGTAAAGTGCACTAAAGTAGTTGTTCGTTGTGCATAGCAGCAACAGGGGCTAATGTCCAGGCTTCGAAGTATCCTTGCTCCAGGGCACTACATATGTGGTATAGGAGGCATATCCAGATTCTACCTTCTTAGGTCTCTCCAGGCACCAGAAGATTTGAATTTCCTGAACAGGTTTTCTATAGAGCCTCTAAGCTTCTTCCAATGCAGTTTATCTCCACAGACTTTCTGCATGCACATCCTCTCAACACTGGAATACTTTTCAAGTTCTTTTTTTTTTCAACTTTCTTCATTTTAGTTGGGCTGATTTTGTCTGCAATCTTCACTGTCTATACATCCACTGTCTCTACACCACTGCTCTTTTCCTAATCTAAACTTCTCCCTATGGGATGAGTGACACAGCTCCACCTAGTAATAGTTGTTAACGTCCTATTAACTCCTTGTGCACCATAAAGTTAGTAAATGCACATACCAAAAAAGCACATTTTTACCCTTTTGCAGTGTACCACTTCCATAGTAGTAGGAAACTGCACTAGTATACATAGACTGAGTTTCAAATTGCTGTCCCAGCTAGACAATCGCTGTTTATTGTTAGGGCAAATGGATATCATGGACCTTTAAATAGTAACTCCAAGTGCAACCATGTATAAAACATTAACGTCAGTCAATGAAAAAAGATTATCACTAGGGGATTTATCAATTTAAAGAAGTTCTCTGAGACCAGAAACCCATAGTTAGCGTGCCAAGCATGGAGCAAAAGTAAAAAGAAAAAAAGAAAGGCCTTCTATATGTACGTCACTGCTGCTTGCCAATCAATTGCCTCAGTGGTGACTTTGGTCATGTGCCATTTCTCAGGCCATTGACTGACCGGCAGTGGTGACATGCATGTAAATGGCATGTCACATTTGCGGTCAAGCAAGGACCACAAGCGGGGAGACTCAGCGCCGGATCCAGAGCTCTCGTGATAGGTGAGTCTTTTTTTATTTATTTTTTACTTTGGCACCATGCCATGTCCCCTGACCAAGGGTTCCTGGTCTTGGAGAATCCCTTTATTAAAGAACTGATTACCGGTACTTATTTTGTTATATTTTCTCCTTTTTCAGTGGCATAAATGACAGGAAATTAAATTGATTTCCAAGGGGACTTTAAATATTCTATTACATACAGTAATGTACAAGGCTGTATCTTCTTACCAACTACATAAAACAAGCCTTAAATACACTACGTGCAGAATTATTAGGCAAATGAGTATTTTGACCACATCATCCTCTTTATGCATGTTGTCTTACTCCAAGCTGTATAGGCTCGAAAGCCTACTACCAATTAAGCATATTAGGTGATGTGCATCTCTGTAATGAGAAGGGGTGTGGTCTAATGACATCAACACCCTATATAAGGTGTGCATAATTAGGCAACTTCCTTTCCTTTGGCAAAATGGGTCAAAAGAAGGACTTGACAGGCTCAGAAAAGTCAAAAATAGTGAGATATCTTGCAGAGGGATGCAGCACTCTTAAAATTGCAAAGCTTCTGAAGCGTGATCATCGAACAATCAAGCGTTTCATTCAAAATAGTCAACAGGGTCGCAAGAAGCGTGTGGAAAAACCAAGGCGCAAAATAACTGCCCATGAACTGAGAAAAGTCAAGCGTGCAGCTGCCAAGATGCCACTTGCCACCAGTTTGGCCATATTTCAGAGCTGCAACATCACTGGAGTGCCCAAAAGCACAAGGTGTGCAATACTCAGAGACATGGCCAAGGTAAGAAAGGCTGAAAGACGACCACCACTGAACAAGACACACAAGCTGAAACGTCAAGACTGGGCCAAGAAATATCTCAAGACTGATTTTTGTAAGGTTTTATGGACTGATGAAATGAGAGTGAGTCTTGATGGGCCAGATGGCTGGATTGGTAAAGGGCAGAGAGCTCCAGTCCGACTCAGACGCCAGCAAGGTGGAGGTGGAGTACTGGTTTGGGCTGGTATCATCAAAGATGAGCTTGTGGGGCCTTTTTGGGTTGAGGATGGAGTCAAGCTCAACTCCCAGTCCTACTGCCAGTTTCTGGAAGACACCTTCTTCAAGCAGTGGTACAGGAAGAAGTCTGCAAGGTAAGAAAAACATGATTTTCATGCAGGACAATGCTCCATCACACGCGTCCAAGTACTCCACAACGTGGCTGGCAAGAAAGGGTATAAAAGAAGAAAATCTAATGACATGGCCTCCCTGTTCACCTGATCTGAACCCCATTGAGAACCTGTGGTCCATCATCAAATGTGAGATTTACAAGGAGGGAAAACAGTACACCTCTCTGAACAGTGTCTGGGAGGCTGTGGTTGCTGCTGCACGCAATGTTGATGGTGAACAGATCAAAACACTGACATAATCCATGGATGGCAGGCTTTTGAGTGTCCTTGCAAAGAAAGGTGGCTATATTGGTCACTGATTTGTTTTTGTTTTGTTTTTGAATGTCTGAAATGTATATTTGTGAATGTTGAGATGTTATATTGGTTTCACTGGTAAAAATAAATAATTGAAATGGGTATATATTTGTTTTTTGTTAAGTTGCCTAATAATTATGTACAGTAATAGTCACCTGCACACACAGATATCCCCCTAAAATAGCTAAAACTAAAAACAAACTAAAAACTACTTCCAAAAATATTCAGCTTTGATATTAATGAGTTTTTTGGGTTCATTGAGAACATGGTTGTTGTTCAATAATACAATTAATCCTCAAAAATACAACTTGCCTAATAATTCTGCACTCCCTGTAGAGGAAAGGAAGAAAATCATGGAAAAGCTTGTTTCTTTTACCATCTCTTCTTCTGTCTCTCTAAGGGCTCTTTCACACGACCATTGCCCCTCCTTGCCCATGCTGCGGACTGCAAATTGCAGTCCGCAATGCACGGGCACCGACCGTGGGCCAGCCACATGCGAATCGCGGACCCATTTACTTGAATAGGTCCACGATCCGTCCGTTCCGCAAAAAGATAGAGCAAGTTCTATCTTTTTGCGGTGTGGAGGCACGGAACGGAACCCCAGGAAGCACTCCGTAGTGTCCCACCATATGCGGGCCTCAATACGGCAACGGTCGTGTGAATGAGCCCTAAAGAATATGATTTTTCCACTATTATTATTATCCTAAGGCTGCACTTCATCTCGCATACTGTAAATCTGCATGGCCTCTGTTGAAAACATTGAATGTTCCTCACTGCTGGTTTCCATGCCCTGGTCAGAGAGACACTGTGGATGCCAGCAGATGTCCCTTCGGACTGAAACATGAATATAAATGCCTTCTCTGTTTCCACATAAAGAAGCCAATAGATGTTGTATTAATTGCACTGAATAATGTGAACAGTTTGTCTTCTACATTGAAAATCCCATAATAAATACATTGATGAGAGGAGCAGAACTATCTTTGTGGTCATAGTACACATAAGGGATAACAATTACAATTTGAGACCTTTGGTATGACTACCAGTGTCAACTCATTATGACCATGCATAAGTCAGTCTGTCTTTTTGTCTCCCAAGCAATTAGATTACAAGCTTGACTGAGCCTGTCTGGGTATAGCACACTGTAAAAGTTGTATGTATTACATAAATAAGAAAAGTGCATCAGTCATAGTTACGCTTTGGTTTATGAGACTTCTAATGTGCAATATATATAAAATGTTATTTATTTCCTATGATCTGCATAAAATGTAATAATGGCATGGCTTCTTCAGTCGATCATTTTTCCAATAATTATACTGCACCTCTGGAGGCAAAAACTTCAGTGGTGATGAGTTGCTTGGGGTCATGTAACCACTGAAGCCAGTCATTTGCTTCAGTTGTGATCATGTCCATACCTGGTCGGAAGAAAAGCTGGGGACCAGAGGTCGGATGAACGGGAGCCAACGTGGTGGATCAGTGTGGTGGGGTGCAGGTAAGTATGAATGTTTCAATACGTGATACAGGCTGGAGGATATTGGCAAAAGGAGTATAAATATCGTAAAACCCCTTTAAGGGTCAGAATTATTAGTCCTGTCTAAAATGTATATGGTGCGAACTTAGACAGGCAAGTGTAAAGATGCACCAAATTTATCACAATGGCTCACTCTGGATGATAAATCTGGTGCATGTAGAGTCACTGTCCCATAACAGTACCAGAGGATCCTAGGTGGGCCCAGGCTCTGATACCATAATGGTCTCCAAAGGTCCAGGAGAAACAAACCTATTTGGGTGCCTTTGGAGCTAATCAGCAGCCACTAGGGTTTATCCTTTCTTTTTCAAAACCTATTAGACTTTATTCATGACAAGAATTGTTTCCTCTGGTGGACCCAAGAAACTCCATTCTGCCACTTGGTGCATTAAAATGATGGCACATTTTTAGCACACATTGTTGCGTCTTAAGCAACACCCATTTCAGCTGACCTATGCTCCCCTCACCAGTAACTGATTTGACAGTGTGAGGCACAGGCAAGCAGTGGAGGATGCAAGCATTAAATAAGAATTCTCACTCTCCTCCTTCCCACCCCTTACACTGTAGAAACAGTATTCAATACTTTCTTATAGCTTCTCAACTGGTAGCAGTGTTCTCCTCCAAACCACGCTTTGCTCTGGCATCAACGCTTTCTCCATTCCCTTGCCTCCCAGACTGGTAGCAGAACCCCATCCCCACAATTGAGGGCAAAGACTGAGAGATGCTGGTTGAAGAAGGAAGCAAGGTGACGTTGGAGGTGGGAGAGCTTTTGAGACTTCTGTGTTACCTCCTCTGAACTTCATTTATACTCTCCAAACTCTCTGTAGGAGAATCACCTCCTGGGTTCAGGACTTGGCACTTAAGGCTGCCATGCACATTCAATAGTGGTCAGCCAAATGATCATTCTCAACTCCTTCAGAACTCCCTCATACACATATGTTTGGAATTATGGGAAGAACGGGATGCAAATGAGCTCTTAGCATCCCTTTCTTCCCAGAATTTCAGAGGAGCATGTATGGCCTAGATGTCTCCTAAGGCTCTTATGCACTCTCTCCAAGGAGAGATAGTAGCTCCCAAATGACAGGCCTCTCACCGAAAGTATACATATTAGGTATTGCCGCGTCCGTAATAACTTGCTCTATAAAAATATCAAATGACCTAACCCCTCAGATGAATACCGTAAAAAAAATAAAAATGGTGTAAAAAAAGCCATTTTTTGTCACCTTACATCACAAAAAGTGCAATAGCAAGCGATCAAAAAGTCACACGCACCCCAAAATAGTGCCAATCAAACCGTCATCTCATCCAGCAAAAATCATTTCATCAAGATCTAACCTGTCAGATGAATGTTGTAAATAACAAAAAATAAATACGGTGCCAAAACAGCTATTTCTTGTTACCTTGCCTCACAAAAAGTGTAATATAGAGCAACCAAAAATGATATGTACCCTAAAATAGTGGATTGCAACATAAAGAGGAGACGGAAATAAAGTTGAGGCACTCACCGAAGTATGTAACTCTTCTTTATTGAAGCTTCCTCAAAGGGTAGCTGGAGGATCCAGGGGCGGACACAAAGTTGCGAGCGGCGACGGCCGTTTCGCGCGCAGGATTCGCGCTTCCTCAGGCCACTGAATGCGTCATCGCGCATGTGTGGGCTTTATGCAGGTGGATAGGGGGGCGGCCGACGCCGTCAGCAACTATCTCGCTCCCACGGATATGACGTAGTTAAAATACATGCAACCAACAGGTTCGATCATATTACAAACATACTGAAAAAAGACAGCACCAACATTGAAAATATATAGGGAGAAAGCGGACATCAGGGGGTGTATATAGTGCAGCAGCACAACATGTATATTGAGACTATAGTGGTAATATCAGGATGGTATCTTATAAGTAGTAATAATGCAAGCGGTCACAGTTGGTGACCCCCGCCACCAACTACACCTAATCACATTTATAAATAGATTCACCAATATAGGGGAAGGGGAGGTGCGCTTATATTTAGGGCATGTGCGCAACAATAGGCTCCTCTATATCGAGCGCATGCGACTCACAGGAACACCGACATATCATTCCTGTCATTCATTACCACCGCATGCATAGCCCCCGTCCGCATAATCCACCTTGCCTCCCTCTGCAGGAGCAGGCGATGCCGGTCACCACCCCGAGGGATGGGACGGACATGCTCTACGCCCGCAAAAGAGAGGCAACGTGGATGAGCGTCGTGGGCCGTGCGAATATGCTCGATGAGGCGTGGACTGCCTCTACCTGATCGAATGGAGCCAATGTGTTCGCCAATGCGCTCGAATAGAGGGCGAATAGTTTTTCCTATATAGAAGCGCTTACAAGGACAAAAAACCACATATACCACGTGGGACGTACGGCAATTAATAAAGTCCCGTACTGTGTGTTGTACCCCGCCTATCTGTAGGTATTTGCTGCAGACATTTAGTGCACAAAAAGAACAATGGCCACATTTAAAATTGCCCACGGGTTTTCTCAACCAGCTCTCATCCCTAGGTATGGAGAATACGCTTCTAACTAGTTTGTCTTTGATTGTAGGACATCTTTTAAATGTGACCAATGGTCTATTGTCAGTAAAGCTGCTAAGAGTGGGGTCTCCTTTGAGTAAGTCCCAATTGCGGTTGATAACCTGTCGGACCATTTCGGCGACCGGGCTATACTGGAAAGAGAAGGCGAAGCGTGAGGGTTTGGCATTGGTGTCCTGTTCCATGAGCAAAACATTACGGTCAAGCTGAGCCGCTTTTTGAAGGGCTGATGAGACCTCTCTCAATGGATAACCCCTATTAATGAGTCTGGCCCTAAGTTCTCCAGCCTGTCGATGCAAACTTTCGTCTGTGTCATTAATCCTGCGCAGTCGGACGAACTGCCCATACGGGACTGCGCGTTTGACAGACGGTGGGTGGAAGCTGGTCTGGTGGAGGAGCGAGTTGGTCGCCGTCGGCTTACGATAGCCGCTGGTGTGTACCACCCCATCTTTCACCATAACATGTACGTTTAGAAAATCCAGAACCTCACCACCAAAATTGATGGTGAACTTCATGTTCATACGGTTACGTGCGTTCAAATGATCAACAAATGCACGACACGACCCCTCGCTCCCCGACCAGACCAGGAAAATATCGTCCACATATCTTAAAAATAGGTGGATGTGGCGCATATAGGGGTTATCCATTGAGAAAATATAGGTCTCCTCAAATACCGCCAGGTACAGGTTAGCGAATGTGCACGAGACAGGCGTGCCCATAGCCGTACCTAGTACCTGGCGGTACCACTGTCCGTCAAATTGGAAGACATTGTTACTTAGAACAAGGTCCAATGCCTCATGGACGAAGTCACTGAATACCGCACTCTTATTGCTTCTGCATAAACGGTGTTAATAGCCTGGAGTCCGAGAACGTGCGGGATCCGGGTATATAGGCTTTCAACATCCAAGGATACGAGACTGAATTCCTCCTGCCACTCAAGGCCTCGGAGTGCCCAGAGAAAATCTCCCGTATCCTTTAGGTATGTCGGGGTGCTTCTTAGTAAAGGTCTAAGGAGCCAATCAATATAGCCGGATAGGGGCTCCAGCACTGAACCGATTCCCGCCACAATGGGGCGTCCCGGAGGTCGAGTGAGGGATTTATGGATCTTTGGTACAAAGTACCAAGTTGGGATTTTTGGAAAGGCTGGGATAAGTTTATCCCTCATGGTTTTAGGTAGAAACCCGTTATATACATGTTGGTCAATAAACCGGCAGAGCTTGGAGGATATATCGGGTATAGGGTTTCCCCTTAACTTAGTATACACAGTACTATCTCCTAACTGCCTATGTGCCTCCTCCATGTAGTACTCCCTAGGCATCAGGACCACATTCCCTCCCTTGTCGGCCGGCTTAATGACCATATTATTTTGCTTCCTTAACCACAGGAGAGCGCGAGATTCTTCCACCGTAAGGTTAGAAGGTGCTGCAGGGTACACTAGCGCACGTATTTCTCTCAGAACTCGCTTGTGGAAAAGGTCAATTGGTGAGCCGGCCTGCATGGGAGGAAGGAAGGTGGACCTGATGCCTCCTGTGTATTTACTAAAGTGCTGTATTGTATCCATAGATTCATCTGGTTCAGTGCTGGAAAGGAAATGGATGCAGGATATCTCGTCGTCACTGAATTTACCTGACAGGTGAAAGTCAGTGAGCGACATGGTAGCTGGGACCTCCCCCTGTAAGGGGTCGAGGGCCTGGGAAGTGGTCTCAGAAAACAGCCTCTTAAGATATAATTTGCGAATGGACAAAAACAGGTCGATCTCAAAATCTACTAGGTTGAACTGTCCAGGTAGGCTGTATCCCAGCCCTCGATTGAGGAGTGTGATACAGCCAGGGGGCAGTTCAGAGCCCGTAAGATTGACAACAACATCTTCAGTGGGTGCGTGCGCACTCAGTTCATCGGGGTCTACTGACGCCAGGAGACTTGACGTCTCCTCCTCGTCGATTTCCTGGTCCCTCTTGCTTTTTCTTCTGCGTCTACCACGCCCCCTTCTCGTGCCTTTTCTAAAGGGGTTGTTTCTTCGCCTGAGTTGGCGCCATTCCCTTCAGATGCGCTTGATTCGGAGTTGGTGGCCCAAAAATTATGGCGTCCTCTCCGTGGGGCGCGCTTAGGGTGGATCCGCTTTTTACCCCAGTCAAAAACACGATCTGATTCGTAATCGTTTTTGTCTCTAATAAATTTGTCCCTTTTGCGGTCCTTAATGTCTGCCTGTGTGGCTAGTAATTTCTTGTTTAGCCTTTTCTCAAATCCATGGAATTGCGACTCTAGGAGTCGCTTTTGAAGCTCCTCCCTTGCTTTTGTTAATTCCTCTGTGACTATGGTGTATTCCTGCTGGTCACGTGTTAATACAAGTTCCATGATCTCTAAAGAGAATCTCTGATGTGCTGCTTTCCATTCCCCCGTAAAGAGGGGATCATCCTCATATTGCACAATATCTTTGAAAAGGCGTAAGCCTCTGGGAACCCGTCCGCTTTCCTTGTAGGATTTCAGTGATTCAATGGTCCAAAACAATCTGACCTCTTTATCAGCCAATTGGAATATTTTTGTTTCCAGGCTCTTCGTGCTGGTGGTATGCACATAGTCCTGTTGGTTGCAGGTAGCAAAAAATGTGTCCGCCCCTTCACGACCCTGAATCAGACCGCATACGGTTTCAGGTATGGTTTCCAATACAGGAGTGGTGGCCTCAGTGTTGACTACAGCGTGCTCTGCCATCGAGATAAAAATAATTACTGATGCAAGAGACTTGAAACTTGGAAATTAGCAATTTTTTTTCAAATTTTTGGTAAATTTGGTATTTTTTTTATAAATAAAAAAAAATAATTTTTACTTCATTTTACCAGTGTCATGAAGTACAATATGTGATGAAAAACTATCTCAGAATGGCCTGGATATGTCAAAGCGTTTTAAAGTTATCACCACTTAAAGTGACACTGGTCAGATTTGCAAAAAATTGCCTGGTCCTAAGGTGAAATAAGGCTGTGTCCTTAAGGAGTTAAAGGATAACTGTCACACTTAGACCCTAATTTAAATTTTCATATATGTAGTTACTAATAACATGATATTCCAGAATCAGTTACTATTAGACTGACTTACCCCATATTTAACCCTTTCATGACCAAGGGTCATTGATGCCCCAGTGTCCAGGTCAAAATTTACAAATCTGACATGTATCACTTTATGTGGTAATAGCTTTGGAACACTTTTACTTATCCACCCCATTCTGAGATTGTTTTCTCGTGACACATTGTACTTCATGATAGTCATATATATTTCACCTTTATTTATGAAAAAATCCCAAATTTACAAAAAAAAATCCAAATTTTCCAAATTTTTATTTCTCTGCTTCTAAAACAGAAAGTCATACCTAATAAAATATTTATTACTTAACATTCCCCATATGTCTACTTTATGTTGGCATCATTTTGGAAATGTCATTTTATTTTTTTAGGACATTAGAAGGCTTAGAAGTTTAGAAGCAAATTTTTAAGAAAATTTCCAAAATCCACTTTTTAAGGACCAGTTCAGGTCTGAAGTCACTTTGTGGGGCTTACATAGTGGAAACCCCCATAAATGACCCCATTGTAGAAACTACACCCCTCGAGTTACTCAAAACTGATTTTACAAACTTTGTTAACCCTTTAGGCGTTCCACAAGAATTAAAGGAAAATGGAGATGAAATTTCTAAATTTCACTTTTTTGGCAGATTTTCCATTTTATATTTTTTTTTTCTGTAACACATTGAGGGTTAACAGCCAAACAAAACTCAATATTTATTACCCTTATTCCGCGGTTTACATAAACATCCCACATGTGGTCGTAAACTGCTGTACGGGCACACGGCAGGGCGCAAAAGGAAAGGAATGCCATACGGTTTTTGGAAGGCAGATTGTGCTGGATTGGTTTTCTGAATGCCATATGTTTTTTATTTTTCTGCCGATCGTCTTGTGCAGGGGCTTGTTTTTTGCAGAAAGTGTTGAGGTTTTTATTGGTACCATTTCTGGGTACATAGGATTTTTTGATCATTCATTATTACACTTTATGGGGCAAGGTGACCCAAAAATTGGCTGTTTTGGAACAGTTTTCATTTATTTATTTTTACAGCGTTCATCTGAGGAGTTAGGTCATGTGATAGTTTTATAGAGAAGATCGTTGCGGACGTGGCAATACCTAATATGTATACTTTTTCTTATTTATTTAAGTTTTACACAATAATAGCATTTCTGAAACCCCAAAAATTTGGTTTTAGTGTCTCTATAGTCTGAGAGCCATAGCTTTTTTATTTTTTGGGCGATTGTCTTAAATAGGGTATCATTTTTTGCGGGACGAGGTGACGGTTTGATTGGTACTATTTTGGGGGTCATATGCCTTTTTGATCGCTTGCTATTGCACTTTTTGTGATGTAAGGTGACAAAAATGGCATTTTTTTACACTGTTTTTATTTTTTATGGTGTTTATCGGACGGGGTCTATCATGTGATATCTTTATAGAGACGGTCGTTACGGACGCGGTGATACCTAATATGTGTAGTTTTTTTATTTTTCAGTTTTTATAGGAAAAGGCAATTTATTTTTTTAATTTTACATTTTTATTTATTTATTTTTACTTTTATTTTATTTTTTCAGTTTTTTTTTATCACGTCCCTCTTGGATCTTGAAGATCCAGTGGGGCTGTACTATACTTTGCAATGCTCTTGCATTGCAAAGTATAATACATTCAGATGCCCTGTAGGTGGCAACAGCGGACGCTTTTGCAAAGTGTCTGGTTGCCATGGCAACCATCGGGGCTGCCATCGCAGCGCAGTAGCCCTGATGGTGGAGAGAGGGAGCCCCCTCCCTCAGTTAACCCCATGGATGCCGCTGCCGCGGCATCTATGGGGTCACAGAACTTACAGCAGAGTGTCAGCATAGAGCTGACACTCTGATGATGGCGGCGGCTCAGGAATGGAGCCGCCGCCATCAAACACAGCAGGGGGGCAGACAGAGCGGGGGGCAGCGCTGGAAGGGGGGGGGGTGTGACGCTTCCATTCCGCGGCCAGCAGGAGGAATGGAGGGGGCGGACTCAAGGAGGGGCACTGTCTGTGGACGCAAGATGGGGCACAGATGGAGGGGGCACAGATGGGGGGGCTGCACAGATCAGGGGGGGAGCCTGCACAGATCGGGGGGGGCTGCACAGATCGGGGGGGGGCTGCACGGATCGGGGGGGGGGGGGCATGAGGACACTGTGATTTCAGGCTCTGATCTGCAGAGCGCAGATCAGAGCCTGAAACCGGCATTTTTTCACTGCCGCCATCCGATTGGTTAGTCTGCACAGACTAACCAATCGGATCGATTGCCGGCAAGGGGCACTCTGATTGGTCCCTTGCCGGCATTACTGCACTGTATGCTGTCCGTGTCCAAGGCAGGGGCAGAAGCTTTAATCCAAGCACTTTGCAACACTTGGATTAAAGAGCTGCCAGAACGTTTATATACGTGGTAGCTGCACGGGGTATGTGCAGCTATCACGTATATATACAGATTGCGGTCGGGAAGGGGTTAATAAGATTCAGCCCTTTGCAACCAGTCTGCATAAAACTGCAATTTCACTATTCAGTTAAGATGGCCGCCACTGCCCTCACCCTGAGGCTAATCCCACCTGCCCTCATCAGCCAGTAACAATAGCCCCCCAAAAGTGTCAGTAACCAGAGCCCTCCCCCTAAAGGGTTAATCTCCTGCAGCACAAAGGGGTCCTCTTACCACATGTTGCTTTCATTTATACACTGAGCAGACGGCAGATCTCCCTTCCGTGGTCTGCGCTGCTCCAACTCTGCATTCTCCAGCTCTGCTGAGTGAGGGAGCGTCTGCCAAGCGCAGGGACAGGGAGAAGTGCACACAGCCCAGGCACCGTTATCAGCTGCTGGGGAGGACCTGGCTTTAATCATTTACTTACAGTCCCTGGCTGTCAGGAATGGACCCTGCATAGCACCCCTATTTTAAGCACAGGTAAAAGTAGGCAGTACAGGGAACAAAACTGTGGAATTAAGGGGTAATTGAGTACACAGTGAAAAGTTGAAATAGGGCCACCAAGGGGATATTAATTACCACAATCCAATACTGCAAAAATAAAAAAAAATATGACAGTTATACTTTAAAAACTGTAGAATATTTTTCGGGGAACAAATCCCTTAAGAATCTGACAGAAATTGGCACTTTATCCATCTGGGAAAGATTCGGGTTAACATGGCTCTTTAAGTTCTTTAGGAGAATCTTTTGATTTATTATCCCTGCAATATGGTTTTCCAAAGAGTATGTTGTTAAATGATTATCAATTAAGATCTGGGTTAAAAGAAACAGATTAGGATAAATACATTTATTTTGAAGAGTTTAAGAAATTGGGTTTTCTTTTAAATATGCTGTCTTAAAGAGGCCCTTTCATGTTTTTTTTTTTTTTATTCTAGATAAATACCTTTACTTGCGAGGTACCCCCGATGCTGCCACCCTACCTGTTTTTTTTAAATCTCACTCCTACGCCCCGCTGTGCCCCCCTGTAGTTTTCCCGCTCAGTATGTTAATCCTGAGCATCGGTACAGGGAGGAGGAGACGCCCATTGAGAAAACCTGGCGTCTCCTCCTCTCTGAGGGTACCCTGCAAGTAAAAGCATTTATCTAGAATAAAAAAAAACATGAAAGGTCCTCTTTAAAAATACATCAGATGTTGATGAGATCTAAGAGCCTTGTTCCCCCCCTATATGATGAAGAAAATTGGGATAAAAATCTTTTCGTTGCAGTGTATTTCCCAGATGTATATGTAGTGTATACGGCTCACTTCTATCCCTCTAAGGTCAGGTTCACATTATCGTTTAGTTTTCCATTCTTCTGATCCGTCAGAAGAACAGAGAAATAGACAAAAAACGGATCCTGTATTTTAGGCATCCAATATGCACATTTTGCATCTGCTTTAGCTATTTTCGAGGTCCGTTATCTTACATGGAAAAAAATCCTGCATGCAGGACTTTTTTTTCCTTCTAAAATAACAGATCTTAGACAGAAATGGTTAGAACAGATGAAAAATGTACATAATGGATGTCTAAAATACAGAATCCGTTTTTTTGTCTATTTTTCTGACGGATCAGAAGAACGGAAAACTAAACGATAATGTGAACCCGGGCCTAAGTAAAAAAAAAGGATTAATTAAATCAGACTTAGGGCTCATGCACACGACCATATGTATTTTGCGGTCCGCAAAAAACGGATCCACAAAAAATACGGATGACGTATGTGTGCATTCCGTATTTTGCAGAATAAAACAGCTGGCCGCTAATAGAACAGTCCTATCCTTGTCCGTAATACGGACAATAATAGGACATTTTTTTTGCAGAACGGAAATACGGACATACGTAAACGGAATGCACTTGGAGTAACTTCTGTTTATTTTGTGGACCCATTGAAATTAATGGTTCCGCATATGGTCCGCAAAAAAACTGAACAGACACTAGAAGAAAACACGTTTGAGTGCATGAGCCCTTATGTTGGAGATGTGGGAATTGATGTGGGGAGGATTCTTGTGAATGTTATGTGGGAATATGATTTGGCTACTTTCACACTAGCGACAGCCTTCTCTGGCAGGCTGTTCCGGCGGGTGAACAGCCTGCCGTATCCGTGCTGCCGCTAGTGCACGCGTGCCGCAGGAGGGTCCGCTCTGGCCCCATTGACTATAATGGGGGCGGGCCGGAGTTTTGGCGCCAGCCGGGAGGCGGCCGGAATAAAACTACAACATGTGCACTAGCGGCAGCACGGATCCAACAGGCTGTTCACCCGCCGGAACGGCCTGCCGGAGAAGGCTGCCGCTAGTGTGAAAGTAACCTAAGTTTAATCATTTTTGGGAGGAAGTCTGTTGGTTTCCTGTAGAAATATTTGTCAAATCAACATTGAGAAATCCTCTTACCTGTATTTTGGGATTGGAAATTGAGGAATAATGTCCTAAAAAGGAAATAAAGGGAAAAAAAGGAATACATTGCAATTTTTTTGAGATTCTTAGAAATTGGAAAAGTGAGATATATCCAGCTGTCAATAATTGGAAATCTATCCTGTATGGAGATATGAATCTTGAGAAGGCTGCATCTCTTAAAGGCTGCTAGTTTTGATATATGGAAATTGAGATGAAATCAGATACAGTGATCCCTCAAGATACAATGGCCTCAGGATACAATATTTCCAACCAACAATGGTCTTTTCTGGGCCATCGTAAGTTGAAACTAGACCCAACATACAATGTCTCAGACTCAGATCCAACCAATCAAGGCCACTTCTCTGGTGACATAGCTGGATTAGTCGCTAGTTATCAGCTATTCCTGACTGTTATATGTAAGGACTTGTCTTATCTGTCTTAGTTATCTGCTTATTTTTCTTAAATCTTTATTTTCTCTCATATTGGATGATATTTTGGGGCTTACAATGGTTTCAACATACAATGGTCGTCCTGGAACCAATTAATATTGTACCTTGAGGGACCACTGTATTGGTTAAATTGAATTCTTCCTCTAGATGGATATATAGTTTGGTTTTAGGATTATTTTAAATATATATATTTTTTACATGTTTTTTCTCTCTCTCTTTCCTTCTCAGGGTGGGATCTGTTTGTGAATTTTTTTTGTTAAATATAATTGTCTCTGTATATTGATTCTGTGTTATTTTGACATTATGAAATATATAAAAGTTATACAAAAAAGTGCTACCTGTTCTGTGCCCTTTATACAATACAGACCAAAAGTTTGGACACACCTTCTCATTCAAAGAATTTTCTTTATTTTCATAACTATGAAAATTGTAGATTCACACTGAAGGTATCAAAACTATGAATTAACACATGTGGAATTATATACATAACAAAAAAGTGTGAAACAACTGAGAATATGTCATATTCTAGGTTCTTCAAAGTAGCCACCTTTTGCTTTGATTACTGCTTTGCACACTCTTGGCATTCTCTTGATGAGCTTCAAGAGGTAGTCACCTGAAATGCTCTTCCAACAGTCTTGAAGGAGTTCCCAGAGATGCTTAGCATTTGTTGGCCCTTTTGCCTTCACTCTGCGGTCCAGCTCACCCCAAACCATCTCGATTGGGTTCAGGTCCGGTGACTGTGGAGGCCAGGTCATCTGGCGCAGCACCCCATCACTCTCCTTCATGGTCAAATAGCCCTTACACAGCCTGGAGGTGTTTTTGGGGTCATTGTCCTGTTGAAAAATAAATGATCGTCCTGTTGAAAAATAAATGATCGTCCAACGCAAACCGGATGGAATAGCAACTGATGGTCACAACCCCATTTATAAGGCAAGAAATCCCACTTATTAAACCTGACAGGGCACACCTGTGAAGTGAAAACTATTTCAGGTGACTACCTCTTGAAGCTCATCAAGAGAATGCCAAGAGTGTGCAAAGCAGTAATCAAAGCAAAAGGTGGCTACTTTGAAGAACCTAGAATATGACATATTTCCAGTTGTTTCACACTTTTTTGTTATGTATATAATTCCACGTGTTAATTCATAGTTTTGATGCCTTCAGTGTGAATCTATAATTTTCATAGTCATGAAAATAAAGAAAACTCTTTGAATGAGAAGGTGTGTCCAAACTTTTGGTCTGTACTGTATATAGTGCCAGGTTCTGTGCCTCCTTTATATAGTACCTCTTGCCTGTGCCTCCTGTATATTGTGCCTTTTTCCCGTGCCCCCCACTCTTGCTGGTGCCCCTATATTATAACCTGTACCACCGGTGCATAGTGCAAAATAACGTAGATTCCAGCCAGTGGGGTAATACAAAATCCAAAACTTTATTGGATCTTCTTAAAATTCCATGGATACTCGACACAGGCAAAGCTACACTGACGCGTTTCAGATGCCAAACATACCCTTAGTCATGTTCACAGAGATGTGAATATAATCCTGGTTCATCTAGATCATGGTGCACACCTTATATGACCCTCACCTGATCCTAGTCTCCTAATGTCCTACAGTCACACGTCTGCTCCTATGGAACGTCGCAGGCGGCAAGATGATGTCATTATGCCACCTGCAGCACAGTAGAGCGCCGGATCAGATACAACTGGGTTTAGGGGCACCATAAACCTAGTGAATCGATTGAATGACTAGGGTGCCTGGGAGAGAGAACTTGTTCTTCCCTTTCTGCATTTTCACGCAGTCACCACTAAAGGGCGCTCAATGGTGTTGGGAGTTTAGTGCAGATTCAGTGCGTCTGAATGGAGGAAACTGAGTTATGTGTCTGGCCACATGACCCTCCGTCAGCGGCCATCTTATGGGCAGGACCTCTGTGTGGACAGCGCCGAAGATTTACCTAATAAGGGGGCATGGCTAATAAATATAGCAAACTGCACAGAATATCAAAAAAGTCTATATTAGTAAGCGCCATGCAGTCATCTTACCTACACCATGGTCACAAGTAGTCGTGTGGTCAACCCCTTTAATCTTTAGTAGCACAGTAGCTCTGGACCAGACGGGCTAGCCTTCATTCCCCACTCACATCAGTGAGCCTTAGGCTACTTTCACACTAGAAGCATAGACCTCCGGCCGGCTGTTCCGGCGGGTGAACAGCCTGTCGGATCCGTCCTGCCGCTAGTGACCGTGTGCCCCTGGACTGCCGCTCCGTTCCCATTGACTATAATGGGGGCAGGGGCGGAGGTCCGGCGGAGGCACGGCAGCACAGAGCGAGAGGCTGCCAGAATAGAACTACGACATGTCCGACATTTATTCCGGCAGCCTCTCGCCGTGCGCTGCCGTGCCTCCGCAGGAAATCCTCCCCCGCCCCCATTATAGTCAATAGGGACGGAGCGGCAGTCCGGGGGCACGCGTTCACTAGCGGCAGGACGGATACTACAGGCTGTTCACCCGACGGAACAGCGTGCCGGAGGTCCGTTCCGCTAGTGTGAAAGTAGCCTTAGCCTCCATGACCCTGTTACCAGTTCACTGGTTTTCCTTACTTTTTGTAGGTAGTAACTAGGGACGAGCGAATCGACTTCGGATGCTTCGAAGTTCGTTGTAATACTGTACAGAGCGGGCGCTCCGTACAGTATTAGAATTTATTGGCTCCGAAGAGCTGAAGTTATTACTTTGCGAAGTCTCGCGAGACTGTGTAATAACTTAGGGAATTAATTTTTACTGTTAAAAACCTTGGTACAGAACTCGGTTTTCGGTTCAAAGGTACCACTGCCACAAAATAATATAATTCACCTCAATTAACCACTTCAGCCCCGCTAGCTGAAACCCCCTTCATGACCAGAGCACTTTTTACACTTCTGCACTACACTACTTTCACCGTTTATCGCTCAGTCATGCAACTTACCACCCAAATGAATTTTACCTCCTTTTCTTCTCACTAATGGAGCTTTCATTTGGTGGTATTTTATTGCTGCTGACATTTTTACTTTTTTTGTTATTAATCGAAATGTAACTATTTTTTTGCAAAAAAATGACATTTTTCACTTTCAGCTGTAAAATTTTGCAAAAAAAAAACGACATCCATATATAAATTTTTCGCTAAATTTATAGTTCTACATGTCTTTGATAAAAAAAAAAATGTTTGGGCAAAAAAAAATGGTTTGGGTAAAAGTTATAGCGTTTACAAACTATGGTACAAAAATGTGAATTTCCGCTTTTTGAAGCAGCTCTGACTTTCTGAGCACCTGTCATGATTCCTGAGGTTCTACAATGCCCAGACAGTAGAAACACCCCACAAATGACCCCATTTCGGAAAGTAGACACCCTAAGGTATTCGCTGATGGGCATAGTGAGCTCCTAGAACTTTTTATTTTTTGTCACAAGTTAGCGGAAAATGATGATGATTTTTTATTTTTATTTTTTTCTTACAAAGTCTCATATTCCACTAACTTGCGACAAAAAATAAAAAATTCTAGGAACTCGCCATGCCCCTCACGGAATACCTTGGGGTGTCTTCTTTCCAAAATGGGGTCACTTGTGGGGTAGTTATACTGCCCTGGCAATTTAGGGGCCCAAATGTGTGAGAAGAACTTTGCAATCGAAATGTGTAAAAAATGACCGGTGAAATCCGAAAGGTGCACTTTGGAATATGTGCCCCTTTGCCCACCTTGGCTGCAAAAAAGTGTGACACATCTGGTATCGCCGTACTCAGGAGAAGTTGGGGAATGTGTTTTGGGGTGTCATTTTACATATACCCATGCTGGGTGAGAGAAATATCTTGGCAAAAGACAACTTTTCCAATTTTTTTTATACAAAGTTGGCATTTGACCAAGATATTTTTCTCACCCAGCATGGGTATATGTAAAATGACACCCCAAAACACATTGCCCAACTTCTCCTGAGTACGGCGATACCACATGTGTGACACTTTTTTGCAGCCAAGGTGGGCAAAGGGGCACATATTCCAAAGTGCACCTTTCGGATTTCGCAGGCCATTTTTTACACATTTTGATTGCAAAGTACTTCTTACACATTTGGGCCCCTAAATTGCCAGGGCAGTATAACTACGCCACAAGTGACCCCATTTTGGAAAGAAGACACCCCAAGGTATTCCGTGAGGGGCACGGCGAGTTCCTAGAATTTTTTATTTTTTGTCGCAAGTTAGTGGAATATGAGACTTTGTAAGGAAAAAAGAAAAAAAAAGAAAAATCATCATTTTCCGCTAACTTGTGACAAAAAATAAAAAATTCTAGGAACTCGCCGTGCCCCTCACGGAATACCTTGGGGTGTCTTCTTTCCAAAATGGGGTCACTTGTGGGGTAGTTATACTGCCCTGGCAATTTAGGGGCCCAAATGTGTAAGAAGTACCTTGCAATCAAAATCTGTAAAAAATGGCCTGCGAAATCCGAAAGGTGCTCTTTGGAATATGTGCCCCTTTGCCCACCTTGGCTCCAAAAAAGTGTCACACATGTGGTATCGCCGTACTCAGGAGAAGTTGGGGAATGTGTTTTGGGGTGTCATTTTACATATAACCATGCTGGGTGAGAGAAATATCTTGGCAAAAGACAACTTTTCCCATTTTTTTATACAAAGTTGGCATTTGACCAAGATATTTCTCTCACCCAGCATGGGTATATGTAAAATGACACCCCAAAACACATTGCCCAACTTCTCCTGAGTACGGCGATACCACATGTGTGACACTTTTTTGCAGCCTAGATGCGCAAAGGGGCCCAAATTCCTTTTAGGAGGGCATTTTTAGACATTTGGATCCCAGACTTCTTCTCACACTTTCGGGCCCCTAAAAAGCCAGGGCAGTATAAATACCCCACATGTGACCCCACTTTGGAAAGAAGACACCCCAAGGTATTCAATGAGGGGCCTGGCGAGTTCCTCGAAATTTTTTTTTTTTTGCATAAGTTAGCGGATATTGATTTTTTTTGTTTTTTTCTCACAAAGTCTCACTTTCCGCTAACTTAGGACAAAAATTTCAATCTTTCATGGACTCAATATGCCCCTCACGGAATACCTTGGGGTGTCTTCTTTCCGAAATGGGGTCACATGTGGGGTATTTATACTGCCCTGGCTTTTTAGGGGCCCTAAAGCGTGAGAAGAAGTCTGGAATATAAATGTCTAAAAATGTTTACGCATTTGGATTCCGTGAGGGGTATGGCGAGTTCATGTGAGATTTTATTTTTTGACACAAGTTGGTGGAATATGAGACTTTGTAAGAAAAAACAAAAACAAACAAAAAATTTCCGCTAACTTGGGCCAAAAAAATGTCTGAATGGAGCCTTACAGGGGGGGTGATCAATGACAGGGGGGGTGATCAATGACAGGGGGGTGATCAATGACAGGGGGGTGATCACCCATATAGACTCCCGGATCACCCCCCTGTCATTGATCACCCCCCTGGTAAGGCTCCATTCAGACGTCCGTATGATTTTTACGGATCCATGGATCGGATCCGCAAAACACATGCGGACGTCTGAATGGAGCCTTACAGGGGGGTGATCAATGACAGGGGGGTGATCAATGACAGGGGGGTGATCACCCATATAGACTCCCTGATCACCCCCCTGTCATTGATCACCCCCCTGGTAAGGCTCCATTCAGACGTCCGTATGATTTTTACGGATCCATGGATCGGATCCGCAAAACACATGCGGACGTCTGAATGGAGCTTTACAGGGGGTGATCAATGACAGGGGGGTGATCAATGACAGGGGGGTGATCACCCATATACACTCCCTGATCACCCCCTGTCATTGATCACCCCCCTGTAAGGCTCCATTCAGACGTCCGTATGATTTTTACGGATCCACGGATACATGGATCGGATCCGCAAAACACATGCGGACGTCTGAATGGAGCCTTACAGGGGGGTGATCAATGACAGGGGGGTGATCAATGACAGGGGGGTGATCACCCATATAGACTCCCTGATCACCCCCCTGTCATTGATCACCCCCCTGGTAAGGCTCCATTCAGACGTCCGTATGATTTTTACGGATCCATGGATCGGATCCGCAAAACACATGCGGACGTCTGAATGGAGCTTTACAGGGGGTGATCAATGACAGGGGGGTGATCAATGACAGGGGGGTGATCACCCATATACACTCCCTGATCACCCCCTGTCATTGATCACCCCCCTGTAAGGCTCCATTCAGACGTCCGTATGATTTTTACAGATCCATGGATACATGGATCGGATCCGCAAAACACATGCGGACGTCTGAATGGAGCCTTACAGGGGGGTTATCAATGACAGGGGGTGATCAGGGTGATCACCCCCCTGTCACTGATCACCCCCCCTGTAAGGCTCCATTCAGACGTCCGTATGATTTTTACGGATCCATGGATTGGATCCGCAAAACACATGCGGACGTCTGAATGGAGCCTTACAGGGGGGTTATCAATGACAGGGGGTGATCAGGGTGATCACCCCCCTGTCACTGATCACCCCCCCTGTAAGGCTCCATTCAGACGTCCGCATGATTTTTACGGATCCATGGATACATGGATCGGATCCGCAAAACACATGCGGAGGTCTGAATGGAGCCTTACAGGGGGGTGATCAATGACAGGCGGGTGATCAATGACAGGGGGTGATCAGGGAGTGTATATGGGTGATCACCCGCCTGTCATTGATCACCCCCCTGTAAGGCTCCATTCAGACGTCCGCATGTGTTTTGCGGATCCGATCCATGTATCCATGGATCCGTAAAAATCATGCGGACGTCTGAATGGAGCCTTACAGGGGGGTGATCAATGACAGGGGGTGATCAGGGAGTGTATATGGGTGATCACCCGCCTGTCATTGATCACCCCCCTGTAAGGCTCCATTCAGACGTCCGCATGATTTTTACGGATCCATGGATACCAAAACACATGCGGACGTCTGAATGGAGCCTTACAGGGGGGTGATCAATGACAGGCGGGTGATCAATGACAGGGGGTGATCAGGGAGTGTATATGGGTGATCACCCGCCTGTCATTGATCACCCCCCTGTAAGGCTCCATTCAGACGTCCGCATGCGTTTTGCGGATCCGATCCATGTATCCATGGATCCGTAAAAATCATGCGGACGTCTGAATGGAGCCTTACAGGGGGGTGATCAATGACAGGGGGGTGATCAGGGAGTTTATATGGGGTGATCATGGGTTTATAAGGGGTTAATAAGTGACGGGGGGGGGGGGGGTGTAGTGTAGTGTGGTGTTTGGTGCGACTGTACTGAGCTACCTGAGTCCTCTGGTGGTCGATCCTAACAAAAGGGACCACCAGAGGACCAGGTAGCAGGTATATTAGACGCTGTTATCAAAACAGCATCTAATATACCTGTTAGGGGTTAAAAAATTCGGATCTCCAGCCTGCCAGCGAGCGATCGCCGCTGGCAGGCTGGAGATCCACTTGCTTACCTTCCGTTCCTGTGAGCGCGCGCGCGCGCGGAAATCCCGGCCCTCGCGAGATGACGCGTATATGCGTCGTTGAGCGCAGGGCTGCCGCCTCCGGACCGCACATCTGCGTTAGGCGGTCCGGAGGCGGTTAAAGAGGTTATGCGACTATTAAATATCATATTCACTGTAGACATCATAAAAATGAACTACCAGTATGTTCACGATTGACAAGAGGTTAAAAAAAGGTACAAACTATTATAAAATGTACTTACATAGTATGGTGCCACCTGGTGTTCATTGTGTATAGCAATGTGCACGGCCATCTAGTCAGCTGAGTGCTGCTGGTCACACATGCTCAGTCTTTTTCCCCATAGCCACGTGATCCTCATAGAAGGACCAGAAACTGTGCAGTAGTATGGCGGTATAGCTGAGAAAACTTCTGCAGGTAAAATCTGAAGGGACTATAAAGCCCACCCCCCAGCAGTACAGATTAACAGCAACACCAAGCATGGAGGGGAAAAAACAAAAAAGCTAAGAACAAGATCATTTAGAACAGCTAATATCTGGCTTTCAAATCTTTAGGTATAAAATGATTCAAGTTAGGCCTCATGCACACTACCGTATGTAGGAACAGCTGGCCCCTAATAGAGCAGTCCTATCCTTGTCCGTACTGCGGACAATAATAGGACATGTTCTAATTTTTTGCAGAACGGAAATACGGAAAATGAATGCACACGGAGTGACTTCAGTTTTTTTGCGGACCCATTGAAATGAATGGTTCTGTATACGGTCCACAAAAAAAACGGAACAGAAACGGAAAGAGAGTACATTCGTGTGCATGAGGCCTTACACTGAGAGCTTACATTGCCACTTTTTGTGATATTTTTGTGTGTAACTTTATCGACTGATTCTGGGCATAGTAAATCTTTACCAAAGTGAGCATAGTGTATGAGATGAATGGTGCAGAGCTGTGTGTGTAATAGGTGAGCTGTATGTGTAATATACAGTGTAGAACTGTGTGTTTGTGCAATGCATGCACTTCAAAGCTGTGTGTGAGGAATACAATGCAGAGCTGTGTGTATAATAAATACAGTGCAGAGCAGTGTGTGTAATATATACAATGCAGTGCTATGTGTGTAATGCATAAAGCAGAGCTGTGTGTGTAATGTACACTGTGCAGACCTTTGTGTGTAATCCTATAACGCAGGGCTGTTTGTGTTGTGCAAAGAGTGCAGCGCTATGTGTGTAATACAGACAGTGCAGAGCTGTATATGTAATGCATACAGTGCAGAACTGTGTGTGTAATGCATACAATGCAGGGCTGTGTGTGTAATGCATACAGTGCAGAGCACTGTGTGTAGTGCATACAGTGCAGAGCTGTGTGTGTGTGTGTGTGTAGTGCATACAGTGAGGAGCTGTGTGTGTAATGCATACAGTGCAGAGCTGTGTGTGTGGTGCATAGAGTGCAGAGCTGTGTGTGTAATGCATACAGTGCAGAGCACTGTGTGTAGTGCATACAGTGCAGAGCTGTGTGTGTAATGCATACAGTGCAGGGCTGCGTGTAATGTATACAGTGCAGAGCTGTGTGTGTAATGCATACAGTGCAGGGCTGTGTGTAATGTATACAGTGCAGAGCTGTGTGTGTGTAGTGCATACAGTGAGGAGCTGTGTGTGTAGTGCATAGAGTGCAGAGCCGTGTGTACAGTGCAGAGCTGTGTGTGTAGTGCATGCAGTGCAGAGCTGTGTGTAGTGCATGCAGTGCAGAGCTGTGTGTACAGTGCATACAGTGCAGAGCTGTGTGTGTAGTGCATGCAGTGCAGAGCTGCGTGTGTAGTGCATGCAGTGCAGAGCTGTGTGTGTAGTGCATGCAGTGCAGAGCTGTGTGTATAGTGCATGCAGTGCAGAGCTGTGTGTAGTGCATGCAGTGCAGAGCTGTGTGTGTAGTGCATGCAGTGCAGAGCTGTGTGTGTAGTGCATGCAGTGCAGAGCTGTGTGTGTAGTGCATGCAGTGCAGAGCTGTGTGTGTAGTGCATGCAGTGCAGAGCTGTGTGTAGTGCATGCAGTGCAGAGCTGTGTGTGTAGTGCATGCAGTGCAGAGCTGTGTGTAGTGCATGCAGTGCAGAGCTGTGTGTATAGTGCATGCAGTGCAGAGCTGTGTGTGTAGTGCATGCAGTGCAGAGCTGTGTGTAGTGCATGCAGTGCAGAGCTGTGTGTGTAGTGCATGCAGTGCAGAGCTGTGTAGAGCAGCACAGATGTGTATTTCTGCGGCTCCTGCAGCGCACAAACCTTGAGGACATTGTCCTTTACTATCCACTAAGGAACTACATGACACTGCCCCGGCAGCACAGGCTGACTCCGCCCACACACGGTCATGACATAAGCAAAGGTCCTTTAGCCCACTAGGATTCAGCATCCCCCCCCCCCGCACAGTGTGACTGCCCTGCTCTCTATACCCGTGTATACAGTCTATACCAGCAGACGGCTCGGGAGGGAGGGGACAATTTATCACCCTGCATCACATGTTAATTGAATTGCACAGTCCCCCCCTTCCCTCTCTCTCTGGGTCTATCGATCTGCTCGTGACGTCACTATCGATAAGTTTTGCGGAAAAAAAATCAAGTTCCCACAGCTCAGTCCCGGGGTGACCCGGAGACTTGTGCAGGAGGCTGCAGCCGCACTTTGGGGATTACACAGCATGTCTGCTCTTCACTGGGATTAAGTGAGGAGGGAGCGAGGAGACGCTGGTCCAGCCGGAGACGGAGCCTGAGCGAGAATCCCCACACAGACAATATTGCCTCAATATCCCCCAAGATGGCTGCCAATGTGGGATCAATGTTTCAATATTGGAAGAGGTTTGATCTGCGACGGCTGCAGGTGGGTGAATGGGGTGCTGGGACTGGGTGGCTGGGGTGCCCAGAAGTGGGGCCCCAGGTGAAGCAGGGGCGGTGGTTGGGGAAGTGTTGGATTGATAGTGTATTAGGAATTGATCCTCTCTCTGCCTTTGTTCACTTCAGTCATTGATCAGCAGCCGTGGAGCTCAGTGTGCAGCCATGGAGCTGTGTGTGTCTGGCAGGGGGGCTGCTACCAAACGCGTGAGTTTCCTGGACCCCCAGGCATTGGACCCATGTCCTGTCTAGGGGACCACTTACATGCATACGTCGGAGGTACCTGTGTCTACAGCATGCCATGCACTTTCTAAGTAGTGGGGTCTTCTAGGGACTGAGGTCCGCTCTACTGAATGGCTCGCTGGTCACATTGGTGATCCTGTCATTAGAGAGTGGTCATATGGACCAACCGTGGATCTCACCGGGAGTGACCGGGATCTACCCGTAATGCCACCGTGAAGCCTTGAGATCATTGTGTCTGGCCTCACCATAATCGGATATAATCCCATACTTGTAGGTCAGCCTAGGCTCATATGGCGCAACATCGCGACTTTATCAATAACCAAAGCAAAAATCGATAGGAAATTTATTGTAAATCTTGATCGGCCATTATTGTGTTTGGTTATCAGGATAGACGTGTAGAATAATGTCCAATAAGATGATCCTGACAATCAATCCGCCTCCGGCCAGTATACCTGGGGGTGTCGTGGTTGGCAGATTTGAACTTGCATCTTTTCGTGGAGTATCTGATGCCGTCTTGCTGCATAGGAGCGGGTTTTGATGAAAGTTACCTGCTGAATGGTAATCTCAGGACTTTCCAGTGCAGACAGACGCCCTGCATTGTGTAGGTCTATACGAAGCACGCTGCTCAGATCTTCTGACCGCTTCTAACTTTGCCTGGCCAGATCCTGAGATCACAGCATGGTCCTGGGAAAGTAGCCTCACCACTGGACCCTTCTGCTCCTGCTTTCCTTATATAAGGTGCTGAAAGGGTTCCCATCGAAGGGTACGTGACAAGTCTATTACACTGGGGAGCTGGGCCAAAAAATACAGCTGTGAGGAGGTGGGCTGATGTGCTACATTATAGTGCACCCCACTTTACAGTGCTTTATACAGTGTGCATGACCTCATATTTATCAGTGGTACCCAGTGTTTTACCATTTAGTATGTACGGGTGACTTGCATTATTCCTTCCCATGTGCGTAACCTTTCATTTGTCAATGTTAAACCTCATCTGCCACTTCTCTGCCCAAGCCTCTAATCTATCCAGATCCATCTGTAGCAGTATACTGTCCTCTGTAGTGTGTGTGTGTGTATATATATATATTATACTGTCCTCTGTTGTGTGTGTATGTATATATATATATATTATACTGTCCTCTGTAGTGTGTGTGTGTGTATATATATATATATATATATATATATATATTAATTATACTGTCCTCTGTAGTGTGTGTGTATGTATATATATTATACTGTCCTTTGTAGTGTGTGTGTGTATGTATATATATATTATACTGTCCTCTGTAGTGTGTGTATGTATGTATATATATATTATACTGTCCTCTGTAGTGTGTGTATGTATATATATATATATATATATATATATATATACACAGTTTACTGCCCTCTTCAGTGCTAATTACTTTACACAGTTTAGTGTCATTTGCACACAGTGATACTTTACTGTACAAGCCTTCTACAAGATCATTAATAAATATATTGAAGAGAATAGGGCCCAATACTGACCCCTGAGGTACCCCACCAGTGACAGTGACCCAATCTGAGTGTGTACCGTTAATAACCACCCTCTGTTTTCTATCACTGAGCCAGTTACTTACCCACATACAGACGTTTTCTCCCAGTCCGAGCATTCTCATTCTATGTTTAAGTGAATATATACCACATCCACTGACTCACCCCTGTCCAGTCTAGAACTTACCTCCTCATAGAACCTGATTCGATTCATTTGACATGACCGATCCCTCATGAAGCCATGCTGATATGGCGTTATTTGCTTTTTTCCATTGAGGTACTCCAAGATAGCATCTCTCAGAAAACCTTATGGTAGTTTAATTTTCCATGTACTGCTGGTAATATTGTCTATCGTATGGCTCTGTTATTCTTTACCTGCATATCTACTATACTTAGAAATGAATCTTTTATTCCAATGTTGTATATCTATCTATATCTATCTGCTATCTATCTATCTATCTATCACTGTCTATTATCTATCTATCTATCTATCTATCTATCTATCTGTCTCATATCTATCTATCACTGTCTATTATCTATCTATCTATCTATCTATCTATCTATCTATTATCTATCTATCAATCACTGTCTATTATCTATCTATCACTGTCTATTATCTATCTATCTATCTATCTATCTATCTATCTATCACTGTCTATTATCTATCTATCTATCACTGTCTATTATCTATCTATCTATCTATCTATCTATCTATCTATCTATCTATCTACCTGTCTCATATCTATCTATCACTCTCTATTATCTATCTATCTATCTATCTATCTATCTATCTATCTATCTATCTATCTATTATCTATCTACTATATATCTATCAATCACTGTCTATTATCTATCTATCACTGTCTATTATCTATCTATCTATCTATCTATCTATCTATCTATCTATCTATCACTGTCTATTATCTATCTATCTATCACTGTCTATTATCTATCTATCTATCTATCTATCTATCTATCTATCTATCTATCTATCTATCACTGTCTATTATCTATCTATCTATCTATCTACCTGTCTCATATCTATCTATCTATCTATTATCTATCTACTATATATCTATCAATCACTGTCTATTATCTATCTATCACTGTCTATTATCTATCTATCTATCTATCTATCTATCTATCACCCTCTATTATCTATCTATCCATCTATCTATCTATCTATCACTGTCTATTATCTATCTATCTATCTATCTATCTATCTATCTATCTATCTATCTATCCATCTATCCATCTGTCTCATATCTATCTATCTATCTATCTATCTATCAATCACTGTCTATTATCTATCTATCTACTATCTATCTATCTATCTATCTATTATCTATCTACTATCTATCTATCAATCACTGTCTATTATCTATCTATCTATCCATCTGTCTCATATCTATCTATCTATCTATCTATCTATCTATCATCTATCTATCCATTACTGTCTATTAACTATCGCTGTCTATTATCTATCTATCTCATATCTATCTATCTATCTATCTATCTATCTATCTATCACTGTCTATTATCTATCGCTGTCTATTATCTATCTATATCTATTTATCTATCTATCACTGTCTATTATCTATCTATCTCATATCTATCTATATCTATCTATCTATCCATCCATCTATCTATCACTGTCTATTAACTGCCGCTGTCTATTATCTATCTCATATCTATCTATCTATCTATCTATCTATCTAACTAGCTATCTATCCATCCATCTATCTATCACTGTCTATTATCTATCTATCATCTATCTCATATCTATCTATCGCTGTCTATTATCTATCTATCCATCTGTCTCATATCTATCTATATATCTATCTATCCATCTGTCTCATATCTATCTATCTATCCATTTATCCATCTGTCTCATATCTATCTATCGCTGTCTATTATCTATCTATCTGTCTCATATCTATCATCTGTCTATCTATCTATCTATCCATCTGTCTATCTCTCTATCCATCTATCTATCCATCTGTCTATCTATCTATCCATCTGTCTCATATCTATCTATCTATCAGTCTAATCTGTGCACAATGATATATTCCGTTTCACCTATATACAGTATGTGTAATGCTCCCTTGCGGTAACACCCAGGGATGCCCGTGTTTGCAGGGAGTGCTTTTTGTCTCCTCGCCCGGTGCTGGTAAGTGTGATGGTTGTGAATCAGACCTGGGCTTCTCAGGGCAGCGACTCCTTATTTCTGATTGATGCCGTGTAACATAAGGACTGACAGGAGCATGGCAGCAGATCTGTGAGGAGGCAGGGGCCGGCGGAGATGTGCTCAGGGCTGGCTGCGATCCTCCCATTGTTATTCAGGTCTGCAGGATTTCAGCTTGCCCTGGTATTTGGATTCATTCATCCCTGAATGTCAGTTAACAACATTTTCATTAAGCAGCTAATATTCAGTCTCTAACCTTTAGTCCTCCTGCTTTTAGTGCTGGGATTGGCTGCCTGTGTTTTTAAGCTTCCTGGAGCTATAGGTTTTATTAGATTAAAATGACCCCTTCCAGTCGTCTTTGGGTCACCTAATTCTGCGTGCAGCTGTAGCGGTACTGGTCTGTGAAATTACCAATACGTATAGACAGACAGCTGACCTTCCGTGTAGATTTGGTTAATGCATATTGTATACAGCCCCTAAACCTTAAACACTGGCTATGCCCATACACCGAGCCCAGAATAATAACCTGCCCTGTTTAATCTCAAACTGCTGTCTAGCTGCTCATTTACATGGATATTAAACAAGCTTATCCCTCTAGGAAATCACAACCTACAAATGCTTTGGAGAGGGACACAACACAAGTTCTTTTATAGAGCGCACGGCCGCTATATTCAGCAATAATACATTGAGGCTTTTAGGAAAATGACTTTTTTAATATCCCAGTATAAAACTGCTGAGGTTCATAAGTAGAAATGGAGAGCGTTCTGCTGATGCGCCGCCGTTTTGTTGTTTATTAGGAGAAGATTTTTTTTTTATTGTTCTTTTACTAAGCCCGAGAAGCGAAATCACCACTTTAGACTGATGATCTATGCAAGGTCTTGATTTGCTTTCTTTTACGTAGTCAATTGGGTAGCCGGCAAAAGTAAACCCCTTAATCAGGTCAAGCATAGCCTGAATTTTCCATCGGATCGGGTTGGTAATCGGGCTCTTTTGATGGTTGACTCGTGATAACATTGTAGGAAAGGATTCGCCCAGCATTGTGCTAGCCTCGTGGCAGGGGTTTTGAAAATGGGCAGATATGTCTTAAACAGTACTATAAATATTAACATAAAATGAAAAGATAGGGGGACATTTGCTAAGACGGGCGATTTAGTTCATGTCCGCTGGCGCTTAATGCTCCAGGGGTGTAGCTATTGGGGAAGCAGGAGAAGCGGCTGCTTTCGGGACCAAACTCACAAGGGTCCCACCCAGGAGGAGGACTAAAAGATATTATTGTCAGGGCCCCCTGAACAGTATTATACAATGACATTACATACAGGCACAGTAGGAAACGGACAGAGCGGCTGCCGGGCCTCATCTGAGAGAGCGATCATGACTAGCCACAGGAGTGGAGGTTGCACAGGAATGGATGTTGCTGGGGGGAGGGGGACATTAATTTATGTTTTCTGTGGGGCCCAGTCATTTCTAGTTACTCCACTGTGATTCCCTATGGGCATGGTTCTCACCTGAGCGTTTTACAGCGCGTATGAACGCACTGTAAGACGCCCTACGCCCCAAGAAGTACAGGAGCTTCTTTGGGGCGTATTGTTGCGCGTAATACCTCTGTTTTTCATTGTGGTCAATAGCAAGAACGCGTGTACGACGCCTGTAAACAGCGCTTATCGAATACGCTCAGGTGTGAGCCCAGCCTTAATGCCCATGGACCCAGCTCATTCTCAGTCAAATCCACTCAAGCAGACATGCTCCAGTGTGAATCCACAAGTAAAGCTGGTGGAGACACTAGGCCACCGATGGCGAACCGTTTACAGACCGAGTGCCTAAATTGTAACCCAAAACCCATTTATTTATTGCAAAGTACCAGCACGGCAATTTACACTGAATACCAATCTAGTATATCTTCCATGTACTTTATCATTTAGCTATAACAGCCTGCCTATGAGTGCGCTGCCTGTGCTGTTCATAGTGCGCCCTGCGCTGATGATGGCAGGAGAAGTCTAAGGCATATTGGTACACCATAGACTTTTTCCAGGGTGTGGGTGCCCACAGAGAGGGCTCTGAGTGCCGCCTCTGGCACCAGTGCCATAGGTTCGCCACCATGTGCACTAGACCATTTTGCTTTGACAGTGCACCAGTCCCTCCGTAGTATTTTTTCATCTGATGCTCACTGACCCCATCTTCTTATTTCCAGTGTGTACAAGGGAGAAGAGATTGAAACGTTATAAGTAAAAACATTAAATGTTTTTAATGAGGTATATTGTAATAAAAACAGACATAACATCAGGTATTATTGCATTTATTAAGGGGGTTATCTCGTGATTAATGTAAAAAAATGAAAGTCGGACATCATGGAGCACATGACAACCTCGCAGAGATCTCCTCATTCATTGCTCTAATTGCTCTGCTAAATTTATTTCAATCGGACAGGAGGCGTGTCCTGTCTGCTGTAACTGGTCGCAGTCGAAGTATGGAAATGAGCAGGTGTGTCCACCTCAGTGAGGTGGACAGAGATATTAGAAAAAGAGCAAACAACAGGTGGCGCCACACAGATTTCATTGAATAACTCAGTGGCTATACTGAATATTTAATTACAAACACATTCAGATCCAGGTGCTGGTTTGAAAAGTTTTGAATATTTTTCATGGGACAACCCCTTTAAAGGGAGCCTGTCATGTGTTTATCACCCCATGAACAAACTAGCCCTTATTATAATTACTAATTTCAATAGTATATTCCTTCCCCTTTTTTTCACATTAGTAATATAGTACCTTTGCATTCCTCGTTATTCATTTTCCCATCAATTATTAAAATGAACGAATAACGTCATAAATCATGCCCCATTTTTCATCATCTTATTATCTACAGCTCTTTTTTTATTTTTATTGTGGCTCCGAAGTCTCGTTTCAAATCCCGCGCATGCGCGCAGTAACGCCACTCTCCCGGCCTTCTTTCTTATACAACGCGCATGCGCCAGTTATTTTCCTTCCGGAAGTTTCAAGTTGTTGTTTAGTCACGCCAAATAACTCCTGCTTCTACTTGTTTACCGGAAGTGAGGATAGACCGCACCAGTATATCCCCAACGCATGCGCAGTTTACTTTACGATGTTTGAATGGGAGTTATTACACTAGTCAGACAGCGCGCATGCGCGGGATTTTGAGCGTCTGAAGAAGGGAATAGGGGAGTAACTACAGTGCTGAATAGAAAAACCGCTGGACTCAAATCAAAGTTATGTGTCACGCTGGACTCAAATCAGCTCATTAGCATGTGGCACGTGGCTTCTTTACGTGTATATGATGAAGCTAACCGGTTGTCACACCACTAAGTGAATAAATCTAAGGTACTTTTTAATAATACCCTTATTTTCACCCAGGCAGCCTGAGGCTAGCATTGGAGCATCTCATGCACCGATGCGCTCCCTTGCCCTGTGCTAGATCGCGCAGGGCACGGGCTCTTTTGTTTAGCCCGGCAGTGTGTTCACCGGCTCTGATGGGCGGGCTTTAGCGCTGCCCTAGCCGTTTTACTGGCTAGGGCAGCGCTAAAGCCCCCCCATCAGTGCCGGTTATGTCACCGGGCTTTCTGGCAGCGTCATGGAGAGCCCGGCACGTCACCGGAACTCCTAAAATTGCCTTTGCCCTGCGCGATTTAGCGCAGGGCAAAGGAGAGCATCGGAGCATGAACTGCTCCAATGCTCGTGTCAGGGGGACTGCCTGGGCGAAAATGGAGGGATGTCCGGGTTCAGCTCTGAACCCAGACAACCCCTTTAACAGTTAATAATTGTATATAATGAGTTATATTATAATTAAATACCCACATTACAGGTTTCCTTTAAGGGCATCCATAAATATGAGAAGATCATCTTACAGACCGATGTCCCATCAACTGTGACATTAAATTCTCACAAACTGTGTCTACCAGGTTGGCAGGCTATATGCCAGGTCTGATTCAAGAACATCAAACTGGTTTTGCTAGGGAACGGCATGTAGTTAGTAATCTCCATAAGTTGATTACGATTCTTGATTGGGCCGCGGCCAGGCCACAAAGTATAATGAAATCAGCAGCAGTTATCTCTCAGGATGCGGAGAAAGCTTTTGATAATGTGGAGTGGTCCTGGCTCAATGTAGTCTTCAACATAGTGGGAATTGATGGGAGTTTTTATGATTTTATACATAATATATATAAATCCTCCTCTCCCAGGTCAGGTGTTGGAAAGATTCAGATTAGGCAATGGAAGGGAGAAGGCAATGGTACCCAATATCATCATGGCTGTTTAATCTAACAATCAAACCTCTAGTCAGATATTTTTAAATGTCCATCATGTTAGAGGTATATACTGTAAGTGAACTAATACAGATGGTATATTGTGGCCAATGTGGAAGAAGACAATAATAAGAAGGTAGGTTTGAGGATCTCCAGTTCTCCAAGATTGGTAACACCACACAACAACAAAAAATGTTTTTGTCTGCTACCGGGCAAAAACCATTTGTCCTATACTAAATCGAGTGTGCAGATTACAAATCCCAAGGAATCATTTTTTTCGACATTAAAGGGACACTGACAGGCCTCCTGAGCATAATTAGCTCTTTATATGCCCCCCTTTATTATCCCTGTGCGCATTGTAAAACGTTAAAAATAATCTTTATAATCACCTGTCCTTTCTGCCCAAGGGGCGTTCTTTGTGCCCAGCCGCGTCCCAACTGTCGGAGATCCTGCGCATGCGCCCGGCACCCTCGCTCGCCGGGATCACATTGCGCCAAGTGAATACTAATGAGATGGGCGTGTCTAAGGATCCGGCAGTTGGGACGCGGCTGGGCACAAATGCGGCACAAAGAACGCCCCTTGGGCAGAAAGGACAGGTGAATATAAAGATTATTTTTAACGTTTTACAATGCGCACAGGGATAATACTTCTATGAATTGGAAACTTATTATAAGACCTAGGGGGGCATATAAAGAGCTAATTATGCTCAGAAGGCCTGTCAGTGTCCCTTTAAGTTTACATCTACCTGTGTAATGTGATAACACATCTATTGATGTCTGCTCTGTCCGAACATCGGGCACCCTTACATACAAAAACAGTAAAAACCTACCATCAATAGTTCTCACAAGTCAGAAATTGGTAGATTTAAAAGGGGTTGCCACTAAATATGCTACAAAAAGTCAATCCCCGCAATACCCAGTATTGCAGCTCCGGTCCAGTAGCAGTGGCAGCGACATAGCCGTATTCCCCGCGTCACCGCTGCAGCAGATCTCTGGCCCGGTTGGTCTTGTCAATCAGTCACAATTTTATACAGAATGAAAATTCTTATTACATCAGACTTTTTTTTGTCCTTCCAGTGAGGCTCAGACTGAAATGTAGCTTTGCTAGCAAAATAGTAATGTGCGCTTTGAGCAGTCTGTGCATGGCTGGCAATAACAAGTGAATGATAACATCTATCCTATCTTATCCTATTTATCTTATTGAGAAAATAAGAAAAGAGTTGAATTCATGGAAAGATCTCCCATTCCTTGTGTTTGGTAGTAAATTTGCTGCAGTACTGAGGCTTTCGTACCCAAATTCTTGAGCACAAACATATTAATTGATAAATTTAGCATTCTCAAAATGTATTTGTATTAAAACAAAGCTAAAATGGTAAAATGTCAGTATCTGGACTAAATAATCTTTATAAATAAGGATAGGGTTTAATTTGCCAACATACAACTATATGATGTAACCTTTAGATATGCGTCCGAATGGGAAATGCTGACACTAATAATAAATTGAGAACATGAATAGAAAGATAAACATGAAAGGGGGTTTGAACTCAAGATGTAATGATTTGGAGGGTAATATGCCATTTTTATTAAGGAACACATGGTGACATGGAGAATTATTGTCATGACCAATATACATCTCCTAATGGAGCAGCCAGGAATAGTTCAAAGTATTCAAAAAGAAAAGGGACAAGGGATTGGGTAACTGTAAAGATTTGGGAAACACAGTCAACTGTAATGATTTCACAGTTTTTTCCAAATTTCACAGGTTTTTCAGTCTTTAAAGTAGCAAAACATAAGATGGCATCACAAAATATGTATATATATAAAGAAGCACGTATATATGTATGTACTGTATATATGTATGTATGTTCCGCGATCACTCAAAAATGCAACCATCGATTTTAACGAAACTTGGTATACACATCCCTTGCTACCTGGAAATAAATCTTGGGGGGGGGGGGGGGGGGTCTCAGCTCTCTAGCACGTACCGTTCCTGAGATATTCCCAAAAAATGCAAATATGGCACATCACATGACCTACATTAGAAGCCTGCACGTCTTTCTCTTCATATCCCAACAGCCATTTACACGGTCACATGTCCCTTATCAGCCAATAGAAGCTCAGAACGCCGTGCATGTACGGCTGGGGATGCATTGCCAGAATGCATTCCGCTGTACATGCCCGGCGGGATGATCGGGCGGGCACTGATCACTGCAGGGGTCCGGCAGTCCCTAATGGCCGGGCCCCTGCTGTATCCGCCTGCCTTCTACGGGTGCCCAGGAGATCCTGGGTCTCCTAGGCAACCTGTTTGTGTACTACTCACTGTAGTACACGAACAGGCAATGCATTACAATACAGATGTATTGTAATGCATTGCAGAGGGGATCAGACCCCCAAAAGTTGAAGTTCCAGAGTGGGACAGAAATAAAGTAAAAAAAATAAAGTTAAAAAAGTGTTTTGAATAAAAAAATAAAGTTTCAAGTAAAAATAAAGAAAACACGCCCCTTTCCCCTGATTTTCTAATAAAAAATAGAAAAAATAAATAAAAACCGCACATATTAGGTATCGCCGCGTCCGTAATGACCTGCTCTATAAATATATCACATGATCCACCCCATCCGATAGACACCATAAAAAAAAATTTAAACTGCAAAGAAATTGCCATTTTTGTCACCTTACATCACTAAAAGTGCAACACCAAGCGATCAAAGAGACATATGCCCCCCAAAATAGTACCAATGTAACCGTCACCTCATCCCGCAAAAAATGAGCCCCTACATAGGACAATCGCCCAAAAAATTAAAAAACTATGGCTCTTAAACTATGGAGACACTAAAACATGATTTTTTTTGTTTCAAAAATGCTTATATTGTTAAATGTAAAAAACATTCAGTATCGCCGTGTCCATAAAAACCTGCTCTATAAAAATACCACATGACCTAAATATAAACAATGTCAAAAAAGCTATTTTTTGTCACCTTACATCACAAAAAGTGTAAAAGCAAGCAATCAAAAAGTCATACGCACCCCAAAATTGTACCAATCAAACCGTAATCTCATCCTGCAAAAATGATACCCTACCTAAGAGAATCGCCAAAAAACTAAAAAAAACTATGGCTCTCAGACTATGGTGACACTAAAACATGATTTTTTTTTGTTTCAAAAATGATATTAGTGTATAAATATTAAATAAAATACATATTAGGTATCACCGCGTCCGTATCAACCTTCTCTATAAAAATATCACATTATTTAACCACTCAGATGAACACCGTAAAAAAATACAAATAAAAACTGTAAAAAAGCCATTTTGTCACCTTACATCACAAAAAGTGTAATAGAAAGCGATCAAAAAGTCATATGCACCCCAAAATTGTATAAATTAAACAGTCATCTCATCCCGAAAAAAATGAGCCCCTACACAAGACAGTCACCCAAAAAAGAAATTAAACTATTGCTTTCAGAATGTGAAGACACTAAAGAATCATTTAAAAAAAATAAAATGCTTTGTTATGTAAAACTGAAACAAACAACCAAAACATTTTTGCTATTTTCTATTGTCGCGTCCGTGACAACCTGCTCTATAAAAATACCACATGATCTAACCTGTCAGATGAATGTTGTAAATAACAAAAAATAAAAACTGTGCAAAAACAGCTATTTTGCTACCTTGCCTCACAGAAAGTGTAATATAGAGCAACCAAAAATCATATGTACCCTAAAATAGTATCAACAAAACTGCCACCCTATCCCATAGTTTAAAAAAAAGGGTAACTTTTTTGCAGTTTCTACTCTAGGGGTGCATCAGGGGGGCTTCAAATGGGACATGGTGTCAAAAAATCAGTCCTGCAAAATCTGCCTTCAAAAAACCATATGGCATTCCTTTACTTCTGTGCCCTGCCGTGTGCCCATACAGCAGTTTACGACCACATATGGTGTGTTTCTGTAAACAACAGAATCAGAGCCATAAATATTGAGTTTTGTTTGGCTGTTAACTGGAAAAAAATTATTAAAATGGAAAATCTGCCAAAAAAGTGAAATTTTATCTCTATTTTCCATTAATTCTTGTGGAACACCTAAAGGGTTAACAAAGTTTGTAAAATCAGTTTTGAATACGTTGAGAGGTGTAGTTTGTAAAATGGGGTCATTTCTAGGTGGTTTCTAAGCCTCAAAAAGTGACTTCAGACCTGAACTGGTCCTGAAAAAGTGGGTTTTAGAAATGTTTGGAAAAATTTCAAGATTTGCTTCTAAACTTCTAAGCCTTGTAACGTCCCAAAAAATAAAATGGCATTCCCAAAATGATCCAAACATGAAGTAGACTGGGGAATGTAAATTAATAACTATTTTTTGAGGTATTACTATGTATTAAATAAGTAGAGAAATTGAAACTTGGAAATTTGCTAATTTTTCAACATTTTTGGTAAATTTGGTATTTTTTTTAAAAATAAAAATGATATTTTTTTGCTCCATTTTACCAGTGTCATGAAGTACAATATGTGACGAAAAAACTATCTCAGAATAGCCTGGATAAGTAAAAGCCCGGTCCTTAAAGAGTTAATCATAAATGTTACATGTGAATTGGCCATGTTTCATTATTTCAGTATTAGCGATTAACCACGTTAGCTTTAATATTGGAAAAAAAATATTTTTCATGAAAAACTGGTTGAATTCCAGACTCCTGTGTATGAATGCAGTACATGAAAATTAAAGATATCTGGTACAGGCTGAAATGGGAGCACAGAATAATTCGGAGAGTTATTAGACTACCCGATTACTGGTCAAATTATCGGGAACAAGTGTTCATAGGAACGCTCATTCTCGATAATTGGCTCATATCATATCAGGCAGCAAATGAAAGATTACATGCTTGTTTGTTGGCTGATTCTGATAAGATGCCCAGTTATCGGCAGTACATCCCTCAGTGTAATCAGTTATGTGCTGTCGATAATTAGAGATGAGCAAATCGAATCCCACAAAGTGGAATTCGATCCGAATTTCAGGAAAAATTCGATTCACCTCGAAGCCGAATTTTCTTGTGGTTCGTGTTAGCGAATCGATTTAACCTGAAATAGTGTAAAAAATCATACTTAACTCCTCCATTTGCTCGCGACGGGCAGCCAGCCACTATCTTTATTGAAGATCTCAGCCGAAATCCTGTGCGTGATGACATCATCTCGCGCCAGCTCTTCAAGCAAGATGGCGGTAGGCCGGCCCATCGCAAGCAAATGAAGGCAGTAAGCTTGATTTCATATTCTTTTTAATGTAAATTTTGCAATGTATGTATGAACACGGCATCTGAGGGGTACAATGACATTGGGCGGCGCTCCCTGTCATTGCACCTGCTACATACAAAAAAAAGCACTTCGTGATGAAGTAATATGTCAAGAAGCCAATTTTTGGGTAAAATTTGACAAATCAGCCGAATCGAACTTTTAAAAAATTCACTCATCTCTACCGATAATCAATAGAATTGAATGGGGGAGGAACGACTGTGGCAGCAATAATTTTTTTCGACATTCAGTTTACATCTGCCTGTGTAATGTGATAACACATCTATTGATGTCTGCTCTGTCCGAACATCGGGCACCCTTACATACAAAAACAGCAAAAACTTACAAGTCAGAAATTTGGTAGATTTAAAAGGGGTTGCCACTAAATATGCTACCAAAAGTCAATCCCCGCAATTCCCAGTACTGCAGCTCCGGTCCAGTAGCAGTGGCAGCGACATAGCCGTATTCCCCGCGTCACCGCTGCAGCAGATCATCTGGCCCGGTTGGTCTTGTCAATCAATCATAATTTTATACAGAATGAAAATTCTTTTTATATCAGACTTTTTTTTGTCCTTCCAGTGAGGCTCAGACTGAAATGTAGCTTTGCTAGCAAAATAGTAATGTGCGCTTTGAGCAGTCTGTGCATGGCTGGCAATAACAAGTGAATGATCTGTTGATTGGGTGATAGCAGCAGAGAGAGAATAAAATATGATTCATCTTAATTCCTGCAGAATCGGGATTACCATGTTTATTGCACAATAACAGCAAGAGGAGCTCTCATTCTCATGCTTCACTGGGCATACTAAGCATGTCATAAAAAATGCCTGAACGAGGCAAGGTGAGTATTTAGTATTTTTCCTAAAAGGAACAAACTCGTTAGTCGATCACTTAGAATTTGGAAAAGTGTAGTATGTTAAAAATGTAGAAGGGTTACACTTTAATTAACAATAAAAATGACATTAAGAATACGTTGGGGAGCATTTTTTACCAGCGCCCTGCATGGGGGGTCAACGCGCCCAGTGATCTTCGTAATGATATGCAGTTGGGGAGAATCAGTCTTGAATCTCTGAATTTTTACCGCTAATGTCTTCTACTGGAGATACATCGCCTACTTCTTGATTAAAGAAGGGAGAATTTCTGGTAACCGGAAGGGAAAGTGATTTTCTGACATGTTCTAGTCATAGGGACATATACCACATATAGATGTGTCTCTCCATACCTTCTCTCTGGGCTTGAGATATCCCAAGATGACTGGCGCGAGTGGACCAGCTTTGATAAATCAAACTTTACATTGCATCACATTACATTGTGAGTGAAGCAGCAGAGGTTTTGTAAATGAAGCCCATAGCTTAATAGCAACATAGGATTACGGGTAAAGGGGTTGTGTCATGAAGCAGTCTACACCTGGATCTGAATACTTTTGTAATTACATTAAAAATTTAACATTTTGTATAGCCAGGTTGCTATTTAATAAAATGGATCTCTCTATAGCGCCACCTGCTGTTTGTTCTTTTCCTTATTTCTTGTCCGTCTCACTGAGCTGGTCGAACGTGCTCAGTTCTATTAGAAGCTGTGGCAGTTAGAGGGAGCGAGCTGCAGCAGAAAGGACATGCCCCCTGAGCTGTTGGGCTGAAGATAATCTAGCAGAGAAATTTTAGAAATGAATGTGGACCCACGTGAGGTACAAGGCTGGTTCTAGTTTTGTTAGAAAGGTATTGTCATGTACTGTATGATGTCTGATTTCCATCTTTTCCATTAATCATGGCATAACCCCTTTAATTCAATTCCCTAATTTAAAAAAAAAAGTAAGTTTGGCAAGATTTGTATCTGACCCCCACTACAGTTTGTCTTAGGCCTCTTTCCCACAAACGTATTTTTTTCCATTTCCGTTCCATTTTTGTGGTTTCCGTTTGCGGTCTGTATGCGGAACCATTCATTTCAATGGTTCCGCCCAAAAAAAAAAACTGAATGTACTCCGCGTGTATTCTGTTTCTGTATTTCTGTATATCCGTTCTGCTAAAAGATAGAACTTGTCCTATTATTGTCCGCAAATAACGTTCTGTCGCTCCATTCAAGTCAATGGATCCGCAAAAAATACAGAATGCATACGGAACACATCCGTGTGTCATCCGTATTTTGCGGATCCATGCCCACTTTGCCCATAGGTTTACTGTAAACAAACATTACAGTACATTACAAATTTTATGTTTCCGTTTGCGATCTACAAAAAACGGATCGCTTACGGAAACCGTACGGAGATGTTTTTGCGGAAATACGGAATAGAAATGAAAACACAATGGAAACAAAAAACGGAACAATGGATCTGTGAAAAACAGACCGCAAAATACATACTGTCGTGTGCAAGAGGCCTTATACTGAGTGTTTGGAAGTGATTGACCCTTCTGGCGGATAGTGATTGACGCCATTCTGTTACTGGTGTCTTGTTATAGACAGAGTACTCACCTATGGTTCTAGAGTTTGAGTACAAGGCCCCTGGACACCCATGATGTAGATTAAGGCTACATGCACACGACCGTATGTGTTTTGCGGTCCGCAAAAAAAAAACTACGGATGACGTCTGTATGGCATCCGTTTTTTTGCGGAGCTACGGAACGGACATACTGATTTTTTGCAGACCCATTGAAATGAATGGGTCCGCATCCTATCTGCAAAAAAACTGCAACGGACACGGAAACAAACAACGTTCGTGTGCACGTGGCCTTAGGATGCGGTTTTGGATGTTTTCTATGAGGAATGGTGAAGCCTGCTTCTCATATCAAACGTCTGCGACTCCAGACAAAGCCTGCAGTATGATTAAAATATCATAACCTTGCAATACTGTGAATTGGATCCATTTTTACATAGCAGCTATGTAACTGCTCCAGCATCCATTAGATGATATGACAGCTTGACTTATCTAAATGTGTTATCATTTAGCAGTATGTCAAAATTTCTCTTTATGTAGATGACAGCGGTAAATAAGCCATCAGTTCAAGCAGCTAGTGCTTCTCCGCAGAAGTCTGAATTTCTGGATTTGTCATAATGACACATTATTACCTGAAATGATCGGCTGTTTATTTTTACCCTTTGTGCGCACAAAAGACATTGTGTAGCCCCGCTGCTTGCGGACCGCGTCACCTCTGTATTGGCTAATCCCAGAACGCTTTCCAAAGCCAAGCCGAAATAATCGAAATAATACCATTGTACAGTAGGTTGGCATTTTTTAATCACTAAATTATATATTTCATATATTAGTAATTTTATACGTTCATATTAGAATATTTTAGTTTGGCTTTGGACGTTGTTATTTTTTCTCTCTCTGGGTTGCAGGATGTGGAGATGCAATTATTTTCAGTTCTTTTAGCAATTCTATTGGTTTTCTCTTTAGGTGGCACAGTGGAGCCTTAGGCACTCTGTCGTGCCATGTGTAGCACCATATTACAGTGCGTTTATGAGCACTCACCTCCCACGGACTTCAGTGGGCAAGCACGGCCACCTCTCCATTGAAGTGCATGGAAAATGCAGGAGTTGAGACATGCACTTATCAAGCGTGTATGAAATATCCTGTAAATATGACATAAATGCATAGATGGGAATAATAAGAAAGTTACAGGTACTTGGTATAAAGTGATGAGAACAGGGTCTGCTCTATGAGGCGAACTAGCCCTATTTACAATATTATTTAAATAATTTTCATTTTTTCATTTATTTTATCCACTTATATAGCGCTGCTATATTCGGCAGCGCTTTACAGACATTATCATCATGGTGTTCCCAATGGGGCTCACAATCTAAGTTCCCTATCTGTATGTCTTTGGAGTCTGGTAGGAAACGGGAGCGCCCGGAGGAAACCCACGCAAACACGGGGAGAACATACAAACTCCTTGCAGATGTTGTATCTAGGAAACATACAATTTTTAACATAACATGTAAGCATACAAATTCCACTACACCACTGTCTGTCCTATCCAATTCTATAAGGAAGAGGAATTGAAGCGCGTCAGTCCCCTGACTAGAAGAAATGACAGCATATGCACCAGTGTCCAAAAGAGTCAAGCAAATATTGCTGCTTATTTGTCACTTACTGAGAATTTATTGTCTGCTCCCTGTCACTCAAGACTCTTGTACATGGGCCGAGGATAGGGACAATTATTGGGGACATGTGTCCATACCAGCTCTCGATAGTTTTTTCATACAAGCTTCCCGATAATTGCTGGCGATCACCCAATGAACGGACAGATACTCATTTGTCAGATGATTGCATCTTTTATTCAGTGTCGGACTCGGGTGCCTAGGGCCCACCAGTAACATTTATTTGGGGGCCCACCGTACGGATACATTCAAATGTTACCTGCTCTCACAGCAACAAGATACTACCAGATGATTGAATATGGGGGTCCCTGCAGTGACTTTGAGAAGGTAGGTTCTGAGGAGAAGAGGACACTGGTAGCCTTCCTCTGTACCTAGAAGTCACCTCAGCTCTGATCGTGTCTGTAATAGAAAACTGGGGACTTTCTTTAAAAATTTATCAAGTTTTTTATATGAACATAGGCTGGCTGAGATGCTGTACACTGAATATATGTATGTACTGCAGTACGTCTACTGTGTTAGGGTACTTTCACACTTGCTGCAGTGTGATCCGGCTGGGCAGTTCCGTCGTCGGAACTGCCCACCAGATCCGCCGATCTGCCGCTGACTGAAAGCATTTGTGAGACGGATCCGGATGCGGATCCGTCTCACAAATGCATTGCAAGGACGGATTCGTCTCTCCGCTTGTCATGCGGACCGACGGATCCGCTTTGTACATTTTTTCACATTTTACCGATCTGCGCATGCGCATGCCGGAACGACGGATCCGGCATTCCGGTATTCTAAAATGCCGGATCCGGCGCTAATACATTCCTATGGGAAAAAATGCCGGATCCGGTGTTCAGGCAAGTCTTCAGGTTTTTTCGCCGGAGATAAAACCGTAGCATGCTGTGGTTTTATCTTTTGCCTGATCAGTCAAAACAACTGAACTGAAGACGTCCTGATGCAAACTGAACGGATTACTCTCCATTCAGAATGCATGGGGATAAAACTGATCAGTTCTTTTCCAGTATAGAGCCCCTGTGACAGAACTCTATGCCGGAAAAGAAAAACGCAAGTGTGAAAGTACCCTTATGTGCCACTTGTGCAGAGACTAAGGGACCACGTTGCTCAGGGGCCCACCGGGGGATTCAGCCAGGGCCGGCGCCACCCATAAGCAGAGTAGGCCACCGCGTAGAGCGCACTCTGCCTGGGGGCGCCGGTGCTCTGGAGTCCGAATCCCGAGTACTATTAGCCGCCGCCGTGCCACGCCCCCTACTTGTGAGATCCATCCATCTAATTTCCTACTAGCCGCCGCCCGCGCCACGCCCCCTACCTGTGATCCATGTCTGACATCATCTGACTGCTGCGCCTGCTCTGCATTAATGATCTGCGCCGGCTTCTTGACTCCTCCTCCGTCCTGTTCGGCTGTTCCTTAGTTGCCGCCGCCGGCCGGATCTTCATGGTGGATGTGCTGCCCCTGTTCAGTCGCTTCAGCGCGAGATCCCGCGAGACCGGAGGAGGTCACGGGTCTCGCGGGATCTCGCACCAACTGTGGGGTCAGTTCAGTATTAGGGGCAATATTACTGTATGTGGTGGCAATATTACTGTATGTGGGGGCAATATTACTGTATGTGGGGGCACTGGGGGGCAGTATTACTGTATGTGGGGGCAGTATTACTGTATGTGGGGGCACTGGGGGGCAGTATTACTGTATGTGGGGGCAGTATTACTGTATGTGGGGGCAGTATTACTGTATGTGGGGGCACTGGGGGGCAGTATTACTGTATGTGGGGGCACTGGGGGGCAGTATTGCTGTATGTGGGGGCAGTATTACTGTATGTGGGGGCAGTATTACTGTATGTGGGGGCACTGGGGGGCAGTATTGTATGTGAGGGCAGTATTACTGTATGTGGGGGCACTGGGGGGCAGTATTACTGTATGTGGGGGCAGTATTACTGTATGTGGGGGCACTGGGGGGCAAATTACATAATGGAGGGCACTGTATGTGGGGGCAGTATTACTGTATGTGGGGGCAGTATTACTTAGTGGGGGCACTGGGGGGCAAATTATGTAATAGGCAGTGTGCACTGTCTGTGGGGGCAGTATTACTTAGTGGGGGCAAATTACATAATGGAGGGCACTGTATGTGGGGGCAGTATTACTTGGAGGGGCACTGGGGGGCAAATCACATAATGGAGGGCACTGTGCACTGTATGTGGGGGCAATATTACTTAGTGGGGGCACTGGGGGGCGGGTAAAGGGGTGTGGTCAATGGGCGGAGTCAAGGGGCGGCAAAATTACCTCTTGCCTAGGGTGGCAAAAATCCTTGCACCAGCCCTGGATTCAGCTGTACCCCTGTGGGCCAGTTCGAGCCTGCGTTTATGTGGCATCTAAAATCCTTGTGTGCGGAAGGGCATCGTCCGGTGTAATCAGACTTGTGCTGCCTACTAAATCTGTATGGGGATGAATGATCGTTGAGCAATCATTCATTCCCACACATAGGGGATGATTGCTGCAATAACAGGAACAAATGTCATTGAAAAGGGCCCTTTGACTTGGGATAAATACTGCAGTTTTATGAAGATCCGAGATATAAAGTAATTGTAAGGGATGGTAAAATTAAGCCTTTGGCTGGTACAATTTTTTACTCAGATTCATTCATTTCAGTCCCTGTCATTGTCATTGTTTTTTATAGCAATAACTTCAGATCACATGTAAAATGATGGCGTCTGAATCCACAATTACTCTTGGATGTGTACAGAAAGAAGAAAGAACAAAAGGGGTACTGTACCATGTCCAGAGAATTTGGGGAGGTCACTGGATAATCCAACCAAAGCCATGTCTGCTCTAGTGATTGGCATTACTGTCACAAGGCTGCCCACACACAGCTGATTAATTTTGCCACCCGCCCTTAATGCACTATAGGACCAGAAGAATTGAGCCTATAGATTGGTGTGCGTTTCCTTCCAGACTTATTGAGTGATCACATCAAACCATAAATGCTAAAGCTAAATTATGGAAGCCTTCGTCTATGTACAGGCGGAAAATCCCTGCGGGGGGGAAACATGGACCAGCTTGTATGGAGCTAGAGAGCGCTGTATGCCCAAATGGACCTGAAAGTGAATATTATTCAATTTCTTTGTAGACATAGCCTAGGTTTCTTGGCACTGCAGAAAGTTGATTGTTGTTCTGTTGCTTGGCCAAGGGCAGTTTGGATTTCTAAGTAAAGTTCTGATATTAACACACTTTTTTGTCTGCATTGCTTCCTAACTAGTTGGCAATAAACGTATTAATGTCTTAATAACTCGCACTGTGTACACTGTGAGACAGTGACAGATCTCACACAGCTTAGAGGCAAGGAAGGGGTGGACAGTGCAGGACAATAGTCCCGCCGGCGGTCCGATGCGCACAGTATCATAGTAACCTATGATGCTGTGCGCTCCCGTGTGCACGATTTATGCCGCTCCGAGACACATTGCCCGCTCACGGACCGCATGTCTCGGAGGGCATACGGTCGTGTGCATAAGCCCTAAGGGAAGTGTGATGCTCTAATTGAGTCACCACCCCTCGTTTTCCCCTGGTCTGAGAGATTGAGAATGTAAAGTGAGACTGTCTGCCATGCTAAAATTCCAGACAGAGAGGAAGTTAAAGAATCTGGACACAGGGGGACTGATTTACCAAGTGTCGTATTTTGCACTAAGAATAGTCTTAATATTAGACAATTTTACTATTCTGATGCATGGACCTTTATAAATATGGAATATCCTAAATTCTGCTCCAGATTTCTGCTAGAATTTTGTCTTTGTGACAAAAATGTGTACACTAGTCTATGTTTACACCACTGGCATAGTTTTATTCAATAAATGTGACAAAATTTTGGTGCAATTTTTGACACACAGAAGCGCGCTTAGGCCACGTGAGGCTGTACTGCCTTCTGAAAAGCCATGTCCCCTTTGTCAGACGAGGCTTAAAAAGCATAGAGAAGCGTGTAAAACAGATGGAAATGTGCTGCAAATTATGCAATTTAGTTTTTGGGCACAAAATCTGCCCCAGAGTGCCTAGAGTTGTGTAGTGTGGGCACATGGTGCCACTGTATGGTGGCTCACTACGGCATCATGTTGTGGAGATATTCTGTCCTAGAAGCAGTTGCGGGGGCAAATGCTCCCATGATATGAAATTCTGGATTTTTCTGTGTTCTTTATGCCACTGTATGAAAATATTATATTATATTATGGTATAGCTGCCGACAACTCTGAAGGTATACAAGGTCATACTATGTCAGTGTGCATAGGGCCTTACTGTTTTTACCGTTATCACATGCTATGTTTTGCATTTGTATGAATACTTACCTTTTTGGAATAGCTCAGCTCTTTCACATGTCCGTGATAACTGTGACATAATGGTCAGTGGTTCATCTATGAAGAATCTGTGTTTTGGTCCGTGTGCCCATTTTGTGCTCTCTAGCAACAATCCATGAAAACTGCGCACCAAACACAGATGCCGTCCATGTCCGCGGTTTTCATGGACCCAGAGACTATAATTTGTGTGAGGGATCGGTAATTATGGACAAAAATAGGGTATGCGTGTCAATACACACATTAAAGGGGTTCTCTGGCCCCTACTTTAAAATTGGTCTTTAAATGTAACCCGTGGAGGGAAGAGTATTGCATTAATATTTACCCTTGCGTTTCCTGGACCCTCTTCTGGTCCCTCGCCGCCTTCTTTTCCTCTCTGAAGTAGGACACGGCATGTCATCACTGACGTCACCACCTCCTGCCGGCTTTCCTTGGCCCTGACGGGTGCCAGGACCGCTGCCCGTCTATTCAGTGTATAGGCTTCTGTGCGAAGCCTGTACTGACTCATACATAGCGCAATGTAAGTATTGTGCATGAGTCACAGCATAGTGATCAGCCACAGAGGCTGTCCGCTATGCTGTGGATGGCACTGGGGGGCACTTTTGCTGGCACTGCTCTGTGGATGGCATTAGGGAGCACTGTGGATGGTGTTTGGGGGGTACTGTGGATGGCCCTTGAGGGTCACTGTAGATGGTACTTTGGGGGCACTGTGGATTGCACTGGGGACACTCACTGGCTGGCACTCTGGGGGCACTGTGAATGGCATTTGGGGGCACTGTGGATGGAACAGGGGCCACTGTGGCACTGGATGCACTATCTATGGCACTTGAGGATAGTGTGGATGGCATTAGGGGCACTGTGGATGGCCCGGGGGCACTGTGGATGGCATTAGGGGGCACTGTGAATGACACTGGATTGCACCTTGGGGGCACTGTGGATGGCATTAAGGGGCACTCTAGATGGCACTGGGGGGCACTGGATGGCATTTGGGGGCATTTGCTGTGTTTCGGTCAGGAGAGTGCGGTCGGCCTAGGACATGCGTTCTGCACATGAACGTGCTCCCCGGGCTGATCATTATTGAATCACATGGTGTATCACACATCATATGCGAAGGTAAACACTTCAGCATGGAGGACAAAAAAATATAGGATTAGGCCTCGAGCACATGACCGTATCAGTTTTGCGGTCTGCAAGTTGAGCATCTTCTAAATAAGTACACAGTCCGTGTGCGATCCACATTCTTTTTGCAGACGCATTGACTTCTATGTGTTCGAGCTCCGCATTTTGAGGACCACAATAGGACATGTTCTATCCCTTGCAGAACTGACATACGTATGTGGAAAGCACATGGATGACATACATGAGTTTTCTACATCTGTATGTCACTTTCACAAAAGATAGATGCCCTATTCTGGCCCTCAAAATGCAGACCTCACACTCATACAGGTCAATGACTCTGCAAAAAAATGCGGATCGCACACGATGGTAGCCTTATTTAGAGGAGTCGCAACTTGCAGACGGAAAAACTGATACAGTCACGTGCATGAGTTTTTAGATACACTCTTCAGCATGCAGTATCATAGAAGACGGGATTATATACACAGCTCAGCAGCCAGTATTGCACACAATAGGCTGTGTATCAGGCACAGCAGGCTGTATGGTACATGATAGGATTAGATACAGATGTGTTTGGATAAGCTTGCTGATTCCTGCTGTTTATTGCACTCTGTAGATAGAGAGCGAAGAGCCTGTGGACTGTCAGTGATGTGATGTAGAGACAGTAGCAGGATTCATGTATGGTTGTAGTAAGATGGCTAAAGGAGGTGTAATGGGAGTAGCTCCTGCAGACTGAGCGGTGTGGGGACGGGGCCAGCCTGCGACTCATCACTCTGCCGAACAGCCATGTAAACAGGAAGCTGTGAATATAAACAGATTTGACTGGATAGTCTGATGCCCAGACAGGGGGAAAGAAAGCACAGGCATGAAAAACAGGTATTGGAGGCATATATATAGATTCTAAGGGGTGTTTAATGCACATAAAAAAAATTGATTTTGGGCCGGACAACCTTGCATGTCTGCTATCCATGGAGACTATAGACGGTACATGTCCATGATCCACTGACATGTAAAAGAGATCTAAGGAGGGAAGTGCTCATTTACATACCCCAATAACACTTTTTTTTTTGTATTTTAGCTGTGGTCTTTAGAAGCTGCTTACATTCAGTGTTTTTGCACATCATTAGAATAGCTTGAAATGCCATTAATCTGCTCATTTGAAAGAGGCCAAGGGAAATGACTGTTTTTTACCACTTGGTGCCAAATGTTCAGACAGTGATGACAAGACCCAATAACAATATATCTTGAATTCAACTAGCAAGAAAAGCAAACTCCTTAGATCATTTCAGACAAAAATGAGCAGATTCCCACAAATTTATCTAAGGGCAAGCAAAGACTTTATACCCGAGGTAATTAATCTGTAAGTGTTTCTGCTTTAAGACAAATCATGGAAGCAAAATAAAATTAAACTGCCATGAGACAGTCATCATCCACATCAATTTCCACATCCTAACTAGCTTGAAAACTGCCCCTATGAGTCACTTCTGTTACATGAAGTTCTGTCATAAGGTCACAGGCAAAGAGAATCTATTAACAAAGCTGGTAATTATTACAAATCTTTGCATCACAAAAAAACGAATGTGTTTTCACTTTTCTCATGATATCTATAAAATTCCGATAAATGGCTACACCAGTGTATGCCGCACAGCAGCAGCCCGCTCTAATGCTTTCAGTTGCTCTACATTTCGGTAACTGTTATAAACATTTAATATTTTTATTGTTAAAGGCGTTCTCGTTCCACTATCTCATCCCCCTAGGCTTCTCTGCAAGTGGAAACAACCAGTTCCTGCTCACATTCTAGGACAGGTTGCTGGCGGCCATTTTAAATCATTTCCCAAGAACCCCTTTAAAGAGTGCACTTGTCTCAAGAAATACATGTCACTTTCTTGAAAGATTTGCAGTATTCATTTTTTTAACTTTATTAATTCGTTTCAGTCTTGTCTGGTTACACAGGCAAGATGGTCCTACACTTGCAAGCCTGTGGTTGGTAAACTAAGTGTGCAGGTAATTACTTTGTGTTCCTCTATTGAAGGGGTTTTTAATGTTACCAACACAGTTTAAAACATTAAAGGGGTTTAAAGCAAATGAAAAAACTGACAGTGCCTATATGTGTCTGAATGCTCACCAGGCAAAGGCACCATAGATCAATAGATAGTTTTCTCTTTCACTTTCATGTCCAGCTCTGTGCTGCACATTTGTTTTGATGCTGCTAGAGCTTGCAGTGGGAGGGAATATCATGTAAAGGACTACGGTTCCCATAATTCCTCTCCCTCTCACAGACATGTATTCTCTATTTACACTGTGTAAGGTAGTGCTGTAATTAAAGGGGTTATGCTATAATTTATATAAAAAATAAAAATCATATAGTACATGTCAAGTTCTTTCTAACAGAAATAGAACCAGCTTTTTGTTTCACATGAATCCAGTTGCTCTGCTATATTCTCTTTAGACCTCTTTCACACTGGCGTGTGCAGTCCGTGGTCGTGCTGCGGCCCGCAAAATGCGGGCCACAATGCACGAGCACAGTCCGTGGGGCAGCCGCGATCCGGCCGTTGCGCAAAAAGATAGGACATGTTCTATCTTTTTGCGGAATGGAAGTACGGGACGAAACCCCACGGAAGCTTCCGTAGGGTTCCGTTCTGTACCGCACCATTCCGCATCTCCGGACTTGAATGGGTCCACATCCGTGATGCGGAATGCCCACGGAACAATGCCCGTGTATTACGGCCCACAGTTTGCGGGCCGCAATAAGGCAACGGGCCGCACACGCCAGTGTGAAAGAGGCCTTAGACTGATATCCTTTCTGCTGTAGTTTAGAGGGCAGGTCCTTTCTCAGGGGGCTTGTCCTTTCTGCTGTACCTCGGGTTGCATGTTGCATGTCCTTTCTCCGGGAGAATGTCCTTTCTCCAGCAGCTCTCTCCCTGTAAGTGCCACAGCTTCTACGAGTACATATGGCTGGTGGTGCTTCAAGGATGGAACTGAGCGCGTGTGTCCATGCTCATCCAGCTCAGTAGGTGGATGTGCAAATTACTATACAGATTACAGGGGGCACCATTATAATGAAGTCAAGAGAATATTTTGCAACAGGAGCATGTTTGGTAAGGCTACTTTCACACTTGCGGCAGGACGGATCCGACAGGCTGTTCACCATGTCGGATCCGTCCTTCTGCTATTTCGCCATGCCGCCGGACCACCGCTCCGTCCCCATTGACTATAATAGGGATGGGGGCGGAGCTTCGGCGCAAGTGTGAAAGTAGCCTAACAGAAAGCCTATTACAAAAACAACTTGTTTTTCTTGCTAAATAATAATATAAAAATAACATTTAATGCTGGCACAGCCCCTTTAACTCTCTGTCTGCAAACACAATGCATCTCTCCTTTTAAAATTACTGCGATTACAACAAAATATCAACCTTGCCTAAAATGTTCTGCAACCTCCACCTGAAAGCAAGACAGCAGATAAAGAACAGAGCTATGGGTCCACACCTGAGATAAGACAGTCCTGTAGAATACCGAATTGTATAAATGGAAATAAAACAGATAATTGTAATAAAAAGGGATAAATGAGTATATATAAGACATGCTGCAGTGGATGATATAATATTTGGGAGGATCTTTAAATCTATAATGGAAATAATGTAATAAAGGCAGTCTTTGTAAAGGGAGGCTTTGCATTTGTAGCAAACAATGGTGTAATAACATTATTGTGTGGCATTGACAGTGTCTACTGAGTTGGATTAATCGCATTGGGATGACGTGCATTGCATAATGATTACATAGCAACTGTCATTGATCTCAATGACACTTAGCATATTGATCCTCCTTGGATGAATCTCAACCACAGTGGGGGAGATATAATAAGATTGGCGCTGCAAATGCCAGTCTTCGTATAAAGTCTATCGGCGTAGAATGCGCCAAATTTATCAAGAGGTACAGCTCTCTTAATACATTTTGCGCGCGGCAGACTTTCAAATCTATGACAGCTTTGAGCTGGCGTAGATTTGAACTATAATTTACGTCAGTTCTTGGCGTAAATAATAGTAAATCCAGCGGCCTGCGAGAGGACAAGCCCCACCCACTTTTCTCGCCAAATGACGAGACAAGGTGAAAAGTTGCAAATTATTACGCAATTATGGCGTACGCGATCATTTGTGACTTTTTCACACCACAATAGTGGCGTACAGGGGCATAGCGAAAGGCTAAAGGCTCATGGGCCCTGGTGCAAGAGTGCAGCTTGGGCCCCCTTCCCTCAGAGCTTTGTGGCCAGGGGCAGGGAAGCACATAGCCTTCGTGCTACCTGAGGCAAACATTTTAATGGCACCCCCCCCCAATGCCAAATTCCTGACCTAACCCCTTCCTTCAAGCCAGAGGTGTAACTTGGTCAGCATGCGCTTTCTATAATACAAGTGATTTCTTTTGTGGCACAAGGGTCTCCTGGGCCCGGTAGGGACTGCTACCTCTGCACCCCCTATAGCTACGCCCCTGGTGGAATAAACATTTTAGAAAAAGTCTGTCACTCCCCGTCTATGTCTCTGCCAGTTATCTCAAGGGTAGTAAAGACGGAGGCCCAATATTGTGCCCTGCAATGTCCTCATCCAGTCAGTATTTCAGGTTCTAATCGAAACCTTGAGATGACTTTCACCTTAATCAAGAGTAAATACATCTTCATACAAAGCATAAAGATGAGGAGCTCCAGGGAGGTCTTTTAATCTAAGATGTTGTCACGTAGCTCAGAAGTGAAAGGTATTGAAGTAGGACTTGGAAAATCTCCAGCTCCTTCTCTTCAGATAAAAAGAGCTAATTAACAATATTCTTTAATTATTAGCTTTAGCAATGTGGGAGCAGGATAGTAGCGGTTCTTTTTAACTACCCAAGAGGCTGTTTGTGTGCCAGGTCTTTTCAAGAGCGAATCCCAGTGTCGTGTGGGCATGTGACTTAATGGGAGCATGGGGGTAATGACTGCAAGCGGTGACTCCTTTAGCACTACCGCAAGCGTGTAATTCAGCCCCTTAGGCTACTGCACTTTGAAATCCTCTAGGTAGTCTCAAAGTCTCTGTTCTTAATTAAATATGCAATTTTTCATGGTAACCAGGTTATTTCTTTTGTGTTGTGCTGTAATACTGTTAGGAATTTCCATAGCTCTTATTAAACATTATGCAGCTATTGTGCATTCCATAATTAAAAAAAACCTAGAACAAAGCCCGATTCTCTCTCGTCCCTGTTTAATTTATCAAATGAATTTTGATTTTTTTCTTTTTTTTTTTCTTCCGGTTTGCTCCCCAGACGGAGTACCAAGTGCTTTAAAGGGAGAAGAATTTAATTGCTCTATAGGGATCGGCTGGTTATAAAGGATTTGGATGTTAGATTAGTAATCTCTACAGGGAATATTTTAATGTGCTTCATTTGGAGAAAAATATGTATGATTGTTCTGCTCCTTTACCATCTACAGCCTCGTAGAACTGAGATATTTGTGTTTTAGAGAACCGTTTGGCATTTTATCGGGTGCTCCTCGCAATATGAAGCAAATCTCTCTGTTCAATGGATATTGAGGAAATCATATAATGGCTGTTTATGTATCTCATTTTTGCTAATGCAAACTGGCAGTGGCTTGTATTAAAAATCTGCAATTCAGACAGAGGAGGCTTCATTTGCCACAATGTATTCTGAAATACACCCTATAATGAACGATATAAAAATGTAATCTGTATTTTTTTTTACTATATATTTTTTTTACTTTATCCACATTTTGGTATTGCTTAGCTTTCTGAGCGTTGTGTGCCCGGGAAATAATTCATTAACAATTGAGATGCCTCTTGTGTTACTCATGTTAAGAAAAATCTACATGGGTGTGTAAAACTGGGTTGACCACAACAATGGATCATTCCTATTCATACCACCCCAGCTAGTATGTGTGTGTATGAAAACATGGAGCTGTAGGTCAGTATCGAGCTTCTCAGCATTGTAAACATTAGGAGCGATGCAGAGTTAGGGCTCATGCACACCAACGTATTTTCTTTCTGTGTCTGTTCCGATTTTTTATTTTTTTTGCAGAACGTATGCAGAACCATTCGTTTCAATGAGTCTGCAAAAACAATGGAAGTTACTCCGTGTGCATTCCATTTCAGTATGTCTGTTCCGTAAAAAAATAGAACATGCTCTATTATTGTCCGCACTATGGGCAAGGATAGGACTTTTCTATTAGGGGCCAGCTGTTCCGTTCCGCAAAATACCAAATGCACGCGGACGTCATACGTATTTTTTGTGAACCACAAGATACATACGGTCATGTTCATGAGCCCTTAAACAGATTTTTGACTGAACATGAACTGTCCCAGCAGCAGATTGGCAACTTAAAGTGGCCCTGGAAAAAAAACTAATAGTGGCCCCATGTTGTGGACTGGCACAAACAAATTCCACAGGACAGCACAAAATACCGCCACCCAAGCTACAGTATTCAACTGTATCACCGTCATGAGGACGGTAATACAGTTGAGTTGAGGGGGGAACCTGCAGCCGTTGAGCATCAGATCATTATGTACCTATTCTGCGGCCATCAAGAGGGCTTGAATGGCCCCCTGGGCATCGGCCCACTGGGAAACTTGGGGGGGCATTTATCAAATCTGCTATGTCAGTTTTGTAGCGTAAAAAAAAATCACAAGTGCCTGCATGCGACATTTGGTGCATATTTTTGCCTAATATGGTCAAATTTTACAATATTTGGCGAGCATTGCCAGTGAAAAGTAGGTCAGGATTTCAGATTAGAACACCTGAAAGTTTAATTTATTATGTGCGCAAAAAGTCACATCGCCATGCCAGACAACCCCTGGTATACTTTTACAGACATAAGTGTGCACCACATTGCACTTGTGCCAAATATATTATTACTGTGCGCCATTTCAGAAATTTGGCGTAACCTTCAAAAAGCAAAGACAGAATTAAAAGAGACAAAAACCACCGCAAATGATGAATTCCACCCTAAATCTTTAACATGGCTACACTTTCTTTTTACACATTTGTCTTAAAATCTCTTGACTTGCGGAATAAGAAGGATAGAAAAGAACTTTACTCAAATAATAAAAAGAATTATAGTATATTTTTTTAAATAAAATAAGTAGATTGCTATGGGCTCATTTTAAATTCTGTCCCTGGCATCTCCAGAATATGATTACTATTTCTAGAGATGTGTTGGTTTATTCTGTGAATATTTTTGCCTGATTTGTTTCCCTTTGTAGCATCATTGAATATATCATGAACCTGGCTCCTTCTGCCAGCTGCATCTGTATTGTGTGTCGGAGATCAGCCCATATCTATTGTCCTTTAGAGTCCAGCTAAACTTGACCCTGATCAAAAGAAAGTTGAAGGTCACAATTAAATTGGCCGGATGATCAATGATACTGCAGGTCATCAATATTCAATTAGGGAATCCAATATTAATTCCTGATCCATTTAATGAGAGTCTGCCTTCCAGCCTTTTTTACATTTTTACTGTCTTTTTTTTTTTGGTAAAGATTTCTTATAAAGGAAATTGAGCAAACAATTATATCATGCGGTTAACTTAATTTATCTGGCCTGACCCCCATTATCTAAATATGCATATATAGGATTTAGATCTTTAAGTGGATCTCTGTGCTTATTTTTCTCTTTTATTTGTGAGCGCTTTGCTTGTCGTTGTTTCAGTGCTTTTCTATAATCCCTGTTACATTTAGCTGTAAGGATAGACATTTGGGATGGCCGGATGTTAATGCCATTAATGTATGCACAGTCATGGCACGGAACGGCTTGTTGTGAACCTTGCTCCCTTGGGTCCAATGGACCAATATTATTGGCCTTAACCCACATAGACTGCACTCACTGTGTAAATTCATCAGACCTACAATATTGCTCTTAGGCTCCTGAATAATTAACATTTGGGAGAGCCCAGTCTGGCGCAGGTCACAGAGGTTGATAGGTTAATAACAGGTTTTAGTTTCTGATGTCAGCAGCTGACTTGATAACATATGAAAGAATACTATCCCGTTGATTAGATTTTGAAATGGATCAATTTTTAATCAGCAGAACATCTGACTCGCTCAATGAGAGGAGCATTGTGGAGAACAAGTCAAGGTTTATTTAGCAGGTTGTTTGTGTATTGTAATATACAAATGACCCTTCCATTTGCTGTCCCTAATAAAATAAAATTTGACCATCAACTCTTTCCACATTTGGTTTCTTTTAGGTGACCTTCTCACTTTAGGTTTTACAATAGTAGTTTGGCTTTGGGCTAAACCAAGAAAATTCTACATGTATATCATGCTTCTCATATTGAAAAGTTATTTTTTAAATAATTTCCAAGATCGACTAAGAATATTGAAAGCCTGTGAATTATATCTATTTGCAGGTTCGTTTTTCAGCAACGTTACATCAAAGGCTTCCTTTGATGAGAGACCAACTAGTCAATTGAACAAGCCCTAAGAAATTGCAGATTTCAAAGACCAGTTTTTCACCCCTTTCATGAGTTTTTAATTCTGCCTGCTTTTGTTTCATTAAAGGGGACCTATCAACAGTTCTTTGGTCATCAGATAAGACTCCATGGGATGATAGGACTTTTTGAAAGCATTCCAACCAATGTAATAACAACGGCTGATGTATGCATACCTGGGGTCATGGGGCGGTGCAGAAGTCTAGAGGAGTCAGAGTCATCTCTGTAAGCACATCTACCCCCTCGCTGCTTGACACCCTCTTGCATATGAGGTCAGTGCTAGAGGCACTGAAATCCTGTACATGCGCTGTAATTCTCCCTTCTGCAGAACATCTTGTCATGCACTGGGAACAGAGGTGCATGCACCTCAACTTCATTTTTGCATAGTGTATGTTCTCCAGATGGGAGGATTACAGCGCATGTGCAAGATTTCAGAGCTGTTAGCACTGATGCCAGAGGCACAGGAGATGTGAATCAAGAAGGAGTAGGCGTTCTTGCAGAGATGACTCCATGCAAAGCTTCTGCACCGCCCCCATGACTCCAGTATTGGATTTGCACACATCATATTATGTTGCTAAACTCATTTTTCTAATAAAAGGGTAATTCATAGACTTTAAGAGGGACATTGATGATAAACGGTCCTACTGTCCCATACAGTCAGTCCATTTGAGGCCCAAAAAACTGATGACAGGTTCCCTATAATGCCTCAATTTATGAAGAATAAGGTTATATTAGCAAAATCATTGGACACGAAATTTAACTATTTTTAATAAAGTACTTGCCTATCCATTTTTTCCATTGTAAATTCAAGGTCATGCTTTATTTCAAAATGCTTGTCCACAAGTAACCAGGGGTGTCAAACTCATTTTGCCAAGGGCCACATCAGCCTCAGGCCTCCTTCACACGACCGTAGAGCTTTTTCAGTATTTTGTGGTCCGCAAAAAAACGGATACACAAAAAATACTGATGACATCCATGTGCATTCCGTTTTTTGCGGAACGGAACATTTGTAGTAGGACATGTTCTGTCTTTGAACGGAAATACGAAAACAGAAGGCATACGAAATACCTTCCGTTTTTTTGGGCTGATCCATTGAAATGAATGATTCCGTATACGGAACGCAAAAAATGGAACATAAGCGGAAAAAAAAAAGTTTGTGTGCAGGAGGCCATATGGTTGTATTCAAAGAGCCGTTAGTAATTCTGCGACTGAATAAATGTAGCTATGCCAGTTACATAATTATATACAGGAGACACGCAAGTTATACCAGCATGGTCCATATCAGTATATCTGGAACATGTATAACTTATACCAGCTGTACATATATAATTATATACAGGAGACACGCAGGTTATACCAGCATGGTCTATATCAGTATATCTGGAACATGTATAACTTATACCAGCTGTACATATATAATTATATACAGGAGACACGCAGGTTATAACAGCATGGTCTATATCAGTATATAGGGAACATGTATAACTTATACCAGCTGTACATATATAATTATATACAAGAGACACGCAGGTTATACCAGCATGCTCCATATCAGTATATAGGGAACATGTATAACTTATACCAGCTGTACATATATAATTATATACAGGAGATATCCAGGTTATACCAGCATGCTCCATATCACTATATACAAGAAGATTTATAACTTATGCCATCTGTAAATACATAATTATATACAGAAGATGCCCAGGTTATACCAGCAGGGTCCCTATCACTATATACAAGAAGATTTATAAACTCATGTCAGCTGTATATATATTATTATATACAGGAGATATCCAGGTTATACCAGCATGGGCCATATCGCTATATACAAGAAGATGTATAAATATCTTCTTGTATATAGTGATATGGTCCATGCTGTTTAAACCTGAGAATCTTCTGTATATAATTATATATGTACAGCTGGTATAAGTTAGGTATACATCTTCTTGTATATATTGATATGGTCCATGCTAGTATAACCTGGATATCTCCTGTATATAATTATATATGTACAGCTGGTATAAGTTAGGTATACATCTTCTTGTATATATTGATATGGACCATGCTGGTATAACCTGGGCATCTCCTGTATATAATTATATATATATGTATATATACAACTGGAATAAGTTATACATCTTGTATACTGTATAGTGATAAGGGGTGACCATAACCTGGGAATCTCCTGTATAATACAGGTGTTACCCAGGTTATACCAGCATACTTCATATCACAAGAAGAGATTTAACTTATGCCAGCTGTACATACACCTGATATTAACTTTTATCAGCACTTGTATGAGTGCCTCAGTCACGCTGTAAGATGGCACAGCCACCTCTCTGTTGTTACCGCGCTGCTGAGTCCTCTTCCGTCTGGAGAAAGTAGGAGGAGGCAGCAGAAGCGTGGCAATATGGGGTAGGCGGCGCCCGCTTTGAATCCCACATGCAGCAGCGGGCCACAAAAAACAAGGCCAAGGGCCTTGTGTTTGACACATGTGGTCTACACAGACCTTAAGTTTCTACTGTAAAGGTGGCCATACACATTGGTATAAAGTTGATCAAAATGGATGATTTCAACTAAAATGATTGTTTGTTGAAATTGAACAATGAAATTATCATTTTAGCTGACAGATGATGGACTATTATTGTCTGCCATTTTTGAAATTTTTGTCCGATAGCCAGAGGAAAGTGCTTTCAACTGCTGTTCAACCGTGAACCAACTTCTATCTAATTTGTACTGCCACTTTTACCTACAGTTGTACTTTTACCTAGAGGAAATACTTCTATAGGCACAAGGGTGATGGTGGCCCAAGTTCTGCTGTAGCTAAGTCAACCTACAAAATGACTTCCCCAACAGCATATGGGCAAGTTGTCTCTCATTATATCGACTTAATATAAAGAGGTCTGTGGTTCATGGTTTACAATTCACACTTCTATGAAAGTTTTGGGGCTGTTTGATTTAGTGGACATTTGAAGAGAAATATAACAGCAGATCCTGAAGCCAGTATAGGTGTGGACTGTACAGCAACCCACCTAACATTTGATCTCACTACTTGTTGTAGTTCTCACTGACTATTAATATGTGTACAATGTGATTGGTCTGAAATTAAGATACATTCCTGTACTTATGCCAGTCATAAGCATGAGCCACCTTACCCATCTTTTAGATGGTTAGCCGATCTTGCTGAAATTGGGGGATTCGTCCGACATGGATCGAATGTGTTTGGCCAGCTTTACTATCTATTGAAATTGTATTGCCTGGTGGAATACTGTTTGTTCTTTCTTACGTAAAAGTTTACGAAAAGGATATAAAAAATATGTCCATAGACTTTGGATGGATGTCTAGCCATCTGCAGATAGATTGTCAATAGTCAAGTCTATGGTCACTGTCAGACAGGAGCAGACATCGTCAATCAACCTTGCTTAGAGGAAATATCAATTGCTAGTTTCCCCTTGAGATAAGCAGCCAGCTGGGCTGTCTGGCTGTGGTTTCTTCTTCCATTTGTCTGGACATGGACATGTAGGCTTTAGTCATCTGCATATTCATGTCTATGAAAAGCTCACTCACTTGTCAGGCAGTCACCAATTTTTAAGTACCCTCTAAAGTCTACATTTTGATTTTGGAGTGTGCTGGAGCTTGAGGTGTTCAATATCTGTCACTACTCATGGTATAAAACCTGTCGTGTCTACACTTCTACATAACCGGCATTCACAGTAGAATAGCATTGCAAAGAGTAGAGCAGCTATGGCTGTTTATTCAACTAAAACACAAAGAACACAGGTCATCTTTCCTTTTACTTCTACCTTTTTTCTTTGGATCCTCTCATAAAGGGAGGGAAATCTTGCCACTTCTTTTTGTGTGTGGTTTGACGTCAAAATATAGGCATGGGGAGGGGGGGTAGAAACGGTGAAATGTCGCTACATGATGGATTATGTGGAACCTCCCTGACCTCGTCTGGGGCTGCAATATATATATCTGTAGCCACTGCCTTGGGGGATGGATTATTGGGGGAAGGGAAGGTAGCCCCCTCAGCATGTTCACCTAGATTGAGCCAAACAAACAATAGTCTGATGCCCACTGCTGAGAACAGCACATTGACGGTAACACTAGACAAAGGAGAAGGGGCTTCTTCTCTTTACACCTCTGTGTGTTATTTACCAGACAGACTCTTCCCAAATTCTTTTCACTGCTTTTTGTAGCGCAGTATATTGTGCTGCGAAAATCTCCCTGAATTACACAGGCTTCTGTACATGATATTTGACTTGTCTGACATCTGAAACCGTCAGTGCTGTAGTTATATGGCGGGCGCTGGAGCTCCAGTCGAAAACCTTCTGCTCAGATATAGATGGATGTAGGCCTATTAGTGATCATTTTTACATACAGTCACACCCAAAGCATTGACATCTACAAGCAAGATCCTTTCGAAAGTGGTCCATTCTTAAGTAAATTCTATGATTCCCATACACTTAACTATATTTGCGGATTTCACAGAAATAACTTTTAGGGTTATTTTAAGAAAATATGCAGTATAAACTGACTTGCGCTGCAGGTTTTCAATCCGGAGCATGGCAATTTATGCTGTGGATTTTACTTCCAGTCCACTGCAGACGTGTAGACTCACCCTATTAGGTAGTATCATCTTCCATTAACGGCAGGTTTACACCGCACAATTGTCAGTGCGCTATCGGGAACAAACTTTACTATGAACGCTCGTTCCCGATTTTCTGCCCTTGTAAATGTGCTGCTGTTCGCCAGGTGAACGAACAAAGGGTTCAGTCATTGGGTGAAATGATCTTTCATTTAGTTATATCGGGAAAGAAAGGACCCGTCCCGATAATTGCTTGCTCGGTCGGCGTGCGTAAATGCACCTTGAGTATTTACAGGGCATGGTAGCACAAGCCCCACCCCCTAAACTAACCATAACCAATAAATACATATACATGACAAATAAATTGGATAAATTAGGTCGCAGTGTTTGGTAAGGGTAACCAATTTATCAATAAATAACTAATAATCATAAACCATACTGTAATCCAATAATAATATAGTAATCGTATATCTCAAATTTAGTGAACCAGTCCACCCAGCATTACAAATGCGCAATCTGCCGTTTTCACCCTTGACATGCATTTTTTTGGGGGGAGGGGGTTAATGGCATTTTTTTTAAATTGCGGCATGTTAAGCATTTTCCCTTGTTGCCTGGATTTTTTTTTTTCTTCAATAGACCTTAAGTGTTTTTTTGTTTTTTTATGCAGTATGTGTTGGCATTTTTTTTATTGTACTCTCCCCATACTGCTCTGGGCTAAAATGCCTAAAAAATGCCAGAACAACACTAAGCAAGTCAAGCATTTTTTTTAAGCTTTTTTTTACCCATAAAGCTGCAGAACACAAACTTATGTGGCAGCACCCGTAGTCTGAGTGGCTCATATTATTTTTTTTCCACGCTTAGGGCAGCGCCTGACCAGCCTTAGGCCTCATGCACACAAACATATTTTTCGTCCACAGTTTTTGTGGGTCGGATACAGTCCCATTCACTTCAATTGGGCTGCAAAAGGTGCAGAAAGCGCTCCATGTTCTGTCCGCATCTGCATGTCCGTTCCGTGCCGTCCGCAAAGTGATAGAACATGTCCTATTCTTGTCCGCATTACAGACAAGGACAGGACTGCTCTATTCTGTAAAATACAGAATGCATACAAGCCAGTATCTGTGTTTTGCAGATCTACAATTTGCGGACCACAAAACAGCCAACGGTCGTGTGAATGAGGCCTTACCCTGAGCACCAGTGATCTATCACATCAGTAAACGATTTTATTTCCAAACTGTTCACAGTGCGTCATATCAAATAGTCGCCAACGTCTATTAACATCATTTTAATGCTAGCACTTCATGCTGCTATGAATTATGCAGAAACGTGTTAAAATAACATTATGTAGTGTTAATCTAAACAGACCTCTATGGTAATGAGATGCAAAATAGATGCTAATGATATCATCCACTGATGGCCATTAATATTAACTCCTATGACAAATGTTATGTTAAGTAAAACAGAATTAGGTTTGAGTTCTTTCTTAATTATTATTAAAGTGGGCAGCAGGAGATTGATTTTGCTGTATGTTCTTTGTTCTTTGTTACTCCATATTAACCATTTACAGCCAGCGGGGTAGATTTACTATACCGTATCCTATAGATAGACGGACTGTCTAGACCTCTGGTTCAGGCTGGATGATAAATGTGATATGATAAATGATGCAGTCAGAATTTTATGGTCAGAAGCGTGGGCCATAATGTCACAATATAGTCCACATCCCTTTCACGTGAAGCCACACCCCATTTCCACTAAGCCACGCTCCCTTTTTAAACTAGGCCCAGATAATTTCCCTAAACCTACATTCGCCAAATTCTGCCACATTTTGGCAAAATTAAGGTGCACTCACATTAATAAATCTGGATGTATTGGTAATACATTTCTTTTCATATTCATATTGCAGTTTTTCTTTTCCCATAGATATGACAATGATAACATTTTTATTTACTTATTAATGTCATATTCCGCAGTGCCTTAAGGGGAATGTGTCTCATATCTGCTACTAATTACAACCAGATACTGATACATGGGAGATTTATCAAACTGGTGTAAAGTAGAACTGGCTTAGTTGCCCATAGCAACCAATCAGATTCCATCTTTCATTTTGGACTGTTCCTTTGGAAAATGAAGCTCTCCCGGAAGGCAGCCACGATGCCTAAGAAAGGTACATGTCTGAAGCCTGCAGGTGCCGCGGTCAGCGCTGACCACGGCTGTGCAGGGGTTAATGCGCCGGCATCGGTGATTTCAATGTTAGTTCATTTAATTCAAAACGCCTTAAAGAATCAGAGGTGTAGTGTATGAAATCTGTGATGTCTACTGCATGGGAATTTCCTAGTGTTCCCTCACCTACTGTGTCCTTCTCCCATACTATGCAGATTGTAAGCCCTCACAGGCAGGGCCCTCTCTCCTTCTGTACCAGTTTGTAACTAGTCTTGTTTATGCTTAGTGCAATTGTCTATATTATGTATGTATACCCCTTCTCATATGTACAGCGCTATGGAATGAACGGCACTTTAATAATAAATAATAATAATAATGGTGTCCGCACTGCCAGTTATGTTACTTGCAGAGACAGCTTACTTTGTGTATGCTCATGAATTTCTACATCACACATAATTTGTTAATAAATGTGTTCGCAGAGCTCCTTTAATTACTTCATGTATGTCTAGTATCATGGATTTTCTAAGAATCCTCTAGTCTGCTGATAGGCTTGAAGGGCAGCCATGCAGGTAAACAGTTCATATATGAAAATTATAAAGTACAGCCCTATTATTTAAAATGGCTGCAATCCATCACATCAGTTCAAAGTGGACCTGTCACCATAATATTCAGGCAGATACACAGTGATCATCTGGTAAGGAGGGCGGAAGGAGATGAGGAGCTATGAGCCCACTCTAGTCTGTGTTTGGCATTATTAACCAAAACGGAATAGATAGAGCTCTGCACTCCAGAATTCTGGCTTCAAAAAGTAAAAAAAAAAAAAGGCTTTGCAACTTTTTTTGTACTATTTGCGCAAAACTTTTGCAACATTTTGGGGGTTATTTACTATTCTGAAATATGCCTAAATTCGGCGTATTTCAGGTGCAATCTGCGACTTCACCCCGCTCACACCAGGTCTAAAATTATGGTCGTGGTGTGGAAGGGGATGGGCCGGCAGGGCAGTCTCATTTATCATTTATCATCCCATTAGAAGCCCCCCCTGATGTAGCCTAGACTAGAAACTCCAAAAAAGTGACCCCATCTAAGAAACTACACCCCTCAAGGTATTCAAAAGTTACTTTACAAACTATGTTAACCCTTTAGGTGTTCCACAAAACTAAATAGCGAATGTAGAAACAATTTTAGAATTTAATTTTTTTATTACATTGCTTCAAAAAAGAGTAATATAGAGCAACCAAAAATCATATTTACCCCTAAAATAGTTCTAAAACAACAACCACCTTATCCCGTAGTTTCCTAGATGGGGTCACTTTTATGGAGTTTTCTACTCTCGCCATCCATCACCCTCCTGCACCCATCGCCATCCAGGTAGGTTAGGGTCAGTGAGGGAGAGGCACCATTAGGCAGGGAAAGAAGGGAAAAGTTAGTTAGGAAAAAAAAAAAAAAAGCACTTTTATTCAAAACATTCTTTGATCCATCTATCAGACCCCAGACCCCCCCCGCCACTTGCCCCCCCCACCAGCCCCCACCACCAGCCCCCCCACCACCAGCCCCCCCCACCACCAGCCCCCCCCTCACCACCAGCCCCCCCCCCCTCCCCTGACCACCAGCCCCCTTACCACCACTTTTTTTTTTTTCTGCGTGCGCTGACTGGTCGGCACTTTTTAGCGTCCGTCCACTGTTAGCGCATCGCCCGCCCCACCACCCCACCGCTGATCAACGTTGTACCGCTGATCAGCAAGTTTGAACTTTTTTTTTCCTAACACTTGCCCTTTTTTTTTTGCCTTTTTTAGTACGTGAACACCCGTTGCCCCCACACACACGCACATATAATAAAGTTTTCCACACACGCACACATACACGCACACACACCCATGGCCCGCCGGGTGTTCTCGGCCGAGGAGGCATAGGCCCAGATTGCCTCCGACTCTGAGAGCCCCAGTGAGGATGAGGATGACCCCACGTTCCTTTTATCATCCGCATCCTCCTCATCATCATCTGATGACGATGAGCCCCCAAGGCGGAGCCAGGGGCCCCACATGCTAGGGATCCTGTGGCCCACCCTAGTACGAGCCGCCCTGGGGTTCGTACTGGTTTCCGGGCCCACCAAATAAGTTCACCGGAGCCCCCTGCCGATGAACTTAGCTGGTATCCCCCAGTGGACTTTGAGCCTGAGATTCCGGATTTTGCTGGCAATCCTGGAATCCAGATTCCCACAGTGGGGTTTACTGAAATTGACTATTTTAGTTTTTTTTTTCAGTAACCCACTGGTGAATCTGATGGTGAAGCAGATGAATCTGTACGCCCAACAGTTCGTCGCTCAAAACCCAGGCTCATTTTTGGCTAGACCCGGTGGCTGGACGCCGGTCAGTGCAGCCGAGATGAGGACATTTTGGGGCCTCGTGCTGCATATGGGTCTAGTCCAAAAACCCAGTGTCAGGCAATACTGGAGTGGGGACGTCCTATACCAGACCCCACTGTACAGTATGGTCATGACACGTCCCCGGTTTGAGGCCATCCGGAAATGTCTGCATTATTCCGATAATGCAGCATGTCCACCCCGAGGTGATCCTGCCTATGACCGGCTGTATAAGATACGGCCGGTCATCGATCACTTTGGGGCCAAATTTCAGCAGGCCTACGTACCTGGAAGGGAGGTCGCGGTTGATGAGTCTCTCGTTGCATTCAAGGGGAGACTCAGTTTCCACCAATATATTCCCACAAAGCGGGCGAGGTATGGCGTGAAGCTATACAAAATTTGTGAGAGTACCTCAGGGTACACTTACAAATTTCGTATGTACGAGGGGCGAGATTCCCGTATTCAACCCCCAGAATGTCCCCCCACTCTGGGTGTTAGCGGGAAACTCGTGTGGGACCTTATGTACCCACTGCTGGATAACGGTTACCACTTGTACGTGGATAACTTTTATACCAGCATTCCCTTGTTCAGGTCCCTTGCCGCCAAATCCACGTTCGCTTGTGGGACCGTGCAGAAAAATTAACGCGGCCTCCCTGCCTACCCCCTCCAGGTACCTATCCCCAGGGGTGAGACCCGTGCATTTACCAGTGGAAACCTGTTGCTGGTCAGGTATAAGGACAAGAGGGATGTCCTTATGCTGTCCACAATCCACGGTAACAGCACCACCCCTGTCCCTGTGCGAGGTACCGCGGCAACGGTCCTCAAGCCCGATTGTATCGTCGACTGAAATTCGGTATATGGGAGGAGTTGATCTCTCGGATCAAGTCCTCATGCCATATAACGCCATGCGCAAAACCCGGGCATGGTACAAAAAAGTTGCGGTCTACTTGGTGCAGGTTGCCATGTACAACTCTTTTGTACTATACCGAAGCGCTGGCAGCACAGGGACATTCCTCCAATTCTATGAGGCAGTCCTCAAGGACCTGATCTTTTCGGACCGGGAAAGAGCAGGCAGGAGTACCTCGGGAATTGGAGGCGCCCGGATCGTCCCTGGCCAACACTTTCCAGGTGTGGTCCCCCATACTGGAAAGAAGGGACGAACCCCCAAAAAGTGCAGAGTGTGTCGCAGGAGGGGGATACGGAAGGACACTACCACTCAGTGCGACACGTGCCCCGATCATCCGGGCCTCTGCGTTATCGATTGCTTCAGGGAGTATCACACTTCCATGGAGTACTAAATTTTTATAATCCCCAACAGTCCACTAGAGAACATAAAACACTATGGCTCTCAGACTTTGGAGACACAGAAACAATTTTTTTTTCCCCAAAAAATATTACTTTTAGTGCAGGCATCCTCAAACTGCGGCCCTCCAGATGTTGTAAAACTATAACTTCCAGCATGCCCAGACAACCTACAGCCATCAGCAGGGCATGGTGGGAATTGTAGTTTTACAACATCTGGAGGGCCGCAGTTTTAGGATGCCTGCTTAGTGTCTCCAAAGTCTGAGAACCATACATATTGGGCATCGGCACATGCGTAAAAGTCGTCGCTATAAAAATAACTTTTGACCAAACGCCTCGGATGAACGGTGTTAAAAATATAAAATAAAAACGGTGCCAAAACACCAATTTTTTGGCAAAATTTCCATTTGAATCCTTCTTGCCGGTAATAAAGCAAGGGTTAACAGCCAAACAAAAATAAATATTTATTGCCCCGATTCTGTAGTTTGCAGAAACACCCCATATGTGGTCGTAAATGGCTATATAGCCGCACGGCAGGGCATAGAACGAAGGGAACTCCATACAGTTTCTGTAAGGCAGATTTTGATAGACAGGTTTTTTTTTGACACCATGTCCCATTAGAAGCCCTCCCTGATGTAGCCTAGACTAGAAACTCCAAAAAAGTGACCCCATCTAAGAAACTACACCCCTCAAGGTATTCAAAAGTTACTTTACAAACTATGTTAACCCTTTAGGTGTTCCACAAAACTAAATAGCGAATGTAGAAACAATTTTAGAATTTAATTTTTTTGTTACATTGCCTCAAAAAAGAGTAATATAGAGCAACCAAAAATCATATTTACCCCTAAAATAGTTCTAAAACAACAACCACCTTATCCCGTAGTTTCCTAGATGGGGTCACTTTTATGGAGTTTCTACTCTAGGGGTGCATCAGGGGGCTTGAAAGGGTACATGGTGTAAATAAACCAGTCCAGCAAAATCTGCCTTCCAAAAACCATATGACGTTCCCCTTCTTCTATGTCCTGCCGTTTAGCCAAATAGTAGTTTTGTTTGGCTGTGAATAGTGAGTTTTGTTTGGCTGTGAACCCATTTTTTCCAGTAATAAAGTAAGGGTTAAAATGGAAAATTTTCCAAAAAATAGAAATTTCGAAATTGTTTCTCCATCTGCCATTAACTCTTGTGGAACACCTAAAGGGTTAACAAAGTTTGTAAACCCAGTTTTGAATACCTTGAGGGGTGTACTTTCTTAGATAGAGTCACTTTTTTGAAATTTCTATTCTAGGGGTGCAACAGGGGGCTTCAAATGGGACATGGTATAAACAAAACCAGTCCTGCAAAATCTGCCTTCCAAAACCCATATGGTGTTCCCCTCCTTCTATGTGCTCCTGTTCGGCCAAACAGTAGTTTACGACCACATATGGGGTGTTTCTGCAAACTACAGAATCAGGGCAACCCATTTTGAGTGTTGTTTGGCAGTTAACCCTTGTTTTACTCCTGGAAAAAATTGATTATATTGGTAAATTTTCAAAAAAATAGAAATTTCGAAATTGTTTCTCAATCTGCCATTAACTCTTGTGGAAGTCTTAAAGGGTTAATAAAGTTTGAAAAAACAGTTTTGAATACCTTGAGGGTGTAGTTTCTAGAATGGGGTCATTTTTGGGAGGTTTCTATTTTCTAAGCCTCACAATATGACTTCAAACCTGAACTGGTCCATAAAAAGTGGGATTTTGAAGATTTCTGAAAAATTTCAAAATTTGCTTTTAAACTTCTAAGCCTTGTAACATCCCCAAAAAATAAAATATCATTCCCAAAATGCTGCAAACATGAAGTAGACATATGGGGAATGTAAAGTCATCACAATTTTTGGGGGTATTACTATGTATTACAGAAGTGGAGAAACTGAAACTTTGAAATTTGCTATTTTTTCAAAATTTGGGGTAAAAATTTTATTTTTTGACCCAATTTTAGCAGTGTCATGAAGTACAATATGTGGCGAAAAAACAATCTCAGAACGGCCTGGGTAAGTCAAAGCGTTTTAAAGTTATGAGCACTTAAAGGGACACTGGTCAGATTTGCAAAAAATGGCCAAGTCCTTAAGGTGAAATAGGTCTGAGTCCTTAAGGGGTTAATAAATATGCCCATTTGGTTTTTTACACCAGTCACTCCAATTTTGAAGAGTGGATAGGAAAGTGGCTGTGGTTTGCCTGTCAAGCTCATTTAAGCCAGATTTATCGTTTTTTGTTAAGCCAGATTTAACGTCAACTTTTTAAAAAGTGTCATAAATTGTCTCAATCTTACTCCAGTAAAGGGGTGGTGTAGAAAATGGAGTAGCATCTCAAGACAGACGTATTAGACTTAAATAGACATTAAATCTATCAAAGATTGCGGCACAGTTGATAATTTTTGGGCAAATTACGGCAACGCAGACTCCTGCATAATTGACTTTAACAATTCCCCTCATTACAAATTCTTCCCCAATATATTTTGTGCTATTTTGGAAGGAATAACTGGTTCATGGGGTCACACCTCAAACATGGATAACTATTTTAGTCACCTGCTGGCTTGGGTAACGATGGCTGAGCAATGGCACACACATTTACAAGTGCAGTCTAACAGACTCTCTTGCTAAAAATGAGTTCATTAGGGAATTTGGAGGTCACACCACAACCACAGAAGGGAAACCACAGCAGGACTGCTTATTAGTACATGTGATTTTCTTGTTCTTTTGCTGTTAGCTGTGGCTCTGTTATATATGCTTATATGGAAAGAGCCACCGCCTGTAAGAGCCACAATTAGGGTATGGCCAAACGGTCAGGTTTCCAGATGCAGTTTTGGAAGCCAAAACCAAGAATGAATTCTAAAAATGGGAGAAGTTGTATCTGTCCTTACTTTCTCTCCTTTTTTTAATCCACTTCTGATTGCGGCTTTCATAATTGCATCAAGAAATCTGAACTTGTGGCCGTACACTTACGGTTTCTACATGGGGATTCCATAATGATGTATTTCTATGGAAAATTCAGAGTTTCCTTTTTAGTTGGCAATTTTTACATATGAATTACAAAACTGGTTGCTTAAGATCTGGCAGTATGCCATTCTAGAAGATTAAAGGATTGTCCCACAAAAAAATAAATAAAAAAATTCTACAGTTTTCAAACCAGCACCTGGATCTGAATACGTTTGTAATTTCATGTAATTACAAATTTAGCATAGCCACTGAGTTATTCAATATAATGTATCTGTATACACCTGCTGTTTGTCCTGCTCACTGAGAAGGCCGCACATTCTCAGTTTCATCCTTCGACTGCCTCCTAAGCTGTGATAGGGAGAGCTGAGAAACGCCCCCTGAGCTGTGATAGGGAGAGCTGAAACACGCCCCCTTCGCTGTAGCAGAAATGACACTCCCTTGATATAAATCTAGCAGAGCAGTGAATGGGGAGATCTGTGGATCTGTGTGCGGTACAGGGCTGGTTCTAGCTTTGTTAGAATGAGATTATCATGCACTATATGATGTCTGATTTTTATTTTTTACAATAATCATAGGATAGCCCCTTTAAGTATAGAAACTTACATGAAACCTGTTACCTGGTTTTGGGCCAATAAACCACTAGAATGCCATTATGCAGCAGGGTTTAGGGCTCCAAACCTACTTATCTTTCCCTGCAAAAGTATAGTAAATGAAGGAGGAACAGAATGCCGGAGTTCGCCGTACCCGACATACCCGGATAACACTGCGCATTGTCCAATTCCCATTCACTGTACTGGGATCCAGCGGGGATGCGGCCTCTTTGTGGCTTGCTGGCTTTCGGTCGGACAAAAAATGCTTCATGCAGCAGTTTCTGTCCGGCTGAAAGCCGTCATATATGCCAGATACAGTGACCGCATGTGAACCTGGCCTTACTGGTGGATGAGTTTGGCGCTCATCTCCAGCAGCATCAGGTGCATACTTTTTGCGCTGATGAAGCCGAGTGAGGTACAAATTGCTTCACTGTTCGAGAAAACATCTGTGGCACCCACCATCTGGTACAAAACATGACTTTATTGTAAAGCAGATACATAGGATGTGGATGTGCTCTCCCACACTTCGTCTGTCCCGCACGCACGCTCAACTACCGCCTTTTTATCTCCACATCAACGGACATAGTATAAAACATGTTAATAACAATATATAGTATACTAACAAAGGGAGGGAAAAGAACATAAATAAAATATGCTTAATCCCATTAATTATAATAGCCTTAATTTAAAAAAAAAACATTTATGTCATTTTTATCATTTAAACCAAGAGGTCCCATAGTCGGAGTGCACTTAACAATTTCAGGTTCTTTTCTCAACAGCTCTCTATGTCTATCACCCCTGTACTTGCACTAAACCCAGGGACTGCATTTGTTTAAAATCCCCATTATGTGTCATATTCATATGTTCAATAAAAAAGCTGCACTTACAGATAATGGCATAAACCACATAACGCAAAATGACTCTCTTTCCTGACGTGGTGATTTTCGGTTTTTGTTTTTCGCTCCCTGCCAGAGCCATAACTTTTTTAATTTTCTATTCACATAGCCTTATGAGGGCTTATTTTTTGCGGGACAAGTTGTACGTTCTAATGCCACCATTTAATATTGCATAGGATGTAGTGGGAAGTGAGAAAAAAAATCCAAATGCGGAATTCACTATGCGGTAAAACTGACTTGTGCTCTTCATTCTCCAGGTCAGTACAAATCTGATGATACAACATATGTATAGTCTTTCTTGCATTTTTATTAATACTGTAAAAGAAAAAAGAAATAACTTCACCATATTCTGACCCCTATAACTTTTTTATAGTTATGGAGTTCTGTTGGGTCTCATTTTTTGCAGGACGATTTGTAGTTTTTGATAATATCATGATTTTTTTTTATCACTTTTTATTCCATTTCTTTAGGAGATAAAGTGATGAAAAAACTGCAAATCTGAATTTTTTAAAAAAAATTTGCAATATTTTTTAAAACTTTGTTAGGTGCTGCCACCTGCTGGCCTGAACTGGGATATACTAATAATAAGCCTGGAAGTCTAGTACAGACTCCAGCTCATTATTAGAACAGAGTGCTCTTCCTGGTTTTAGCCTTCTTAGACACTTTGAGGAATTAAATGTCCATGGTCAACATTACCGCCGATCGCGGACATTAGCTGCGGGGGCCTAATGTATGAAACAGCAGGCACCTGGCGGCTATGGTGTTCGATCTCCGGAGCGGGTGTCATCTTTAAAGACCCACCATACGCCGTACATGTATGGCGGATGTTAGGAAGGGGTTAATAGTAAACTCACAACCACCCAGATTAAGAAAAAAGCAGTGGAATAAAGTAGTGCGTCCCTTAGCTAAACTAAAGCTTTTTGTATGTCTAAGAGTGTGACCACACAACGCGGTTGTGATCTGTTTGGGTCACGGCCAGCTCAGGTCAAGAACCATGTGAGAAACTGTATTTAACTAATGACGGTCTGAATTTTCAATGGTTGCGCATCACCATTAAGAATTCAGACCGCCTATAAAGTGCTGTCTTCATTAGTTAAATATCAGGCAGCTGTGACCTAATTGGCTGTGCGGTTCTTGACCCCAGCTGGACGTGACCTGAACTGATCACAACCTCACTTTGCAGTCATACCCTAAACGCAATAAGCGGTTGAGGATGGACACTGGTTATGATATGCCACTTTTTGCAGATCAAGTTCCTCATTGCAACTGCCACTGGACTGCATTGAAAATAGAAAGTGAATCTCCTTTTCTGATCATTATTATTTTTACGATCTATACATCTGGCCCGATTCAGAGATTGGGTCATAGTAGAATGAGGATAACCTCTCCTCCTGAATCGATCTGCAAGTTCCTTGGTTTGTACCTCAAAACTGTCATCATCACTATTGATTCTTTGCCAGCGCAAAAACTGTCCATATGGTAGATTCTTATTAATATGTCTGGGGTGGTAGCTCTCCTTATACCTTATACCTACAATTTTTCTTGCATCACTGTACACATCCTCCACATTGGCTTCATGAACACAATGCTCATGAACCCTGTATGTTAGATCTTCATTTACTGTATTATGCAAGGACAGAAGTTTAGGACCCTAAAATCCAGCTCCATAACGACATGCTGATTGTTTAATGGCCCCCAAACCATTCCTTTTACCGGGGTTCTCTAATTGTAGAGTGGTGACATATCACTAGGATATGAGTCCAATGTCTGATTCCTGATGGGAGGCAACCAAGCAGCTATTTATACCTTCAGTGGGCTGAGTTGGAGGAGAGACGTTTCTCCATTCGCATGGCGAACCATTATTAATAAATCTCTCATTGCCTTCAATACTTTATGGCAAACTCTACATAATCGGGCAATGTGAACTTGCAATTGTATTGGACTGGAATTGCTCAGGTACATTGCGAGGACAGAGGTGTGAGCTGGGGACATTTTAGTAACAAACTGCTTCATTTGTAGGCTGGCAGTCTGTTTAGTGATGTACTGTACTGTACATGATAATTCAGCTGTGGAGAAGGAGGACATTAATAGTGTATGGCAGGTGCATAGACAAAGCCATATATTTCCGAGGACGGGTGCACTTATCGTGTATATTCGAAGTACATAAAGGTTATATATCCTCTCCGAATAGAGGCTGTAAAATGAATCAAACTTCGTTAACAGAGCAGTGAATCCACAATGCATTTTTGATAGACTTGCTGTGGAGCTAGGTCACAGGGACACAAATTATTTAAGTATTGTCAAACCGAGTGTATATACGTGCTATAGCAAATAAGAATTTGAGCAAATTCTACTTTACAGTCTTATTTCTTCATTTCATATTTTGGAGCACTTTCTTTTACTGTCCATTTCCACAAAAGGTGAGACATAAATTCTCTTTCAATGTAGGCATTTTATTATCTAGAAAATGAATGCCTGTCACCAGTTCATGACTTTCAAATTAAGTTTATTGTAACGATGGAAAAAGATGACTTTAGATAACTTATTTTTCAACCAAAGGAAAATCATTTCTGTCAGTCTGGGACATCTGAATTTTATTTTTAAGTAAGGAAAATATTGAACCCATGAATGTCACAGATCTAATAGACAGTTGTGTGCCATAGACCACATTTTAGAACTATACCCTTAAGTACATACACTTAGGAAGATTTATCCACACTAGTGAAAGTGCAAAGTAGAGAAGTGTCCCACAGTAACCACATTCTAGCGCTCATCTTTCAGAGTCCTTTTTAAAAATGAAATTGTACTTGATAGGGGGCAAATTCCAGGACACCTTGAACATCTGTTGTTCTTTGAACAAACTCCCAAATGGGAACTCATCCTATGTGAACGTCAGTCTCAATTTAGCATCAAACATTGGTCTCCTTACAGTACCATCACTTTCAAATTACATGCAAAACTTTTTGAGAGGTGTTGACCTTGGAGGCCCCCCCTACTTCCAGTGTGAGTCTATTCTTGCCTTCTTACCACCCAAATGCCTCATTTGTACATTATACTGAAAATTGATGCCGGCTAAAGCTCATTCTAAACTCAGCTTTTTGATGAGTTGGGTACTTGGAAAAAAGACCTGGACACCACTTTTTCTGACGCTGAAGTCATTCAGATTCTCAATAGATTACATGGTTTCTCAAGCTACATAAGAACACAAGAGAACGATTGCAAAATTGTTATTAGATGGTATCACACTTCAGAGGTTCTTGAATAACCTGGTTCACTATTACTCATACTGTATGATGGACATGCTGGCACATTGTAACTTTTTGGAGGGCTGTGGAAAATGCTACCAACCAGTTCTACTCAACAACAAATACCCTTACTTCTCAACTGGTCCCTTTGAATCTCCTAACAGTTAACTACTCTCTAAGAAACACTTACCATCTATTCTTATTATGTCTGCAAATTCGTTGATGTATTGGCTCAGCAAGACAGTTACTGACCTACATAGGTGGATTGAGAGGGTTTGAGACATTGATTGCCTATAGGAACTTACTAGTTGGGAAACTGTGGCTGGTACTCTTATTTGGGAACAGCATGCAAAAAAAATTAATTACCAAAAGTGGCTTCCCTTAGTGACCAAAGAACTCAGCTGATCATTGGGCCAGATTTATTTAGGCCATCAATATCGAAATCTCGGACAGCCCCTTTAATGACTGCCTGACCCTAACAACCATTGTATTATACAACTGCTACATCTATGGCTATGTGTAGATGGGATGTATTCAATACAAGTTCGACTGATAAAGACATTTTAGCAATACTACAACATTGTTGGTGCATTATATATTTTTGTAATGAGTGATGTTCCCCTGGTTGCAATGTATTACCCAGAACTATGTTCATTTGCATAATGCTTGGGCTTACACCGCAGTAGTTTTCTTCACTGCTCAATCACTTTGCCCTCTCTTCCCCATCAATACCAAGTCATAAATTTCAGTGCATAAAATATTAAGATCAACAGACCAACAAACCACTTGTAGGCACCGAATTTACTGGTAACTGTAAAATCTAAGCTCGGGAATGTTAATGTGGGAAAAGCAAGTACAATTATACTAAAACTGCAAAATCACATGCTCACCTTATCTCATTGCAGACATGAACAAACCACGGCTGGATCATTACACTTCACAATCCATATCATTACTATTTCCATCATGCCTTATGGATAAGGCTAGAAATGTTCATTCAATCACATTAGTAAAAACAGTAGTACAAACCGGATTCCAAAAAAGTTGGGACACTAAACAAATTGTGAATAAAAACTGAATGCAATGATGTGGAGATGGCAAATGTCAATATTTTATTTGTAATAGAACAAATAAAAGGTTAGGGTCAGGCAGTCATTAAAGGGGCTGTCCGAGATTTCGATATTGATGGCCTAAATAAATCTGGCCCAATGATCAGCTGAGTTCTTTGGTCACTAAGGGAAGCCACTTTTGGTAATTAATTTTTTTTGCATGCTGTTCCCAAATAAGAGTACCAGCCACAGTTTCCCAACTAGTAAGTTCCTATAGGCAATCAATGTCTCAAACCCTCTCAATCCACCTATGTAGGTCAGTAACTGTCTTGAGATTTCGATATTGATGGCCTAAATAAATCTGGCCCAATGATCAGCTGAGTTCTTTGGTCACTAAGGGAAGCCACTTTTGGTAATTAATTTTTTTTGCATGCTGTTCCCAAATAAGAGTACCAGCCACAGTTACCAGCTCTACACAAGTGCCCTCCACATGCAAAGCTGTGCTGCTCCTCACATCTTTTCTGTGCTATGGTGTATCTAAGCCGTGAATTTAAAGGGGTTGTCTCACTTCAGCAAATAGCAGTTATCATGTAGACAAAGTTAACATAAGACACTTATTAATGTATTGTGATTGTCCATATTGCCTCCTTTGTTGGCTTGATCCATTTTTCCATCACATTATACACTTCTAGTTTCCATGGTTATGACCACCCTGTAATCCAGCAGTGGTGGTCGTGTTTGCACACTATCGGAAAAATCACCTGCCTATTTGCACTATCATGGCCCCAGCCACCAGAGAACCAGCGCCTTCTCCTATAGTGTGCAAGCATGGCCACCTTTTCTGGATTGCAGGGCGGTCGTAACCCCTGAATATGAGCAGTGTATAATGTGATGGAAAAATGGATCAAGCAAGCAAAGGAGCAATATGGACAATCACAATACATTAGTAAGTGCCTTGTATTAATTTTCTCTACATGATAAATGCTAGGGATCGACCGATATTGATTTTTTAGGGACGATACCGATACCGATAATTTGTGAACTTTCAGGCCGATAGCCGATAATTTATACCGATATTCTGGGAATTTTCATTTTTGAAAAAAAAATTTAAATTCCCACAAATCTGCTGAAAATTAATGTTTATTGTTAATGTGTATTTTTTTTTTTCTGTAAATCTTTCTTTTTCATTTATATTTAATATTTTGGTGTTTTTATTTTTATTACTTTTTTTTTTTTTTTTAACTAACTTTTAGCCCCCTTAGGGACTAGAACCCTTGTCCTATTCACCCTGATAGAGCTCTATCAGGGTGAATAGGAGCTCACAGTGTCCCTGCTGCTGTGTGCTTTGTGCACACAGCAGCATGGAGCTTATCATGGCAGCCAGGGCTTCAATAGCATCCTGGCTGCCATGGTAACCGATCGGAGCCCCAGCATTACACTGCTGGGGCTCCGATCGGAGGAGCAGGGGAGAGGGAATCCTGTGGGGGGCGCACTGCGACTGGGGTGGGGGGGGAGGGGGGGCGCACCACTGTTTAATACTGGGGGGGGAGGGGGGAGCGCACTGCGCCACCAATGCCTAATATTGGGGGGGAAGGGGGGGCGCACTGCGCCACCAATGTCTGATACTGGGGGGCTTGGGGGGGCGCACTGCGCCACCAATGAAGCTTAATCTCACATTTATTCATATACAGGAGGCGGGAGCTGCAGGATCACATAGCCGGCTCCCGACCTCTATGAGCTGTAGCTGCGATCCGCGGCACCTGAGGAGTTAACTACCGCAGATCGCAGCTACAGCTCATAGAGGCCGGGAGCCGGCTATGTGATTCTGCAGCTCCCGCCTCCTGTATATGAATTAATGTAAGATTAAGCTTCATTGGTGGCGCAGTGGCCATAGCTCCTCCCCTCCTCTTGTCCCCTGTCCTCCCATTGGCTGGAGCGGCAGCAGCAGCACAGGGGGAGGAGACACTGCTCCTTCTTCCCTGTGCTGCTGCTGAGGGAACACGGAGAGCGCTGTCAGCAGCGCGATCTGTGTTCCCAGGACGTTATCGGAATATCGGCAAAATAAATGCCGATACCGATAACGTTCAAAATCCTGAATATCGGCCGATAATATCGGTAAATCCGATAATCGGTCGATCCCTAATAAATGCTATTTGCTGAAACGAGACAACCCCTTTAAAGGGTATATGTCAGCAGATTTTACCCATGAAATGGGCAGACCTGTTGCATGTGCTCTTGACATCTGCAGACATCAGTGTTGGTCCCATGTTCATATGTGCCCGCATTGCTGAAAAAAATGATGTTTTAATATATGCAAATGAACCTCTAGGAGCAACGGGGGCGTTGCCGTTACACCTAGAGGCTCTGCTCTCACCCTCTCTGCAGCTACTGCACCCTCTGTACTTTGATTGACAGGGCCAAGAGTGATGATGTTTTCTCCGCCTGGCCCTGTCAATCAAAGTAGAGAGGGTGCTGTAGTTGCATAGTGAAAGAGCAGATCCTCTAGGAGTAACGGCAACGCCCCCGTTGCTCCTAGAGGCTCATTTGCATATATTAAAAGGTCAATAGGCGCTCAACTGCTATTTGGCTGTGCATGCAGACAGTATAGGTGAAAAAATTATTCTAAAGAACAACTATTGGCTGTCAACTTGGCAGAAATTTGGAACTGCAATCTCAAGTCACGTGCCTTTGAGCAGCTTCTATATAATAGTAATGGGAACACATATTACTGTCAGACAGAATTCTGTAGCCTTAAGTGGGAGCATTAAACAACTGCTATATTATTGCACTGACTAATAATCATTTTCCAGACTACAAAACCTAGCTTTTTCTAATATCAATCATTTGTTTCTATCTATATTATCTTTAGCCTAACTGCATTAGACTAATGGAATTTTATTATATAGCACCTGTGCTATTATCATTGAGAGATTCCTGCCCCATCATTCCATTATGTACTGTCTGTTCCCCTCCTGTTACAGTTAAAGGAAGAAAAACACCGTCTGCTTGAAACAATTATTGAGCCTTCCCCTGAGGTGGTCTCAGCAGCGGTTTTCAATAATGGTTTTAGCCATTACAGCCACCTTTTGTACCGAAAATCAGTATCTTCAGTGTAAGGAGAGGCATACACCGGAGGATCTTGATATATTGCCTATGTTTCATGCTCGGGATGTCTAGCTATAAAACGAAGCTTTAATTTTATTACTTAGTCTGAGGTTTTTGAGGACTGAGCTGATGGTTTTTGATGTATTTTCCTGGAAGCCATTGGAGAGCTTGTAAATACTCTAATAGTAGGGTTTCATGGGCGAAGAGTGGTATGATCCAGTCTATATGTATCATTATCTATAAGTAAGCTTAATCCTCTTTCCTTGTAATTTTTAAAAATGGTTTATAACCTTGCTGTGGAAGAGTACATGATTGCTGGGTATTTCAGACAAGATAAATTATATGAGCATTCACAGATCCAGAATCAATAAAACCAGGAAGGACACAACATAAGGGCTAAATATGGGATTAGAGACAAATTCTTGGCAGCTACATGAATGGTATTTTTTTTGTCCATTGGGAATAAGACAAAAACAAAAAAAAGCAATAATGCTCTTACATCTGAAAGATTACAATAATAATGATTAAAAGTACAAATACTGTATATATTTTTTACTTGCATTGCTCAATAACAATAATAATAATAACACCAAGCATGCATGGGCTACTGATGCATTAAAGTGGCTTTCCGGTAAAAATATATATATTTTTTTATCAAGTGGCCACAGCATGGTTGTGAAACAGAAGATTCATACTTACCTTCTCCGTGCTGCTTCGGTCTTCCGCACTGCCCCACTGTCTCCATCTTCCAATCCCCACGCTGTTTAGATATGGCTGGCTATTGTCATGGTCACATACAACACTCCAGTCAATGACTGGCTTTAGAGGTGGCCACGCGCAGCACATCACCGCTGAAGCCAGTCATTGGCTGGAGTGTTGTATGTCTGTCGGACTGGGGTACCTAGGGCCCACCAGTAAAAATTTTGGGGAGGGCCCACCGTACGGATACATTCAAATATAATAAATAATCTAACAAGTTTTTTATATGAACATAGGCTGGTGGAGGTGCTGTACATTGAATATATGTATGTAGTGCAGTAAATCTAATGTGTTATGTGCCACTTGTGCAGGGGGTGGGAGACTAGGGGCCCGCATTGCTCAGGGGCCCACCGGGGGATTCCCCTGTACCCCTGTGGGCCAGTCCGAGCCTGTACAGTATGTGACCATGCCCATAGCCAGATGGATGTGAACAGCGATTAGATGGAGAGAACGAGGGCAGCACAGCGAGCCGGAACGGCGTGGAGCAGCTAAACATGAATATTTTGTTTCAGGGACCTGCTGTAGGCACTTGATAATTTTTAACGGAAACTCCCTTTAAAGGTAGACATACATATGTCGGATTTGCATATTTTCCAAGTTCCATAGTAGAAATCCATGGCTTACACTTGGATTTCTGCCGTGGATATGCAGTGGATGTGTCTCAGATCCACATGAGGATTAGCCCCTTTGTTAATCATTAGGGCTAATTCTTAACATTTCAATGCAAGATGCGTAGCTTTTCAGCCGCACAGTCAGAAATCTATGTGGCAACTTTTCCAAGCATGTTACTGGGGCCCGAAGGCCCCTTCACACTGCCCTAGCATTGGGCAGATCATTGCTGACAAGCGCTTGTAGGAGCGCCCTTTACCGATGATCTGCCGGTGTAAAGGTCCCACTGACTACCCTATGAACGAGCAAAGTGCTGAAAAGCTGAGGTGCACCAAGGGTCCCTCCTTTCTGTACACAGAAATACATATTTGCATAAAATACTTTTTCTCAGAAAGCCCTGCAATCGATTTTCACAAGACTGGTATCATTATGATCAGCAGAATCAACTCTATCAGGGTATACTACCTGGTACAATAGGGTTGACCCTTCTAACAGGTGCTTTTTAAGCATTAATGCCAGCCAAGCCTGATAATTCGTTCATATATACACATATTAGGAAGTTACATTGTAACTTTCTTTTCTATTCACATTTTCAAGGCATTCTCATTTTTCATTGATAGATTATGTTCGTAACCATGACCTATAGATCTCTGTCTCTCATGTCCATGAGACAGCTCTTCTGGTGTACTGGCCTGTTACAGGGCATGCAGGTCCTGTATCCTTCATCACTCATCACCCATCAGAAAGATAATAACTTGTCTTTCTTTACAAATCTTGTAGTCCAAAAGGGAGTGCAGTGACGAGATCAGGGTCATATTGATAAGAAAGCTTGTACATAGTTTTCTAGAGATAGAGACAGGCAGACAAGCAAGTTTTATACTTCTGGCTTAGAAAAGCATAAATTCATTTTTCTACATAATTAGAGCATATTGAGAAATTTAAGTATCTAAAGTATTTCCAGATATATACCTCTGATGGAAAGCTCCAACACATACAATGACATATGCAGCAGGCCCAGGAGAGAGGAATGGCGGTAACAATAATAATGGTAGTAGTTATTCATGGTAGTGGTTACTCCGGCCCTCCCTTGGTCGTGCAGTGATGGGAAAGGTGCACCTTTTCTTCCCTTTGGGGAACTTCCTGGCTCCTGCCTGGTGTTAGGTGGGGTGCCCTTGGTGGAGATACATTGAGATAGGTGCAGGCAGGGTTCCGAAATGTGAGGGAATGAGGAGGCCAATTTAACTGTAGAACAGTTCTTTAGTGGCAAATTTACTGGAACAGTTTCAAGTACCGTACTCACAGCAGTGGTCGTAGTTCAGACTAAGGTAGTGTCACGGACGGTGTACAGGAAACAAGACAAAGCAACATGCATATATGACTCATTGGATCCAAAGCTAAGGAACCATAAGGGAGACCCCTGCACAAGACCTGAGACTTTCCCTGGCTGCTCAGCCTATGCAACGATCCCAGAGGTGGATGGTTGCATATCCACGTACCTCGACTATATAACCCCTGAACACCCTACAATAGTGAGGGGACACGACCACCGGCTCCCTACACCAGACACGGAGGGAGTCAGGGTCACCTGGGATCCAGCAAACAGAAAATAACAGATAAATGTTCAGCACTTAACTTTGTAGCAGACTGGAAAACAAGATCAGCATGCACACACACTCCAGGAAGTAGTATAAGCCGCCCAGTAATGCATTATGGGGCGGAATTTAAAGGGATGCAATCAGTCCAACCACATGACAGCTGAGAGAGGCTAACGAGATGAGGAACTGAACATCACAACAAAGAAACTCAAGGAGGAGGTTCTGAAAGGCTTCTGTCAGAGCTTCTCAGCTGTCTGGTTGTGACAGGTAGTTACAGTTTCACCGGCTGATAAGGTAGTTAAAGAGGTTGTCCGGGTTTGGAGCTGAACCCGGACATACCCCCATTTTCACTCAGGCAGCCCCCCTGACTTGAGCATCGGAGCAGTTCATGCTCCGATGCTCTCCTTTGCCCTGCGCTAAATCGCGCAGGGCCAAGGCCCGGTGACGGCTAGGGCAGCACTAAAGCCCGCCCCTCAGAGCCAGTGACGTCACCGAACACACTGCTGGGTGGAAGCCTCTGCTCGGCAGGGTGTTTTTGTAACTAAAAGAGCCCTTGCCCTGCACGATCCAGCATAGGGCAAGGGAGAACATCGGAGCATGAAATGCTCCGATGCTAATATCAGGGGGGATGCCTGGGTGAAATTATGGGTATGTTCGGGTTCAGCTCTGAACCCAGACAACCCCTTTAACAGGCAAAGTTGTTTCTATGAGCTAATGTTTCCAACACTGCACTTTCTCTCACCTCAAATACTCACAATGCAGCACTACAGGTTTCCACTTTGGGGTGTACTCCTTGGCAGATCTTCTCTCTGCCTCCAAAATATGTCCAGGCTCCCAAAGCCTTACATCTCCTGGACAAATGAACTGCAGAGTCCATAAGTCTCCCAGATAAGTTATCTCCACAGTCTCGGTTGTTCGCACCGCCTCTTAACTCTGGAATGCTCTACAAGATGTCACTTTTCACTTATTTATCCCTCAGTGGCTGGATTAAACCCTTTTTCTTTCCTCTGGTTGGTTCTGTAATCCAGGATTGTGTTATGCTTGATTCCTCTGCCTGTTCTGTCTCACACTACACTACCCTGATTCACTCTACTCCCCCCTAGGGAAGGGTGTGACAGCCCCACCTAGAAACAGTTACTAAGGGTCTGCTAAGTCCATGACAGTCCATAGACATAAAATGCATATATCACATATAAGGCTCCATTCACACGTCCGCAAAATGGGTCCCCATCCGTTCCGCAGGTGCGGACCCATTCATTCTCTATGGGGACGGAATGGATGCAGACAGCACACAGTGTGCTGTCTGCATCCGCAATTGCGGAGCGCGGCCCCGATCTTCGGGTCCGCAGCTCCGCAAAAGATAGAACATGTCCTATTCTTGTCCGCAGCTGCGGAAAAGAATAGGCATTTCTATAGGGGTGCCGGGCGGGTGTGTTGTGGATCCGCAATTTGCAGGTCCGCAACAAACCACTGACGTGTGAATGGAGCCTAAAAGCACATTTCTAACCCCTTTAAGCAGTGGGACACTGCACATACATCACCCATAAGATCCTATTGTATGTCTTGCTGTTCCTGGCTTTGACTATATAACCATATTTATTAGCGCCTAGGGGCGATTTTGGTAATGCTGGACTGGATTTAAAACTGTATCTGTTGTTTTTACACATATGCTTATTCTGATCATATGAAGATGACGGACTCTGTTGGTTATCATGGGTACAAATGATCTTCTTATCCTACCGTTTATAATTAGGACTGCAGCAAAACAATACATATTGAAATGCAAGGTTATGAGAAATAGGAAAGTGATGAAAGTGCTGACACAATCTGCCCAGCTGTCATTGGTGCCTTTTCAGGTGAACATCACTTTAGATTTTTTAAAGGGTTTTCTGGGTGTTTAATATTGATTGAGGCCATCAGTATCGATAAGGGTCCGACTTCGAGCACCCCCGACGATCAGCTGTTTGAGGAGGCTGCAGTACTCACCAGCCTCCTCACAGCTTACCAAGCACAGCATTGTATAGAGGCTGTGCTTGGTATTGCAGCTCAGCCCCATTCACTTCAATGGGACTGAGTGGCGCCTAGGCCAAGCGACCGATAAACAGGACATCATATGACCTAGGAAGAGGCTGCAGCACTCAGTGGAGCACTGTGGCCTCTTCAAACAGCTAATTGGCAGAGGCAGTCTGAGTATAGGCAAATAATATCAAAATCTTGGACAACTCCTTTAAACTGGGAATGGACATTTTAGTCCAATTTCAGAATGTAACACTTGGGCATTACCCATGATTCCCCCGCTGCCTCTCAGTATATAATTCCACAGGGTTAATACTTTTTCCTTTGTAAAAAAAAACTCTAGTTCCTTACTGACTACATCTGAACTTTAGCAGTTTTATTTTTTCTTTCTTCTGAATTTACTGGGGTGCTGGTCTTTATCAATTTGAATATTCGGATAGCCTGCAATTATCACGCTTTTTGGCCCCCAAATGTTGACATAATCTTCTAATCCATATGTATTATTAATATGACTGCACAGCACAGTCATCTTAAGTAAGGAAAAACATTTTCTGGGCATCGTCCAAGCTGAAAGGTTTCTTCCTTGTGATTTGTAAATTTCTCTGTGAGCTGTAATAGGAAACAGCCAATTACAGTAACCTGATTTACAATGGCCACAACAGATAGTTTAATGTTTGGATTTGATTGATAACCGCATTGATAACTGTGGTAAATGAGTCTGCGGTTTTCCACATTACTTTAAAGCTGTCTCGTTCCGGCCTGGCAGAACCAATGGACAGTTTGCTGACCTTTACTTCCGGAAAGCCATGGCCGCTGTCCAGTGCTAGAATGACGTCTTGTGCATGCGCTTCCATCCCGGGGGCCGGTTACAGCATCCTGAGCCAGTCATTAATGGTTTACTTACTACACGTACTCTCAAGGCCTTTACATTTTTGCAATGACATTTAGCACAAGATATTGAAAATCATTGGACAGTCAATATTCTTTGTGATTAATTAATGTGCTGGTGCATAAGGTGTAGGAATAAGAGCGCCTTTGTTTTGTAGGTATTTGACTAAGGGTTTTATGATTTTACATAAAGTATAGTGTTATCTGAGCATGTTACAACTCATGCTACTTAAAAATCCCAATATTGGCCAAGTGAGGGCACAGAAAAGTGCTTGCAAGGTAAGCAAATGAGAAATACATTTATTCCGGTCATGGACATTCGATTGAAGTTGGCTGGGTCTGCCCCCAATCACAGGGATTGCTACACCCCATCCCCTCCCCTGCTCTCCTATATTCTCTGGGAGAAAATAAATAGAACATTTTTGATATTTTTCTTTCTTTTGCAAATTGTCCTTGTATAAATGTCTTGAATCGACATTTATGTAGCACTGTGCATTGATGTTATTACAGAATTGCTGATCAGTGGCATATCATGACAAAATATTGAATGTTATCTATGAATTGTGTTCTGCCAATGCCTATGGAAGTTCCAAAATATCAACTCAATATTCATAGAAGACAATGTTTTAAAGAATGTGTCACTAGTTTTCTTTTTTAATTTTGGCAGTACTATACCATTGAACATTAAATTCAAAATATTGTCCTGCTGTATCAGTCAGCACTGAGAGATACATCTCCTTTATTAGATTACTGCTGCTGTGAAGGGAAGATGTTATTTGCTAGTATAATAATAGAATGTAGAATTAGGATGACAGTGTGATAGTTCTATTGTTCTCTTGGTAGCCCTAGATAGAAGATTCACACAGAAGAGCACTGCATCCCCTTTCCCTCTCTGGTCGGAGTGAATGGTCTGACTAAGAAAGTCAAGTGAGGCGATCTGTTGGACTAAATATCCAAATAAAGAAGAAGTTAGAGCCAGGACAGAAAGTAGAATGCATGGAGTGTATGGAATTATTTCCAGAAAACCATCTACTGTTATTGTTTTTAAATAAATAAACAAATAAATACTGGTACATAGAATATTCACATATAGGCTGTTTACAGTATCCCTTTAAGATGGCCATACACATACAATAGACAAATTTCAGGCAAATATACATCTGACCATTTAATGTGTATAGGGGCTTTCCAACTCTTCTGGGATGACAGATGTCGGAGGGGAAAAGTACTGGGTAGTTGGGTAGATGGATGCCTTATCCCTTTGTTTTTGTGGAGATAAGCTGCTGAAGATAGTGGGTTTCACACACTTGGTTGAGCTGAGCTGGCATATGTATGAGGGAAGATAGCTGTCTGATAAATAGCCGACAGCTATCTAAAGGTTGTGTCCAGCCTTAGGGAAGGCTACCTTCATAGACATCTCCTGCACTTTAAAAATCAATGGTTATCTGCTGTATAAAAATATATGTAAATGTGGTGCAGTGACGTTAAAGTGGCAGCCAAAGCCGGGTGCACATGTATAGGATATATCATATGGGTGGTTAAATAGGTTGATGAGTTAATTTAATAAACTATCTTTCAAAGATCCCATTACAAACCCAAAAGAAAGAAGACCTCCGTTCTGTACCATCATGCATTAGCAAGGGTAGCTACAAAATGCATCTCTCACTCTGGGGGACCCATGGCATACATGCATTGTGAGGACAGTCCGTTTACTTGATTTCGCATTGTGCAATGTCTTTTTTTCCTTGTTGCGGTGTAAGGTGAAGAGGAATGAAACACGTGCTTGCACTTTTTGCCACGGATTAATAATGATATCTAGGGGTCACTTCACTGGGACAGCCTGCCATCCTCTTATCATTGAGGGACCACCCTTTCACTATACACAATGGGATGCTTATGCTGGCATTGAAGATGCGTCCACAGTAAATGTAGACTATCTACTCCCTATCATTTATGGTACAGTAATTATCTTTATCATACAGCCTTCAGCGATGTTCCATACTGACTCTCCAGGTAAGTTGTAAGATTGACGATCAAACCTGCTGATACATTTCTGATGGCTGCTATAAAAGATATAACTTTTAGTTATCTTAGATTGCCATAGGCCAGTGTTCAGTGCCTTTCTAGAACATACTGAGTTCTTTCAACTAACAACTGAAACCCAAAAAACTCTATCATTAAAAAATAAGCATCTGTCATGGCAAGATTTAGAGAGAAAAATACTACATGAATATAATACATAACATAAATTTGTTCTGTGCGTCCAGTATTTCTTCATGGTAGATTAGTACCATGCCCATACAGTTGACTATCTGTTGACTATCTGTCTAGCCACTTTGGCTCTCAGAGAAACAGAGGATTCTCCAATGGAACCAGCTGTGACATACTACTCTATGTTGTGCTGTAGTGTTTGCGATTCAGGGGGTCGCAGTTGCGGCACATTCATTCTGTGGGATCACTCATACATCGCCATGCCCCTGTGATACTGGCCGCTACAGGTGTCGCCGTGTAGCTGTACCCTAAAATATTAAGCCTTAATTAGTCCAAGAAACAGGTTGATACCTCTTGTGGGAACCATTGTCTGGAGGTCAATAAAGAAATAACATTGCTGGCAATTCTGGTAACATTTTCTGGTAGTATTTATCATTTCAGCTTAAAAATATATAAATTATTTTCATATTACGTGAGAAATAACTGCAGTCCTTTCAGGTCTGACATTGTTGTACATTCAGAATCCTGTACACCATCCCTCTGCCTACAGCCATTAATTCATCAATACATCGTAAAAGAAGAGACCCATTCTTCCTCTCACAATCGAATAGTTAATTTAATATGTTAGAAAGTTGCCCCTTTGTGCTACAGACTGAATGGTCTTCTGAAAAGTGCTTTTATTGGCCAGAGATGGGGGGGGAAAATGAAAAAGCGTTTTTCTCCAGAGAGACAAATCCATTAGAATCATAATTGTTATTATACTTAGGACTGCCTGGTGTACTTGTCGGTGGAGCAGATCTGAGGGATCAATACAAAACATATCTAGAATGAAAGATGTTAACTGTAAATCTGTAATATTCGATTTCTTTTCAGGGAGAGGTGCTACACCGAGCTTAGGTCTAATGCAGAAATGGCTCCTCATTTCTCGTAACCCCGTGAAACATGAAGATAGATAACATATTTGAAAGCACACATCTTGAAGGAAAACGAAATTAAAAAACTTCAAGACAGATGTAGTTTTGTAAAGGGATCTATTTAGGACTAGGCTCACATCTACACATTTTTCATTTTTCTGTTCTGGTCTAGGAAAAAAAAAAAAAACAGATACACCGGATCCTTTATATGACAGATGGCAATGGTGCCCAACAAACCCATAGACCAGGGGTACTCAAGTGCTTTTTGTAAAGTTCCATATACCTGGGTCTACTGTAGTGTGAAGGTCTGAGCTGTGCCTCCCCACAGTAAAAATGTCCTCTTAGTGCCACCTAACAATGTTGACGCCCCTTAGTGCCCCTTAGACAGTATGATATCTTTTTAGTACCCTCCACAGTGTATAATGCCTCCTAAGTTACCCTTAACAGCAGGGTGATCACTTGGTGCCCCCAGACAGTACGATGCTTCTTTAGTGCCCTCTACACAGTATGATGCCCCTAAGTGCCCCATTACAGTTGGATGATCCCTTCTCCGTGCTCACCAAGCACAGTGCAGTACATTGTACAGCTGCTGTGCTTGGTATCGCATCTAGGCCATGTGACCGATAAACATGTCCTTACTCGGCCTAGGGAAAGTAGTTAGAGGGCCACGGTGCTACTGTGAGCGTCACTGCCTTATCGCACAGCTGATCGGCAGGGGTACCAGGTGTCGGCCCCCCACCAATCAGATACTGATGACCTATCCTGAGGATACTTTGTCAGTATTTAAGTCTCGGCAAACCCCTTTAACACGCAGAGGTTCGGTACACAGACAATCAGAATGCACACCTTCACCGGTTAAACTAGCAAGATAGGAGCCTACAGCTTGAGCACCTTCCCCCTGGGGAAGACGCATTAAATAGACACAGATGGACAGCCAAAGACTGTAACTGACCAGGGCTCGCTCTGGCCTTTTAAGATTGTCAGCGAAAGCGCACACACCCTAGAAACAGGTAGGGGAAACAGAAGCAGGCCACGGCTTGCAAGGAAGGCACAAAGAAGCCTGGCTCCCGGGCCTGCCATCCGCAGCAGATGGACCAGAAGCGGGTCCAGGCCAGTGGACAGAGAGCAGGACCTGGTAAACTGACTCACAGAATAAAGGCAATATGTCAATTTAACAGCACAGTGAATTCCCTAAAGTCACTTTTTTCAATTTCACTTTATTTAGATTTTTTTTATCAGCTTCTCAGAACATCATATGGAATATGGTGAAAATGCCGGGGGAAAAATAAAAAAAAATATGCAGTATACGTATATACGTATTTTATATATACATACGTATATAAATACTGTATATACATACTGTATATATATATATATATAGCTATTGGAAGGCAGGGGTGCAAACTAAAAAATGAAAACTGTTTATGATGGGAAGCATGTGATGTGGAATGGGAATTAGGTGGAGCTTAACGGGAATGGGTGGAACTAACAAATTTCTGACAAATGTATGCAAGTTTTATGTAAGAAAATAGCACAAGAGGTGGTACAAATTATTGCCTGCTCATAGCAAGTGTAGATTTAATCTCTTGTCTTGAATACATCCCAAGATGAGCCAAATCCGTGTGCACCTTTTAAAAAAAGTTGACACATTGTAGACCAGCGCGCTTCGTGGCATATAAAAGAGCAGTCTGAATGAATCTCCCCCATTGTTTTTAATGATGTCCAGTATTGATATATATGTAACTTATCAAGTTATCAGTATTTATTATAACTGCAGGTTTTTTTCCATCTGATTATTAGGAGCCAGTCCGTATGACCACAACTTTAAGGACAGTTTATTAATAACCATGTAATACATGATAGAATGGGGAGGCCTAACCCATATGGTGATCTGACAATCACAGATGCATGGAGAGGAGATTTATGAACATAATTAACCAGTTACTTGCCTGGGTTCCACCCTTTGAAAACTACCCCAGTAGGGGCCTGGATGATGGAATTACACACCTCACATCACACAAACTATGCCGTCATTACTGATGTACTAATTGACAATATGCAATGTGCCTTTTATTGGTCTCGATAAGGACACATTTATTGGGAAGAAAGCTTATATGATTGTTAAAGCAAGCCCATAGATACGGTATATTGTGTAATATAAATATACCATAACATCAGCAAAAAGAATGTATTGTACCCTGCAGTTGGCTGGAATGATTCTTTAGTGTAATAGATTTTATCTTTAAGAACTGCATAATAGCTAAAGAAAATACATTAATTTCTGGTGACGGCCTCTAGCTATCAAAGATATTGCATTATCACAGTGGCTATGCAGCCAAGAATAGTCTACAGCATGCCTGCAATTCCCCGAACCATTTTATTGACATATATTTCATGATATTTGCAGTCCATGTTTATGCACATGCATAGTCATCCTGCCTGGCCCTGTCAATTCAGAAGGAGAGGGAGAAGCTGGCAGATGAAAGCAGAGAAGCAAGGGTGCACAGAGAGTCATGGGTCCACCCTCAGTGCACTTAACTGCTCATTTGCATATGGATTAAGAGTACTTTTTCTCCAGAATGAAGCAACGGATCTTTGAGCTAGCCCTATAAGGCATTGTGCCGAGCAAATTTCCTGGTGATTTCCTTTATGGGTGTCAGGAATGGGACAGACTCTCCTGGTGCCCAGGTAAGGGGCTCCACCACCCTCAGTCCCTGAGGTTTAGCATGAACAATAATTGTTGAATGGACAATTACTGTTTAATTTGTCAAAAATATATAGAGAAGCGCTGGATGGCACTGCTTAGTGCCGGAATGTCCATCAGAATAGGAGAAAAATGTGGTGGGATAATGGCCCCTGATGGACTAATGGTGGTGCTCAATCCCAAGGATTTAGTTCACAAAAGATTCCAGAATAAAGTGATGATGATGGAACTCACCATAATCATCCAAATGGTATTTATTTTGATCCCAAAATCTATCTATGCACCACTCAGGCACCATAGGTGGTGTTGTGTTGCCATAGCATAGTATTTTGAAAGTATATGAAAATAAAGGCCATTTAGACGATTATGGTGAGTGCCATCATCAATACTTTATTCTGGAAACTGTTTAAGTTGTCCCCTGTTGCACTTTACCCCACCAATTTCCTACATTCCGATATAAGTGGCGCAATAGCCGGTTACTCCACCTACCCCTCGTCCTAACTCCGTAGGCAGATCATCTACCTGGGTGCAACATGGGGGAACCCTGTGATCACTTCCGATTTTATTTTCCTGACTAAATAGTGGTTCTATAGGGTCAATAAATCATATTTTTGTAGCTTCACCCCGTGACCTGCACATGGTAGTCTTACAGTCTCTTTAATAAACTGTGAATTGGCCTCTTTTCTGCATTTTTTAACGTCCAGTTTATAAAAGAGTAGGCGATACTGATACCTGATGGAGGGATAAGAGAAAAATCTGCAATGCAGTTTTTCTGAAACTCTCAGCTTAAGACTCACTTTTCATTTTCTACGCTGCCTTAACCTAATAATGATTCTATGTTACAAACAGCAATAATATCTTTCAGCATACTTAATCAGAATAGACTTAATACTGTCACTACTTATTAACCTCTGTTGAAAAGCTAGAACTTTTTCCCCTTCCCTCTCCCTCCCGTTATTGTTGGTCTTGGCAGGCTGCTTCAAAGGAAACAGTCAGCTTTGACTTGTGCTAAAACAGTGCAAGTCCTATAATAATGATTAGAAGGCTGTCGTGCTTGGTGCCAGAAATTAGACTTGCCCATACAATTATGGCAGCAGTGAGAATTGTGCAATTCATGTACGCATGTAGAAATCTCTTGCTTTGTATGTAACCTCACTCCTAATTCCCTCCTCTGATAAGTGAATGTGCAGCAGAGAGTAATGTACTGAAGGGTTTCTGCATAAATATGTCAGCACCTATAATGCTTATATTAATATAATTGTCCCTGAGACATGATGGCTGGGACTACAGCTACAGGAAAGGGGTTATTTATATACACTAATTGACAAAAAAAATAACACACCCTGATAGAAATGTCAGATTGCTGCAAAATTCTGCATGCAATTATGTCTCAGACAGACATGTAAATGATTACAGGTGTGACCTGATTAGAAATTGGTTTTTTTCCACAAGAAGGCATAAAAGTGCTTCCCCTGCTGCCCTATAAAAAAGGCTCTCAGAAGCTACTTTGGGGTAGTGTACCTCTTGGTGACCAATTTTTGACTGCTAGACATTCTTCTATGACGCACTCAAGGAGATTTTGCCCACTTAGCAGACTTTGGTAGGGGGTGCATCATTGGACTGAGAGAAGCAGGATGGTCGTTTCGAAGAATTGCATGCCATCTAGGCCGTTGTGACCTGTTAGGAGATGTTGGGAGCTCTGGTTATGTAAGGTCACACAAACTGCGAACAAGCTCCAGACAGCCCAGAGAGGAGCTCCCACAGTTTTATTGTTTACCATCCAGACACAGGTGGCATCCTCATTACACACCTCTGTCTTTGCATGGACTATTTCCAGGGCCTTAGCAGAAGGAAATTTGGTGTTACAGCCCCCATTACGTAGCCTGCCATTGACAGCCACCATCAAGTTTTCTTGCTGTAGTGTCATAAACGAGACACCTGGACTGCTACACAATTGAGGCTGTGTTTGGGATCCCACAAAGGTTGGGTTTGAGTATGGAGGCCTCAGTGATGATCTGGGGAGCCATTACATATGACAGTCGGTCACCCCTAGTATTGATACTACTGACATTAACAGCTCTGTGATTTGTGCAGAGCATCCTGCTGCCACATGTGTTGCCTCTCATGGCTGGGCTTCCAACTGGCATTTTTGGAAATGTCTCCACCAGATTTGTCGCCAGTCGAGCATTTATGGGACCAGCTGGGACACCATCTTTAGCAACCTATGAGTGAGCAGGGTCTACAGGTCCAGCTGCAACATTTTTAGTTAAATATGCTGCAGGATACCATACAGAACCTGTAAGCCTCCATGCCCAACCGTATCTCATCCTGTATCCAGGCTAGAGGAGACTCAACAGGGTACAAGTCTCCTTTCAATTGTATAGTTTTTCCCAATAAACTAATCCTTTTGCTCTACTATTGTTATCATTTACGGGTCCAACATCCTGAATCCCCACCGATCAGCTGTTCTGCAGTAGCTCTGATGCAGGACGTTGGCACTGGACCTACACAGCTCCGTCCATTTCTGTAGTGAACAGAGCTGGTTACTGTAGCACCTCAATACAAAATATTTTACCCTGACAAACGTAAAGGCACTTAATTTATAATTTGCCTATAGTCCAAAGACAGTTTTTGCCTTATCTTGACATATGCCTTTCACTCCCATAAAACATAACTTTTATTACAGCTGAATCATTATTAATGACCATTAAATCAACCCATTTAAAAACTATCAGTTGTGGTGCCTATTTTCTGTTAATGGATCCATTTATACTCAGTTCACTATCTGGACTGTAATTCAATAAGGGGTTGGAGGCTGCGCGCTGGCTCCAGTCTCCCTCCTATTCTTAAGAAAAGTTAAGTTTTATGGGAGTGAAAGGCATATGTCAAGATAAGACAAAATCAGTCTTAGGACTATAGGCAAATTATGGGTTACTGTAGCAGTACTCCCACTGAAGTGAATACTGCAGTAACCAGCTGTGTCCACTACAGGAACAGACAGGATTGTTGTTCTGCCACCAGAGCTACTGTAGTTACAGCTGATTGGTGGCAAAGTCAGTTGTTGGACCCTCGCCGATCAGATATTTAAAGTCTATCCTGAGAATAGGCCATCAATATCAAAGTACCAGGAAACCCCATTGATGAAAACTCTCCCGGGTTTTCCTGTCATTCAGTAGACATGTGCCATTTTGCCCGTTGCCCGGCATCAGCGTACTTGCATTCTGTGGGCGCTGTAAGAGCATGGGATGAGGCTCTGTGCTTGGTCATTGTAACAGAATGGTAAGTAGGTGAATGGGTACATCTATTTCATTGAATCAGGTTTATGTCATTAATAAATCTTGGGATATTCATCTGAGCTTCGTTTTTTTGTTTCTGGATGCCGCGGTGATATCTCTGGGGTTGGTTTGTAGGACTTGGGAGTAAGGGGATGAATGATCCTGCGTCACACTGCACACAAATCAATGATTCCACTCCTAATGGCCGAACGTACTCCGCTTCTTGTTCACACTGATGTCACATTTTCTATAACTGCTTTTATTGTGGGGTACCATGGTATACAGAGATACACTGAGCCACCACATAGAATTGCATTGATTACTATATGATTTTGCATTGTAAATCTGTATTGCACTGTGTCCTAGAGATAGATAAAACCGTCTAAAAGAAAAACTGCCTTTTTCCTCCTCACAGTGCAGCTTTCATTTTGTATTCTGTTCTTAAAGAAGTAAAAGCTGTGCTATGATTGCTGGCTGTGGGCAACAATGATGGGTTTTCATTAGTCTGCCGCTATGTGACATCAGATTTCTGAGGCCTAACGCCAGTCAGAATGTGAAGGCTCTGGATTAAAGGGGTTGGCCACTTTTTGGTTATGGTTGACCAATGTGTTTTGTGAGATGATTATATGGTGCTTACTATTACATACTTTGACATTCTGCACCATTTTCGAGATTTGAAAAGGTATGTCCCCTTGTTTGCAATGTCTTTTGTGCTGTCCACAAAGAGGTCCTGCCCATAAGATGGCCGCTGATAGAGGGTCATGTGACCAGGCAAATCATCTCCATGTAATGTCTCCTCCATTCTAATACACTGCACCTGCCAGTGGTACTTGTGCTCTTGGGAGTTTAGTGCAGTGTGTTTGAATGGAGAAGACATCACATGGAAATGATTTGCCTGGTCACCTGACCCTGTGTGGACAGCACAAAGACTTTGTAAGCAAAGGAGTATTCTTTATTAGGTTACTTTCACATTAGCGGCAGGCTGTTCCGACGGGTAAACAGCCTCCTGGATCCGTGCTGCCGCTAGTGCACGCGTGTCAACGGAAGTCCGCTCCAGCCCCATTCACTATAATAGGGGAGGACCGGAGGTCCATCCGCAGCACGGCAAACATGCCGAGAGGCGGGCGGGATAAAACTACGACGTGTCATAGCTGTTCACCCGCCGGAACAGCCTGCCAGAGAAGGCTGCCGCTAATGCGAAGAGCCCTTAAATCTAGAAAATGGTGCAGAATGTAAACAAAGACTATATTAGTAAGTGCAATATAATCATCTCACAAACACACTGGCCAACAGTAATCAGAATGTGGCCACCCACATTAAAGCTGGGGCTACACAGTGATCTTGGCCACAACACCTGTCACACAGCCAGAGACCTCTGTGCATTAAACTAAATGGGGTACCAGAGTTACTTGCAAGTTGCCGTAACCCACAAATCACAAAAGATCTAGCAGTGTTGGATTTTTTGTAATTCTGGGGTTGCTGTAACTTGAGTCACACTGCGACCCCATTCAGTCCAGTGCACAGCAATCTATGGTCTTGTTGAGGCCAAGATCGTTGTGTAGTCCCAGCCTAAGTGCAGTCAAACCTATCTCATTCCTAATATCTAGGGTGTTGTTTGGTGAGGGCCTCACGTTTGAAAACTCGTTTAGCTCTCCCTATGTCACCCCATGAGAAACTAACAAATGTGCATGTCAGACATAGAGACATTTAGAACAGATCTGCAACCTAAGGACCTCACCATGCAACCTCCAATATACCCCTGTTATTAGGACATGGGAGCAGTCAATTTTCAGGTTTTGACTGGAGTCAGGTTTCAGTTGTCTAGACATTCTGCTTTTATTTTCCATGGATATAGTAGGGTCACAGCTGTCTGTGTGTATTATGGTCTTTGAGGATGAGAGTGGAGTTAGCTTTTCCATTATGTAAATGGAACCACAGTGACTATCCTGTTTATTCTTTATCCTTTCTTTAAGAATCTTAGAGATGTGTATAATAGACAACGAGGCACATTCAGAAAAAATGTATTTCGCAATTGTTTTCTTTATGCACCAAATGCACAAAGTCTGTATCTCACAGCAAGATTGCTCAATCCCAAAATGATACAGAAAGGTCACAAGAGAAAAATTGTCGCACTTGCAATGTTCTGCACCTCTAGAAAACCCTTCTATAATGTTCACTTGGTTTGACTGGCTGTCATTTATGTGACAAATTACTCTACACCTCCAAACAGTAAACAGTCGGCAAGGAGTAAAAATTGGACTTAAAGTGGACCTGTTACCGCTCCTGACATGCCTTTTGTGCCATTCCTTTATTATTTCTACTAGAAGTTATGAATTGCTATTAGCCTTCAGTAAGGGTACAGAGGGGTGGTAACCAGTTGGGGGGGGGGGGGGTGTACCTGCTCAGTCTGAAAATAGCAGCACTGATTGGATGAGTGAGTCTTGGTAGGTACACGCCCCCCAACCGGTTACCACCCCTCTGTACCCTTACTGCAAACTGCTAGCAATTCATTCATAACTTCTAGTAGAAATAATAGAGGAATGGCACAACATAGAGCCATAAGAATAGATGCTCTAGAATTGTTATTTTATGGGAAATGCATGAAACTATTAACGGACAGGAGTGGTGACAGGTCCTCTTTAAATATTGATGACCTCAGGATAGGTCATCAATATCATATCGTTCTGGGGCAGATTCCTGGAACCCTCACCAATTGCCTGCTGGAAGGGGTTGAGACACCAACCACTTGGTCTGTGATGTCATGTCCATCAGCCACATGGCCTTCCTGCAGCTCAGTCCCATTCAAGTACCAAGCACAGCTATATATTGTATGGTGCTGTGCTTAGTATTCAGTGAAGAGGCCACAATGATTTGGACCCCCACCGATCTGATATTGATGACCTATACTAAAAGTATCTAGATTATTATATATATCTGGGGAACCCGTTAACACTATACCTCCATATAAGCAACGTCTAACCTCACCTACTGTATTCTTCCCCATCCCTTGTAGATTCTAAGCCCCTGCGGGCCGGGTCCTCTCTCCTTCTGTACCAGTTTGTAACTCACCTTGTTCATGCCTATTGTACTTATTTTACGCATGTACACCCCTTTTCTATAAATTGCACTATTAGAAATGATGGTTACTACAGGAAATCAAATTAATGTCTTCAAGATTTAGTGAATATATCAGCCCTGAATCAGGGCTAAGGGTTAACAGGCTCATTTTATGTAGGAAATCATGAAAGTGAAGGCGCACATTATGCAGTCAGTTTACAATTAGCCATTCATTTATGAATAATGTAAAGTGTTTGACAGGGATGCAGTTTTACACTTTACGTATGAATGTATTACATACAGACCAGAGCTGCATTCACAATTCTGCAGACTTCATCCACAAGCATTTCTTGGTAGCTCAATGTCTGTGGCTCTCTTTTGGCTTGCTCTGGTGATTTGTATTCTTGTAAGTACCATTACTTCAGGCACAGTACAGTAATCTGACGTAGGGAAACATAACATTCCCATGATATCATAGGCGTTCAGCAACACCATAAGATGTTAAGCTTAGCTATGGACTGTAATATACTGTAGCTCAGATCCGTATATGGTACTGCAGTGCGGCTCTGTTTAAGTACCAGGCATAGCTTATATATGGATGCACCAGAAAGCACCATGACTCCTTTAACCGGCTTATTGGCGGGGTCTCCACTGTTCACACATTAATGTCTTATCCTGAATTTAGTGATCATGGCCTTGGGACTGCCGTGCCTGTGTTGCAGACCGCAACACAAGGGCTTTTGCGTGCCTCTTAGTCCGTGCCTCCGTGCCGCAAAAGACAGAACATTTTTTTTATTCCTATGGAAACCAGAACTACTCTCAGGGCACACCCAAAAGCATCATCTAAACCAGGCATGCTCAACCTACGGCCCTCAAGCGGTTGCAAAACTACAACTCCCATCATTCCCTGACAGCCTACAGCTATCATCCTACAGAAGGGCATGGTTGGAGTTGTAGTTTTACAACAGCTGGAGGGCCGCAGGTTGAGCATCCCTGATCTAAACCTACACAAGACAATGGTGGAAAAGCCCATAATGAAAACATCCACAGAAAAAATAGTAAATAAAATAGTATTTCCTTTATTTAGCACATAAAATACATAAGAGTTTAAAATTAAAGGAATCCACAGGATCATAGGAGAAGGAATTAACAAATGAGGGACTACCTGATATGCAGACAAGTACAGACATAAGTAATATAAAATGCATATACCGGGAAGAGGGAGTTAAAGTATAGTCATATTCAAATGGATTATATCAAAAATCAAAAAGCACAAGTAATAGTATTGTGTTTCAGTACATACTTGTGGCAACTCCCCAGTAGGCCACAAATAAGTCCCAGTAAAACCACAAGATAGTGGTATAATAGAAAAAGTGCATCAAGTACACGACGTCTGCATGAGGGTCCCTCACTTATACAACGCGTTTCGCCAAAGGCTTCGTCAGAGAGAAAGTGTTCTATCTTTCACCGCATCTTGTGGATCAAGGACCCATTGGAGTCAATGGGTCTACACAGTGATTTGTAGTGCACACAGCTGATGCCCGTGTTTTACGGACCAGTGGTTTGCGGTTTGTAACAAGAGCACAGCGTTCCCATGATCATGTGAATGGGGCCTAAGACATATATAACAAGTAGCTCTGTCCATATATACAATCTTACTGTATGTACTGTACCAGTAGTAAGTCCACATATTGAGACAGACATAACTTTTAGGGTCACTGTACATGATGCGGATCACATAATACAGTACCAGCAAAGTGAATGAGGATTGCCAAATCTCATGTACGCTTGGCATATTTGTGAATTGTTTTTGTGCGATAATTATATACATTTTTTGTGCAATACCGCACATTATGTACAGTGATTTTCCCCATAGACTTCAGTGGGGTTGTTACCTAAACAGAAAATCTGCATAAAAATACACAATAAATTCAATAAAAATGCACCAAAATGTGTGTTTTATGCAGTTTTGGTGCAGATTTCATGAGGATTTTCTGCATACAAATCAGCACAGTGTGCAGGGACCCTGAGACTACATAAAGAGGTAAAAACGAGGGCGCATAATACATATTCAGAAGGGACGGGATTGTGATGATGTCAAATATCACTCTGTTCATTCATTTCAATGCTTGGTAGTGATATAGCATCTGACTTGCATTGTCTACTGTCTGTATACAGAATAAAGTGCATCATGAAAGCGTGTATTATTGCTGAGGGTCGGAAAGACTCTAGCTTCAGAGTTAGCCTCTTACATGAAGATTATTCACTGCTCATTCAGGATTTAGAAAACGGTCGACAATAACTATATAAAGCCTTTAATCCCCAACTTTTAATATAAAAATGAAGAAATCGTTTCTACTTCCAGGGCTTTTATTATTAAAGAAAGGCCAGAGATTTGCTGAGCTGTTTCAATTCCTTCTGAAGGCTTTTCCTCTTACAAGGAAGTCAGCTGAAATCACAGCACTTGGTAAAAAGTTCATGGGAAGAATTAATCTGTCTATAAACTAGAGGATCTTAAAAAATGCAGATCAAACACTGATCTGCTATGTGATACAGAGATAAAAGAGCTTCATTTGCAAACTTCTTGAATATTGGCAGGCATAAGGGTCAAGATTTTGTGTTATGGAAAGCTCGAGATAATTAATGTTGTTGAAAGAAGACTTTTCCATTGGCGTCTCTCTGACTAGCCCCTCAGACTGGATCACTCATAAAAGGAAAATTGTCAGGAAAATAAAAAGAGTTGTCCATTGAGGAATTGCCAATTCAAATGAGCCACAAATAACAGATAAAAAGTCGTTTAATCATTTCTCTGCTTTCTTTTTCCGCAGGTGGCAGGAAACGTTTCCCATGAAGGAAATGCATGATATGTCATATTTTTACAGTCTAGTTGCCATTGAGCAGGGAGATATAGACACAGACTCTGCTAGATCTTTCACAAATGTCACATTCTGTTCAGTAATATAAAAAAATAGTAATTAGAACTCCTAGACATCAAAATGCGGTCGCCCAAACCATCAACTCTCAGACAAGCGTGCATTTTATTTTAATAGAACAGGTTGGATAAGTGGCCGCCGACACCTCTGACATTACTCATCTCTGGAGGAAACAAAATCCATTTAGTCTGATCTTTGTTTTTCTAGCCACCAACATCAGGGGACTATAGTCTTCAGAATGTAATATCTTTGGCCAACTTTAATACAAATGATACAAGATGTTCACCGCTAGAAAACACTGCCTTTAGGATCTGCTCTTTTTGGATGTTTTCCCATGAGTGGCCAAAGCAATATGATACCAGCAGTTATTGGGGGAGACTGTCTTGTCATAAGAAATTATTTAAAGGTTTGGAGGGTTGGAGAGTTCTGATCTATATGTGGGATGCAATTCCAGAGAAGAGAGCACCTATACTGGGTCTTGAATACAAAAAGAGTTTGAGAACAGGGGCGGATTGGCCATAGACCTTAGGCTAGTTTTACACTAGCGGCAGGGGAGTCCGGCAGGCTGTTCTGGCGGGTGAACAGCCTGTCAGATCCGTCCTGCCGCTAGTTCATGTGTGCCCCCGGACTGCAGCTCCGCCCCCATTGACTATAATGGGGGCAGGGGTGGAGTTCCGGCGGCAGCACAGCAGTGCATGGCGAGAGGCAGTCGTACAAAAAGTACGACATGCAGTACTTTTAGTCCGGCTGCCTCTCGCTGTGCGCTGCCCTGCTACCGCCGGAACTCCTCCCCCGCCCCATTATAGTCAATGGGGACGAAGCGGCAGTCCGGGGGCATACTTGAACTAGCGGCAGGACGAATCCGAAAGGCTGTTCACCCGGCAAAACAGCCTGCCGGACTCCCCTGCCACTGATGTGAAAGTACCCTTACACAGAATTTTCCCGGTGGGCCGATGCCCAGGGGGCCGCCTGAGCCCTCCTCACGGCCGGCCAGTGGAAGTTTTTGTGGATTTATTTTGTGCTGCTGGCAGTATTTTGTGATGGACTGTGGTATTTGGCTCTGTTGGGGTGGTATAATGTGCCACAATATGGTATTGTTGGCTCACCTACTTGTGTTGGCCCTGCCTTCCATCAATTTTGACCTGACTACAAAACGGGGCCACTTTTAGTATTTTTTCCAGGGCCACTTTAAGTTCCTAGTTCGCCCCTGCTTCAGAAGTATATTAAAAGTGATTCCTTAGGGACTGATATGATATCATCAAATGCATCACTACATAGACATTAGTCGATCACATTTTCATAAGCATTAATGTTGTTCAATTTTTGGTACAATACTACATCTGAATTCATCCATACTGACCAATGCTGTTCTCCCAAATGCTTTAAGGAAGGTAGCTCTAAGGTTACGGTCTATCATCTCTGAAAGGCATGCTTCAAGATCTGAGCGTTCTGGATTTATTGACATGTCTTTCTTCCTTGTGTAACTAATATTTGTGCGCATTCCAATGAGATGCCTTTCTAAACAGATATATTTTGCTTCTAGCATTCAAAATGCATTAGGTCTAGACAACATAAAATCAAATGATTCTTAATGCAAAGGTGTCACCAAAAGGTTTTTCTGCCAGTTAAAACCAGAAAGCAACACACATCCTCTTTTTCTGATTGCAGATTTTTTTTCCTATTTCCTGAACGTGGGGGCAGCCATCTTGTCTGAGCTGATCTTATCAGTATGTAGAAAGAATTAAGAAAATTGCTTTACAGCAGCCCCGTGGGCCATAGACACAATGGACAGGACTTCTATGGGAGAGTTTTCTAGGCATGCTCTGTCACCTGTGCAAAGGTCATTGTACAAGGAAAGAATAGATAAACTTTGCCTATTGCAAATAGTGAATCCTGTCTTATCTATACACAGAGGTGATATCATTACTGGCAGGATTAGATTGACAGATCAGCAGGTAACTGCAGTAAAGTGATCTGTAAATACCTAGAAGTGGCGCCTATTATAAGGCTTAGTGGTCAGTGCAAAAACGGCAGGATTTTCTGTTTTTTGTTTAAATATAGATTTTGACATGGAAAATTAAAAATTCTTTAAAAACAGGTTTAATTTAAAAAAAAAGAGACTTTAAAAAAAAAGAAACAATGGGTCATTTTCTGATGACACATTCCCTTTAATATTGATAGGTTAATGCATCTTAGGTAACAAAGTTTATTTTAACCCAAACTGGTCCCCATGGGTGAGCTTGGCAGGCACATATTCAGCAGAAGCCTTCACCTCATGATATTGAGATCTCACTCATGCGGTTGAAGGCCTCTCCCTGACTTGGGGCATAACTACTGCTTCCATAACACACTGCAGAGAATTTCATCTGTCAGGTTTCTGGTTCTCAGTAGTCCTCCAGGTTATATCCCCCTTCCTTCATTCTCATCATACCACTGCTCATCTCCTGCTTTTATTTGGGCCCTTCACCTATTTAGTCTTTTTTAACCATCTGGGTCCATCTCTCTTTTGTCCTACCACTATTTTACCCACCTTTTCCTCCTACAAACTGATTGAAAACAATTGTATAGAGAGAAAAATGTCACGGACAGAATGGTAAATACAACTTAGTGGTGGTGATTAGTTAGGAAATGCCTGTTGCCAGGGGCGTAGCTAAATGCTCATGGGCCCTGGTGCAACAGTTTAGCTTGGGCCCCCCTTCCCTCAGTGCTTTGTGGCCAGGGGCAGGGAAGCACATTGCCTTCCTGCTGCCTGAGGCAAAAATTGAAACGGCACCCCCCCCATGCCAAATTCTTGACCTAACACCTTCCCTCCAGCCAGCATGCACCTTCTATAAAACAGGTGTCTTCTCATGTGGTTCAAGGGTCTTTGGGCCCCCTCAGGCTCCTGGGCCCGGTAGCAACTGCTACCTCTGCACCCCCTATAGCTACGCCCCTGACTGTTGCAGATGAGGAGGACATTTAGATGAAGGAAACTCCTTTGTCACCTACAGAAAAACATATCTTTTGTTGGATGCACCAGTAAACCCGATGCATGACTAAGACTACAAGATGAGTCTTTGTTCATATTGCTTTTCCCACATGCCAACAGAGTTTGGATGAGGATGATGTGTGTGTGAAATCTCCCAGACATATACTGTACAGGGAGCACAGTTCTGTCATTTCTGCAGGCTAGAAGAAGGAAAAATGATGCTCCCATAATAATCCTTCACTGCTCTGTACTCAAGAAGCAGCTTCACGGATATAAACCACCGCATCACTCCTGATTTTATATCCCAGCATACTGTAAATAGAAGTTACAACCTTCATCTAAAGCTGGGGTAGAAAGGATTTCCATGTCAGATGGCTCAAGTCAGAGCTCAGCGGCACTTCTCATAGTTCTGTATAATAAGCTGGTGACCTCCTGGTCTCCAGCAGCCAGCCTTATTATGAGTCCATTGAAGCAGATTACACTACAGTATCTAGTTCACATACCAACTAAGAAGCACAAGACGCGTAAACGTCCTAGGAAAGAAACTTGTCGGGTTTATCTCTGTAATAATTTTCCGTAATATAGATGTCTTTTCTGTTGGTAAAGCAAGAGATAGTTTGCATATCTTCAATACTGTATGTTAGTTCTTCTATAAAATTAAAAGGAGTGTTGCATTTCGACAACTCGGTTCCATTTTACAGCACATGGATATCACAGAAGGGTTCCCTGCTCAGGCGCCCCATCTATAAGCCAGAGCAGAGAGCAGTGCATTGTTTGTTGGTATACCGCATAAGATATGGAATTAAGATCAATTTTTGCTTTGTCTCACACCAATAGAAACTGCTCATGAATCACACACAGCATGTTTTACTGGATCCCTGACATTTTTCGCTTAAGGCCTCATGCACACATGTATTGTGGTCCGCAAACCACGGATCCACAAAATGCGAACACCTTCCTAGTGTTATCCGCATTTTTCTCACTCCCATTGATGCAAATGACTATTCTCGTCTGCAATACGGGCAAAAATAGGACATGTCCATAATTTGCGGAGCAAACAGTGCTGTAATTTTTTTTTGTGGACACATAGAAATAAATGGGTCCATGTGGATCGGACACGGATACTAAATACATCTTCATGTGCATGATGGCTTATGGGTATGGCCACATGGTCAGGTTTTGTCATGTAGTTTTGGAAGCCAAAATCAGGAGTGGATCATAAAAGGAAAGAAACTATAAAGAACAGATTCAGCTTCTCCTCTTTTCTGAATTCACTCCCAGCTTTGGCTCCCAAAACTGCATACAGAAACCGGACCGTGTGGTCGTACCCTAAAAATTTTTCTGGTGGCATCTTACAAGACAGGGGAACAAAAATGCACAAGTTCATGTTCTATTTAGTCCCAAAGTGCCATGATTCCCTGTCTGTCTTTGTTACATTACTGTAGCAATGGCCAGCTGTACTTACACATTACATACTATACACACTAGCATCTGCTGCAGTATTTTGCACTCAAACAGCACAAACCTAAACAGAGACTCGTGAGGAACCACCAAAGGTGGACTGAGAACTTTTAAGTGGCCCCTGAAAAAATTAATGAAAGTGGCCCTATGTCTTAGATGAGGCCAACACAAATAGGCAGGGACAACTCAAGTAGGCAGAGTCAGCAATACCATAGAGCAGAACCAAATACCACAGTGCAGCACAAAATACTGCCCCGGGAGCACTTACTAGAAGCAGCCCCTTTTGTGGTGAGGCAGGAAGCCATCTGAGGACACCTGGGCCACCGGCAGGGTGCATATAAGTACCTCACATTAACCTCAGCGTTAATTAACTCTTCAAACGTCAAGTTTTTATGTACCTGGCTGGTGGCCCCATGTCATCATCCCATTGGGAATTTTCCCTGTAGGGTCTATGGCCAGTACGCCCCCGAGAAACACAGAAATGTGCACTGTTGGAGTAGCAGTACATTTAAAAAGTATGTTTCATAATGAGCGATAAGCAACTGTCTGAATATTAATGAAGCTAGCAAACACCTTTTACAAAGAGGTCTAGAATTCTACTTTTATGGAAAAACAGCTTAACAGAACAATGATCATGTTTTTCCCTGCCGGTTAAATGCTGCTGAAGTCTATTAGTAGTAAAAAGCATATGGTGTAATACTAAAAAACTAAAGAATGCAAAAATGTATATAAAAAACATAGCTTGCTCTAGCAGTAGCTCAGCTATATTCTGATTAGGATGAACCGACTTTTTAAAAATTTAAAGTACAAATTTTAAAGTGATCGCTTCACTGAAATACGTTAACACCACTAGATAGCTTTAGAGATGCAATTTTGAGAGCTGTATACAATATTCTTGATGCAGCCTGGACTTATAGTTTTATTTAAGACTGTCCAGCCATACTATTCTGTCTGTCTGTCTAGTTTATATCCAATTAATATATGTAAAAAAAAGTCTCCAGACCGGCTATTGAACATAATAAATGAGAATAAAATGAATCTGGTAATGGCTTAATAAAACAGGTGAGGTATCTCCGTCTGTCTGCCTGGAACCTTGGATCTGGGCCAGATTGATTTGTCAGAGAGACGTGCTTGTATTGTTACATTGATGATTTCATCCATTAAAAGCTTTTGATTTCAGCATTGTTTATTTCTATAATATGAGATTAATACTGTGAAGTGCACTCTAGTGAAGATTGCAGCCTCTAGCATCTTCGTTGCTGATAGGTCATTTTATGGAGTTGTGTTGAATTTTCCCAATGGAAAGCCAAGCCCTAAACCAATGGTATTTGTCCCTTTTTGGTAGCTTGCCTTCTAAGGGGGTCCAAACATCTTCAATATTGACACTGACACGCTCAGTATGTGTCTTCATTGTGGAGAAACGAGAAAGCCTTTCCAGGAACCACTGGTAGCGGCTTACCTTCTAGGAGAACAAAATGTTCAGGTGTCGAAATTCAATGCACCCGATCCTTCTCTGCCCCAAAAGATGATCCCTGGAGCATCCTATACACATTAGTCTCAGTCAACCTCAACAATAATTTAATGTGTATGAGGGCATTTAGACTAAACAATGATACATATTAATAATGCTAAATTATAAAAAATAAATAAAAATAAAAATGTTATGATGTACAATAGTAACTTACCTGTATTTTGTTGGTAAGTGCCCATAGGACCATAGTTTTGGAACTATACAAAACCTGTGGTCTCAGGGTGCATTTTTTTTTCTTTTTTATATGGACACTTTTAAGGGGTTGTTCCATCTCAATATCCATATTGCTAGGTTAAGCCATAAATGTAAAATACTGTAGGTGCAGGTCCCACCTGCTATCTCCAGAACTGAGTTCCCAAAGTGAAGAAGGGCACACTGTGCGTCCATTCCAATCACTGCAATGGGACTTTGAAAAATAACCAAATGAGTGTGATTGGCTATCTTCGGAAGTTCCTTAGCGATAAATGGAGAGCATGCCACGCAAGAGTGACCACCTCTCCATTTGCCGCCGTGGGACTGTCACAAATAATCGAGCCAGTGTTTGGCTATTTTCGGACTTTCTTGGTGAATGGAGGGTGGAGGCTACTCTTCCTTCACTTTGGGCACCCCATTCTGGAGTTTTTTCATTGACATAATTATATGGGGACTTGTTTCTGTAGGGCAAGTTCTTGTTTAGGAATAGCTTTCAGATAATATGTTCATTACAAATTTTTTTTTTTTATTAAAACACAAAAACCTTGTCTTATTTTTTGTACAACATCGTTCAGTCTATTGCTCTCCTGTTTTTCATAACACGGGCACAATTGCTGTGTCCACGTGATCATAGAGCCTTCCTTACATGTATGTCACGTTGCTTCTCGGCACCCCTACAATCATTGCAGGTGATTGCATTCCATCACTTTAATGATAAATCCAGAGACAGAAGTTTAATCCTCATGGGTGGAACTAGCCAAATAAATAATTTAAACCTCAAGTATATAACATGGCTGGACAAATCAGCAAAGTATCCAATATGATTGAAAATTGCTGTTGGTGCCTGACTTTTGGTTTTCTATTGATGGAAGTTGTTACATACTGCTGATACCTACACCCTATAATTATTACACTATATACCTATTTGTTCCAACTTTCATAGAGATGTTTCGTTCTTTTTAGCCCTCTTCAGTTAAAATAAAAAAGTTCCGTATGGCAAGGATTCACATTGACTGTCATTAGGCTGCCTTTGTTTCCTTCCGTAGATCTGTAAGTAACCTGTGAGGTTGCCTTGATATCCATTTAGTGGAATATTACTGTACACCTATGAGTACATATGTTGGCTGATCATTTTCTGTGTATCACTGTCACTCTGGGTTAAGTAAAGCAAGCTCTTCTTTCGGCCATGTTCTAGAATCATATGCAAATGTCAGAGGTGACATAAACGTGATGTGCAGGTGAATGAAGGCACCCATTTTTACGGAGTGATGGCATTCTCGCAAGGCGTCCTCCATGTTGTCATGGAAACTAACGCATGGGGCCCCAGAGATCGGAGCCTGGAATTAATGGCTGTCCCGTGTAAAGGATTCCTGTCTTGGCTAAATTGATGGATTACTGTGATGTGCCATTTGTCATACTGTAATTGTTCTGGCAAATGTTATACCCACTAGTATAAACATTGTGCGGCTTTTCTAATAAAACTGAGAATAGGAAGAGAGGAGATGATGTAGTATTATACACTGTTAGGGGGCATGCCTTATTTTCTTCTGCCCAGGGGTGTTAGTTACCGTCAATAAAGGACATTTCCTCTTCATTTACAAAAATCAGTTCTGACACATTTATTTATGGAGGAAGCTTTACTTGGGTAACTACAGAATATATCGGCTTTAACAAAAATTCATTCTTTCATATGGTTTTTATGGGCACCCCTAGACATGTATAACACGAGGATGCTGATACATAATCTTTCTGACCAGTATCAGCCATCAGATCTATAAAGAACATAACTGAATTCCGTTAATAGAAATAGGAGCTGAGTTGTCGTGATAACCATCAGCACATCACAGCAGCCATCTCCTCTTCCTATTCAGACAGTACAGGAACGGGGCTGGATCATTATTGGGGCACTTGCTCCAGACCTTGTTCTCCACCTTTATTCAGTCCTCGGGTCAATTCATTCCGTTTGTGGGGCCCCCTGCACTCAATTGTGTGTGCGTCCAATTGCATGAACTTGGTTCTTGTGCTGTAATTCTGGTGTGGACTTGGTTCTGGTGCTGTATTTCTGGTATAGACTTGGTTCTGGTGCTGTATTTCTGGTATAGACTTGGTTCTTGTGCTGTATTTCTGGTGTGGACTTGGTTCTGGTGCTGTATTTCTGGTATAGACTTGGTTCTGGTGCTGTATTTCTGGTGTGGACTTGGTTCTGGCGCTGTATTTCTGGTGTGGACTTGGTTCTGGCGCTGTATTTCTGGTGTGGACTTGGTTCTGGTGCTGGATTTCTGGTGTGGACTTGGTTCTGGTGCTGTATTTCTGGTATAGACTCGGTTCTGGTGCTGTATTTCTGGTGTGGACTCGGTTCTGGTGCTGTATTTCTGGTATAGACTTGGCTCTGGTGCTGTATTTCTGGTATAGACTTGGTTCTGGTGCTGTATTTATGTACTATGCTTAGTTCAGTGTTGTAATTATGTAGTGATCTTGGTTCTGGCACTTTATTTGTGTGTTAAACTTGGATCTAATACTATCTGTTCTCTGTGTTGGAGGCTCAGTTCGGAACCTCCTGAGTAGGTATTTATCTAGATGTTATTACAACTATAGTACAAACTTGCTAACCAGATTAGGGGAGACCTCCTGAACTCCAGTTGAGTTGGTAAATCCCATGCACAGAGCATGAAGGACACGTCATGAAAGTGTTTGCCCATCCTCGTCATTGTACCTGTCACGGCTGAGGATGGGGAAAACCCTCAGCCGTGCGATGCCCAAAGATGTTAACCGCTGCTCGGCCAGGACGAGAGAATTAGGGAGCAGGTCACCTCCTAGAATATCCCTAATCCGTCCCTAACTCCTAGCTGCATGGGCCGACCTTGAAGGTAGGAGGGCCCATGCTCAGGAACCTCGGATCCCTACTCACCCTCCAACCGGTCCCTGAACTAGGAGTGAGGGTAAGACGACCTGTTCCTTCTGGACGCGGAGGAACAGGAGTCTCACTGGCCAAGCTGCAAGGAATGGGGAACAAATACAACATACAGATATGACAGGCGAACTACAGTAGTTCCAAACGTACCTGTCACAGCCACGCTGACTGGAACCCATGCATGACTACTGATGTCCACAAAACACTAAGGGACACAGCACACATATCACATAACACCCAGGTAACCAGGACATCCATAGTTGCAATAAATAGACATGACAAAGGAAAACATCAGGTGAACATTAACATAAAACCTATGACCACAAGGGTGGCCCCCACTGGCAGGTGGAATACACAGGAGGCTGCTCCAGCTAACCATGGCTGAAGTACCTCTCAGACCCGTGCTAAACACTGAGGCTTTATAGGCCCAAGTAGCCACACCCAACAAACACACGGTTAGTGTTCACACACACAGAAGGGAATTAACCCTTCAAACACAAGGCAAGGGAAGACAGCCACTAAAAGGGGAATACACACATAAACCACACACTTCACCTGTTGCCGCGGGCAACGGCATGTGTGGCAATCATGTCCTGGGGATCAGCCATAGGGCTGAGACACTGCCACCACACGCACTCAACACCACACGTTGCCACAGACAACCAAATGAAGGAAAGTGTCACACAACATACCATAGGCCGTGACAGTACCCCTCAGATGCCGCGTTCATAGCTCATTGCGGCCTCAAACAGTAATAATACAGTGTAAAATAAAAAATAAAACATCATACTTACTTCATCCATTTGCTCGCAACGGGCACTTCGTGGACTTTGATTCGCTCAACAATAATTGTAATGTGCACCTGCACTTACTGTAAATAAATTGTCTCATGAAATTGGAGGCATATCACAGATTGTTCGGGTCCTACCTCTGAGACCCACAACTATCTCCAGAATGGGACCCTCAAAGTGACCAGAGAGCAGCCGCACACATGCTGCTGCCCTCCATTCATTTCTATGGGAGTTTCCACCGTGCCTTCCCTTAACCCTTGGCGCACCATTTCTTTCTTCCTGGCATTGAGGAGTTAAACCAATCTTCCTCTCCAAGTGGGGACATTATCGTTGCTGGAGACGGCTATGAACAGCGGGAATGTAGTTGTCTGTTTTAATATTTTACATCCTCTATTTCTTAATTCAAATTAAACAAGCACTGCGCCACCAATGAGAAGAGAGGGGCAGTCGCACTGAGCCACCAATGATAGGACTATTCCCACACAGAGCGGCGCCCAGCGATGTCTCAGCACTCACCATTATTCCTGGGCGCCGCTCCGTTCGCCTGCAGTGCCCCATTACTGTCTCCTCTCCTGCTCCACGTGCTGCTGATTACTATCGGAGCGATGTGGAGGAGACATCAGCTTCACTAGTGGGCGTTCCTTCTCCCTGCGCTGCGATTGGACAGCGCTACAGCCAGGGAGAAGGAACGCCCACTAGTGAAGCTGATGTCTCCTCCCCATCGCTCTGATAGTAATCAGCATGTGGAGCAGGAGAGGAGACAGTAATGGGGCACTGCGGGTGAACGGAGCGGCGCCCAGGACTAATGGTGAGTGCTGGGACATCGCTGGGCGCCGCTCTGTGTAGCCTGATACTTAGTCTAGACTGAGGAAAAGTAGTCAGTCAGTCTTTAACACAATACAGGAGGCGGGTGCCGGCAGCAGAATCGCATTGCCGGCACCCTGCTCCTGACAGGGAGCTGCGATCAGCGGCAGTTAACCTCTCAGGTGCGGCACCTAAGGGGTTAACTGCCGCTGATCTGCCAGTACCCGCCTCCTGTATAAAGGGGTAATTATCATTGGTGGTGCAGTGTGCCCCCCTCAACCCCCCATCCCATTAAAATCATTGGTGGCACAGTGCGCTGGCCCCTCTCAAGCCCCCAGTATTAAAATTATTGGTGGCAGTGGGCACAGGGTCCTCTCCCCTCCCCCTCATTGGTGGTGCAGTGGCAGCTTCTGATCGGAGCCCCAGCTGTGTAAGCCTGGGGCTCCGATCGGTTACCATGGCAGCCAGGACGCTACAGAAGCCCTGGCTGCCATGGTAACATCCCTGATGCTGTATGCACAAAGCACAGAGCAGCAGGGACAGTGTGAAGTCCTATTCACCCTGATAGAGATCTATCAGGGTGAAAAGGACAAGGGATGAAAGATCCCAGGTTCTAGCCCCTAAGGGGGAAATAGTTATTAAATAAAAAGTGTAAAAAACCACACCAAAATATGAAGTATAAATCACCCCCTTTTCCCAATTTCACATATAAAATATATAAATAATAAACATATTACATATCGCCACGTCATAAAAGTCCAAACTATTAAAATATTAAAAAAAATCTAGGTGGTGAACGCCGGAACAGAAAAAATAAATAAAAACTGCGCGATTCGCCATTTTTTAAAATGCGAAATGCACGTGGCTTTTTTGGTTTATTTTTTTCGCGTGGTATCGAGTATCGCAATACTTTTTCATGGTATCGAAACCGAATCAAAAATTTGGTATCGCAACAACTCTAGTTGTAACATTGCAGAAGCTTGTGGAAACGATGCCACAGCAAATGCGTGCCTGTCCCAGGCGTTCCCGTGACAGGTGGCAAGTGAACGGTGAGACTGGCAACACATGGTTTGATCTGAAATGTTTTCCGTTTTGATGAAATGACGTCTGTGTTGTTTCTGGTGCTTGCCACACCTTCTTTCCCCAGGTGTTGCTATTATGGTCATTTAATCCTCTCTATTTATTGTTGTTTCTCCCACTATGCTATGCGGTTTATAGCTTCTGTTGGAGTTGTGGATAGCTGGTGTGTGGATCTCGGCTAAGTTCCTGGTGCTGCCATAGCCACTTAGTTAAGTGTTTTCTTTCCCTTTTGTATTTTGTTTGGGTTGATTTGTGTGTTGCATTTCCCTGTCATTTGTATTAAAGCCTGAGGGAGACTCCTGTTTGTCCTTCCTTTTGGAGGATCAGGTTGTCTCAGTCCTGACATTAGTACCAGGGTCCTATAGGGTGAGTTAGGACACACGGTATTCCTGTGTATGAACTCGCCTACCTCTGGGGTCTGTTCATACTGGTAGTTATTTAGGACTTTGATTAAGGTTTTACTAGGAGGTGTCCATCTCCTTTCCCTAGTTTCCAGGCCTTACTTTTTTTTTGGCCAGGCAGTATAGTACAGCCTTGAGGGAAAGGCTGAATGATTTGAGGGACGGAAGGGGGCACCCTCCTCATGGACACACTAACTCATAAATGATTTGTTCATTGTACTCATTGTTCATTGTGCTATATGAGATACTAACAGTACAGACCCGTAGCTGTATTATGCTGCCCTCACATAGCACTGAATATTAAGCTTCCAGATTCACTTTAAACATATTATTATATATTAGAGACTGTATGCATCTACTTATGAAATTGAGAAGATTTCTCAAGCTTCAGAAATCCAAATTAAGAACCCCCTCTAGGGACTGCCTTCTATGTGACAGAATTACCGTATGTTTTCAGCACCGTGGATTGTGAATATGGTTGTGTTGCAAAAAATACTTTCTTTATAGCGGACCTGTCACCACTCCTAACATGTCTGTTTTAATAAACACTTGTATTCCCCATATCGTAGCAATACTGGAGCCCCTTTTCTTATAACTGCTGTACCATTCGTCAATTCCTCCTAGAAATTTATGAACAATTTGACAACTGGGTGTTACCGTTTACCTTGTCGAAGGGGTGTTTCCCAACATAACTGATTGGACAGCATCGGGTCGTGTAGGGACACCCCCCCCCCAACAGGAAACACATAAGTATCAAATTATTCTTAAATTTCTAGGATAAGTAACTGAGGAACGATACAATGCAGAGTTATAAGAAAAGTGATTCTAGAATCGTTGTAGTCAGCCATTTCCTGCCATGTCGGGACAGCGGAAGGAAGTAGAGTACAGCGGGGATCTGGGCACCACTGGAATGGCGAGGTAAATATAAGGCTACTTTCACACTTGCGTTTTTGCCTAATCCGGCAGGGATCAGCCAGAACGCTTCTGTTACTGATAATACCACCATCTGCCTCCGTTATGAAAGGGATCCGGTTGTATTATCTTTAACATAGCCAAGATGGATCTGTCTCTAAAACCATTGTAAGTCAATGGAGAATGGATTTGTTTTCTTTTGTGTCTGAGAAAACTGATCTGTCCCCATTAACTTACATTGTGGGTCATGCCGGATCCGTTTCACTCTGCATCCCATAACGGAAAGAAAACCGCAGCTTGCTGCAGTTTGCTCTCCGGCATGGGAACGCAACCAAATGGAACGGAATGCATTTTGGAACATTCCGTTCTGTTCAGTTCAGTTTTGTCCCCATTGACAATGAATGGGGACAAAACGGAAGCATATTTTTTCCATTGGAATACCCCCCAAAACAGACTTTTTTCTTTATCTTCTTTTTTTTGCTGTATTTTATCTGTTTTAGGCCTTGTTATTTTCACAGCTAGGCCCCAGAGCCTAGAGCCTGGCAAGGATGGATAAAAAATGAGAGTAAGCAAGGCATACAAATAGAGGGAAGGTCGGTGGGGCGGTGTAAATACTATCCTTTCTGATATGACACCATCAGATTGAATTCCAAATGTTTTCATGCTTACAGCTGACCTGATTTGCAGGGAAAGACAAATACCTTCCCCGTGTTTGCAGTCATATGTAATTTCTATTTCTCGACCTTTTGCTTGAGCAGCGGTAAAATGAAGAACTATTGCAGTCGTTTAACACCCTGCCTCCTTCTAACTGGTCTCTGCCTGTGAGCCGTGCTTTTTAAATTGGCTAATGCAGAAGACTTGCCGAGCTAATAATAATTCCGATTACTCTTGTCAGCTATTCTGGTTTCATGGGTAATTTAGTAGTTGAATACATTTAAGTTAACAAAAAAAAAAAGTCATTTGTTAGCCGGCATTGTTATGAATCAGGAGATGGTTTACCATTGGCAGCGGTAACTGTATGAAGATTTAAATTGCTACTGAAAAGGATTTGAGTGAAGGTAATGTTTTATAATGTTCTGAGCCATATGCACTACTTTCAGGCCTCATCAGTTTTACATTGATTCCTAGTGAAGTGTTTAATTGCATCATGAATGCAATATAATTCAGTTCTTTTTGCTAATATGGTCTATAGCTCACGGTGATATACAGCACTGACAATACCCATGCAGAATTATCATTTTCAGGCGCCTTGCCTTAACCCTTGGCGCGCCATTTATTTCTTCCTGGCACTGAGGAGTTAAACCAATCTTCCTCTCCAAGTGGGGACATTATCGTTGCTGGAGACGGCTATGAACAGCGGGAATGTAGTTGTCTGTTTTAATATTTTACATCCTCTATTTCTTCTTAATTCAAATTAAAGGCACTCTGTAATGTGTAAGCACATAAATGGATTTTTTTTTTTTACTTTACAAGTCTGTTAGCAATAAAGAGGCAGCTTTATTTTATTTTCAGTCGGTTCAGCAAAATTATTACTTAGCAGCACAGGGCAAATTGTCAGCGGCTCAGCATGGCTAAACCTGCGCATGCTGTGCTATAAATACAGAAGATATTTTAGGCTTTAGGTCTGTGAACGCATGCTGCTTTATGCAGACAATCCTCCCGGGGTAAGGTAACCTCTTTCCATAGACGGATGCCATCCTAGTAACATAGTAACATAGTAACATAGTATATAAGGCTGAAAAAAGACATTTGTCCATCCAGTTCGGCCTGTTATACTGCAAGTTGATCCAGAGGAAGGCAAAAAACACTGTGAGGTAGAAGCCGATTTTCCCCACTTAAGGGGGGAAAAATTCCTTCCTGACCCCAATCAGGCAATCAGAATAACTCCCTGGATCAACCACCCCTCTCTAGTAGCTATTATTACGCTCCAGAAATACATCCAGGCCCCTCTTGAATTCCTTTATTGTACGCACCATCACCACCTCCTCAGGCAGAGAGTTCCATAGTCTCACTGCTCTTACCGTAAAGAATCCTCTTCTATGTTTGTGTACAAACCTTCTTTCCTCCAGACGCAGAGGATGTCCCCTTGTCACAATGACAGTCCTGGGGATAAATAGAGGATGGGAGAGATCTCTGTACTGACCCCTGATATATTTATACATAGTAAAAGACATCAGTCGTCCTTTTTCTAAAGTGAATAACCCTAATGTTAATAATCTTTCAGGGTACTCTAGTCCCCCCATTCCAGCTATTACTTTAGTTGCCCTCCTCTGTACCCTCTTTAGCTCTGCTATGTCTGCCTTGTTCACAGGAGCCCAGAACTGTGCACAGTATTCCATGTGTTGTCTGATTAGTGATTTGTAAAGTGGTAGGACTATGTTCTCATCACTGGCATCTATGCCCCTTTTGATGCAACCCATTATCTTATTGGCCTTGGCAGCAGCTGCCTGACACTGGTTTTTACAGCTTAGTTTGCTGTTTACTAAAATTCCTCAGTGTTACCCAGTGTTTTACCATTTAGTATGTACGGGTGACTTGCATTATTCCTTCCCATGTGCATAACCTTTCATTTGTCAGTGTTAAACCTCACCTGCCACTTATCTGCCCAAGCCTCCAATCTATCCAGATTTATCTGTAGCAGTATACTGTCCTACCAAACTCCTAGGCCCTTTTTAGGATCCTTGGCATAAATGCACAAAATATACAACCGGTCAATTGACCACAAAATCCAACATTTTAAAACTACATATTTTATTAGTGATTTATTAAAACCAAAAGACAGAAGAGAAACCAAATGTGGTTTAAAACTATCAGGGGATAGTAGGGACAATTATCAATTTTACTCTTACAGTCACTGGGACAGTGCTTTATTATGTAACACTGTGTTATAAATAAACATTCTTTTGAAGGTGAAATGTGTGGTGTTCTTATTTACAGGTAACCATTTATTTTCACTTTACACTGTGTTGTTGGTAAGCACTCTTTCAGAGATCGATTATAAGATCTTATTATTGTCTCTAACTCTACATTTATTGCCGCTCTTGCTTGTATCTACCTTTATAATCTGGCCATATATTTATAATATCTACACTCCCTTCACTTGCAGTATCTGATCATTTGTAGAGTGAGAGATATTACTATCCGTGCCTTGTGGGGGACAAAGGAACGCTGCTCCCAATATATTGCTATCTCTGCAGTATCACAATCACTGTATTAATCTTTACTTATTCACATTGTAGAATTGCTGTAACAATGTTACAGTAAAAGATGTATTGGTACCGTGAATACTGCTATCACTGCCTTTTGGCAATTTATATAAGCTCTAGGAGCGTGTCTCTCATCCCCCTCATACTTAAATTGCTGAATACACACACTGTTGACTGCACCTCAGTATACATGTCTGTCCCAAACACACTGTTGGTAACCTCTGTTGTTCCCTGCCTTAAAACTAGCAAACATACACCCCTCCTGACATGCTTCACCGACATGTGCAGCTTCGTCAGGGGAGTATGAGATATTAGCCAGTTGTATATATTGAGTATACTGTCATCTTCCGTGTCAATTACTTTACACAGTTTAGTGTCATCTGCACAAATTTATATTTTACTGTGCAAGCCTTGTACAAGATCATTAATAAATATATTGAAGAGAATAGGGCCCAATACTGACCCCTTTGGTACCCCACTAGTGATGGTGACCCAATCTGAGTGTGTACAATTAATAACCACCCTCTGAGCCAGTTACTTACCCACGTACACACATTTTCTCCCAGTCCAAGCATTCTCAATTTATATACTAACCTTTTATGTGGTGCAGTGTCAAATGCTTTGGGGAGGTCCAGATATATGACATCCATTGATTCGCCGCTGTCAAGTCTAGAACTTACCTCCTCCTAAAAACTGATTAAATTAGTTTGACATGACCGATCCGTCATCCGCCATGCTGATATGGTGTTATTTGCTTATTTTCCTTGAGGTACTCCAAGATAGCATCTCTTAGAAACCGGCCTGTAGTTTCCGGGCTCTGTTTTTGGACCCTTTTTGAATATTGGCACCACATTGGCTATGCACCAATCCTGTGGAACACTCCCTGTCAGTATAGAGTCCTTAAATATCAAAAATAAGGGTCTGGCTATGACATTACTTAACTCTCTTAGGATACAGGGGTGTATGCCATCTGGTCCTGGCGATTTGTCTATTATAATCTTTTTAAGACACCACTATACTTCTTCTTGGGTCAGACAGGCCACTTTTAATGGGGAATTAACTTTTACATTCCAAGTTATACTGTTCTCCGGGGGGATATACACAACTTAAAGCATGAGTATAAGTGCATGGATGTGGATGTTTTTTTAAATACTGCCATGAATTCACATACATAATAATGGTTGCCGATATGTTGACATACCTGTATATTCCTGATATTTGAGGATTTGAGTATACATAAAAAAAAGCCAGCATTCACACTGGTGAGCGGAAGATCCAGTTTCTCATTAGTCATTATTCGCCAACAACTAAATTGGATCATAACTCAAAGAAGGAGGTAAACATTCCCAGTCTTTTGTATTGGACCAATTCCAAAATTTAGTAAATAATGAGACTGAGACAGAGATTGAGACAGAAATAATAATTCCATTTTTTTTAGCCTATACATGCTACACAAGTCTTCTTCACAAGGTTATTAGCATGTAAACCTTTTGTTTTTATGCCTCTCTTTTTGCCTTAATTTATTTTGTAGTAGGAGTCTCCAGAGGTTCACAGTTGAACAGTGTCATGACTTTTACAAGTGGTCCTCAAACTAGGGTCAGGGCCTGGATGTCCCACTGAGATGGGTTGTTCTAAAGTGACTGTCCTGCTGTGCCATTATAGGTCTCTGAGAGACTGCTCTCTGCAACAGCCAGTCCTATCCATATGCCAGTTGAAGGGCTGCACCAGCCACTTTGCACAGAAGTTGCCCTGTGCCTATGCAGGTTCTACACCACTACCTTTCACGGAAATCCAACTTGACTGAAGGCATGTAACATGCACTTCACATGAAGGGAGCTCAGCACTGGAGTAGGACTCCAAATCACAGGGTTCCAGTCCAACTACGCTTGAAAATGGGGTACCATATCCTTCGGGCATGTTCACATCTGTCTTAAAGACTCTGTATGGGCCTCCATTGCAGATTCTGCAGAAAAGAACAGACAAAGTCCTGCGTGCCATCAAAACAGTGGTCATCCAAATGGAAACTGAACAGGCCCCATTACAGTTAGTGGGGTCTATTCAGCTCTGTTTCTGTCAGTTGTGACACTTTATTTTCTTTGTTCTGCTTCTCTAACACAACAGAACAACAAAAATAACTAGTGCTGATGTGAACTTGCCCTTAGAGGGTTGTTCATTTTAATTTTGGCCAGTAGTTTCTAAAACAAAAAAGCTTCTCACCTGCTCCCCAACACTCCATTGCAGCACTGGCCGTCCAGTATGGCTCTTTCCGATCCCCACCCTGTACACATCTGGGTGGAGTCACATCTACCACAGTGGCCAAAAACATGGTCTCAGTGTTGAGATGTCCCCAAGCAGGACCTAACCCAGCAGTGGCTTGGGGAACCTTGTAAGTAACCCTCTTGAGGAACTTCGCAACTGGCAATTTAAAAAAAAAATTGTGTATGTATTTTATACCATGCACATTTAAAAAGGCTTGTGATGTGTTCTTGCTAATATTGTTTTGATTGTACACTCATTAAAGTCCTTTAATGATCAAAGCAAGAACAAATGTTTGCAGGCGCTCTGCATATTCCTATTAAACACTCTTATGAGCTGGATGCGTAATTAATCATTGACCCACTAAGGAAGGCTGTAAAGTACAGTATTATTAATAAACAAAGGCTGACTTCCCGGAATACAAAGTAATGGGTTTTTGGGTAGCATTTAAGAGCAGGCTGTTGATGGTGCTTGGAAATGTACTTTGAAATTATTGGAGGTTTGGGAAGCAAGAGCTAAGTATTTCACTTGTGTGATGCCCAATATTAAGAAATTATGTCATAAGAAATGTTTGTAAGCTGTAGACTCCTTTACATGTCCAAAACAGGTATATCATTTTTGTGATTGTACTATAATTGATACCCAAAGGTTTCATCCAAAAATGAATGCTATGCCCCAGCCTTCTATGTTTTTTTTAAGTCAATCTGCAGCTTTCTCCAAAGTTTTTATCACTGAACCCCCCTTCCCCCCAATTAAAATATTTACATAGCACAAATGCATTCTGCAGCCCTTTATAATTGAGATGGTAATTCTATAACCAAAATTACAAGTCAGACAAGAGGAATGAGCTCACAAAAGCTTACAGTGCTTAGGAGGCCAAACACACATTAGTCTAAAGAAGATCAAACAATCCCTCATTTGTTTTTAGTGGACAGATCACTATAGTCTGGATAGAAGTTGTCCGGTAGTTGATAGTCCACCAGTGATCTTTCCATGAAAGAACATTTCCAGAACATTTGTCCATCGCCCAGTGTCTTTGACAATGTATGGCCCGTACAAATGGCTGTAATGGTCAATATGGAGTAAAATATGTATGACAGCCTTGGCACATTGTAAAGATCCTTCAACAATTGTTCAATCATCAACCTACTACCATTTTAAGGGAACCTGTCACATTGAACATGGTGTCTGAGTTGCAGGCAGCATGTTATAGAGCAGGAGGAGCTGAGCAGATTGATATAAAGGTTTGTGGCAAAAGATTCAGTAAAACTTGTAATTTATTCATTTCATTTCCTGCTCATTCTAAGCTTTGAAGTCCAGGAGGCGGTCCTATCGGTGATTGATGGCTATCTCTGTATACAGTCATAGAGGGAAGGCTGTCAATCACTGATAGGTCCGCCTCCTGGACTTCAAAGCCCAGAATAAGCAAGAATATAAATGTATAAAATACAAGTTATACTGAAACGTTTCCCATACAAATATAGGGTACATCAATCTGCCCAGCTCCTCCTGATCTATAACATGCTGCCTGTAGCTTACAGTGCATGGCTATCTTAAAAGGCTACAGTAACAGATGTAGTAAGGTTTGCTTTCTTGAAGCAGTTTGAAGTGTGGGCAGTAGGAAGGTTGGTCAGGTTTGGGCAGGTACGGTAAGCAAATGCTCCAACAATGTCAGCTGTGCGTGCCATAAATTTACCTTCTGCCACCCTGCTCCATGCATAAAACCTCTGAGGTTGTGCGTGAAAATATAAACATTTAGATTTATGATGGACTAAATAAAAAAAACTGGGGTTAAGCATGATGGGTGATGTAGCAACTAGAGCAAAATGCATATGACGTAGTGGAAAAGGAAGATCAGAGTTAGGGTAGGTTACTTCACATGGAGTTTTTTTTTTTTTTTAAATGTCACATCTCCCCTCTTTTGCCGTCCTCGCCACTTTTCTAAAAGGAGGCATGGCAGGGGCAAGGAAGGAGCCGTGGCCAGCTGCCAAAACAAACCTATCTTCATTTATGCCAGTTTTCTGGTGTAAATGAAGCCTGAAATCCACAGCAGCTCTGAGCTGTTGGATATTTCTGGTTAAGCGCACAGACTGCCGGAGGATGTGCCTAATTCATGACGAAGTGTGCGCATCATCATAAATTAGGTGTATCCTCCAGCAGCGCAGGGAACATCAAGACAGATGCAGAAAGCACCAGTCTTGATAAATGTCCCCCTATATGTAGCTTTGGCTGAAAAACCTGCAGGAAAATCTGCCTCATAATCTCCTACAAAAACCACTGCGTGAACCTACCCTTAAAGATATAAGAGATACAAAAGGATAAGTAAGTAAAGGGTGAATAGACGGAGGTGATCAAACAGAAGAGGAGCAAGATAAATCCTAAAGCCAAAATCAGCACTAAAAACCTTGTTGTGCAAGGCCGTTTTGACACATTCAGTGTATGGTCAGTGTTTGATCAGTGATTTCCATCAGTGATTTGTGAGCCAAAACCAGAAACAGAGCCTACACAGCGATAAGGTCTCTTTCACAGGACCGTATGTATTTTGCGGTCTGTTTTTCAGGGATCCGTTGTTCCGTTTTTTGTTTCTGTTTCCGTTCCGTATTACCGCAAAAACATCTCCATATGGCTTCCGTATGCGATCAGTTTTTTGCGGATCGCAAACGGAAACAGAAAATTTGTAATCATTACTGTAATGTACTGTAATGTTTGTAAACAGGAAACACATGGGAAAAGTAGTCATGGATTCGCAAAATATGGATGACATACGGATGTGTTACGTCTGCATTCCGTATTTTTTGCGGACCCATTGACTTGACTAGAGCGACGGAACGTTATTTGCGGACAACAACAGGACAAGGTCTATCTTTTAGTGGAATGGATATACGGAAATGCGGAAACGGAATGCACACGGAGTACATTCTGTTATTTTTGGCGGAACCATTGAGACGAATAGTTCCGCATACGGACCGCAAACAGAAACCGCAAAAACGGAAAAAAAAATATGTTTGTGTGAAAGAGGCCTAAGGGAAACATTTACACCTGTTCTGTGTTTTTGACCGGCTGCCGGTTTTGGCTCACAGTCACTGATGGAATCACTGATCAGATACTGACCAAACACGAATTGTGTGAAAGAGGTCTAACTAGTTTGCATGAAATGTAAAGGAAGTAAAACTGATAGAAAGGAGAATACAAAAGACAAGCAAAGTGCACTTGGTTTTGGAAAGGGTTACTGATAAGGGTGTCATTGAGCACAATATCACTCACCAGGGCATTCATAAGATCACTTGGCCCCATCAACCTCACTGTGCGATTATTTAAAGTAGATTTGATGGTGGTTTAAAAGCTGATGGGGTTTTAAGTCTCATACATTAAATTATGAAGAGAAATATGGAATATAGAAAGAACCCAATTAACTTTGGGATAGCTCTTTAGAATAACTCGGACTCTTGATAAACGATACTTCGCAGTTGATCTATAATTTTGCATGTAATGATATAATGTAATGTTAATAAAATATAGCCTACCTCATTTATAGCGCTTGTGGAAATGGCAGCTAATGTATATTGCATGGCCAATATTTCACAGTTATCTATATTTAGCTGCTGATTATTTAATGTATGGACGGAAAGACTTTATTACTCTATCAGAAATGGATTTCTTTTTTTCTTTGGGTCATCGGCTTACTTTTATCTTTCATACTCCTCAGTCCACAGATAGCCCACTGATTTCAATGGGTACTACGTAATGCTTAAAGTGTCCCTGTAATAAAAAAAAATATATTATATATAACAGCGACATATCAAAGGTTTTGATATGTGAGGGTCCCACTGATTGCTAGAACGATGGAACAGATAAGATCAGACATAGGCCTCATGCACACGGTCGTTGTTTTGGTCTGCATTCACTTCAATGGGGCCGCAAAAGATGCGGATAGCACTCCGTGTGCTGTCCGCATCCGTTGCTCCGTTCCGTGGCTCCGCAAAAAAAAGAATTTCATATTCTTGTCCGTTTGCGGACAAAAATAGGCATTTCTACAATGGGCCGCACGTTTCGTTCCACAGATTGCGGAAGGCACACGGACGACTTCCGTGTTTTGCGGATCCGCGGTTTGCGGACCGCAAAAAATGGAACGGTCGTGTGCATGAGGCCATAGGGGGAGATTTATCAAGGCCAGGTTCTGCACTGGTCTTGATCTCCCCTGCACTGATGGAGGATGCCCCTCCATTGGCAAGGTGCAGACTTCATCATAAATTAGGATCCTCCAGCAGTTCATGCACCAGCCCAGAGAACTGGTGTAAATGAAGATAAATTTGTCTCTGCTGTTGGCCACGCCCCTTTCCTGCGCTTGCCAAGCCCCCTTTTTGAAAAAGTGGCTAGGGCGGCATAAAAAGAGGCACTTGCAAAAAATAATTTAAGTCGCATTTAAAAAGTCGCAAACTCACAGCTTGCAACTTTTTTAAGCAATTTTTCTGACACAAGGTGCATGAGAAATCTCCCCGAACTCTCTGTCTCCTCTTTCTTCTTCTGTGGGGCTCTCAGCCCTTTGATATATCACTATGACATAGCAAAAAGTTTTTTTTAAGTACAGTGATGCTTATACAGGCAGATTAAACCCTCCCAGGTTACTGCACGTATTGTGGCTGTTTATTGGGGGTCCCAGGAGTGGAACACCCCTGTAAACACGGTTACCCTTCAAATAGTAATTGTCAAAAGTGGAAGTCCCTTCTAAAGAGGATCTGTTGGTGCTACTCCTCTAATACTTCTGTTTTAGTATCACCTGTTTTTAAAAAAATGATATCCTCCATAATATAAGAATTCTGGAGCATCTTTTCTAAGTATTCTGCTGTGAAATTCCAGTTATTCCTAAAAAACTAAAAAAAAACATGAATAAATGGGTGTTACCAGTTGTGGGTATGTATTATAAAACTCTGCAGGGACACTCCCCCAACTGGTAACACCCAGTGTCAATCTAATCATGTATTTTCCTGGTAGGACCATTTACTGATAGGACCGCCCAGATAACTCCTATGTATCAAAAGATCATAGGTTTAAATAAATAAATAGTTTTACTGAATCTTTTCAACAAAACTATATATAAATCTGCTCCGCTCCTCCTGCTCTATAAGATACTGTCTACAGATTGTACGGCATTTTTATGGTGATAGGACCAGTTTTCCTACATTTACCAATATACTCTCTCAGCTATACCAGGGTAAATCAAGACAATTCGATAATTAGGCCCCATGCACATAACCATATCCATTTTGAGGTCTGCAAATCATGGATTCGCAAAATACATAAGTGCTCCATGTGGTCTATGGTCCGCAATTCGATGATCTCAGATGATGTCTGTTTAGTGAAAAGTCCACAATATGCAGACCCATTAAAGTCAACGAGTCCGTAAAAAATGCAGATGCAACACGGACCGCATCCGTATTCTGCGGATTTGCGATTTGTGGACGCAAAACGGAAAAGGTTACTAGCACAAATTGTACTAAGAATATCAGGCTTCCAACCAAGCGTTGCTTTTGCAGAGCTTAGAGTACTTGTATAGACCTTTTCAATGACAATGGTAACATTTGGCAAGCAGACGCTTTTTATTGACAGTGCTTACACTGCCATGTCTTTGTCAGACAGACATTGAATAGAGGGATGAGCGGAGGCAGGTGATTGAGCAGGCAGCATTCTCGGGCAGAAAGAGCAGCCGGTGGTAATCAAACATTTTTCAAGTGTCTGCATTGTATACCTTTAGACTTTTACCTGGCTATAGGTCAAAAATTGAAGTCAGAATGAATCCAGGTAAATCGGTGATTCTCTGAACAGAACAGCCACAGGATTAAATCTGCTTTTATATAATAGATATTTACTAGACGAATAAATAGCTCTCAGATCTAAATTCCATCTATATTGTCCCGAATAGATATATTTACTTCCATCTTGAATAAACCAAATTACTACAACCAAAAACTGACCTTCACAATGGCCTGTGCTGTTGTCTCTTTCACCTACTAATTAGAAAGGGAGTATTCATCAGCCACAGCATCTCATGTCATTGCTGCCTCAGTGTAGAAAATGTAAAATGTGTACTAGGGTTGAGCGAATCGAAGTATCTGATCCGAATTTCTGGGAAAATTCGATTAGTGGCGAAGCCGAATTTCCTTGTGCTTCGTGGTAAGAAATCCATTTTTCTTGAAATGGCAGTAACAGTTCATACTCGGCTTATCCATTTGAGCACAAAGAGGCTGCTGAGCCATCTTAAATGAAGGTCCCACGCGAAAATCTTGTGCGCGGTGACATATGACGTCACCACGCTGGCCAGCATGATGATGTCATAACGCACCGATCGAGATCGTCACTCAAGTTTGCCACCTTGGCCTCTTCACGCTCAAATGGTGAGTAATATTTTTTTTAACTGCTTAATCCCTGAAAGCCCTCATTTTTTCATCTCAGATGCAGCAATCAGTGATGATGCGGAATCTGAGGAGTTCAAGACTTTTATTTCAGAAATGAAAGGGAAAATGAAATATCTGAATACCCAAGCAAGTAATAGGTGAGAGGGCCTATGTCTGAAACATGTATGGCATCTTGAAGGCAGCCATACTGGATCACGGGCATATCAGAGAACACCATAATTTTCTCAGAAATCAATTGCCGCAAACAGATTTGTAATACCGTATATCTTGAATTTCAAAAGTTATCAACACAGAAAGTTGCAACAACAACCAGGAACGTTTCCTGTGATGCACGGCTATTTGAGCTATTTGATGTGTTCAATGTGGTTCCCTGGTGTTGAACACAGAACCCATTTTAATAATTGATTTTTGGTGTCTGTTCGCATGTTTAAACAATTATTAGCTATAGTTAAAAAAAAATGACTTTTTACTTTTTTTTTGCAGTTTTCTAAAACTAAAAAGAAAAAAAAATTGCTTAAAGATATATTACTTAAAGCCTTAGATGTCATGTAAAAATGTTGGAAAATTATTTTGTCTAACAAAAAAAACAAACAAACATTAGGACCACTACGGGGCCCTATGAATTATAGCCCCCACCACCTAGTGTAAGAAAATGAAAACAGCAGTATAAGTAACAAAAATGATAGGTACATATAATAACACCATATATGAGAGAACCCACATTATAGCAACTAGCGGCCATATTGCTATTCCCCACGAAAAGGTACATTATTCTTGCACCTGATTGGGCCCCCCAACCTCTGGGCTCTGGCTGCTGTGGCAATAGTTACGCCCATGCTAGTTATTAAAGGGTTATTTTGATGCTGCTCTCAAACTGGTACTGGCACCAATCGA